>NC_139394.1:40472500-41072500 GCF_054392235.1 Sus scrofa
CCTAAGGAAGCTCTGAAAAATTCCAATATTCAGACTTCTCCCAAACCAATTAATGAGGATTTCTGGAAGTGAGCCCCAGGCATTGGAATTTTCCAAAGAACCTGAGGCAATACTACTGCCTTGTCATATTCCCTGTGAGCTGGAAAATCTGCCAGATAAACATACTATATTGATAATAAGTTAGCTGGCAGGATGACAGTAAAGAAGTGGAAACCCCTGCTGCAAGAGATCCTTGGTTTCATCACTACCTCAACCTGAAGCACAGACCTACATGAGATAGAATGAGTGTCTTCTGACTGAAGTCACACTAAATTTTAAAACAGCAATTTCAGATTTCATGTTTGCTATATCAATCACGCAGCTATAACTTCACTGTCCGTTAATCAACTATGCAGCTCTAGCTACACTGAAAATTATGAGGGATTATTCTTTTAAAAATTTTTTTAGGAGTTCCTGTTGTGGCTCCACAGTAATGAACCCAGCTAGGATCCATGAGGACATGGGTTTGATCCCTGGCCTTGCTCAGTGGGTGAAGGATCCAGCGTTGCCCTGAGCTGGGGTGTAGGTTGAAGATGCGACTAAGATGCCGCGTTGCTGTGGCTGTGGCTGTGGCTGGCAGCTGTAGTTTCAATTCGACCCCTAGCCTGGGAACCTCCACATGCCGTGGGTGTGGCCCTAAAAAAAGCAAAAAAAAAAAAAAAATTTAAATTTAAGCATAGTTGATTTACAATGTGTTCATTTCTGCTGTAGAGCAAAGTGCTTCAGTTTTTTTAGATATATACATTTTTAAATATTATTTTCTAGTATGGTTTATCATAGGACACTGAGTACAGTCCTCTCTGCTACACAGTGGGACCTCGTTGTTTATTCCCTCCGTGTGTAATAGCTAACATCTGCTAACCCCAACCTCCCTCTCCACCCTTCTCTCAACCCCTTCCCTCCTGGCAACCACAAGTCTGTTTTCCACGTCCATGAGTCTGTTTCTGTTTTGTAGATAGGTTCATTTGTGTCATATTTTCGATGCCACATATAAGTGATACCGTATGGTATTCGTCTTCATGAGGAATTATTCTTACCCATATGCCCAGTTGTTTCCAGAACCTTGTTTTTGACAGAAGCAAGAATGCTGACCATATTTCCATCGGCCAGAATGGGCGGCCTTTGACAGTGTTTGATTGATAACTTTAGGTTCCATGTCAACAAGCACAGCACGAGCAATTGGAACTAGAGAGGGGAAAAAGTCAAAAGAAAAATACTGCATATGTCTCACCTGAATTAACTCAGAGCGCAAACTTCGAGGTCCAAAAAACAATTCAAAGACTGAGGATAGGAAGATCTGTCATCCTGCTTAGGAACTGAGGTGGGAAGCAACAGGTATATGCGGATAGTTCATAATGCCTAGCTTTCTGCTAAGCAGGGTTGATTGAACATGGGCTAAAATGATGACTGAGTCAAGGTGACACATACCTGTTGAGTGCTTATAATGTGCTATGTACTATGCTGGGAACACAGAGATGAAGACAACATTAATCCAGCCCTAGGAGGACTAGGAGGACCAGAGGGAGAGATAAAACACCTCAACACTAAACCACAGTATGATGTGCTATGACCCACAACAAACCCACAATAACAGAGTAACACATCCAGAGGTACAAAACACCAAGGGCACAAAAAGCAGCTCAGAATTATTAAAGAAAAAGGTGGAGAAAGAGCAGTTGCAAGAAGTGATGGATAGAAAGCAGGCAGGGCTCAGATCTTAGAAATCCTTGTACGTGATGCTAAAATGGTTGAAATTTATTTATTTATTTTTTAGGGCCACACTAGTGGCATATGTAAGTTCCCAGGCTAGGGGCTGAAGTGGAGCTGCAGTTGCCAGCCTATGCCACAGCCACAGCAACACAGGATCTTAGCTCCATCTGCGACCTACACCACAGCTCATGGCAACCCCAGATCCTTAACCCAATGAGTGAGGCCAGGGATTGAACCCACATCCTCATGGATACTAGTTGGATTTGTTTCCACTGTACCACAATGGGAACACCCAAAATTTATTTTTTAGGCAATGAGAAACCACTGTAAATGTTCAAGCAGGGGAGGCTATTCAGATGTTTTTTCAATACAGCAGTGTGGAGGACAGATGTGATAGACACAAGAGACCATGCAGGGAAACTCAGAAAGAGAGTCTTGAAACAGTCCAGGTAAGAGAGGACAAGAGCTAGAATTAAGGCAATGACAGTGAAGATGGAAAGTGGAGAAGAGTTTCAAGAGATATGTAGGTGGTAAACCAAGCAGCTCTTGACATCTGATGGTATGTGGGTAATAAGAGCCAAGTTTTTTTTTTCGGGGGGGGCAGTAATTTGTTTTTTTCTACCCGAGGTATGTGGAAGTTCTTGGGCCAGGGATCAGATCTGAGCTTCAGCTGCAACCTATGCCACTGGAATGGCAATGCTGGGTCCTTAACCACAGACACTACTGATCCCTTTATGCCACAGTGGGAACTCCCAAGAGCCTAGTTGTAAAGGAAAGAAAACAAATGTCCTTGGTATGTCCTTGAGTTGAGTTTGAGGTACATATGAGGGATACAGGTGGAGATATTCACTAATCAGTCTGCAGAGGAAGAAAGGCTAGACTAAGAGTTGAGAATCACTAGTATAAAAGATGTAGCAAAATTCAAGAGTAATTGAAATTGCTCAGAGAGCATTATACAAGTGAGGATAGCAGAGACACTGAGATGCAACCGCTGGAGGAGAAAATTTCGGAGCCTAAGCAGGAGGAGTTTCAAGGAGAGAGTTTTATAGTTAAGGTTACCAAATGAGGTAGAGAAGTTAAGTGATTTTTTTTTTTTTTTTTTGGTCTTTTCTAGGGCCACACCTGAGGCATATGGAGGTTCCTGGGCTAGGGGTCTAATTGGAGCTTTAGCCGCCAGCCTACATCACAGCCACAGCAACACTGGATCCGAGCCGCATCTTCGACCTACACCACAGTTCACGGCAACGCCAGATCCTCGACCCACTGAGCAAGGCCAGGGATCAAACCTGCAATCTCATGGTTCCTAGTCGGATGAGTTAACCACTGAGCCACGACAGGAACTCCCGAGGAGTTAAGTGATTTAGGAAAAGAAAACCAGTCATTGGACCTGGTAATTTAAGAGATCATTGGGAATTTTTCATGGAATAACTTCAGTGGTATTATAGGGCAGAAGCAGGATTATAGTTGGTTAATGAGGGTTCTTCTTTCAGAATCTTAGATGAGAAAGCAAAGAGATAAGAGGAAGAAGAAAGCTATAGTCAAGAGCTAAGTCAGGTTTGGTTTAGGATTGGCAAGATCTGGGCTTGCTAACGTGTTGAGGGGAATATGTCACCAGAGAGACAAAAGTTCTTAATAAAGAAACAAAGGGCTGAAAGCAAAGTCGTTCTGCAGTAAGGTGGACGAGGAAAGGGTTCAGACACCATGAGGAAGGTCTGGCCTTGAAAAGGTTACGTCAGAATAAAGGACAGGGGAGTTCCCGTCGTGGCGCAGTGGTTAACGAATCCGACTAGGAACCATGAGGTTGCGGGTTCGGTCCCTGCCCTTGCTCAGTGGGTTAACGATCCGGCGTTGCCGTGAGCTGTGGTGTAGGTTGCAGACGCGGCTCGGATCCCGTGTTGCTGTGGCTCTGGCGTAGGCCGGTGGCTACAGCTCCGATTCAACCCCTAGCCTGGGAACCTCCATATGCCGCGGGAGCGGCCCAAGAAATAGCAACAACAACAACAACAACAAAAGACAAAAGACAAAAAGACAAAAAAAAAAAAAAAAAAAAAAAAAAAAAAAAAAAAAAAAGAAAAAAAAAGAACTTAGAGTGCTCACAAAAAAAAAAAAAAAAAAAAAAAAAAAAAAAAAAAGAATAAAGGACAGGACTCTGGAGCACACATACCTCCATTTTCCTCCTCACTGAAGAATCTTTCTTTGCAAGATGCTTGATATGCCTCATTCTCTCTTTTAGAGCAGAGTCCTTGGGGACAGTGTGAATCACTAAATAAAGCATCAAACACTTCAAAACCAATCTGATTACCACATTGACCAAGTTGCACTGTTACTATTGACATGCTGAGACACGAACTAGGCCTATTCTCTCAAAAAAGTGAGCAACCTGTAATTGAAAAAATATAGCCTTTGAGTAATATAGCCTTTACATTATTAATAAAGAACAAATAAAGTATCACATACGTTAATACACAATCAATAAAAATTAATTTTTTTAGGAGTTCCCATTGTGGCTCAGGGGCAATGAACCTGACTAGCATACATGAGGATGCAGGTTTGATCCCTGGCCTTGCTCAGTGAGTTAAGGATCTGACATAGCTGTGAGCTATAGTATAGCTCAGAGATGCAGCTTCGATCCCACATTGCTGAGGCTGTAGCATAGGCTGGCAGCTGCGGCTCAGATTCGACCCCAGGCCTGGGAACTTCCATATGCCTCAGATGTGACCCTAAAAGAAAAAAACATTTTTAAAAATACTATATATGTCTATGGCGCTGTAGATAAAATAGCTATCTTGTCTAAGAAGCCAAACATTTAAGAAAGTTGTTCTTTTTCTTTATATGGTTTTGGGATTTACTGTACCCAAATTCATTTATATAAAGCTCAATAGTTTTCAAATTTTCATTTGTAATCACTATTTTCCTAAGTATGCATTTAAAACAAACAAAAAAAAAAACAAAAGGAATCCCGGTTGAAGGAATTCATAGCATACACTTCACACCACAGGGACATAATGCAGAAGTTAGCTCAACAATAGCACATTTTATTAACATTAATATTCTCTCTTCCAAATAATTATTTTCTCCCTCCAATCGTCTTTCTGTTCTAGGCACCACAGTAACACAGGAAAGACTTTGTATTTAGCTCAGGGAGGACAGCATGGGAGACGAAGCTTGGGGGGAAAAAAAGACGGGATGAAATATTAGAGAAAGTATTCACTATTTTTAACAATGTAAAGAGACAACTTTTGGTTAAGACCTCACACCGAGTCCACGGAGCAATGGAAAGAGCTGTGGTTTGGGAACCAGACTCTGTACTTAAAATTATCAAACAAGCCTGCAAAATAGATGTCATTACTTTCATTTTACAGATAAGGAAACTTAAGGCTCTGAAAGGTTATGTGATTTTCGCAAAGCCACCGAACTAGTAATTAGCAAAGCCAAGATGCTCCCTTTCTATACCACCCCAGCAGCTCCCCAAAAACCCCACTCACTGCCAGCCCCAGAACCAGCCGTTTCTGTCCGGTTCAAATTCGAGGGGCAACCCTCTTATTATGCGCATGCTCTTTCAAAAGAAAAAAAAAACTACAGAGAACGAATGCGCATGTACCACAAACGTAGAGATTTGTTGCGCTTTTTCCCCCCCGCCCTCCCCGCGGTGGGTGTTTTTTTTTTTTTTTTCCCTATTCAGTAAGGTTAATTACGCATGTTCAATTTCAATTTATCAATTTCAGACACGGTACGCATGCTCGCTGTCCATCAAACTCTTTAGCTGACAATGCGCATGATCTGGCTTCCAAGAGAGGCTTCGGCTGGGCTTCTGCGCATGTTTCTGCCAGTACCTGGTTCCTGGCAATAGTTCTACGCATGTTCACTGCCCACAGTTCGGCTTCACAGAATCCTGTACGCATGCTCCAGTGCTGAACTTCAGGAGCCAGTCTGGGGCCTAAGCGCAGACGCACTGAGCCTAGGCAGCCGGTGATGGCGGCAGCGGCAGCAGTGGCTGCGGCGGGTCCGGGCCCATGAGGCGACGACGGAGGCGGGACGGCTTTTACCCAGCGCCGGACTTCCGAGACAGGGAAGCTGAGGACATGGCAGGAGTGTTTGACATAGACCTGGATCAGCCAGAGGACGCGGGCTCTGAGGATGAGCTGGAGGAGGGGGTGAGGCCCGGGGTCCCGGGGGGCCCGAGGTGACAGGGCCGGGGCGGTGGCGCGGGCCCTGGAAGCCCCGCGCGTCCGAGAGCGCGGAGACCCAGGGGGGAGCGAGTAGTCCGCGGGAGGAGCCGAGGTGCCGCGCGGCCAGAAGCTGGGGGTGGGGGGGGGACGGGTGGGGCGGACCTGGCCTTAGGTGTGAGGCCGCTGCGGGGCTTGCAGGTGCAGGTCGCGCCCCTAGCCCCAGAACAGCGCAGCTGGGAGCAGCCTGCGGAGGGAACGAGAAAGGGCGCGTGGTCGATTCCTGGAGCTAGTGGACTTAAATGTGGTGGGGCGCGAGTGGTGGAAGCGTGTGTTGGGGGGAGGGGGATTGCGCTGGCTGGGTGTCCCGTAAGTGCAGGTGAAGAGCGGAAGGGTTTCCCTTGAGTGTAAGATTTCAAGTATTAAATCTTCAGACCTCCCACAACCACCTCTTTTCTCGGCCTGTCGCTTCTCTCCTAGGAAGCGCTCAGCTGTTAGAAGTGACAGCTGAAAACTTCTGTCGGGAGTAGCGCTGCCGCTGCTGTTACAGCCACCAGGAGTTTTATTTCGGGAGCAAGGGGGCTCTGCTGCATCTTCCAGGGTTTGTTTGTTTGCTTTTTTTTTTTTTTTTTTAAACAAAAACCTCCTTCCGTGTGACTTTTTTGTTAAGCATTTATAACGACACACGGCATTTGTAACTTACTTTTCTCCCAGTTGAAGATGTCTACATTTTTTCAAAATACTTGATGTAATTTTGGGGTGGAAAAAAACCAGCGTTGACAGCTGTGATTTGGCTTGCCAAAAATAAATTGCTTAAACTGAGACTTGTGAATGGTGGTGTGAGGGCTTTCCTTGCTGTAATTTGGGGTGCTAAATTTAGAATTGTTTTTCCTAATGCATAGCTTGGTTCACCTTTGGTTAGTAGTTTTTCTTTATTCAAGATTCTTTTTTTCAAGGTAAATTTATTGAAAAATCACAAGTTGTACGTGACATTCAAAATGGTATTGTCATACTAAATCACAAATGGCCTTCAATGATAACCTCATGGTAATTGAGATACTACATTCCAGTGTCTAGATGAGTTAATAACTGATATCAGGTTTTTGCTCTAACTACCCAAGGGGCTTCCCTTTCTCTTCCTTATCCTATTTTCCTCCTCTGGGGAGTAAGTTGTTCCTTGCATGCTGACAAAAGGTTGAGATGCTATATATATAAAGAACTAAGAAACTAAGTGGGCTAAAGCAATACTGTTCTTTTCAAAATTAAATGAGTCTAAATCAAGATCAGTCAGTATGGAAGGTGAGTTATTGAGATATGTACTTTTAATATGTTTGCATATGGAATTCCTGTTAGTCTCTTAATGGAATATGAGATACCACTGAATGCAGTTTGAAACAAATATGGGATTACTTTCATTACATGTAATATACTCTTATCATTATATTGGCTCCATATGGTAGTGCCTTTGGAGCAGAGCAGAAGAGAAAACTGGATAGGAAGGATGCTTTATAAAATCTGCATCAGTTGAACTGCTAGAATTTCCAGACCATGGGATTATTAGGAGTTTGAAGTAAAATACTATATTAAGGTTTCTGTGGGAGTTTCAGTTGTGGCTCAGCAGTAACAAACCCTGCTAGTATCCATGAGGATGCGAGTTTGATGTGGCTGTGGCTGTGACTGGCAGCTACAGCTCTAACTCTGCCCCTAGCTCGTAGCTTCTTTATGCTGCAGGTGTAGCCCTAAAAAGCCAAAAAAAAAATTTTGTTGTTGTTGTTATGAACTGGGACCTCTACTGGACATTGGTTGAGTATAAGCCAACACGATTTTGAAAAGTTTTGGAAGAAGAAGCTAGAGAAACTGGTGAAAATAGGAAAGAGAAAGAAATGTAGCTACAACCTTGGGGAGAGCAGCTTTGGAGAAATAGTGGAGGTCATTATATCTTATTGGCAATGCTTTTGGAGTTGAAAATGCTTTACTTTTGTTTTTTATGGCTGCACCTTCGGCATATGGAAGTTCCCAGGCTAGGGGTTGAATTGGAGCTGCAGCTGCCAGTCACAGCCACACTGGATCAAAGCTGTGTCTGTGACCTACACCACAGCTCGTTGCCAGATCCTTTAATCCACTGATCGAAGCCAGGAGTTGAACCTGTGTCCTCACGGATACTAGTCAGGTTTGTTACCACTGAACCGGGATGGGAACTCCTGAAAATGCTTCTTTTGAGTGTGTTATTCTAAGAGGTGCAAGGTGGACAAGCAGAAAGTTGGAGTGGAATTGGATTGGCCACCAAGAGATTCCGGTGACACTCAGGTTTTTCCAAAATAAAATTTTTTAAAATTCTGAAAAATGAGAGTGTTTTTTCTTGGAAAATCTGACTACTGTGAATTTGTAATAATATAAGTAATATTCTGGCTATTTGTGAATTTTTATCCTTTAGTACACAAACTTTTTTTTTTTTTTTGTCTTGTTAAGGCCACGCTGACAACATATGGAGGGTCCCAGGCTAGGGGTCAAATCAGAGCCGCAGCCATTGGCCTATACCACAGCCACAGCAATGCCAGATCTAAGCCGAGTCTGCAACCTACACCACAACTCACAGCAACGCTGGATCCTTAACCCACTGAGTGAGGCCAGGGCTGGAACCTGCATCCTCACGAATACTAGTCAGATTCATCCCTTTCCAATGAGCCAAATGGGAACTCCAGTACACAAACCTTTGAACATTGATTCAGTCAGCCTCGTTTCATCATTTTATAGTAAGGAAACTGAGGCACCATCCAGAGAGATGTTTGCCCAAGACCACATAGATAACTAGTGGTTATCTTCTAGTTAACTTCTAACTCAACTCAGCAAGCTTCATTGCATAGTGTCTTCATTGCATTTATTAGTCCTGTTTGTAATGTACCTGTTTATGGTGTGTAAAAAGTGAATTCAGATCTTTCTAGCTATGCTCACTGACTTATGATCTAAAATAAATTGTTTAATCTGTCTGACGCTTTTTTCTTTTCTATCAAATGAAGATTACATGAGATGTAAATATTCTCAAAATATTCTGGCACATTATGCAGTTAGCTAGTTTACGGAAATAGAGCTTGTCAGTGTTAACTCATTGTCAAAGAGCTAATCGTTCAATTTTACCCTCATCTACACTTAGAGACTTATAATAAATGACAGTTATACTAAAGGTGCTGCATTTTCAGAACTGCAGTTTGTTTCTTTCCTTCCTTCCTTTTTCTAATTGGTCCTATTTAGAGATATATACCTTTTTATGTATGTTGAACTGAGTGAATATGTATTAGTAAATATGTATTCTTTACACAGCATACTTCATTCTTCAGTGAGTAAAAGATGAGAAGAATAGGAGTTCCCTCCTGCTGTGGGCGAGCAGGTTAAGGATCCTGCATTGCTATAGCTGTGGCTTGGACTTGATCCCTGGCCCAGGAACTTAAACATGCCATGGGTGCAGCTGGAAAAAAAAAAAAGAAGAGTAGAGCAAATTAACACATTTTAAATACTATATTAGGAGTTCCCGTCGTGGCGCAGTGGTTAATGAACCCGACTAGGAACCATGAGGTTGCGGGTTCGGTTCCCTGCCCTTGCTCAGTGGGTTAACGATCCGGCGTTGCCGTGAGCTGTGGTGTAGGTTGCAGACGCGGCTCGGATCCCGCGTTGCTGTGGCTCTGGTGTAGGCCGGTGGCTACAGCTCCGATTCAACCCCTAGCCTGGGAATCTCCATATGCCGTGGGAGCGGCCCAAGAAATAGCAAAAAAAAAAAAAAAAAAAAAAAATAAATACTATATTAAAACCAATGAGTGACAGGTTTTGTTTTGTTTTCTCTTTCATTAGTGATAATATGATTTGGAGACAGTTGAAACTAAGGAAAACTTTACCTCTAGAGATTTTCATTAGCATATGAAAATGTTTTTACTGTGGAGACACAGATTAAGAGTAATAGAAGATTGTTAATGCAACTTTAAAAAAAATTCTTAATTTTTATTCTACTAATTCAAAATTTAAAATAGTCGTGGAGGTTTACAGTGCAAATTTCAGATTGTGATGTTAGATTTTCATTGAACAAATTTTTTTGGAGTTCCCTTGTGGCTCATTGAGTTAGCGATCTAGCATTGTCACTGCCGTGGCTCTAGTTACAGTTGTGGCTCAGGTTCAGCCCCTGACCGGGGAAGTTTTTTATGCTGTGGGCACAGCCAAAAAAAAAAGTTAAAAAAATTTTAGTGTTTTGAAAGACAGTACTATATAGATAATATGTATTCATATATTTATGATTACGAATATCCCATTATTCATGCTTATTTTTCTTTTTTTTTTCAGTCACACCCACAGCATATGTAAATTCCCTGGGCAAGGGATCGAAACTGAGCTGCAGCTGTGACCTACACCACAGCAGCAGCAATGCCAGATCCTTAACCCACTGCCCTGGGCCTAGGATCGGTCTCATTCCTTAGCAGTGACCCAGCCCCCTGCAGAGACAATGCAAGATCCTTAGTCTTATTCTTAACCTGCTTCACTATAGCAGGAACTCCTTATTTTGCAATTTTTTTTTTTTTTTTTTTTTTTTAGGGCCACATCCACAGCACATGGAATTTCCGGGCTAGGGGTCGAATCAGAGCTACAGCCACAGCCACAGCCAAAGCCAAAGCAGCGTGGGATCTGAGCCTTGTCTGCGACCTACATCATAGGTCACAGCAATGCTGGATCCCAGAACCACTGAGCGAGGCCAGGGATTGAACCTGCAACGACGTGGATACTAGTTGGATTCGTTTCTGCTGTGCCACAACGGGAACTCCCCTTATTTTGTGTTTTAATACTTACTGTAAAGTATTTTTAAATAGCCTAAGATTTGGGGCAATGTTTACTCCTTTTTCCCTATTTATCTGAATTACTGAATCTTACTTTATAAGGAACTGTCTGAAGAGCCAGGCAAATGGATAAATGATTTAATGAATTCTGAATTAAGGATATTTCACCCATTCTATAATAACTTATTTAAATTTTTACAAAATAAGCTTTCATCAAGACTTAAGACATAACTAACTTGAATTTATATACAATTTTAATTTAAAACTTCATGACTAGTCATTCTGATAGACTAGTTTGAAAGTGCATCTCATATAGTGTAGCTTAGATGAGGAGGATTCTGCTTTGTCAGTCATAGTGACACACAAAAAACATTGGATGGGTTATAAAGCTTAAGGCAGCAGAAGAAAACCTAAAGTTTCCTGTAAAGGAGAATTGTCAATATGTACTGTATAATAGCTTGATGTTTCTGGTGTGAGACTTGTCAAGGAAACATTGAGTAGCACAAAGAATGATGCCTTAAGCACTTCTGCTTCAGAAGGTAACAGTAGGAAGTTATAAGCCCAGATGCAGGTGGTAAGACAGGCCTGGTTGGCTCCGGAAATGAAACGTAGCCACAGGACATATCTTTCTAGGTGGCTTCAGAGTAATAGTTCAGTGTTAACTACTCTGCGGTCTTTAATTTAGAATTAAGTAAAGTGAACATTAAAGAAAAAATAATTATATAATACCAGTTTTATAGAAATTAACCTTTTGTTTTTAAAGTGCAGCCATCGTAGGTAATTGTATGAAGCACCAGAGACCAAAAAAAAAAAAAAAAAAAAAAAACCCTTTAACCATAACCTTGCCTACCTGCCCCTCCCCACACAAAAAAGAAACTGCATCAAGTTGAAACTACAAGAATTTTTTTCTCTTAATGCTGCCCCAACCTTTTGCCTCCTTCTAATCATGAAACATACCTCCCTAGTGTTAGACTTCATCCTGACTTCTTTACAGTGTGAGCAAGTTCTGACTAAAAAAACTTGTGTTTGGGGGGAGCATTTGATCATCCATTGTGTGAGAATACTATCAGTTTTCTTTGCATATCTTTTTTTCTTTTTTTTTTTTTTTGACCGTGTCTGTGGCATGTGGAAGTTTCCAGGGCAGGGATTGACCCTGCGCCACACCAGCAACCACGTTGGATCCGTAACCCACTGTGCCGCAATGGAACTCCTTCTTTGTGTATCTTGTATCTTTGTGTACTGGTATCTTTGAAGAAAAATGAGTTCATTTAAATGTTTTTTGAATTATTCTAAATTTTTCTTTTTTTTTTAGACACACAGCCCATTTTTATTGCAGAAAGAAGTATAAGTAAAAAAGATCATGTCACTTAGTCCCACTGTTTAACCAGTTCACATCTAGTGTTTATTTTTCCAGATTATTTTTGTACACATACACAGGTATAAATATTTTTATGAAATATCACACTATGAATACCTGTTTATATCTTATTTGATATATATATATATATGTATATATGTGTGTGTGTGTGTCTGTATCATTAAGACTGCATAGCATATCCTGCTGGATAGATGCACCAAAATTTACTTAATTCCCTATCAGTGAACATTTTTGTCTAATCTAAAGACAACGTAAACAAGACGTAAAATGACATCTTTGTATATCTCTAGCATAATTGTTTTCTTAGGATAAAGTCCTGGAAATGGAATTGCAAGGTCTAAGAGATTATGAATATTTTTAAGGCTTCCCAACATTGTCTTTAAGCTGTGTCTAGTATATCTTGCTTCCAAACAAATTCCTTTGTGTAGCCAGTGCCCAATCCACAGCTTTCAGCACAGGTGAGGATGGCCAGGGCACCCCAATCAACACTCCTGCCCAGCCTGTCAGCCTTGAGGTGGTGGGGCAGCTGAGGCATGATCTGGAATTCAAATATTCTCTTGGCACCACAGGGGCAGTCTGGAATATCCTTTTCTTGAGGAATATTTTCACCAGCAATCCAGATGGGGGCAACCCCTTTGCCATATCTGAAAATCTGTTCTGGTTCAAGGAATATTTTAGTTTTAAACTTATGGGAAATTCTATCTTCCCTAGATTCATGCTTTGCCATGGAATCCAGTTCTTCATCGGGTGCTTTGCCCATGCTCCCTGTAATCTCTGATTCATCTTCTTTTTCTACAACTTCGGGCATAATCTCATCTTCTGTTCCTATTACAGTTTCACATTTTGGAAGAAGGAAGTTGGGGTCTGGGACTGTATTGTCCAAATTATCTGCTTGTACAGAAGCCTGCTTATGTCCCCATCTCCAGTCCAGTGCCTGATGCTCCTTACTGCAGTAATGTGCCTGGTGACATCTGGAGCATGTTTTGGGGCCTAAACAGCCAACAAACCCTGCAGAGATGAGCACCAAACCTGAGCAGGAGGCTCAGGGATTCTCCTGTTTCTGGGAGAGGATCCTCAGAAGGTGGTTCATAGGAGTAGAAGTCATTTCTCCTGGATAGCTAATTTCTAAAATCTAGGGGGCTGATGACCCTGTTCTTGGGTGACTGTCAGGTTAGAATGCTCAACTCTAACCACTTGATTTAGGTCCCCAGAACTTAGTCTCTTTGGAGAAAGAATTCAGCAAAGAGATTAAGGGTAGTGAGGCAATTAAGTGTTTATTTAAAGAGAGAGAGAAGATGGGGGTGGCAGGTGTATAGAAGGGGAGAGAGAAAGACAGCAAGAGAGGAAGGGCTATTCTCAAATTTTCAATGAAAACTTTTAACACTTCTAATTTTTATATTTATTTTATCATATGTGTGTCTTTTTAGGGCCACACCTGTGGCATATGGAGGTTCCCAGTCTAGGGGTCCAATCGAAGCTTCAGCTGCCGGCCTACGCCACAGACACAACAACGCCAGATCCGAGCCGAGTATGTGACCTACACCACAGCTTACGGCAATGCTGGATCCTCAACCCACTGAGGAAGGCCAAGGATTGAACCTGTGGCCTCATGGATACTAGTCGGGTTTGTTAACCTCTGAGCCACAACAGGAACTCCTATTTTATTTTTTAATTTTTATTATTATTTTTTGTCTTTTTAGGGCTGTACCTGTGACATATGGAAGTTCCCACATTGAATCGGAGCTGTAGTTGTTGGCCTACACCACAGCCCATGGTAATGCCGGATCCTTAACCCACTGAGCGAGGCCAGGGATGGAACCCGCAACCTTATGGGAATTTTTCAGGTTCTTAACCTGCTGTGCCACAACTGGAACTCCAACATTTCTAATTTTTAGAACCTATTTTCAATTATGTGATATCTTCTTATATAAATAAAAGAATTCATAATCAGACTATATTTAAGAATACTCATTTTAAAGCTATATTTTTAAATATTAATAACTGAATTTTTGCTGCTGAGGTTTTTTTTTTTTAATAATTCAGTGACATTTAGTATATTTATAGAGTTGTACAACCATCCCCACAGTTTAATTTTAGAATATTTCCATTGCCCTCAAGAGAAACTTTGGGTCCATTTATAGTCTCTCCTCATAGCCACCCCTAGCCCTAGGCAACCACTAGTCTATTTTCTTTTTTTTCTTTTTTTTTGTCTTTTTGTCTTTTTTGTCTTTTTTAGGGTGACACCTGTGGCATATGGAAGTTCCCAGGATAGGGGTCCCATCAAAGCTTTAACCTCCAGCATCCACCAGAGCCACAGCAATGCAGCCACATCTGTGACCTACACCACAGCTCATGGCAATGCCAGATCCTTAACCCACTGAGTGAGGCTAGGGATCTAATGCACATCCTCATGGATGCTAGTCAGGTTTGCTAACTGCTGAGCCACGATGGGAACTCCCAACCACTAATCTATTTCCCATATCTGTAAATTTACCTTTTCTGGACAGTCAGTGGAAATGGAATTATATAATATGTGGCCTTTTGCGGTTGGCTTCTTTCACTTAATGTTTTTGAGGATCATCTGTGTGTAGTACATATCAGTGCTTCATTCCCTTTTATGGCCAAATAGTATTCCATTGATCAACCACATTTATCATTTCACCAGTTAATGTTCATTTGAGTTGTTTCCATTTTTTGGCTATTGTAAATAATATTGCTGTGAACATTTGTGCCTAAGTATTTGTGGAACATATATTTTCATTTCTCTTGGGTAGATACCTAGGAGTATTTTTGCTGGATCATATGGTAAGTCTATGTTTAATTTTTGAAGCAACTGCCAAACTGTTTTCTGAAGTGGTTGTACCATTTTACCTTGCTGCCAGCAGTGTGTGAGGGTTCCAGTTTCTCTACATCCTTGCCAAACTTGTTATTTTTTTGTCTTTTTATTTATATCCATCCTAGTTGATATGAAGTGGTATCTCAGTGGTTTTGGTTTGAATTTCCTTAGTGGCTAATGATGTTGAACACCCTTTAATGTGACTTGGCCATTTAAATGTCTTTGGAGAAATTTCTTTCAGTAGTGTTTTAGAGTTATCAAATATAGAAGACTTACGCTTTTTTTGTTATTTTTTTTCCAAGTATTTTATTCTTATTGATACTACTGTGAACAGAGTTATCTGCATTTCTTTCTTTCTTTTTTTTTTTTTTTTTTGTCTTTTTTTAGAACCCCCTGTGCCATATGGAGGTTCCCAGGCTAGGGGTTGAATTGGACCTTTTTTTTCTTTTTTCTTTTCCTTTTTTTTTTTTTTTTTTTTTTTTTTTGTTACACCCACAGCATGTGGAAGTTCCCAGGCCAGGGATTGAACTTGCAACCACAGCAGCAACCCTAGCCACCTCAGTGACAGTGCTGGATCCTTAACCCGATGGGCTGCAAGGAAACTCCCCTTAATCCAATTAAAAAAAATTTTTTTTTTTAAATTGAGTTGTAGAGTTCTTTATATGCTGCTATTCTGTGGATTGTTGTTGTTGTTGTTGGGGAGGCACCCCTTGGCATGTGGAATTCCTGGGCCAGAGATCAGATCCGAGCCACAGTTGTGACTTGGGCCACAGCTGCAGCAATGCCAGGTCCTTTAACCCACTGTGCTGGACCAGGGATTGAATCTGCATCCTGGCACTGCAGAGATGCTGCCAATCCCATTTGGCCACAGCAGAAACTCCTCTTTTCACTCTCTTGATGATGTCTTTTGAAGTGCAAAAGTTTTAAATTTTGAATAAATCCACTTTGTTTTTTTCTTCAATCTTTTGTGCCTTTCATGATCTCTCTTAAGAAATCATTGCCTTTATTGAGATCCTGAAGATTTACTCCCTGCTAGGTTTCTTCTAAGAGTTTTATAGTTTCAGTTCTTATATTTCAGTGTGTGATGCATTTTGATGTACGGTGTGAAAGTAGAGGTCCATAGTAAATTTTTGCATGTGGAGTTCCAATTGTCCCAGTACCACTTACTGAAAGATTGCCTCTTTCCCATTGATTTCCTCACATCTTGGTCAAAAATCAGTTGACTGTAAATGAAAAGCTTTATTTCTGGGCTCTCAATTCAATTTCAGTGATTTATATTTCTGTCCTTATGCCAGTACATGCTGTGTTGATTGTTCTTGCTTTGTAGTACATTTTGAAATTAGGACATGTCAGTCCCCTAACTTTGTTCTCCCTTTTTAAGATTGTCTTGGGCTCATGTTTCTGAGTGAATTTTAGGATTAGCTTGTCAGCTTCTGCAAGAAGGAAACATTGGATTTTTATGGAATTGAGTTGAAACAGACCAATTTGGTTACTATTGCCACTTTAACAACATAAAGTCATCTGATCCAGGAATGTGGAATGTCTTGATTTATTTAGGTCTCTTATTTATTTATTTATTTTTATTTATTTATTTACTTATTTATTTATTGCTATTTCTTGGGCCGCTCCCGCAGCATATGGAGGTTCCCAGGCTAGGGGTCCAATCAGAGCTGCAGCTGCCAGCCCACACCAGAGCCACAGCAACGCAGGATCCGAGCCACATCTGCAACCTACACCACAGCTCACGGCAATGCCGCATCCTCCTTAACCCACTGAGCAAGGGCAGGGATCGAACCCACAACCTCATGGTTCCTAGCCGGATTCGTTAACCACTGCGCCACGATGGGAACTCCTATTTAGGTCTTTTAAAATGTCTTTCAGCAGTGTTTTGGAATTATTGAATATATATGTCTTACACTTTTTTGTTAAATTTTTTTCTAAGTATTTTATTCTTATTGATACTACTGCGAACAGAGTTATTTTCATTTCTTTCTTTTTTTTTTGGTCTTTTTTTAGGGTCCCCTTTGCCATATGGAGGTTCCCAAGGTTCCCAGGCTAGGGGTCGAGTCAGAGCTATAACTGCTGCCCTATGCCACGGCCACAGCCACAGCAACACCAGATCCGGGCTACGTCTGTGACCTACACTACAACTCATAGCAACACTGGATGCTTAACCCCACCGAGCAAGGCCAGGGATTGAACCTGCATCTCATGGATACTAGCCAGATTCGTTTCCACTGAGCCGCAACAGGAACTTCTCTTAATTTCATTTTTGAATTGTTCATTGCTAGTATAGAAAAAGTTAATTAAGTTTTGCAGTCATTTATGCTGTTGTCAGAATAAATGGCCAGTATGACTCCTCATAACTTGAGAGTGTACACACTTAATTGTTTTGGTTTGATCAGCCACATCGTATACTACAGTATCTTGGACAGGTTGTGATTACCCTAGCCTTAGTTAGGTTGTAGTTACATGAGGTTTGTAGCATTATGTTAATCTTATAAGAAGCATATCAGAATAGGACCTTTTGTAAGTCATTTGAAGGAAAATTTTGAAGGAAAAATCACCTGGTTTTGTTTGTAGATTTTTTTTTTTTTTTTTTTTTGGTCTTTTGTTGTTGTTGTTGTTGCTATTTCTTGGGCCGCTCCCATGGCATATGGAGGTTCCCAGGCTAGGGGTTGAATGGGAGCTGTAGCCACCGGCCTACGCCAGAGCCACAGCAACGCGGGATCCGAGCCGCGTCTGCAACCTACACCACAGCTCACGGCAACGCCGGATCGTTAACCCACTGAGCAAGGGCAGGGACCGAACCCGTAACCTCATGGTTCCTAGTCGGATTCGTTAACCACTGCGCCACGACGGGAACTCCTGTTTGTAGATCTTTGATGAGTAGCATCTGTAACTTAGTTGTCACATCAGATTAGAGAGGAAATTCCCATAGTATTGTTTGGGTATCTTATTTTGTTCATTACCACATTTGCTTATTATTAAAGTATAGAGAATTTGTAAGCTGATTTATTTCATTTATTCTCCTTCAGTAATGTTGGGTAAAGCATTACATTTTCAATTTGTTATTTTTGAGATTATTTATTTTTAAAACTTTAATGTATTTTTCAGGGTCAGTTAAATGAAAGCATGGACCATGGGGGAGTTGGACCATATGAACTGTAAGTTTATATGAAAAGGTTTCACTGTGCTGTCTTTCTTTTAAGTAAGTTATATCAGATCCAGTTCATAGCCATCATGTGATTTCAATAATGTGTTCTTAAATATGTAGTCATATATATATAGACTTGGTTTATTGAGTTTGGCACCAATATAATAACATATCTGAAGTTTTGAGATCATGTATGGATTTTGAGAAAATGATTATTTGTTCCAACTCAGTGTGCTGAGTATGAGTCTGAGTGTTAGGAATTTTATTAGTTTAATACAGAGAACCACCTTTTCTTACTAAAAAATAAAAATTTTAGAAATGCCCCCCAAATCAAATACTTCTTGTTTTGCTTGTAATATATCATTCATACAGAGATTTGTGCAATTTTAAGTCATTTTAGGCAAGCTCCATTAGGTAAGTATGGTGTTTACTCTGCTCTCTACCCCCATCCTCAAGTAAAAAGCCTTGTATTGCTGGGAGATCACTTCTATAGAAAGCATTTAAATGACAGATAAAATTATCGCCCTTTTTGGAGTCTTTAAATTAAGCAGATAAGGCAGGATGCATGGATACAATTTATTAGCAAGATTTTTTCTTAATATAAAGATTTGGACTAATTGGGTACTTTTAGAAAGCTCTCAGATTGTCTGCTGAAGTTGCCAGTGAGGTTGGATAATACCTATCTCATAGAAATTTTGAGTGAACTAAATGTAAATAACTAGAATTTTTTTCTTGTCAGTTTAATAAACTTGTTCTAATATATTTTAGTTTGGGGGTACTTGATGCTTATAAAAAAAGTAATAGCACATTCTCTAAACAAGTAGATAAGCAAATAATTATCAAGCCACCCTAATATTGACCTACAATGTCATTGAATCATTAGCTTACTTAGAGCACAGATACTAAATATGCTGTCATGTACTCTTTTTCCTTAACTGGATTATAATTTTCTTTCTAACAATATCCTAAAGATAATTTAACTTTTTGCAAATTTACTTTTGGTTTTGCTTTTCTCCCCAGTGGCATGGAGCATTGTGAGAAATTTGAAATCTCAGAAACTAGTGTGAACAGAGGGCCAGAAAAAATAAGACCAGAATGTTTTGAGCTACTTCGGGTACTTGGTAAAGGGGGCTATGGAAAGGTAGGAAGTATTTTGAAATGAGAGCTGATGTTCGTCTTGGGTAGATTAATTTTTATACCCTATTTCCACAGTTTTCTTTAGTCTTTGTTAGCCATCAGCAAAGGCTGTGATCACTTACCTGGTATTATTTGAGGGATGCACAGATGTTCTCCTTTTCCTACCATCATTCATATAAAAGCACTTTATGGGCACTCAGTCATTATTCGTTGAATAAACAGCTGTGCCAGGCAAAGTCTGTTATTAGAGGATTCATTCCTTTTGGTTAAATGGTGTCTATAGGTATCCTTTTAAAAAAACAAGCAAATTGCTCCTTACTTTCTTTTTTTTTGTTTGTTTGTTTTTTTATGGCCACACCCTTGGCATTTCAAAGTTCCCAAGTTAGGGGTCAAATCGGAGCTGCAGCTGCCAGCCACAGCAACACGGGATTCAAGCCGAGTCTGTGACCTACACCGCAGCTCAGCGGCAATGGTGCATCCTTAACCCACTGATCAAGGCCAGGGATTGAACCCGTGTCCTCATGGATACTATTCTGGATTCATTACCACTGAGCCACAATGGGAAGTCCTCACTCCTTACTTTCAAAGGCACATTAAATTGTTAGCTGATACTGAGACCTTAATCTAAATTGATTTTCTTTGATCTGCAGTATTTGGAGCAATAGAGTTAGGGAAGCTGGGAGTTCCCTAAGGTTCCGGCATTCCTGTGAGCTGTGGTGTAGGTTGCAGACTCTGCTTGGACTCTGTTGCTGTGGCTGTAGTGTAGGCTGGGAGCTGTAGCTCCCTTTCAACCCCTAGCCTGGGAACCTCCATATGCTGCGGATGTGGCCCTAAAAAAACAAAAAGACACATGGAAAAAAGGCAGAATTTGGATAACATTCAGTAGTTAGGATTAAGCTTGGAACTGTTTATGCTGTTGTGTGCAGTTAATTTTTTGCAAAGCATGACATTTATAGTTTATTCTTAGGCGTAAGGACATATTCTGATATGCTGTTATCATCTTGAATGTGTTACACAGGCACTGTGAATCTCAGATATTTTAGCTGTTGCATGAAAATGAAAATGCTAGCCATTTTAAGGAATAGGTAATTCCTGTCAATTATTACTAGTTTTATGTGGAGCATCCCCTGGAATAAATTTTTTTTTTTTTTGGTCTTTTTGCCATTTCTTGGGCTGCTCCCGCGGCATATGGAGGTTCCCAGGCTAGGGGTCTAATCAGAGCTGTAGCTGCCAGCCTGCACCAGAGCCAGAGCAACGCAGGATCCGAGCCGCGTCTGCAACCTACACCACAGCTCACGGCAACGCCGGATCCTTAACCCACTGAGCAAGGCCAGGGATTGAACCCGCAACCTCATAGTTCCTAGTCGGATTCGTTAACCACTGCACCGCAATGGGAACCCCCTGGAAGAAATTTATGAAATGTTTTATAATTTCTATGTGTCTGGCAAAGCTGATTATTGCTGTTTCTATTCAAACTTGGATTTTATGTGTAAAGTAACACAGTGCTCATTATTAGATGGTCATTACCCAACTTTGCCACCAGATGTCAGCAGACAAAACAAAAATTGCATGTTGAGCAACACTTTTCACCACTAAATCTTTAAATAGTCTGTTTTTTAGTTTTTTATTTTTGTATACAGTCCTTCATGGTACTAGATTCTGTAAGAATACAGACTTCTATGTCATTTGCTTTTTGTAACTAGGAATTAAAGGAGTGAGTGTGACCAGCAATAGTTTAGCTTTAATAACATACACTTTTATTTTTCATCCAGGTTTTTCAAGTACGAAAAGTAACAGGAGCAAATACCGGGAAAATATTTGCCATGAAGGTGCTTAAAAAGGTGATTCCCATCCCCCACCCCTAACTATATTCTTAATTACTATAAAACCCATATTTTGGTCTAATACTCAGTCAAAAACTAGCACAATTATTAGTCCTCTTGGAGTGTGGGACATATTTTACTGTTGTTATTCCTGTATTGTTTCTGCTTGGTGAGGGTGGAGAGGAGAGCTCTTTCAGGCCTCCTCTGAGGTAACTCTTTTAGCCCTTTGTTCTGGTCTCTGTATTTCCAAGTAATGAGCATATTCTGCTGTGATTTAATTCAGCAGCTTTAGAATATATGTTGACTTCGTATTTTATTATTTTTTACTTCTCTCTCCCTTTTTCTCATCTTCATCTTGCTTCATTTTCTTCCTATTTACTATTATCTTCTCACCCCTTCCATCAACTTTGTAAACACACCTTTCAGGCCACTGCTCCGAAATCACCCTTATTAGATAATCTGTTACTTCCATTTATTTTCCTAGGGACCTTCTATCCTGTTCTCACCTGTACTGATAGTTCTCTGGGCATAGCTCTCATTACTGACTCTCCCTTCACCACAATCCTTGGAATCCCCTTGACTCCTTCACTGTTGAGTCCTATGTTTCCTGGATTGTGTATCTTCCTTTTTCTTAGTTTCTATCTTGTCCCTTTGTTTTGGTGACCATTTACTAATGAGTTCCCGAGAAACTGATTGAAGGTTAAATTTTTTTGGAAATTTATTGCCTGTTTGAAATTTTTCGTATTATATCCTTGTTTTCATGCAGTTTTGAAGTTGAAAATCATTTTCACACAGGATTTTGTACCATTTTCATCTAGCCTTGAGTGTATCTGTGAGAAGTCCTTGATTCTGATTCCCAATCCTTTATAGATTTATTTTTCTTTAAGATATTTAAGATTTTCTTTATTTTCTTTTTCTTTTTATGGCCACACATGCAGCAAAGTTCCTGGGCTGAGGGTCAAATTGGGTCAAATTGGAGCTGCAGCTGCTGACTTACACCATAGCCACAGCAATACCAGATCCAGGCTGCTTCTGAGACCTACATGGCATCTTGCGGCAATGCCGGATTCTTAAACCACTGAGTGAGGCCAGGGATTAAACCTGCATTCTCATGGATACTGTGTTGAGTTCTTAACCTGCCGAGCCATGACAGGATCTCCCTAAGATTTTCTTTTTCCACATGCCTATGGTATGTGGAAATTCCTTGGCCAGGGATCGAACCTGCACCACGGCAGGAACTATGTCAGATTCTTAACCCACTGAGCCTCCTGTGAATTCCAAGAGTTTCTTTCTCTTTTTGATGTTCTAAATGTTTACAGTGATGTGGCTTCCTTTGTTGTTGTTTTGGTTTTTTTATTTTTTATTTTTTTTATTTTTATTTTTTCATCTTTTTGCCTTTTCTAGGGCCACTCCTGCTGCATATGGAGGTTCCCAGGCTAGGGGTCTAATTGGAGCTGTAGCCGCTGGCCTAACCCAGAGCCACAGCAATGTGGGATCCGAGCCTCGTCTGCGACCTACACCACAGCTCACGGCAACACCGGATCCTTAACCCACTGAGCAAACCTGCAACCTCATGGTTCCTAGTCACATTCGTTAACCACTGCGCCACAACGGGAACTCCTGATGTGGCTTACTTTGGATCTTATTATTTTATTTTAATTTTTACTCTTAAAAGTTTGTCTTTTAGCTCTAGGCAGTTTTCTTTTCTGAGCACTTTGATAATCCCCCCCCCCTTTTTTTTGTCTTTTTGCCATTTCTTGGGCCGCTCCTGCAACATATGGAGGTTCCCAGGCTAGGTGTTGAATTGGAGCTGTAGCCACCGGCCTACGCCAGAGCCACATCTGTGACCTACACCACAGCTCACAGCAACGCTGGATCCCCAACCCACTGAGCAAGAGCAGGGACCGAACCTGCAACCCCATGGTTCCCAGTTGGATTCATTAACCACTGAGCCACAATGGGAACTCCCCCCCATTATTTATTTGCATGTTGGATCTCCCAGATTGATCATTTTTTTTTTTTTTTTTGTCTTTTTACCTTTTCTAGGGCCACTCCTGCTGCATATGGAAGTTCCCAGGCTAGGGGTCTAATTGGAGCTATAGCCGCCGGCCTACACCAGAGCCACAGCAACGCAGGATCCAAGCCTCGTCTGCAATCTACACCACAGCTTAGGGCAACGTTGGATCCTTAACTCACTGAGCAAAGCCAGGGATCGAACTTGCAGCTTCATGGTTCCTAGTCGGATTCATTAACCACTGTGCCACGATGGGAACCTTTTCCATTTGTCCATTTCCTTTGTCCTTTTGTTTACTTTCTGAGATTTTTTTTCTAGCAATTTATTTTCTAACAATTTTGTGGGTTTTTTTTTTAAGCTATCATATATGTGGTTTCCCAAAACTCTTTTTTGTTGCTTTTACAGCAACCTATTTTGTGAGTACAGTATCTTCTTTTATTCCTCTGAGGAATAATTTATTTGAAATGTTCTTTTCTTCCATGCATGTGGCTCTTTTTTTAAGTTCTTATTTTCTTTGACTTTGACTGAGGGTTTTTTTTTTTTTTTTTTTTTTGCCACATCACAGGCCTTCTTTGTGCTCTTCATCGCGCCCTTCATTGATTGTATTTAGGAGTGGAACCCTGAAAAGCTGATCACAAGTTCTAAGGGTTCCTGCTGTGGTGCAACAGGATTGATAATGTTCTCTGTACTGGCAGGGACTCAGGTTTGATCCTCAGCCCAGTGCAGTGGGTTAAGGATCCGACATTGCCACAGCTGTGTTGTAGGTCATCCCTCCAGTTCAGATGCGATCCCTGGCCCAGGAACTCCGTATGCTGAAAAGAGAAAAAGTAGTTCTATGTGTGTAGGCTTCTCTGTGGTAAAGTCCCGTGATTAAGTGGCAAATGACTGAAGGTGTCTGAAGGTCAGTGTCTTTTGTCTAGTAAGGATCAGTTGGTGCTGAGGAAGATCCTCTATTCTTTTGCCGAGAAAAAGCATTCTGGAGATAGAGATCTCATCTTTCAACAAAGTTTCACTGAAGTCAAGTTCTTACTTTAGCACTCCACTCTGTATCTGATCTTTCACTCTTTTTTTCTTTTTCTTTTTTTTTTCCCCTATATCTCTCCAAGCTGTAGTTTCCTGGCTGATTAATATGGGGATGGGAATCTTGTTGGCTTGTTTGTTCCTTACAGATACTTTTAGATAATTTCCCTGTTTTCAGTCCTTCTGCCTTCTGAAGTCCCTTATGACTCCAGTTTTTTCCCTTTCCTTCTTTTTGTTTTTGCTTCTAATTTTTGAACCCTACTAGGGGTTCTGTTGATGAATTAGACTTCTTTTGAGTTATTCCTCTTTGCAGGCATTGGCACCTGCCAAGGAATAATTGCTTTATGCCCACTCTGTCTTCGCCTTTTCAGGTGTGGAATTATATGTGTTTCTTAGTTTTTTTTTTTTTTTTTTTTTTTGTCTTTTTAGCTATTTCTTGGGCTGCTCCCGCAGCATATGAAGGTTCCCAGGCTAGGGGTTGAATCGGAGCTGTAGCCACCGGCCTACACCAGAGCCACAGCAACTCAGGATCCGAGCCGCGTTTGTAACCTACACCACAGCTCACGGCAACGCCGAATCGCTAACCCACTGAGCAAGGCCAGGGGCCGAACCCGCAACCTCATGGTTCTTAGTCGGATTCGTTAACCACTGCGCCACGACGGGAACTCCTGTGTTTCTTAGTTTTATCGAAGATGGATTATGTATGTTTGGTTTCTTGTTCTTTTTGTTTGTTTTGGTTGTTTTAGGTTTTTGGTTTGTTTGTTTATTAGTTTGGCTATAACCATGATATGTGGAAGTTCTGGGCCAAGGGTCAAACCTGAGACATAGCAGTGACAGTGCCCAATCCTTAACCTGCTGTGCCACCAGGGATTTTCATGGCTTCATATTCTTTTTGTTTGGTATTGACTTCTGAAAAGCTCTCATTGTCTTAAATTTTAGTAGAAAACTGTATTAAAAGACAATCAAAATGACTTTCAAAAATTATAAGGTTTGTAATACTTTGGTTCTTATATTTTTCCTGATTTTTACTTATGCTGTACAAATGACTTCTTAATTTAAAAGCCAAGGAATAAATACCATGACTACAATTTTATTGGTGATTTTCTTAAAGAAGCAATTTAAGTATTCTATTTCAGTTTTTGCATCAGTAAGCTGGAATTAATCTCCTGTTTAGCTTTCCCATTGGAATCATTTGAAATTGATGTTTTTTAATCTGTAAAATATGTTAAGTCTAAAATGAAGACAATATAATATTTATTCTAGAAATACTGAAAGAAGTATTGGTCAAGAGTCTTAGAGTAGCCCATTCCTTTTGATATGTTGCTTATACATGCCTGATAATCAGTGGTGACCAAAATTAGTCATAATTATATCTTGAGTGAAGTATGTTTCTGGCACAGGTAGCTTTTTTTTTTTTTTTTTTTTTTTTTTTTTTTTTTTTTTTTTTAGGGACACATCTATGGCATATGGAAGTTCTCAGGTCAAATGAGAGCTACAGCTGCTGGCCTATACCAGAGCCACAGCAACACAGGATCTGAGCCGTGTCTGCAGCCTACACCATACAGCTCATGGCAATGCCAGATCCTTAATGCACTGAGCAAGGCCAGGGATCAAACCCGCATCTTTGTGGACCCTAGTCGGTTCATTAAATGCTGAGCCACGAAGGGAATTCCTTGGCACAGATAGCTTTAATGAAAAGAAGAGGGTGTTGATTTTTCTTTAGACTTATGGTAAGTGGGCATGGTGTATTGGGAAATCCTTAGACTGCATTGCTGCTACATATCAGGCCTCCCTTTTGTGTCCAGGCATCTAAGAACTTACTTACCTGCCTCTCCTTTTGCTTAGCTACCATTCCTTTCCACTGTTGGGTTTTTGTTTTTGTTTTTTTCCCCCAAGCCTGTCTAGAGAACCAGATACTCATTCTTTCCTTGCTGAAAACAAGCTTACAGCAAAAATAATGAAAGTGGAAAGGTTGCTGCTTATTTTTGAGGTTTTACTTCCTAAATTCCCTAGGTAGGATGACTGCCCCCTTTGAGTTTCTTCTTTCTGATTTTGTTATCTTGGCAGCAGAGAGTACTAACCCTCTTGATCTGAGTATGTGGTAAGATACTCAGATACCTCTTTCCAGCCCTTAAGATGAAATTAGAATAAACCAAGTGTTTCCTTATCTTAAATGGGTTGTTTACATCTGGACAATCTGTTTGGGTTTATATTTCACCTGAAATTGTTTACTCATTATGAGAATGGTCCCATTTGGGTATTTGCTTAAGGCAGAATGTTGAGAAAAGACTATTTCCAATAACTATCTCTTTACCATACCAGTTGTAACAAAAATTTACTCTGGAATCAAAATACTATTGCCTGTGGCATTAGTTCAGCTCACACCTTGAATTTTAAAACCTTTGGCCAAAGGCTCGTGGCTCACAGGTTGGTCATATTTCTTTCATTCCTTCTTTTATTGAACCAACTGAGAACCAGCAATGTGCCAGCATTGTGCTAGGTACTAACTAGGATTTAGCACTTGAGACAGAGGTAGTCTCTGCCTCTCACTCTGCTTACTGTGTAATTCAAGGAAAGAACCAATAAGCTTATCCATACAATCTCTCTTCTGCTTTGATCAAAACTTTTTTGACTTTGAGGTTTAAGCCTATCCTACTTTCTTGTTTTTTTTTTTTTTTTTTTTTTTTTTTTGGTCTTTTTGCCTTTTCTTGAGCTGCTCCTGCAGCATATGGAGGTTCCCAGTGTAGGGGTCTAATCGGAGCCGTTGCTGCCGGCCTACACCACAGCCACAGCAACTCGGGATCCCAGCCAAGTCTGCAACCTACACCACAGCTAATGGCAACGCTGTATCCTTAACCCACCGAGCAAGGCTAGGGATTGAACCCGCAACCTCATGGTTCCTAGTCAGATTCTCTAACCACTGAGCCACGACGGGAACTCCAAGCCTATCCTACTTTCTTACCTTTTATCAGTCTTTTTTTCTCTCACTTCCAAGTCTTGTCCTGGGTGTTCTTACTCTCCTTGTATTAAGTAAGTAATAACTATAGTCTACCCTTCTAATTTGTGTGTGTGTGTGTGTGTGTGTGTGTGTGTGTTTAGGGCCACACCCCGGGCATAGGGAGCCTCCCTGGCTAGGGGTCAAATCGGAGCTGTAGCCACTGGTCTACGCTACAGCCATAGCAATGCCAGATCTGAGCTGAGTCTGGGACCTACACCACAGCTCACAGCAATGCCGGATCCTTAACCCACTGAGTGAGGCCAGGGATCCAACTTGTCTCCTCATATATACTAGTCAGATTTGTTTCTGCTGAGCCATGACAGGAACTCCCTAATTCTTTGTTGATTCCAACTCTGTCAGGGTTCACCTCCATTCCATTTCACTAGCCCATTTAGCTGTATCCTCCACCTCTGAAACATTGGACTAAAATAGAACAGTAACTTTCTCTCTCTCTTTTTTTTTTTCCTTTTTTAGGGTGGCACCCACAGCATATGGAGGTTCCCAGGCTAGGGGTCGAATTGGAGCTATAGCTGCCGGCCTCCACCACAGCCACAGCAACACCAGATCCAAGCTTCGTCTGCAACCTACACTGCAGCTCACAGGAACGCTGGATTCATAACCCACTGAACAAGGCCAGGGATCAAATCCACACCTTATGGATGCTAGTGAGTTTCACTACTGCTGAGCTACAACAGATACTGCAGAACAGTAACTTCCTCATTTCTTTGTTCCTACGATACTTGGTCTTTGGCCCTAAGCCCTTTAGTCCTTTGACCTTTCTGTGTTTGCTTCAAGGTCTTAGCTCCTTTCTTAGTTCACTTTATTCCTGATCTAGCCTAATGAGCATGGTCTCCCACTTCCGTTACCTGCTATCCCTATTGACCTTATGATCAGGGACGTTCTAATCTTAATCAGTTTAGTTGTTAATGCTCCTTTATTCCTGCATCTCAGCTACTGAACATCACTGGCAGAAAACACACAAACTTTTAAATTGCTGCTGTGGCAAATTCGTAGTCCCCAACTCATGTGGACCCTTAGTATTCACCACCTGTTTTTCCAAATGTCCCCAGACAACTTCTTCCATTCTCTACAACTATTAAGGGCCTTTACTGTCAGTCCCTCTACTCTTTGAAGCTGACTGCCTCTCTTCCCGTTTGAGGATTCACTTGGACTTTCTGTTCTCATCTCTGCTTCCAATACCATATTATGTGCATTTTCACCTGTCTTTACTTTTTTTATCTCCGGGCTTAGTGGGAGATACATTCCTCCTTTCCAAGGCTAAGCCCTCTCTGTATGTTTTGGGTTCCATCTCTTTCTGCCTATACAGAATCTTTTCTCTGTCACTTTTCTCTCTTTTTCCATCCTCTATTCTGACTTCTTTATTTAAATAAATCACATCTTTGCCTTATTTAGAAAACAGTCCTTCCTTCACTCAAGGTCTGTCATAGCTTCCAGCCTCTGCCTTTCATGCTGAATTTCTTGAGAAGTCATGTATTATTTTTTTAACTCACCATATTTTGACTTAACTACTCTTATTTTGATGAAACTCTTGTCCCCTATGTCCCTACAGATCTCCTAATTGCTGAATCCAGTGGTCTTTACTCAATTCATCCTTAATTTACTTCTCTACTGCATTTGAAGCTATTGACTACAGCATTTGGAAACCCTGCTCCCTTGACCTCTGTGATTATTCTTTACTAATTTTTCACTGTATCTCTCAGTTCCTTGCTTCTCAGACTCTCTCAAAATTGCTTATTTAAAAAATTCAAACCTCCTGAACAGTTAAAAAATAAAATCTTTAGCAGTTCCCTTGGTGGTCTTGTGGTCAGCATTCAGTGATTTCACTGTTGTGGCCTGGACTCATTCTCTGGTCTGGGAACTGAGATCCCATATGAAGCTGCTGCAGGCAGTGACAAAAAACAAAACACAAAAAGTACAAGCCTAGAAAGAAAAAGAAGGAAAAAAAAAAAAAAAAGAATAGATGTATGCATATGTATAACTGAATTCACTATGCTGTACACCTAAAACTAAAACATTGTAAGTCAACTATACTTCAATTAAATAATAAAAAAAAAACCTTAGTGTCATGAAAGACAGAAGGGTAAGAGGAGTTCCCCTAGTGGCTCAGCAGATTAAGAACCTAACTAGCATCCATGAGGATGTGGGTTCAATGCCTGGTCTTGCTCAGTGGGTTAAGGATCCAACACCGCTGCTGTAGTGTAGGTGGCAGATGTGGCTTGGATCCTGCGTTGCTTTGGCTGTGGTGTAGGCCGGCAGCTGTGGCTCCAGTTCACCTGCTAGCCTGGAAATTTCCATATGCCACAGGTATAGCCTTAAAAAGAAAAAACAACAAACAGCAACCCAAGTTTTAAAAAAAGGATAGGAAGTAGCTCTAGAGTAAAGGAAACTAAAGAGGCAGGACTGCTGAATGCAATGTGTGATGCTTGATTAAATCCTGGATATTAAAAACAGAACTAAATAGCTATAATAGGTATTACTGATACATCTAGGGAAGTTTGAATATGGACAATGTATTAGAAAACAGTAAGTATATCAATGTTAAATTTCCCAAATGTGATGATTACATTGTGTAATGAAATTGCTGTTCTTAAAAGATACTCAAGAATTTAAGGGCAAAGTGCCATATCTACAACTAACTTTCAAATTGTATAGCAAAAAAAAATTAAAATTCTGAATATACATACATATAGAGAGAGGAGAGATGGAGGTGCAGACAAAGAAAATCTGGCAAGCTTAACACCTGGTGATCACTGTACTATTCTTGCAACTCTTTGGAAAGTTTGAAAATTTTTAAAGATGGGTTTGTTTCTTGTTTTTTTGCAAGAAACCACAAGGAAAAAAAATGGAGTTCCTGTCATGGCGCAGCAGAAATTAATCCAACTAGGAACCATGAGGTTTTGGGTTTGATCCCTGGCCTCGCTCAGTGGGTTAAGGATCTGGCATTGCCCTGAGCTGTCACAGACATGGCTCAGATCCTTCATTGCTGTGGCTGTGGCGAAGGCTGGTAGCTTACAGCTCCGATTAGACCCCTAGCCTGGGAAACTCCATATGCCGAGGGTATGGCCCTAAAAAAGACAAAAGACCAAAAAAAAAAAAAAAAAAAGAAAAAAGAAAAGAAAAACTGCAGTGGCTTGATGTGGGTTCTCAGTTCCTGGACCAGATGTTGATATTCCTGATTTTAGTCTAGTTCCATAGGGTTTTGTTTTTCTCAGTCCACTTTTGCGTTACTGTTTTTCCACAGTGAGAAAAGCCTGATAACAGCATCAGTACATTTACTCATTTGCTTAGTTGTATAATATATGCCTAATAGTTTGAGAATTAGAATATTAGTAGTACTAGTAGTTACTAAGTGTGGTTTAAGATTTCTTTGCAGGGAGTTCCTGTTGTGGCTCAGTGGCTAACGAATCTGACTAGGAACCATGAGGTTGTGGGTTTGATCCCTGGCCTTGCTCAGTGGGTTAAGGATCCGGTGTTGCCCTGAGCTGTGGTGTAGGTCACAGACATGGCTCGGATCCCCCGTTGCTGTGGCTCTGGCCTAGGCCGCCAAGAAATGGCAAAAAGACAAAAAAAAAAAAAAGATTTCTTTGCAGTTTTTGTTATGCTTACGTATGTCACTAAGAGTAGGTAAATTTGTTTAAATATCTTTTTTCTCCTTTTGTGGCAAAATTATCAAAGTAATAATAGTCCATTAAATTTATGTATTTCTGTTGTATTCAGTTTTATTCCCCTCCCCCATCTTTGTGTATTTAATTTTATTTTTGAAATGTATAAAGCATTAACATGGTTCAAAATTCAAGATTTCCATTTTATCATCACAATAATGATATTTGATTTAGGGAAGAAAAAAAAAGAATGATAAAACCATTAAAGTTTTACTCAGAAGTCCCATTCCCTTTCCTGACTTTCCACTGTCATTAGCCTTTGATTTATCTTAGTTGTGTTCATTATTACAGATATAAGTATGTACATACTGTATTCTTATTTCCTCTTTTACACAAATAGTAGCATACTGTGTATCCTGCCGTGCCCTTTTGCACCTTGCTTCATAGAAATGTTCCTCATTCTTTTTATAGCTTTTTTACACAGTTTTCAGCCAGTATCCTATGCATGGGCATTTAGGTTGCTTCTGAAGTTTCACTTTTATAAATAATATTGCATTGCTAATGTATACGCTTTTTCATGTTACTTGAGGTATATAAGAACTTAGTCCTAGAACTTAGACTTACCATGTCCAAAACGGTGTATCATTTTCCCAAAACTTTTGCTTCCATTTCCTGTTATCAAATGACACCATTTTATTTATACTATTACTTACACAGAAAACGTGGTATCATCTTTTCTGCTCATATCTAGTTAGTTAGCAAGTGCTAATAATACACTTTTACGCTTTTTTTTCCCCATCTTCATTTTCTTAGTTACAGGTTTTACTTCTTGCTTAGTTTACTAGACTCCGAGTGGTGTCATTTCTTCCCTAAAACTTCATACTGCTACTAGAACTGTCTTTCTTAAAGCCAAGGGTCATTCATTCCTCTACCTCAACATTTCTCCTTGGCCTCTAAAATAAGATTCAGATGCCTTTGCCTAGATGCCCAAGCCTTCCATTTCCTGGTTTCCACCTACATCTCCAGCCTCATACAGCTTCTAACAGCTTCTAACCATCCTGAGCTATAGGTTCTTTAGGCATGTCCTGTCCTGTCAAGCCTCTTTTGCATTGGGAATGCCTTTTTTTTACCCTCAGTTTTTCACCTTACTACCTTTTTAGGATACACCTCTGGTATCACCTCCTCCAGGAAGCCTTCTTGCCCGGTCAGATGCAGTTCCTCTGTTCACTCACAGCACCTTGTGCTTAGCCTCCGTTGACTCATCTCTCTTCCCTGGGACTTTGGGCTCCTTTGGGCTGGAGACTGCTTCTGTTAGTTTTGCTTTCTTGTTAAAAGCCTGAAACATGGTAGACATTCAACAGTTAGTGAATCTATGAATAAACTTGATCTGTTTACATTAGAAAAGTTATTTAGGTTTTCATTTACATGTTCACTGCAAAAGTCCAGACAGTGCGTATGTATGTACGAAGCGAATGTCTTCCATCACCTCTGTCTCGTCTCTAGCGGGAACTATGATTAATAGTTTAACATTGGCAAGAAAAGCGCAAAACAGGTTTTCTAGTTACTAGAGAATAAAAATGTCTACTATTTTGTTCTTATAGATCATCTCTTTTCCTTTAGGCAATGATAGTAAGAAATGCTAAAGATACAGCTCATACAAAAGCAGAACGGAATATTCTGGAGGAAGTAAAGCATCCCTTCATTGTGGATTTAATTTATGCCTTTCAGACTGGTGGAAAACTCTACCTCATCCTTGAGTATCTCAGCGGTTAGTACACAGTTTGGTGTAATTGTTTGCATTAGTTCCAGAAAATGGGTCAAAACATTATTTTCCAATAGACAAGTATGATCACATTGTTCTTAAAATTGGCAAATACATTGACATAAGGAAATCAGATTTGACTAGTCGTTTCTTTTTTGCAGATAGATATGAAGGAAACTTTACTTTTTTTCTTTTTTTCTTCTTTTTTTTTCTTTTAAAGTAAACTTTAAATGTTAAGTCTTTTCCCCATCTGTAAAATTTTATCTTAATCCCTTTGTAATCATTTAACAAAATAACAAACATCTAATTGATAGCCATCAAATTGACTGCATTGGGTAAGATACTATATACTCAAACCATTTGTGTTTTTTTCTGAAGTGAAATGGCAAAGTTACTTAGAGTTGTGTAATGTATTGAATATTTTTGGAATTGCATCTTTAAATAGAAGATTTTTTTTGTTTAATGTAGTATTGTTGATAGATTTTGCATTTTACATTGCAAACCACCCACTTTTTCCCAGGCTTACCCATACTAGGAATTTGTGACACCCCACAGCATTTCTAGAACAGGTATCTGTTTTTAGCAAACACACTTGAGTTTTCTGAAAAACAGATTTCATAATAGCCTTTAACATGGAATAGAGAGGTGTAGAATTTAGTAACTTTTTTTTGATTGTTGCCGTTTTTTTCTTGTAACTTTATTTTAATATAGTTTCAGATTTACACAAAAAAGTTACAAGACGAGAGCACAGAGTTCCCATGCACTCTTCACCTAGATTCCCCAAGTCTTTGTCGTTTTACCACAACTGTTTTGTTTCATCATTCTTTCTCTCCCTCTCTGTATATGTATATATGTGTGTGTATATAGGTGTGTATATATACACATATGTGTGTGTGTATATATATATGCACATAATTTTTTTCTGAACTATTTAAGAGAATGTTGCAGATATTCTCTTTATCCCTAAATATTCAGGGTATATTTTTGAAGATTAACAACAGTATCTTAACTACACTAAAATTATCAAATAGGAAATGAATATCAATACAGTGACCTTTCTCTTTAGTTTCCTTTAATATGGAACAGTTTTTCGCAGTCTTTCTTTTTCTTTGTCTTTCATGACCTTGACATTTTCAAAGAGTTCAGTCTAGTTACTTTATAGACTGTATCAGTTTGGGCTAATCTGGTGTTTCCTCAGGATTAGATTCAGGTTATACATTTTGGGGAGGATCATCAGAGTGGCATTGTGTTCTCTGCATATCAGAGCAAGAGGTACATGTTATCTGTATCTTTATTCCATTACCGTTGATGTTAACATAGGTTATATGTACAAGGTGGTGTCTGGCAGTTTTTTCCCCAGTGAAGTTTTCCTTTTGTAATTAGGTATCTTGAGGGGATTTGAAATTATTTAAATATCTCATCTCTCATCAAGCTTTCAGATACAGTTTTCACATCCATTGACTCTTGCCTAAAACAATTAACTATGATGGTTGTCAAGTGATTTTTCTTATCCCATCATTCCTCCTTCATTTATTATTTGGCATTCTACTGTAACAAAGGGCTTTCCCTTTTCCTCCACTTAAAAAGAAAAAAAAGTAGTATTCGTTGATTTATATCATGGTAGACTGATGGATTCTGAGATAATTCAGTGGGATAGCACCCTTCATTATCATTGTTTATTTTGGTATGCAAATTGTGCCATGTTGTTTACAAGACTGTTGCCAAGTTCATCCAGTTTAAGAGTGCTGAGATATGGAATATGAGCATTCACTAATTTGCAAAGACAGTTTAATTATATATTAAAATTTTTCTACATACAAGGAAAATGTTAAGCATTAATCAAGATTTTTTTTTTAACCTCAGGTCTGGAATCTCTAAGTATTTTGAAGTTTATAGATGTGAAACCTAGAATTCCAAACTTTGCGTATTTAACATAAGAATAAGAACATTGCTAAAAATGGAATCCTGAGGACTTAGTTTTAAACCTATAATTTTTAGGATCTGTTTTTTACTTTTATTTAACAAAGGAAAACAAACCGTCTCATTAGAAATGGGTAGAAAATAAAGATTATTTTGTTTCTAATGCCTTTTCCTTTTCTTTTTAGGAGGAGAATTATTTATGCAGTTAGAAAGAGAGGGAATATTTATGGAAGACACTGCCTGGTAAGTGAAATTTTTGTGGCTACATGGATTCAGGTAATAATTCATAAAATTAAAAGCAAAGTTCTTTTCCCCACTGTGGGCAGCCAGATGATTCAGTAAATTGTTCTGGAGCCAGTCACACAGGACTCTTAAGGGGGAGAAGCAGCTTTGGGACTTGGCACCTATTGGAGGTCACATCATTCCTTTGCCCCCAGGCCTTGGGTGGACCGCTCTTCACACCAGTTCCTTACAGAACCATATTCATTGGGGCTTTCTTTCCTTGAATTGGTAATTAAGCTGCCTGCCTTGGCTCTGGGTGAGTGTTGTTTTCTAGTGAAACTTTATGTGTAGAACAATGGGAAGTATCAGAAATCATCTCCTCTTTTTTTGTAGACTTTCCAGTTCCCAAGGTGCAGTCTTAGGGAAGGTGATAAGCCTGCACACATCATCTGTGGATTGATTCAGTGGCCAGGATGGGACTACCCTCCTATTTCTTAAGATGGCATCTGCTTCATATTAAAAATATACACACCCTTTTGTGAGATGACAGTATTGGGTAACAATAAATCAGTTTATCCTACACATTAATTGAATAGAAAACACTTAAATGTTTTTTCTACCTTAATTACCAAACTGCATTCCATTGTTTAATTTCAGGCCTTTTCTAACACAGAAGCTGCATTTAAGAGCCTTAGGGATGAAGTGCCCTTTTTTGGAGGAGGCTCTCTGAGCCGTGTTGGAGGCTGTGTTTGTGGTCCTGCTGGCTGTGAAACTGCCTCAGTCCTCTAGGACACACCCTCTCCATCCTGGAGTAATCTGCAGGATTGCAACATTGTTATGCAGCCAGTATTGCAGTGCCTTGTGCTTTTCGAATCCAGACAGGGTTGACTCAGCCCTTTATTCTTTTGAGGTAGATAAATTTGAGTGTCACACAGTTTATAGTTGTGGGCTGGCTGGCAAGAGGGAGGGCAGCTATTGTGGGCATGAGCTGTATATAAATATGCAGCTATATTAAGTAAGGGATGAGTGGGCTTCTAAAGGTCAGGTTGTAAGGTATCTTTTGAAACTAAGACTTGATCTTTGAGAATAACAAAGTTCCTTATTTCCTATGGGATTTAGAAATTGGGGGTGGGTGGGAGAAATTTGCTTTGATCTGAATGACTATTGGCCCAGTTCCTACACAGATAGAACAAAACATGACTAGTAACAGTTTGGCATATTCTGGACTTTGCAATTTTAGCAATGTGTTCCAATGATGAAACAAAACATTTTATAGTTTCACTAAATGAGTGAAACATAAATGTCTCCATGCCTTTTGGCAGCATCCTATGCCATCTCTTTTCCCCATACCCACCCCCACCCCCACCCCCACTAATTTGGTCTTTGGTGCATGTTTGTTTCTTTCAAGGAATTGTACTCCATACATAAACTGCTTTGAGTAGATGACTCTTTTTAATTTTATTAAACCACTTTTGTTTCCAGCTTTTACTTGGCAGAAATTTCCATGGCTTTGGGACATTTACATCAAAAGGGGATCATCTACAGAGACCTGAAGCCGGAGAATATCATGCTTAATCACCAAGGTGGAGATATACTGTAAACAATTCTATAGTAAATATAATCATCTTAAAATCCTTCCATACAGGTCATGGTCATTTTCAAAGCCCCATTTTCATGTGTTTGTTATTATACATTCCTCCCTCAGAATTTATAATATCATGATACTTGTACTTATGGTTGATGATATGAAAGAGAGTTGAGGATAACTAGCCACTTAAAAAACTTTTCTAGTTTAACCCTTACTCTTTAGAGCTTGTCATCTTTTGAAATGGTGAACCAAAGCCAGTCCAAATGCTAATTTTGGCTGGTTCCTTCAATTGGAAAGTGAATCTTTTTTTTTTTTTTTGCCTTTTCTAGGGCTGCCCCCGGGGCACACGGAGGTTCCCAGGCTAGGGGTCTAATCAGAGCTGTTGCTGCTAGCCTACATCAGAGCCACAGCAACTCGGGATCCCAGCCACGTCTGCAACCTACACCATAGCTTATGGCAACTCCGGATCCTTAATCCACTGAGCAGGGCCAGGGATGGAACTGCAACCTCATGGTTCCTAATGGGATTCGTTAACCACTGAGCCACGATGGGAACTCTGGAAAGTGAATCTTAATGTTATAAATTGAGTTTTCTTTGTTGATGAAGATACATAAATATTAGAAACAATACTTTTATGATAAATTGTATTAATTCTCTAAAAAAGAAAAGGATTAGAATATAACCAAAATATTTGATATAGCCTTGGAAATAAAATATTTTTTAGTAGGCTTCAGTTTATTCTTGCTATTTGTTGGTAACAACAAACGTACAAATCAGATAGACTAATATTCTGTACAGCTGTAGTGAGCAGAGTGAACCTTGATTATAACTGCATGCTGCTACAGACAGTTGAACTTTGTGAGAATAATATGGACTAGGCAGGCTTGGCAGTTCAGGCAGTTCACTCACATTCCAGAGGAGTAGACAGCCAACCTGTCTGGGGGCTGGGGGCTGGTGGCTGGTGGCAGCTGTTGATCCCTACCAGATGACATACAAGGTAGCTAATGGTTTAAAATTCTTAGACAGAAAATGGTTTATGGACAGCTGTTGCCGGAATAAATGTTTCGAATTGTGGCTTCTTTCCTTTTTTTTTTTTTTTTTTTTTTTTTTTCTATTTTTTAAAGGGGAAACTCTATATTTAACCAAGTATGTCATGGGTATCTATATATCTCCTTCTTTCCCATTTCTGCCCACATTGCCCCAAACCTAGATTCTGATTCTGAATTCTAAGGCAAGGGATAGAATAGGCAAGTAACTAGTTAATTTCTTTGATCCATAACCTGAGTGTGTTCAGGTGGTTTTGTGAAAATAAAGGTCATATTTCTTTTTCTCTGTCAGAGTGATGTACTATTTATATTGTCTTTTCTTTTCTTGAAATAAACCTGGAATAGTAGAATCCCTGGAGTTGCTGAACTACTGGATAGCTAATGATAATTCAATAAAGCTAAACCTGAATTGAAATTTTTTTTGTATAAGGTGATAAGTTTCTCACTTTCTGGATCCGAGATGATGGTTCTATGCTATGCAGCATTTTCTTTTTTTTTTCCCTAACCGCAGAATAAGCCGACTTGTTACAGTGACTGCCTGAGACTGTCAGGTCATGGTTCATGGTGATAAAAGCTATATAGCTGAAGTACAGTGTTACATTTTTGTTTAAAACTGTAGAATATCTTTTTTAGGATCTATGTACTTAATCCAGACTTCGTCACGTTTTCTTAGGACTTGTGAAGATAAAGGATTCTTGATGTAGGTGAAGCTAGAGCCTTAGACAAGCTGTTTCACCTTTTCTCATCTTTATTTTCCCTTTACTAGATAATTTTGCCCTACCCTTAAAGTTAGTATCCTTTTTATGGGTGGAAATTTTGTAGTTCTTGATATCTCACAAATTTTAGGCAGAAAAAGTAGAATGGAAGGATATATTATTGTCTTATATGATGCATTCAAACATTGCACAGACTTAGAATTCTCAGAATAACCATCTTTAATCTTTCATTGTAGGTCATGTGAAATTAACAGATTTTGGACTATGCAAAGAATCTATTCATGATGGAACAGTCACACACACATTTTGTGGAACAATAGAATACATGTGAGCTGCATGTTGAAAGAAATATTACTGGTTTGGGGGTAATAGCTAACTTTTACCTAGTTTCAGTAATAGTAGCAACATTTGGATCTATATAGTTTTTAAAATTTTAATTCAGATGATATGCAAATAGTGGATTTTTAAGGCACATTATTTTTCTCATTGTAGGGCCCCTGAAATCTTGATGAGAAGTGGCCACAATCGTGCCGTGGATTGGTGGAGTTTGGGAGCATTAATGTATGACATGCTGACTGGAGCAGTAGGTGCACAGTTAAAAGCTGCATGTGTTAATGGTCTTTGCCGAGCAGTTATTAAGTCACTATAGCAAGAGAACTTTCCTCTGCTTTTTGAAAATGTTACCAATGAAGTTACTTCTAAAAATCTATGGGCCTTTCTACTTTTATAAATATTTTCATTTAAATGATTTATGTCATGGACTGTGGTCCTGTGAAATGGATGTAAAACATACTGCCCTTATTTTATTTTACTTTTTTTTTTTTTTTTTTTGGCTGCACCACAGCCTGTGGAAGTTCCTGGGCCAGGGATCAAATATGAGCTGCAGCTGCGACCTGTACCACAGCTGCAGCACCACCAGATCCTTAACCCACTGCACTGGGCTGGGGATCAAACACATGCCTGTGCAACAACCTGAGCTGCTGCAGTTGAATCCTTAGCCCACTGTACCACAGCAGGAACTCCCTGCCCCTATTTTATAAATGGAGAAAGGAAAGCATAAAATCACATGGCTCACCCATTATCACACCAAATGAATGATGGAAACCCAGTTCCTTTCAGGACATTGCTATTTCCTCTCTGCCATTGCTTAAAACCCACAGATCTTTAGCAGTCATCCCTTATCACAGCGTATACTTCTGGTTTTGATGCATAGCTAATTCAGGAAATGGATAATTCTGTTATTTAAAATTTGATTTTTTTTTTCTATGCTAATTTTTCTCACTCTCTTCTACTCTTAGCCCCCGTTCACTGGGGAGAATAGAAAGAAAACAATTGACAAAATCCTCAAATGTAAGCTCAATTTGCCTCCCTACCTCACACAAGAAGCCAGAGATCTGCTTAAAAAGGTAGGGTTCTAAAATAGGCACTCAAACCATAAGCCTACTAGGATTTAAATAGATAGAACTGAATATTTGTTTGTTTTTGTTTGTTTGTTTTTAAGGACCACACCTGCAGCATATGGAGCTTCCCAGGCTAGGGGTCTAATCAGAGCTGTAGCTGTTGGCCTACACCACAGCCACAGCAATGCAGGATCTGAGCCTGCGTTTCGACCTACACCATAGCTCATGGCAACACCAGATCCTTAACTCACTGAGCGAGCCCAGGGATCGAACCCATGTCATCATGGATGCTAGTCAGATTTGTTTCTGCTGAGCCACAATGGGAACACCCTGAATATATATTTTGGATACAGAATCATACACAGATGTTGACAAAGCCTGTAGTTTTTGCAGGCACAGTACAAATTTGATAAAGATTTTTTTCTTTTTATTCCTAAACAATATTTAGTAGTAATTAATAAATTATATATTCTCAAAGCAAAATACACTATAAAGAAAAAATAATCAATTTGACTGAGTAAAGTTCATCAGTGTTTTTTTTCTCCCTTCCCTAAAGCTGCTGAAAAGAAATGCTGCTTCTCGTCTTGGAGCTGGTCCTGGGGACGCTGGAGAAGTTCAAGTAGGGGTTGGCACGCTTGGTGGTTTGAGGGGAAGATCATGCTAATTTTATGTATTTGTGAAGGTTATATGTAGTTGCTTCTAAGGATAGCTTATTTTGTGATTGGTAACTTCAAACAGGCTGTTAATTTGTCAGTCCAGTGAAGTCTGTTCCTCAACCTTTCTTCCTGCTGTTTTGTTTTGTTTTTCCCTAGGTTCATCCATTCTTTAGACATATTAACTGGGAAGAACTGCTTGCTCGGAAGGTGGAGCCCCCTTTTAAACCTCTGTTGGTATGTCTACGTGAAAGCATATAATTTGAGGAAGCTGGTGCTTTTTCAAAAAAGGAAAATCTCAGCGCAATTAGAAACGTATTTATTAAGTTCAAAAAATTTTTGGCCTGTCCTCTCTTCTCTTCAGAATCTTTATTCTGTGTTGTCTTTTCAAGAACTGCCAGCAGCAATTACTGGCTATATTAACTTTTTTTTCTTTTTTTTTTTGTCTTTTGTCTTTTTAGGGCCACACCCGCAGCATATGGAGTTTCCCACGCTAGGGGTCTAATCGGAGCTACAGCTGCTGGCCTACCCCACAGCCACAGCCACGCAAGATCCAAGCCATATCTGTGACCTACACCACAGCTCACAGCAGTGCTGGATCCTTAACCCACTGAGCAAGGCCAAGGATCGAACCCACAACCTCATGGTTCCTAGTCAGATTCATTAACCACTGAGCCACAATGGGAACTCCAACTTTTTTTTTTTTTAATGGCTGTACCCATGGCATGTGGAATTTCCTGGGCCAGGGATCAAACCCATACTACAGAAGTGACCTAAACCACTTTTAGCAGTGACAGCACTGGATCCTCAACCCACTGAGCCAGCAGGGAACTCTGATACTATTTTTAAGTTGGTTGCCTAAGATGGTTAAATATTTCAAGGAGCTGGGACTTTTGTGTTTTTATGCTTTGTTTTGTTTAACCCAGCCCTGTTTTGCTTTTCTCTAACAAAGTATCAAACGAGGTGGCTTAAACAAAGACATTTATTATGTCATGGTTTTGCAGGCTAGAAGTCTGCAACCAAGGTGTTGGCAAGGGTAGTTCTTTCTGAAGACAACGAGAGATCCTGTTTCATGCCTTGGTGGTTTGCTGGCAGTCTTTGGCATTCTTTGGCTCGTAGGCATCTCAGCCCATCTCTGCCTTTTTTGTAAGGACACCAGTCATATTGGATTAGGATCCCCACCCTCTAATCCACATTTTCCCTTTTTTGTAGGGACACCAGTCATATTGGATTAGGATCCACACCCTCTAATCCAGTATGACTCATTTTAACTACATCTGTATCATCCTTCATTCCGAATAAGCTCACATTCTGCAGTTAACTGGGTTTAGAACTTCATCATAGGAATGTTGGAGGGACACAATTCAAACCATAACAATGTGTTTATGAGTAAATGAATTAGTGTATTAGTTCTTGTCTTTCTCCTATTTCAGAATTTGAGAAAATATAGTTTCTTTTTATATTTCATGAGATGATGATAGGAGAGAAGGAGTAGGATAATGATGGTGATTACTTGGTCATGGAGCATAAGGTGACCTGCTTTAAAATTTCAACATATATGGAGTTCCCATCGTGGCTCAGTGGTTAACGAATCTGACTAGGAACCATGAGGTTGAGGGTTCGATCCCTGGCCTTGCACAGTGGGTTAAGGATCCGGTGTTTCAGTGAGCTGTGGTGTAGGTCACAGACGTGGCTAGGATCCCGTGTTGCTGTGGCTCTGGCATAGGCCGGTGGCTGCAGCTCCGATTAGACCCCTAGCCTGGGAACCTCCATATGCCGCGGGAGCGGCCCTCAAAAGGCAAAAAGACCAAAAAAAAAAAAAAAAAAAAAAAAATTCAACATATATAACTGTAAGGATAATCCTCACGTACCAACTTCCCAGCTTCAAGAATTAAGCTGTCTTGGGAGTTCCCGTCATGGCTCAGTGGTCACGAAACTGACTGGTATCCATGGGGATGCAGGTTCGATCCCTGGCCTTGCTCAGTGGGTTAAGGATCCTTGCTGTGAGCTGTGGTGTAGGCTGGCAGCTGCTGCTCCGATTCGACCCCTAGCCTGGGAACTTGCATATGCCACAGGTACAGCCCTAAAAGACAAAAAAAAAAAAAAAAAAAAAATAAGTCATCTTGTTTAAACATAAACATAACATAACCACCAATGCTCTTATTACAACTAAATAGCTTCCCCCAGTTGTTTCTTTTTTTCCTTTTGGTTTGTTTCAATAGGGATTCAATTAAGACCTATGTACTATATACTACATAGTATGCCTCTTAGATCTCACCATCTGTAGATAGCCTCTCTCAATTCCTCCTTTGAGGACTTACTGAAGACACTGGACCATTTGTCCTGTAGGGTTCCTCACATTTTGATTTTGCTGTTTTTATTTAACTCCATGGTGTCCTCAACCATGTTCATCTGTTCCTTGTATTTTTGAAAACTGTTAGTTTAGCTCTAGTTGCTTCATCTGATTCAGATTAAGCTTTTGGTGCTATTTTGATCAGGAGACGTATTGTGTACTTGTATTTGTTTTAATGATGTAGTGGTCTTTGTTCTTTTCTTATATGAGTTTCTTCTATCAGTTTATAACTTCTCAGCCAATGTTGATTTGGCAATATCAGAGACAAGTTGTCAGAACCTAGGGAGGGATGCTACTGGTACTTAGGGGGTAGAGGCCAGAGATGCTGCTAAACAACTTGTAATGCACAGGACAGCCCCCTCTAACAAGAACCATCAGGCCTACAATGTCAGTAGTGATCACGTTCAGAATCTACAGTCTAGGTCCAAGATTTCATTAAGAGTTTGGAAAATTGTCTTATTCCAATACTCTTATTAATTCTTCATTCATTAGGTGGAATTTTTCTGTAAAACAATACTCTTTTTTTTTTTTTTTTTGAACTGTGCCTGCAGCATGCAGTAGTTCGCAGGCCGGGGACTGAACCTGCGCTACAACATTAACCAGAGCCACAGCAGTGACAACATGGGATCCTTAACCTGCTGAGCCTTCATGGAACTCCTTTTTTTTTTTTTTTTTTTTTTTAGTGTAATTATAAACTAATGCTTTTTTTTTTTTTTTTTTTCTTGTCTTTTCAGGGCCATGCCTGCAGCATATGGGGATTCCCAGACTAAGAGTCTAATCGGAACTGTTGCCGCTGGCCTGCGCCATAGCCACAGCAATACCAGATCCAAGCTGTGTCTGTGACCTACATCACAGCTCAGGGCAACGCCGGATCCTTAACCCACTGAGAAAGGCCAGGAATCGAACCCGCAACCTCATGGTTCCTAATTGAATTTGTTTCCACTGTGCCATGACGGGAACTCCAGCTAATGCTTTTTAACATACTTGTATTCCAATTTATTGCAGCTGTTTTTATTGATCATCGATTTTTCCCATCTTTGGACACTGAGTGCTTCATATTGATTCCTGAGTTCTTTTGACACAACCACATAGTCTGATGTACCAGAGAGAAGAAATTAAAGAAACAGATCTGGTGGTTAAATTTAGGTGATAATATTCCTTCACAAGAAAATATACTTATGCAAAATAGAATATTATTTTTGCTCCTTGAGAAATACAAAGAATGAAATAAACTATGGGAAGGAACTAGAACATCTTATAAATGTGCTTTGTGTTTAAAGACTGCTTCATTAGTTTTTCAGGTTTGTTACAAATTTGCCAAATAAGCAAATTATCTCTATAATGAGATTTAACCAATGGGCTAGGCACACTGAAGCTTCATGAGAGAGTAAGATTGATATTTAGATTTTTTGGCCACACCTGTACAGCTGTGGCAATGCTGGATCTTTAACCCACTGTACCACAAGGGAACTTCCGATATTCAGATTTTTAATAGGAGTAATAACTGTACTAAAATATTTTTTATTTTTTTAAGTTTAATTTTTATTTTATATTGGTGTGTTGTTGACTTACAATGTTGTGTTTCAGGAGTACAGCAAAGTGATTGAGTTAGACATATACATATATCCTTTTTCATATTTTTTTCCCATGTAGGTTATCACAGAATATTGAGTAGAATTTCTTGTGCTGTAAAATCTATTTATATATATATATATATTTTTTTTTTTTTTTTAATCTTTTTAGGGCCACACCCACAGGATATGGAGATTCCCAGGCTAGGGGTCTAGTCAGAGCTGTTGCCGCCAGCCTACGCCAGAGCCACAGCAACTCCAGATCCGAGCCATGTCTGTGACCTTCACCACAGCTTACCGCAACACCGATCCTTAACCCACTGAGTGAGGCCAGGGATTGAACCTGCAACCTCGTGGTTCCTAGTCAGATTCGTTTCCGCTGCGCTGCAATAGGAACTACTATTTTAATATATGTTTAATATTTGAGAATGTAGTTTGACCTTTGATACTTTTCACCTGTATTTTATTTATTCTTCAGTCTGTGCCTGCTAAGGCTACTCGGAGTTTTCATTAGTCAAGCCCTGTGAAAAGAGCTCTATCTAGGGCCTCCTTTAATGCATGTAATGCATTTGATTGATATGTGTAATGTAGCCTTTTCATCATTTTCTTATCATCTTGTTTTTTATAAAGCAATCTGAAGAGGATGTGAGTCAATTTGATTCAAAGTTTACACGTCAAACACCTGTTGACAGCCCAGATGACTCAACTCTCAGTGAAAGTGCCAACCAGGTCTTTCTGGTAAGTAAAAGAATTTCCATTTAGCCATGGGAAATTTAAGTATGAGGTTGGGCACTTTTTTTTTTTTTGTCTTGTCATTTCTTGGGCCGCTCCCTCGGCATATGGAGGTTCCCAGGCTAGGGGTTCAATCGGAGCTGTAGCCACCGGCCTACACCAGAGCCACAGCAATGCAGGATCCGAGCCACATCTGCACGGCACAGCTCACGGCAACGCCGGATCCTTAACCCACTGAGCAAGGCTAGGGACTGAACCCGCAACCTCATGGTTCCTGGTCGGATTCGTTAACCACTGAGCCACGACAGGAACTCCGGTTGGGCACTTTTTAATAAGAAATACCATTATCAATAAGAAAATTTCATTTTGCTTGCTTTGCAGTTCGTGTAGATAAGTTGAGATGCTTTATTTATTTTTTTTAGTTTTCCCCTTCTGACTTACTAATAAGTTAGAAAATTGATTCTCATACTCCACCATTCCATTTTAATGATTAGAGCCAGATTATGAGTCCTTTTTTGAATTAGTCACTGACTAAATGTTTGGCTCAGCATCTTAACCAAAAGCCACACAGCCATAACAGTAGGAGAAGAAGAGCTTATAGAAACTACTTTATTCCTGAAACAGCTGAAGATTTTTGTCTGTAGGGGATTTTTAACCTGTTCATTGTGAATATTTGACATCAAAAGATATAGTTGGTATGGATGGTAAACAAATTAATCCTAACAAGGAAGTATCTATATTGCTATATACTTTGTCTCTTCAGGTAGAAAAGCAAAGCTTTTAAATTTTGATCAACTGAAATGATAGATTTGTATCTGATGACCATGATTACATATTATTTTGCCTATTGCTTATTTTATTAACTATATTCACATGAATACCTACCTGGTTTTGTATCATTTGTTTCATCATTCATCATTGTCCTCTGTCCTATTTCCAGAGAGAATAGAATATGGGCAAAGTATTTGGAACTTGTTGGGTTTTTTTTCCCTATTTGTTTCAGAGTTTGCTGGATTTGTCACTAACTTAATTCTCATACTTTTTTTTTTTTTTTTTGGTAAATGCTGCTCACAGTATCACCCACAGTAGTGTTGTTATATCTTTTGCAGGTAGAGGGTAAGTTCTAAAGTTAGCAGGGAATGCAAAAGTTGCATATGGTCAGAGTCACTCTTACACCACCATGGTACAGTATGTTTTTGAGTAAACAACATTGAATAGTAATACTTCTATAAATGTATGATTATATACTAATATAAGAATATACATGCAAAATATAATTTTATAGTATTTTAGTAACATAAGAGGGAGAGATGAATGCATGTTGTGAAATTTATGACTCCCTAATGCAGTTACTGTCTCCCCCTTAGCGAAATCTTTCAGGGAAGTAGGCATGATTCACTTTAATTCTGTCATTGTTTTCTTTTTTCTGCATGGTGTGAAATTTTGTTTTTTACTGATATGGAATTTATGCCTTTGATTTAATATACAGACCTTTTCCCCAATTTGGCATTACAGAGTTTTAACTAGTTTGATAATTTTTTCCATTAAAAATGGCTAGAAACTTTTTTTTGTCTTTTTAGCATAATAGCTAGAAGCTTTTTTTTTTTTCTTTTTAGGGCCTCACCTTTGGCATATGGTAGTTCTCAGGCTAGGGGTCAAATTGGAACTGTAGCTGCCAACCTACACTACAGCAACAGCAACTCGGGATCCAATCTCTGTCTTCAACCTGCACCATAGCTCATGGCAATGCCGGATCTTAACCCACTGAGTGAGGCCAGGAATCGAACCCAAGTCCTCAAGGATGCCAGTCCGGTTTGTTAACCACTGAGCCACACCAGGAACTCCCTGTTGAGCTTTTCTTAATTACTTAAATTGGTTAACTAATGAACACAAGATCAGTTCATTTGCTAGGCTGTAACCAGAATTCTGTACACAGAGTGGATCTCATTTATTTATTTATTTTTCTTTTTAGGACCATACCCATGGCATATGGAGGTTCCTGGGCTAGGGGTGGAACCAGAGCTGTAGCCGCCAGCCTATGCCACAGCCACAGCAATGTAGAATCTGAGCCATGTCTGTGACCTACACCACAGCTTACCGCAACACCGGATCCTTAATCCACTGAGCAAGGCCAGGGATTGAACCCCCGTAACCTCATGGTTACCAGTTGGATTTGTTCCTGCTGCACCACAGTGAGAACTCCCCAAAGTGGACCTCTTTTAAAATTAATTTAAAATAGTTACATCCCACTTGTTTGGAGATTGTGGCTATAGCGACTTCAGTTTAATTAATATTTTAATTCCTATCATAATTAAAGGAGATTCAAAGATGATTAAGGCACAGTCTGGTCCTCTTGGTAGCTGCAGCTTTTAGCCCACTAGAGCATGTGGGGAAATAGGCTTGGTAGTCCACACGTAGCTGTGACAAAGCATATGCTCTACAGAATTATATCTCAGTCCTTTTTTTTTTTTTTTCTTTTCCTGTAGTGTGTGTGGATTTGCCAGGCCAGTCTCTTTTTATCTTGCTCGGGTATAGCCTGGTTAACTCTGTCTGGACCAGGTTGCTTTTTTATAATGCTGGTAAATTTTCCTTTGTCTTTTTATTTTTATTTGTTTTTTGTCTTTTTAGGGCCACACCCATGGCATATGGAGGGAGGTTCCTAGGCTAGGAGTCAAATTGGAGCTGCAGCTGCTGGCCTACACCACAGCCACAGCAACTCAGGATCTGAGATGTTTCTGCGACCTACACCATAGCTCACAGCAATGCCAGAGCCTTATAACCCACTAAGCGAGGCCAGCGATCGAACCTGTGTCCTCATGGATACTTGTCAGGTTCATTACCACTGAACCACAATGGGAACTCTACATCTCACCATTAGGATGTTTTGAGTCTTTACTGTAACTCAGATGCCTACTTATAGGTAACTAGAATAATAAATAGAAGGGAAGATAGGTAGAGGATTTAAAAGGATCCTTCATCCTGTTAAAAGGATGAAGATTGTCAGCAAGATAAATGATAGCTGTAGCCTATAGCAAGATCCAAGAAAGAACTAAAGCTAACAAAACTGCATTATTGCCTCTTACAGTTGAGGGTTTTAGCAGTGCTGACCCTTATTCATCAAGAAAATCCAAATCTGTCCAGTCATTGGTGTAAAAACAGAAAGAACACATATGTGCCAAGTTAGAGAATTCTATTTTTACTTTGACCTAATAATGGGAAACTGTTTTGGGGATGATAATCTTAGTTGCTTTTATGCATGTGGCTAGAAACACAGAATTTGCTTTGCATTGATCTTTGTATTTAACATCTTAATGTAGAGCCTACATTTCCTGTTTTGTTCTACTCCTTTTAGTAGAGTAAAATTTTGTTTGCTGGAATATAGGGCTCAGTAGAATTCTGCTTTCTTGAGGCCTATGCCCCAAAGAAATGGCTGGAAAGACTGAGTTCCCACTGTGGCTTCAGTGGGTTAAGAACCCAACTAGTAGCTGTGGTGTAGCTCGCAGATACGGCTCACATCTGGTGTTGCTGTGGCTGTGGTGTAGGCCAGCAGCTGCAGCTCTGATTAGACTCCTAGCCTGGGAATTTCCATATGCCATAGCTGTGGCCCTAAAAAGAAGAGGAAAAAAAATAGCTCAGAAAAGAAATGGCTGGAAAGAAGTTAATGAGTCCAAAATGAGATTAAGGAGATGGGAGAGTATCCAGATGACTGATTGTAGGTGTCCATCATTGCATAGGCATGTCAAGGGACTGAACAACATTTTCTAGATGTATATGAGAAAATGCCATTCTGTAGTCCACTGTTACTGTCTTTCAGGGTTTTACATATGTGGCTCCATCTGTACTTGAAAGTGTGAAAGAGAAGTTTTCCTTTGAACCAAAAATCCGGTCACCTCGAAGATTTATTGGAAGCCCACGAACACCTGTCAGGTATTCAGACTTATCACCATTGTCTTTTTCTTTTTTTTTTTAACCTAGAAGATCACTGCTTATGAAATTTATGCCAAGTTACATAAATGAAAGATCTGTCATTCTCTTTGGTTGACCTAATAATAAGCACAGCATCTATATCTTCTTATATAGCAAGTGACTAATCAATGGTAATATGCTATAGAGTTCATCCTCGTTCATGAGAGTAAGCTGCTACACTGGCAGGTGTCCTCTTTAATCATTCATTCAACATTTATTGTGTAACAAGGGTTGTGCTGCATGCTGGGGACACATGATTAAGATAGGAATTGTCCGCAGAGTTCCCGTCGTGGCGCAGTGGTTAACAAATCTGACGAGGAACCATGAGGTTGCGGGTTCGATCCCTGGCCTTGCTGGATTAAGGATCTGGTGTTGCCGTGAGTTGTGGTGTAGGTTGCAGATGCAGCTCGGATCCCTCGCTGTGGCTGTGATGTAGGCCAGTGGCTACAGCTTCAATTCGACCCCTAGCCTGGGAACCTCCATATGCCTTGGGAGCGGCCCTAGAAAAGGCAAAAAGACAAAAAAGATAGGAATTGTCCTTGTCCTGATGAAACTTATGATTTAGTGAGGGAGAGTCAAAATAAACAAGGAAATATAAAAATATGTAATTATAAGTAGTACCAAATACTATGTCCAAAAAACAGTGTGGTAGTGAGAGCAAAAGATAACAAAGGGGCTCCTATTCATGAAGAAAGAGCAAGCTGTACAAAATAGAAGAACAAGGTGTTACAGGTAGAAAAGGTGTTACAGGTAGAACCGCTCATGCAAACGCCCTAAGGGAAGAAAAATTTGGCCTTTTTCTTGGAAATGAAAGGGAGGTCAACATTTCAGAAATGTGTTGAGTGAGGAAGAGAATGGCAAAAGTGTGGAGAAATATTTTAAATGCAATGAGAAGCTGTTTTAAGTGAGGGAGTAAAATGATTTTTCTAAGAAAATAAATATCATCGATGGTTTTATGGGACAAGTGTAGAGGTCAAGAGACCAGTTAGGAATCTAGCAGCTAGTCTAGGGGAGCGATGGTTCAACTTTGGCCTTGTACGAACCCCCACTCGCTTTAAATGTAAGGGAAATGTTTCTTGTTGAGATAGTGCTTGAGACGAATGATAGCTCTTCCTTGTCTTAAAGCCCAGTCAAATTTTCTGCTGGGGATTTCTGGGGAAGAGGTGCTTCAGCCAGCACGGCAAATCCTCAGACTCCTGTGGAATACCCAATGGAAACAAGTGGAATAGAGCAGATGGATGTGACGATGAGCGGGGAAGCTTCTGCACCACTTCCAATACGACAGCCGAACTCCGGGCCATACAAAAAACAAGCTTTTCCCATGATCTCCAAACGACCAGAGCACCTGCGTATGAATCTATGACAGAGCAATGCTTTTAATGAATTGAAGGCAAAAAAAGGTGGGAAGGGGATGTGTGAGCATCCTGCAAGGTGAAACAAGAAAACTCAAATTGACAGTCTCGAAGAGTCAGTGTCATTACATAGAACACTTTGGACAGAGGAAAAATAAACATGGATTTTAAAAAATCAATCAATGGTGCAAAAAAACTTAAGTGAAAATAGTATTGTGGAACTCTTAGGCACATCAATTAATTGATTCCTAGCGACATCTTCTCAACCTATCAAGGATTTTCATGTTGATGGCTGAAACTGACAGTATTAAGGGTAGGATGTTGCTTCTGAATCACTGTTGAGTTCTGATTGTGTCGAAGAAGCGTTATCCTTTCATTAGGCAAAGTATGAAATTGCCTGTAATACTTGCAACTAAGGACAAATTAGCATGCAAGCTTGGTCAAACCTTTTCCAGCAACATGGAATCAAAGATGAAAGAAACTTATCAATTGATGTTTTACGTGCAAACAACCTGAATCTTTTTTTTATATAAATATATATTTTTCAAATAGATTTTTGATTCAGCTCATTATGGAAAACATCCCAAACTTTAAAATGCGAAATTATTGGTTGGTTTGAAGAAAGCCAGACAACGTCTGTTTCTTCTCTTGGTGAAATAATAAAAATGCAAATGAATCATTGTTAACCACAGCTATGGCTCGTTTGAGGGATTGGGGTGGACTTGGGGTTTATTTTCAGTAACCCAGCTGCAATACCTGTCTGTAATACTAGAAAAAAAATCTATTTAATCATTTCTACTTGCAGTACTGCTATGTGCTAAGCTTAACTGGAAGCCTTGGAATGGGCGTAAGTTGTGTGTCCTACATTTCATCTTTATCCTGGGCCTGCATTGCACTGGAAAAATATCACCATCTTATACCAGTATTTGGTTCAAGACATCAAGTGTGTTCAGCCCATGGCTGAAGAAGGACAGAAGTCAGGATAAAATGCATACTGAGGGCAGCAGAGTGAGAGGAGAGAGGAGGGAGATCCAGGGGAAGAGGGTGTTGCTATGGTTCACTCTCTATGTCTAATCTCTTTACAGAAGATTGGTAAGGTTTTAAGTTTTACTTCTTTTTTACTGTTTTTGCTGTCTGCCTTCCTTACATTTTTCCCTCAGTGGTTTTAAAAGGAAAAAATATTTTTTTCTCCTATATTGGGGCTACATTTTTTGATTGTAAAAATATTTGATGGCCTTTTGATGAATGTCTTCCACAGTGAATAAGAAAACTTAGTGGCTTTATTTAGGAAACATGTTAACAAGATACTATGTTTTTGAAATTGTAACCAAGTCTACATAAATGATTTACAGGTACAAAGAATAAAAATAAAGGTAACTTTACCTTTCTTAAATACTTCCTGCCTTAAAGAGCATTTCCATGACTTTAGCTGGTGAAAGGGTTTAATATCTGCAGAGCTTTATAAAAATAGATTGCAGTGCATACTGGTATAATTGATGATCATGCAGTTGCAGTTGAGTCTTATCACCTCTTTTTGTTTGTCTTTTATAATGTCTTCAGTCTGAGTGTGCGAAGTCAATTTGTAATATTTTGCAACCCTACGATTTTTTAAAATTGATGCTGCTTGCTATGTTCTCCAAATCTTTTTGAGCCATAGGATCCAAGCCATAAAATTCTTTATCTATTTTGAATTCAGTCCGAAAAGAGAAAAGCTTTGCTTATTTAAATGGCAGTTCAAGTGAGATAAGATGAAATCTTATGACAGTAAGCAAAAATAGAACCATGAAAAATGATTGGAAATATATATTTTTCATTTGTGGCAATAAATGAAAGAATTGGTAACAGCCTCATCTTTGGATAGAAAGCCTTTTTTTTTTTTTTTTTAAATCACTCCCTCTTAGAGCCCCTCTTCCCTTATTGCAGCAGCCTACTGATAACTTCATAACTGTGGCTAGTAAAGTAGAAGCTACAATAATGATAAGGGCAGAAATTGTACTTAAAGTACAGGTCTTTTTTGTTCTGACAGTATAAGATGTCTGAAAAAAACAGAACCCAAAATGCTGTGGCGAAATGTAAAGGCTTCATTTCAGACTGTAGATGGCTTGTACTACTATAATAATTGTTTTCAAATGTGTTTACTAACTGTAGTGTCGACTGCCTGACCAAATTCCAGTGACATTTTACACCAAAATATTCCTTCTCAGTCCTATTTGCTAGCAACATTTGCACTGTGATTGGCTGGCTATAACCACCCCATGGTTAAACCATTTTCATAATTAGTACTGCCAGCAATAGTGACAAACACTGTAACTTTTCTGCATAAAAAGCATTAATTGTACACCTACCATCCACACAAATACAGTTTTTCAAACTTAACATGAGGTAAAATTAATTTCCTATAGTGTGGCGAGTTTATTGAGAAATTGTGTTTCATAAATGGATTTCCCTACTATGACTGTGAAAACATATCAAGTGCCACTTTAGTGTCACAGACAGAAAGCACACACCTATGCAATATGGCTTACCCTATATTTATTTGTAAAAACCCAAGCATAGTTTAAAAGTATATGTCAATAATATTAGTCTTGAGTTTCTTAGAGAGTTGTTTATGATTTCTCCAGGTAAGTGTATAAAAGAGATTGTTTTTCTTTCATCACTTGATTATTTTCTTTAAAATCAGCTATTACAGGATATTTTTTTATTTTATACATGCTGTTTTTTTAATTAAAATATAATCACTGAGAACTGAAGTTTACTAATTTTGATTTTATACAGTTTGTAGCGTACAGAATAAACTGGGATTTATAAACCAGCTGTGATTAACAATGTAAAGTATTAATTATTGAACTTGAACCAGATTTTTAGGAAAATTGTTATTTCTTTTTCCCCTTTATGATCTTAACTAATTTGAATCCTTTAAGACGGATTTTTCCATACTATTTTTTGAGATAGTAGATAACTGGGGGGAAGAATGCATGTATGATACTCCATAAATTCAACGTTCTTTAAGAAATAAATTACAAACAAGCTCCATCTTCAGTAGTATTAATACACCAAGCCTTGGATTTTATATTTAATATAGGACTTAATTATTTTGGTTACTTATTCATATGGTTCCTAGCTTTTAAGGGCTAGCTCTAAGATTATTCTCGTGAGAAATGTTGAATTTATGAGGAATGGATCTTGAGGCTCTGAAAATGGTTAATTTCTCTAATAAAAACATCAATGTCCAAACCTTTTTTCATAGGGATAGACATTAGCAAGCTGGACAAATCAATCATAAAGTATTTGTCTGTTGCTGATTGATACAAAATCCTTGGTGTGTAATTCTCAATTTACCACTATAGCACAAGTATTATTATCTCAGTGGATTATTTGAAGTAACATTTGAAAGATGGGTTCATCTGTGTTTGCTCTTTAAAATTTTTTTTTTTCCTGACTCCAAGTTGGCTTTGCATCTACCAGAGTAAATAAATTCTTCAGCTGCCTTATTAGGAGTGCTTTGAGGGTAACACCTATTCTGCTTTTCATCTTGTATTTAGTTTACTGTATTTAAGTATTTGATTTCAGATTGAATGAATGTAAATAGAAATTAAATGCAAATTTGAATGAACATAAAATAGAAGTGATTTTTTTTATTACTATTATCTTAAGATAGGAAGAAATAACTACCAGGTGCACAAATGGTTTCAGTAATTTTTTCCATTAACATGCCAGATGTGTTCAGGTTCTCGTATTTAATAAACTGTTTAAATAGATAAAGACACAGAGATAAAATGCTAAGAATACCAGTTAAACACCTAATATACTTTAAAAAAATAAACTATGTATGTGAAGAATGACAGTTGTAAAACTTTTTGCAGAGAAGTAAATATATAACAAGTTTTAGTGCTGATTTTATATATTAGATGTTAAACACCTGTAATTTCCAAGTTCTGTCAAATAGTAGAATTGAATTGGCTGCTTAAACAAAAAGTTGGTGTGAAAAGTTATGTAAAAGCCAGATTCACATAAAAATACCAGAAGACTTTCTTGCCCTGTCATTCAAAAGTTTTTCCATGGAGTTCCTGTGTGACTCAGCAGGTTAAGGATCCAGTGTTGTCACTGCAGAGGCTCAGGTTCGGTTTGGTTCCAGGCCATGCTGAGGGTGCGGCCAAAGAAACCAAAAAGAAAGTTTTTTTCAGCCATATTTGTCAATTACATTTGATTATTTGGTGTGTATGCACAAGATAACATGGTGCACAATCTGTTTTTAACACTTATCTCAAACCTATCTACTGTAAGATGGGCGTTATTGTATGAGCCACTTCTCATTTATGAGGCAGTTCTATCACATGTGCCAAGATGGTTTCTCTACAGAAAAGTTCTCAAAGCAGACTTTATAAAACATAGCAGTGACTCTTAATGTTGATAAAACAGTCTCAGAGAGTGCGATCTGAATTCATAGAATAAATGGTAATCTCTGTATTTGACGTGAAGGAATATAAGTAGAGAAATGCCTCTAGTTCATCAGTGTTGTTAGTGTTGCTGGACTCGGCTTCTGTCTGCCAGTGCCAAGTACAAAAGTGGAGGCAAGAGTTTTGTAGTTCTGGGAGTGAAAAATAAGGGCCACAGATAAGGATCAGGGCAGAGGCAAGCTTGCATTGTTTTCAAAGCTAGTGTTCAGTGGTCTGGTGGTCTTCTTTCAGAAATAAAGAATTCTTGGAGTTCCCGTCATGGTGCAGTGGTTAACGAATCCAACTAGAAATCATGAGGTTGCGGGTTCAGTCCCTGGCCTCGCTCAGTGGGTTGAGGATCCAGCGTTGCCATGAGCTGTGGTGTAGGTTGCAGATGCAGCTCGGATCCCATGTTGCTGTGGCTCTGACCTAGGCCGGTGGCTACAGCTCTGATTAGACCCCTAGCCTGGGAACCTCCATAAGCCATGGGAGTAGCCTTGGAAAAGGCATAAAGACAAAAAAAAAAAAAAGAAGGAATTCTTCAATAACATCTTCCACTTGGGGGTTTTAGTTCTGCAGAAGAACTCAAATATATTGTTATCTATATTCCTTGAGAAGGGACCAGGACCCTGCCCCAAAGCTGCACTGTTTCTTGACTGCTTCCTCCCTGGTCTTTGCATAATCTCCTTCTGATTAGCAATTGTTTGAACCTGCCCTTTGGAACCCAGGGAAGGTCATGGAGGCTGAAGTTTATTCCCTAAAAATAAGAAATGGGGGACACAGAAAGGCTTGTGTGCCCAGGAGCCCCACAGGGCCCTGCGCAGTTTCCTTAGTTAATGACATAGTGCTCCTGTTACATTTCTGTCCAAAAATTCACATGTGAACTGGCACTGACATTGCTGTGGCATGGCTTCGATCCTTGGCCATCAGCTTGCTTGTTTAAAAGACAAAAGAGAAAAAAAGACCCTATTGTCCACTATAGATTCCCTTTGTTACTAAGTCATATTAAGAAACAAAGCTATCCGGAGTTCCCGTCGTGGCGCAGTGGTTAATGAATCCGACTAGGAACCATGAGGTTGCGGGTTCGGTCCCTGGCCTTGCTCAGTGGGTTAACGATCCAGCGTTGCCGTGAGCTGTGGTGTAGGTTGCAGACGCGGCTCGGATCCCGTGTTGCTGTGGCTCTGGCGTAGGCCGGTGGCTACAGCTCCGATTAGACCCCTAGCCTGGGAACCTCCATATGCCACGGGAGCGGCCCAAGAAATAGCAACAACAACAAAAAAGACAAAAAAAAAAAAAAAGAAACAAAGCTATCCCTATGGCTATAGGGTAAGTAAGTACTGTAATAGAGCTAAATAACCCATGTAGTAAGATGTTATTTTTGTGTTTTTACCAAGAAGTCAACATGTCTATCTTTCACATCCAACTTGAATCCCAAGTTGTCTCTCTCATTCCATCCCCTGCTGTGTAGTTAAATACCTAAATAACAGCTGTTAGCTTCACTACAAAGTCAGCAAAGTGATTTAAGGCCAAGTAAGCCTGTTTTTTAATACTTGGAACAGTTCTCAAAGTAGGTAATAGAGTTAAGTACACAATAACTTTGTGCTTATAACCTAGCAAAATTTACCGGGGAAAAGAAGTTACAGGCTTTCTGATTTTCTTTTGTCAATTTGGATAGCCATGAAGCATGAGAGTGATTTAATTTGTAGATGGTTGGTCACTATCCTTATTAATCCATGTTGGTTTAGCCATTGTCTTATCAGCACTGCCAATTTGTTTTCTACTTCTACCTTCTAACTTCTCCCCACCATTTTCTACTCCTTGTGTGCAAACTGATAGATGGTAAGAGAGGAATGGGCAAAAGGCCTTGCATTCTAAATGTAGATCATAACTAGCCCTTCAGACTTCTTTTATAGACCTTGAGGCCCCCTGAGAGGTTTTAAGGGGGGGAGAGAGAAAGTGCCTCATTCCCTTTTCCACCATCCTACACAAATACCTAGAGGTAAACAAACCACACTATTCAAAGTTTTTGGTGGCCTGAGTTCAAGCTATTTTGAAACATTCTTTTTTTTGGCCATACCTACAGCATGCTGAAGTTCTGGGGCCAGGGATCGAAGCCATGCCACAGCAATGTCAGTGCCAGGTCCTTAACCTACTGAGCTACCAGGGAATTCCACAAGCGCAAGATTATTAATCTCCCAAGTAATGGTGATAGAAGCACAAGACTCCAAAACTTCTGGAAAGACTGCTTATAAGGGGAATTCTTTTAAGAGTTTTGAGTTAGTCTTGTTTGTCATACTACTCAAATCATCAATGAAGCCAGATGTTTTGTAAACCATGTGAATTATTTTAATAGAAAGTCCATGACACTGTACAAAAAGCAAGATCAAGAACATTAAAGCTGATAGCAGGATTGTATGTGTGATATCCACAAAGAAAAGGAATTTAAATCATCTGTTCTGAATGACTGTTAATCATACTGTAGAGAATAATACAATATTAAAATATTTCATCCTTAATAAATTTATCTTCCTTTAAAAATCTGATTGTACAAATAAAATACAGCATTTAAATTTTCATTTAAAAATACAAATTTCATGAAAAATTTTAGGATTTTTAGAATGGGAATTAAAAAAGTCAATGCTAAAGAAAATTCTTTCAGGTAATATATATCTTAAAATATTATGAAAAATATTGTTTATTTTGAAAACAGTGTCAGGAAAGGATATCTGCATTCCTCTTAAAGCCTAGTTCTAGTTACTCAGTTGTCATTTTGGTAACATTAACAAGAAAATATTTACAATTTAACACTGCAATCTGTCAAATAATGAGGATAGAATACATGTTGCATATACATTGGGTTGAACATTACTTATATATATTTAAATATAGGGTTTTTTGATTTACTCTTAATAAACTGGACTATACAATTTATTACTATAATCTAAAACCATTTGGAAACATTTTCATTAACTTCTAGCCCTGAAAATCCATTCTAGTGTCTTTATCCATAGTCACTGTAACCAAATAAAATTAGTGTTTTGTAGTCTTAATATTAAGTTTTGAATTTAATATATTTGAAGATGAGATGAAGTAGCTCCATCTTTCCACTTGTTTATGTGGTCTGAAATCATGGTTCTACACAGCGGACATGTTTTCTCTCGGTTAAACCATAAAGTAATGCACTCTTCACAAAATATATGCTGTAAGGGAATTAAGAACTAGATTTTACAGTCGATAACATTTTAATTTTTAAAGTCATCACATTGCAGAGAGTCATACTCTAGAGCTGAAAGTGAATTTGGAGAACATTAATCCCTTCATTTTCCAAATGAGAAAACAAAGTATGGCATTTAAGAACACAAAGAGCCGTGTTGGGGTGGAGACCCAAGTTACTCTTTTGTACTATCCATTTAACCTCTTTCAATAAAATACAAGCCAGCCTTAGGTGATATCTTTAAGATCAGGTATAATGACTTAATAGCTTAATAAAGTCTTTGAAGAGTTACTGAAATAAAGTATAGGAAAGGACCTTATACTAATCAAAGACTAGTATTCAGTTATTTAAAATACTCTGTTTTCCAACCACTTTGGTATCCAATCTGCCATCAGGATTATTTTTCCCCTTCATACACTCCTCTACATAAAAGTCATTAGAACAAAAGGGACAAGATTTAGCTAACCTACCAATCCCCTAATCAGAATAAGAAATAACTAGTATGTGCCCTGAATGTTACTTTCTGCTAAACAGTGTATCCATTTCGTCCCTTATAATCAACATAAATGTGACTTCTGCAAGTGGGAATTGCTGTATTTAGGTTGTTTAAAAATAGAGTTACCTGACAGATGAGAAGAATTGGCTTTTGAAATTCAGCTTGACATATTGAACAAATATCATCCACATCTGAACACTGTCTCTTGCTGGCAGCCACTCCATAACTCTGTAAAGATAAACCATATCTGGATAGACTCCATCAATGTGAACTCATTATGTAATAACATAATAGGATCCTGGAAGATTGTTAGATTCATTGGATTCCCAAATAATGACAGTGCTTCAGATCCAGATGGCTTAAGAGAGTAAGCAATCTGAAATGTAATTAAGCATTATACAACCTATACTCATACTCTGTGACCGAGTATTACCAAGTTGAACCCACTTATTACCTATGGCACTGGTTCAAAAAGTCAATCAAGAGCATGGCTGTCAATATACTCACGTAGAAACTGCTTTAAAAACAGATTTTTGACTTGGCATTGCTGTGAGCTGGGGTGTAGGTCACAAGATGCAACTCAGATCTAGTGTTGCTGTGGCTGTGGTGTAGGACGGCAGCTACAGCTCCAATTTGACCTCTAGCCTGGGACCTTCCATATGCCACAGATGTGGCCCTAAAAAGAAGAAGAAAAAAAAAAAAAAAAAAAAGACTTTTGCACTTCACCCTGGAGACTGATTCAGTAGGTCCAGATGTACCAGGATGTAATCTAGAAATCAAATTTTTCAAAGCTCTCAATGTGAAGGTTTGGTGACCACTGAACAGTGTACTGCCACTAAATCTAAAAATAATTTCATCTAGCATCCTTACCACAAAAGTCAGAGCATTTAGTACTAGGAAAGAATGAGAAAATTTTACAAAAGAACTTAATTGCAAAATGTCACCTGCACAGAGTTATACTGTCAAAATTAAACAATAACGCAAATCTTTGGATTTCCTTTTCTTCTCAAGTCCCAAAAAAGTTTCTGATCTCTTTAAGATCTTAATACTTTCCTCATCAACTTCACAGAATTTAGTCATTAACTAGGTGCGATAAAATGTTACAAATGAGATCAGCTTTCTGTAGAGACGATATGGAAAAGGTGGCCGAGGAAAAGAAAGAATACTCAAGTTTCAGTCATGGTAATGAGAGCAAAAGCATGACTTGATTCAACAACCTGAAGCTATTATCTTCCTAGGGTCGCACCTGCAGCATATGGAGGTTCCCAGGATAGGGGTCAAATCAGAGCTGTAGCTCCTGGCCTATGGCACAGCCACAGCAGTGCTGGATCGGCAACCTACACCACAACTCACGGCAATGCTGGACCCTTAACCCACTGAGCGAGGCCAGGAATAGAACCCACATCCTCATGGATGCTAGTTGGGTTTGTTAACCGCTGAGCCACAATGGGAACTCCCCTGAAGCTATGATCTAAACTTCCTGTTATAAGGGGTTACAAAATCAAACTAAGACTCAAAGGATAAAAATGCTGAAAAAGATTTTTTGAGACTGGTAATGTTAAAGATTCTAGAAAAAAAGATAATGATGGATGATGTTGGTGCCAATTTCCCTTCAGTAAATGTCATTTAGCAGAGAAAAACGGCAGATATGGATGCTGGCAAGCTTTTAAAATAGTACTCCTGGGTTCCCATCGTGGCGCAGTGGTTAACGAATCCGACTAGGAACCATGAGGTTGCGGGTTCGGTCCCTGCCCTTGCTCAGTGGGTTAACGATCTGGCGTTGCTGTGAGCTGTGGTGTAGGTTGCAGACTCGGCTGGGATCCCGCGTTGCTGTGGCTCTGGCGTAGGCCGGTGGCTACAGCTCTGATTCAACCCCTAGCCTGGGAACCTCCATATGCCGCGGGAGCGGCCCAAGAAATAGCAACAACAACAACAACAAAAAAAAAGACAAAAAAAATAAAATAAAATAGTACTCCTGGGAGTTCCCATTGTGGCTCAGCAGTTTAAAGACCCAGTATCTGCAAGGATGTGGGTTCCATCCTTGGCCTCACTCAGTGGGTTAAGGATCTGGCATTGCTGCAGGCTGTGGTATGGGTCACATGTGGCTGTGGTGTAGGCCTCAGCTGCAGCTGATTCGACACCTAGCCTGGGAACGTCCATATGCCACAGGTGTGGCCATAAAAAGAAAATAAATAGCACTCTTGTCTTGCACGTTGCAGATCCCCTTCAGGTGAAGACATCCTGATGGTGACTGCCACTTTCCTGGCAACATTAAGAACGTGAAGCGTCTCAGGAATAAAAGAGTACTGATGACTGTGATAGTCTCTCTCTGATTCGCAGAGAAAGAATATCAAACATATTTCAGGTCAAGCCTTACTAGATTAATTACTATAGCAAAATGGCTGATACTCACATAATCAATTAGATAACCAAAGCTGAAGTCTCAATTTTACTGTATCTTGTCTAAAGAAAGAAGTCTGAATAGGATGCAGCAAAATTTGTTACCTTATTATCTTAGGGAAAGAGTGCCCTGGGCAATTAGTTTAGTCTACTTTGTAAAAATCCTGGTGTCTGGTGGTGCATTTTTTCAGACATGTATTACTAGGTTTGCATTCTTGTAAGTCAGATCCCCTGAGTCCTAACCACATAATTGTTTAAGTACCTAATGAACTGCAAAACTGAGAAACGGAAATCTGGTGACACACTTACATATTGAGAACCTCTGAGGCTACTAAGAAACCCTTTCTCTGGGGTTTGTTACATCAGTAGAGTCCCATAGTGAAGTTATAAGTGACACTGGAGTCTCAATTTATTATTAAATTCCATGCTGTGAACCGTGCATACAGAATTGTGTATTGGTGGGGAAACATTTCCAGTAAGAAAATTTCAAGGGACATTACTTTTGGTAATGAGCAGTTTTCATATACAAAATACAGTATAAGCACTTTCATAGAAGCTGAATAGGAGTTAATGGAAATACACAGCCACCATTTATGTATTAAAAAAGAGGAACAAAAGTTCATAAGGTTTTTAAGGAAATGTTTATAAACCTTTAAGAATGTCAAGTGTTCTGAAGGGGCAAGAGGCACACTTGAATATGTAAGCACTGCATCAACTATTACGAAGCTGTCAATGTGCAAGTCAAGAAACTGATCACAGGAGTTCCCGTTGTTGCTCAGTGGTTAACGAATCCGACTAGGAACCATGAGGTTATGGGTCTGATCCCTGGCCTTGCTTAGTGGGTTAAGGATCCGGCGTTGCCGTGAGCTGTGGTGTAGGTTGCAGACTCGGCTTGGATCTTGCGTTGCTGTGGCTTAGGCCGGCGGCTACAGCTCTAATTCGACCCCTAGCCTGGGACCCTCCATATGCCATGGGAGCGGCCCAAGAAATGGCAAAAAGACAAAAAAAAAAAAAAAAAAAAAAAGCTGATCACAGAAATAAAACCTCTATAGCATCATGGCCCCAAGTGACAAATATTAGAAGTTTTGCTAAAAAAATCATGAAATCTGCACTTGTAAAATTGCTTAACTAAAACATTTTTATAATGAAGAAAGGTAAAAAGTGTTTTTCCTGATAAAAAATACTTACTGGTCGTGTAAAAAATATTCGCAAAACCCGTGTGAAAGTTTTCAGATGTCCAAAAAAGTCCAGAAGCTGAAAGAGAAAAATGATAATTCATTAACTCAAAGAGCCCTACTTGCTAAACCCAGAGATCAGAGCTAATATTAAGTGCTGCAAATAATGCTCATTGCATATCACAACTAATCACTTCATTCTAAATATATTTAAAGTCCAATTATAGAATCTTTTACTCAATTTTTCAATTTCAGCCAGCTCTTAACCAAGGTGAAGTGTATCTGAATTCCTACTTATAATTTGGTCAAGACAAATATAAACTTAAATCAAAGGCAAGGCAATTTTACCTAGTTCACATGTCCTTAGCACATTTAAAGTTTCGTAAGAGGGTGGGGGGAGGAAGTGGAATGGTCTGGGAGTTTGGGGTTGTAAATGCAAACTACTACATTTAGAACGGATTAGCAATGAGGTCCTGCTGTATAACACAGGGAACTATATCTGATCTCTTCTGATAGAACATGATGGAAGATAGTATGAGCAAAATAATGTGTGTGTGTGTGTGTATGTATATATATATATATATAAAATGTATGACTAGGTCACTATGCTGTAGAGCAGCAATTGACACAACACTGTAAATCAACTATAATAAAAGTTTAAATAAAGTTTCATAAAGTGCTTAAGTTGAGGGGAACAGGACAAGATACTCCACTATTTTGAGAATTATGTGTATGATAGATGCTACTGCTGGGGATGAGGATGTTCTATTCTACTTCCTCTCCCTTGAGATATGCGGAGGTCCACTCCCCCAATAAAATCTGGGTAAGATAAAGACACTTATTTCCATTTTTCCATTTCCAAGTAGATACAGGATCTGCTATTATAGCAAACTAGTGATATGAAAATAAAATAAACCACACAACAAAGAGAAAAGCAGTAATATGTAAAATCTGTGAACATGTTATGAATCATCATAAATGACAAGATTTATTACGTTACCTACTTTTAGTATGAGGTAGAGTAAAGCCAGCAATATTCCAAGACTCCATCTAGTTACATTACCAAACTCCCCATAGCTTATAAGGTAACGGAACCAAACTGGTATGGGAACAAACGTTCGGTAATACTGACATAACTCTTCTAAAAGCATATACCAATAACCCTAAAAAGGAAGAAAAAGAAAAACAACTAGAGCCACCCAAGCTACGTATATACACTGTTCAAATACTACATATTGGACTGAGAACAGGAGTATATGGCACAATAACACAAATGACTATAAAATTGATCTTCATAATGATAATGGTTGACTGGCAACCTCAAGATGGTTCTCGGATATTATAATCACCGTGTGGTTTGTTTTCAAGGAATTTCTAAAGAATGACAGTGGAAATGTTTTAAAATGTTCTATGTTCTATAATGCTGTGTAATAAAACATTTTGCTGATTACAAAAATTTATATTAAAGTTTTTACTGAGTATGGAAAAGTACTGAATAATTGCATGTCAGTTTGTTATCAACTGATAATGCCCTGGAAAACAGAAGTATAACTATAAATATTTTCCCATATATGAGGTAGGAACTGATTTTTAGGCTATTCCAAAGCAAATGTTATTCTGATTTTACTGGAATAGATTAATATTTAGGTTAAAATCTGTACAAAGAGCTGCCAGTCTGAGATAAGACAGATAATTAAAATTGGGTTATTTAGCAAACTGAAAAATTATAAAAGGAGTCATTTAAATAAAGGCTAAATAGCATTAATGATGTCTACTAACATCTTTCCAATAAAACATGTCAGTTTCTTACCTTGGATTTAAAAGGCATGACGAAAGAAGGCACCAATAAAATAAGGCATTTTAAGCCCATGAAGAGGAATTTCAAAATGAAGTCTGTAATTCCAACAATCCAAAGTACTTCCCAGAAACTCGAATAGTCCAAAGTGGGATTTAAAAAAATTAAGCTACCAAAAGAAAAACATTAAAACTTATCAGAGTCACATTCAAAAATAAAGTGTTGATAGGGGTTCTAAATTTGCTAGCAAATAATTTACTTTCACTTGATGTGTAAAAAATATGAGTTTGGCAAGGTGCTAGAGTTCATGTAAACAGAATGGAAGATCATTTTGCTTTAAGAGACATTTTCAAATCTTTCCTTCTTAAAGAAGTCTTCCTAACTTGTCATGGTTGATATTTTTGTAGCCTGTAACCTAAAAAAAATCCACAAATATTAGATACCTGTCATTCTCTCCTCAAACAATTCCAGCCAGGATTCCATCCATCCTTTCCATTGAATTGCTTTTGTCAAGATCACCAACTCCCTCCCTCCTGCTAAATTCAAAGGTCACTCCCCCCACCTTCCCTCCCTGAAATATTTTCTTCCTAGACTTGATACCATTCTCTTCTAGCTGTTCTCATCTATGACTGATGGTTCCTTCTTAAGTCTCCTTTGCTGCTCTTCCTCTAGTTAATTGCTGGCATGTCCAGTCCTGGGCCCTCTTCTCTGTCTATACTTTCTCTCCCTGGCTTAGTCTTGTCAAATTGCATGGTTTAAAAACATCAGCCAAATGCTGATAACAATGACATTGATGGCTCTAACCTCTACTCTGAACTTATAACAAATACCTGTAGTCACTTAACAGTTCTACATGGCTTTCAAACTTAACATGTTCAAAACAAGACTACTGATTTCCCCATCAAAACCAGTTCCTTCTTCAGTCTTTCCCAGCCCAGTAAATGGCACCACCATCCAGCCAGCTGCTTAGACTAAAAACCCAGGTATCATCCTTGATTCTTCTCTGCTACCTAACCAATCCAATCTGAGTGGCTACATCTATAAACTACATCCCAGATTTATCCCCCATCTCTCCAACGCCACTGATACTAGGACTTCCAATTAACTGACTAAAGCTGAAATTCGGATCATTTCCATCTGACATGGAAACTTATCGACTACTGCCCTTTATCAAAGCTTCTTCTAGAAAAAAGATCAAGTGTTCTCATCACACACAGACAAAAAAGGAGGTGATGGATACATTAATTAGCTTGACTGTGGTAATCACAATGTTTATGTATATATCAAAATAAGTATATTTTAATTACATGTGATTTTTATTCATAAAAATGAAAAACAAAGACCACCACCACCAACCTAATGGTATTTTAACAGCTATTAATTATAAAAGTAGAAATTTAAGTAGCAAAAATTAAGTGTTAAAAAAATTACTTATTGAGCTCTTGCTATGAGGGAAGACACTTGCTGGGTATAGAAATGTGAATAAATCACTTCAAGCTCTCAATCTTGGAAGGAAACAGAAAGGTAAAAATTGAACTCTAACAGTAAGTATGTGCAAGTAAGAAATATGCAAAGTGTTATGGAAAATATAATTACATTAAAAATGTGACTGTGCACTTGGACCTCTAATTACCTGTAATAAAGTGACTGAGAGTGAAAGGTGTAATACAAAAGAACAGAAGATCCTGCCAAGAATACCAGTAACCAAGCACACTGGATCTTTGAGCACCTCTCCTGAAAAATAAACAATTTCATAATTTGTTACTTTGAATTATGCCAGATTTTTAAATACCATTAAACTAGTTTAATGACTAATATACTAACTTAGAACGTTTTATTTTAGATTTATCTTAATAAAATACAGAATATTTGTTAAATTGTACATCACCACAATCTATCTTATGTATCTCTGAACAAAATGGAACACTTATTTATTTATTTATTTAGTCTTTTTCTAGGGATGTACCCGCGGCATATGGAGGTTCCCAGGCTACGGAGTAATGGGAGCTGTAGCCGCCAGCCTACACCACAGGCACAGCAACGTGGGATCCGAGCCTCGTCTGTGACCTACACCACAGCTCACGGCAACATCTGGTCCTTAACCCACTGAGCAAGGCTAGGCATCAAACCCGAAACCTCAAGGCTCCTAGTAGGATTCGCTAACCACTGAGCCACGATGGGAACACCCGGAACACATATTTATAAAAATTTTTAAAATACAAGTGTCTTCATTGCCTAACAGCATTACCCATGTTTCAAAGAAGCCAAATCTACAAACTGACATAAAGTACCCACCTAAAAGAATATTTCTGCAGCTCCCTATTTTTGCCTCCCCAACAGAACAATTTTAAAAAATCCATTAATCAGTTTATAATTTTAAAATTCTCAGACAATTCAGTAAGAATTTAACAAAATAATTTGTTTTCTTTTGTCCTTTTAGGGCCACACCTGCGGCTCATGGAGGTTCCCAGGTGAGGGGTTGAATCAGAGCTGTAGCCACCGGCCTATGCCACAGCCATAGCAATATCAGATCTGAGCCGAGTCCTCGACCTACACCACAGCTCACAGCAATGCCAGATCCTTAATCCACTGAGTGAGGCCAGGGATCCAACCCGCAATCTAATGGTTCCTAGTTGGATTTCTCTCTGTGCCACGACGGGAACTCCAATAATTTGTTTTTAATCTTAGTTTTATAGTTAAGTTTTAATTACTAGTTTAATTTAAAGTTTTACTAGTTTTAAACCATGAATTAAACTTCTATGGTTTGGCAGGGTCTAACTACAAATCTTCAGTCAAAATGCATGATCCTTTACAGAGATGCAACCCTTTAAAGTTGCTTGAAGGTGAAATTTTATAAATGAATCCTGTTTTCCCAATAGTTTACATGAATAGGACTCTTATAATTTGTTTTGGAAAAACTTGGCTTTAGTTTCCTTTAAATAAGAGAGATCTAAATAAATAGTTCAGTACTCATGTATTCAAGGTGCATTTTATTTTTTATTTAACTATTTTAAATCTTTTTTTTTTTGCCACACCCACAGCATGTGGAAGTTTCCAGGCTCAGGATCAAACCTGCACCACAGCCAAAGCCGTTGCAGTGACCACGCCAGATCCTTAATCCATTGTGCCACAAGAGAACTCCTATTTTAAATCTTATAGGTCAAAGCCTGAAGTTTCTAATGGTGATTATATAACTTAGTATGGTCAAATTAATTCAGAACATGAAGGCACCTGACAAATCAGATCAGTGCATTCTAAACCTTTTAATCCTTCTATCTAGTTTTTCTTTATCAGGAACCCAACATACAAATGAACTAAGGTGAAACAATTCAGTATTAGGACAGACGATTTATTCCAGGTCATTTAGATAACATTTAATATATCATGGATTATCTATTTATCAAATAAACTATCTTAATCCCTATTTCTCAAAAAATGAGTATAAAATTCTACAGGGAGAAACATTTAATGATTTTTTTTTTTAGTTACTGGTTATACTTACTCTTAGAAAAACCTGATTTATAATGCTTTTGTTTGCATATATAAAAGTTGTAAGCAGCCCAATTCCAAGAGAAATTCCTGTTAGAAAATAAGGTCCAGTTAATTCAAAGGAGGAAAAAAAAAAAAAAAGCTAACACAATGATATAAATTTAAAGGAAGCAAATATAATTTCAAAAGCTAACAGAAAATAAGAAACTCATATACACAAGTTAAAGTTAGCAATAAACAAAGAAAATTAGCTGAATTTTAGCAATGAAACACCCTATGTTCCATCATACTCTACCTGTAATATGCTGCATAACAAGTTTGACACCCAGAATCAAAATATATGGAAGACTTTTTTGCAGCCACTTGAAGAGATATCGGAATTCTGAGAAGGAGCTACTACCATGATCGCCAGACTCTGTGTCGTTATCATCAGGCTGCCTTGCTTCATTGTGGGAGTGACTCCGTAAGCGACTATGAACACATCCATGGGTACAGCTATGGACACCTGATCTCACATTTCTGGAGCTTGGATTTTCAGCACATTCTTTAGGTATGGTGTTTATCTGGATATGAACATCTCCAGAATAAAGACAGGAGGCTTCTCCTGTCAATCTCGTTTGGACACACTGGGAGACTGAGGCATCCTCACCACCTGCAGTTTGTGGAGAACTGTGCAGTTGGCTACAGTTGGCTTGCATGACCCTGGAATACTTTTTCTGTGATTCAGAGTTCTTGGCTTCAAGGCTCTGTCTCCTAAAATTCAAAGAGCAGAAAAAACACTGAACAGTTAAATACAGGCATTAAATTGCTCACTAGGAATCGTCTTTTCACTAAAGGAGAGGCTGACAATCACAGCAGATGAATTATTTTCAGGTTAACAGTCACTCACTTGTTACTAGACTCTTCCCTCTTCTCTTACGCAAAGGCTCTGCTACCCTTTGCAAACTATCTTTTAGGGAACATCTGCTATGAAAACTTGAGCTTCCAATGCTTCCAGTTCTCTAATGACAGAAGGAATCAGCAAAATTGTCAGAGTATGTTTGCCCAGCAGACGTTAATGTGAGTCCTGGAACTCATTCATACTTGAATACTTTAGCACATTTACTATGCCTAACTGGAGTACTTTCATCTCTGATGCAGATTCTACATCTCATAAGTGTGAATCTCTTTTTCTTTTTTAATGCTTGGAAAGGCTAGGAGGAAAAAAAAAATTAAATCTTAACTCCTTATTAAATATCATCATGGAGAACTAATCATAAACATTTCACTCAGGTGACCTACAAATTTCGTTTTATGCTGAAAGAGCTTTCACAAAGTTAATTAAAAAGTTTCCAATAATTAAAACCAAGAGTATTACCTTTCCCCGCCCCTCAAAGGATGTTACCTAAATACCTTTAAAATAGGGAGGCTTGGAGAGGCACCAGGTAATCGCTAAGTAACTCTTCGGTCTGAATAAGGATAGTTACGGGGTCTGCCCGTTAAAAATGCCACCGTGGAGGGAAGGGGAACGAACACAGGCAGGGAAATAACCCACAGGATGAGTGTGGGTAGCTGTCGGGGATGCCACAATCCAGCTGACGAAACCGTTTCTGGAGGAGGAAGCAGGGGTTAACGTCAGGGGATATTATGTCATTCTATTCATTCGTAGGTTTGAATTTTTTTTTTTCCAGTTACTGAGGGGCGGTTTGGTTTTTAACTGCCTTTCACTAAAGGCTTTTTCACCGATGCTCCAAACGTCACGACTGCTACTATTTATTTCCTCAAACCTCCGAAGACCGACGTTGGACTGAACAGTTTCTGCGCCTTCTTTCATAAATTAAAACAGAGAACCCTCCCACTCTCCTCCAAGCACGAGCAAGAAAGGGGAGAAAAAAGAAAAGTAAACGCAAACGGCTCTTCCGGAATCTCCAGGTCAGAGTTTTCCACCCACGTTCGAGCTTCGAGCGCCTCAGTTATTCTCCCCAGAACCCATTCGCCGGGGTCCCTCGCCTCCTTCATCCGCTTCCCCCAGACCTGACCTCTCATGACGATGGGCGGATCAGGGCCCGGGCAGCGACCGCAGGAACTGTGGCAGACGCCGCCTCGAGGCCTTCAACCGGGGCCATCACCTTGAAACCCCCACCACCTGCAACCTCCACTCAGCTCCGCGGCGGCAGCGGCGGCGGCGGCGCGCGCGCGCGCGCTCGCTCCCTGGACGTCTTCACGCGCGCGTGCCCCGCCCCCGGGCGACGCGCCGAGGGGAGGGCGCCGCCGACCCGAGTGGGGTGCAGGCCGTCAGGGGTGCTGGCTGTGAAGAGCGGTCTGTGCCCCACAACTCCCGGCAGCCGGCTGCGTTAAACCATGAGCTGCATCCAGTCTGTGCGTACGTTTGTGTAACCTGCCCTCCTACACCCCTCCTCACCCCCTCCTCAGAGATCCGGACGTTTCGAGGTTAAAAATGTTTTGGCTTCGAGAACCTGCCCTCGGGGGAGGAGCCTGCCGTTGGGGGCTGGTCTGGTCCCGCCTCCCGTGCGCCAGCCCCTGGGTCCCGCCTGGCTCGCGTCTCCCGGGTTCCGAGCTGGAGGAGCCACGTTGGCGAGGGCTCGGCGCGCCTCTGAGCGAGCCGGGCGGGGGCGGGAGCGGTCTGGTTTCCCCCAGCTCAGCTGAGCCAGTTGTGGATGGGCGGTGAAGTTTTAACTGAACTCGGGTTTTCTTTACAATTCTGAAGTTGCACTGTGAGAACAAGACCCTGCCGAAACCTGAGAACAGAAATGGAGAAGTGAGGATAATTTAGGTGGGGGTGGAAGTAGAAGTTAAGAGTTTAAAAACCTTGTTTTCTGGGGAGCTCTGTACTGTCTTTGCTGTGATTGTTAACCTAAAACTTCTAAAAATAAAAGGTGTATTAAGAAAAAGTTTGGAGAGTTCTCCTTGTGGCTCAGGGGGTTTAAGAACCGGACTAGTTCGTATCCCTGGCCTCTCCCATTGGGTGTGGGTTAAGGTTCCGGGGTTGCACGGACGACGCTCGGTTTGGACCCCTCGCTCAGGAACTTACATGTGCTGCAGGTGTCGCCCTAAAAGGGGAAAAAAAGAAAAAAAACTTTGAACAATGAAACAAAAAAGCTTACCTCTTGATCCTCAGCCCAGATAGATTCTAAATGTTACTTGTTTTCCAAGAATCTGTCCCATCCCCCCCCACCACGAATAGCCTTTCTATTTTGAACCTCGAGTTTTTTTCCCTTTAATATCTGGAATTTGACGTCAAGTAGGTAACTCTTGATGGTCTTCCTACAAGTCTTGAAATTAAACATTCAATGGCTTGGGTGAGGGGTTCAGTCTTTCCTCACTAGAGAGGATGCATTTGCTTACATACACACACGTCATGAGTTGAATATCTAGTGGAAAAAAAGGAATACTTTGTCTTATTACAGGTCGCTGATTTAAAGCCATTCACAGCAACTTTACCCAAGTTAGTTTGCTGGTGTGTGATTCCCTCCCCCCCTTTTTCTGCTGCTCCTGGGGCATATGAAAGGTCCCTGGCCAGGGATGAAATCCCAGCCATAGCTGTGAGCTATGCCACAGATGTGGTAACTTGGGATCCTTAACCCACTGTACCTGGCTGGGGATAGAACTGGTGCCACCACAGAGACAAGCCAGATCATTAACCCACTGCACCATAACAGGAAGTCCTGGTGTGTGATTTTTGAGCCTCCTTAATCATGAAATTTTTTGCACCTTATTTTCTCCTATAATCGACTACAACTGAACCCACTATTTAATCTGAATATCCACCTTGAAGCTGTGCTTAGATTAATTTTAATGCCAAACCATTTTGCTTGGTTAGAAAGGCACTACCTCCTCCCCTCAACACGTATTAGATCCGCTTCCCATTGTCAATTAAGATAGGGCTTTCTTTTTGGAGTTCTCACATGGCTCAGTGGGTTAAGGATCTGCCTTGTCACTGTTGTGGTCCAGGTTCAATCCCTGGTCCAGGAGTATCTGTATGCTAGCCACAGCCAATTGGCTTTTTTTTTTTTTGGTGTATGTCTCTGTGAGCTTAATGTAAGTCTTCCTGACAAATTGGATTTGTGGGTCAGTAATTCTGTCTTAGTCCTTTGGGGATGCAGTAAGATATAGACTGGATGGCTTATAAACAACAAATTTATTTCTCACAGTTCAGGAGCCTGGGGAGCCCAAGATCAAGGTGTCAGCAGATTTGGTGTCTGGTGAGTTCCTGCTTCCTGCTTCATAGACAAATGTCTCTGGCTGTGTCCTCCATGATGGGAGGGTGGAAGGAACTCTTTGGAATCTCTTTATAATAAACTCACTAATCTCCTTCGTGGGGGCTGTGCCTTAATGACCTAATCATCTACTCCCACCTCATTATACTATCACATTGGGGGTTAGGATTTCAACATTGAATTTTGTGGGGGATGTAGACATTTAATCTTTAGCAAAGGCTGAAGCCAAGCCATGGACTGTAATGAGTTTTTCAAGGAGACTTATTTGCATAGTATATTATATTGTTCTAGCTACAACATGGATATTTTTATTTTGAACTTTAAAATTTATGAGAATTTAGGAAACAGAAGAAAGAGACTCACTTGAACATTATCAGCTACCACAATGGGATGTCAGTATGTTTTAATACATTGATAGTTTCAGGAGTTCCCGTCGTGGCGCAGTGGTTAACGAATCCGACTAGGAACCATGAGGTTGCGGGTTCGGTCCCTGCCCTTGCTCAGTGGGTTAACGATCCGGCGTTGCCGTGAGCTGTGGTGTAGGTTGCAGACGCGGCTCGGATACTGCGTTGCTGTGGCTCTGGCGCAGGCCAGTGGTTACAGCTCCGATTAGACCCCTAGCCTGGGAACCTCCATATGCCGCGGGAGCGGCCCAAAGAAATAGCAAAAAGACAAAAAAAAAAAAAAAAAAAAAAAAAAAAAAATACATTGATAGTTTCAGTACATTTGTAAATTTAGTACATTTATATACTTTAATATTATATTTAAATTCTCATTTTAACATATTCATTGATGATATATTAGTTCATATTGAAAGTTTCTTAGTACACTTGGAACTATATTCCACTCAAATAACTTGACTGAAAGGTAACATTTGAAGAAGTAAAGCATACTGAGTTAATGACGAAACTTGATAGTGACAGACTTATCCTATAAATATTCTTTCTACCGTCATCTAGAATGTTGGAAGTGGACATTTTGATCAAATCAAAACATTTGCTCCGTACTTATAAGTGTTAAGAATTGTACTTGATTGTTGGAAAACTAGTCATTAAAAAGGCATAATCCCCATCCTACAGTGAAATAAGTGGTTAGACAGGTCTCCAATTATAATATGTTGGAATAAACACTGTAATTGAAGGTTGTGTAAGATGCAATGGAAACAAGAAGTGGGAGCATTTAACTGTGCCAGGCAAGAAATGCTTCATTAAATTTGCGGCACTTGAGATGAATATTGAAAAATAAGTTGCATTGATTTTATTCTATAACCAAAAAAAAAAAAAAAAGTTGAAATTTTCCAGGACCTAAGCAGTAATAGGACGTTCCAGAAAAAAACAAGTTATGTTTAACGTTATGGTGTTGTAACACCACAGCAGTTGAAGGACTTAGTTTTTTTGTTTCTGAAAAGAGTAGTATGCATATGATTAAGTAGGGGCTAGAAAATGAAAGATTTTGTGGGTCTAATTTAGAAATTTGTATTTATATTCTAATGGCCAAAGGGAAGCTCTTGAATTTTAAGCAGCAGAGTTATGTGACCAGATTTGTGTTTTCCAGAAAATTCATGTGCTAGTAACTTGCAGCAATGCAAGCTCAGTTGGAAGACTATTACCAGTAGTAGAGGTAGGACACGAGAAGAAATCCTCAGTGAAGTGGGATTCTATATGAAGAATGAGATGAAAGAGATAAGATAGAATCAATAGGGTTAGACATGGTAGATAGTTATATCCCCTTTCTTTCTTTCTTTCTTTCTTTCTTTTTTTGTTTTTTTGTCTTTTTGTCTTTTCTAGGGCTGCACCTGTGGCATATGGAGAGTCCCAGGCTAGGGGTCTAATCGGAGCTGTAGCCACCGGCCTACATCACAGCCACAGCAACTTGGGATCCGAGCCGCGTCTGCGAGCCACACCACAACTCATGGCAATGCCAGATCCTTAACCCACTGAGCGAGGCCAGGGATCAAACCCGGAACCTCATGGTTTCTAGTCGGATTCATTAACCACTGAGCCATGACGGGAACTCCTATATCCCCTTTCTTAAGCTAGTTTTCCATGCCCACCCAAATCCATATTGGCGAGTAGTCCTCTTCCAGACCAACTAACTCATGTGACTTGCTTTAGCCAGGGGGATGAAGCAACTGTAATTTAGCAGAAGCTTGAAAAATTTTTATGCATTTGGGGCTTGCCCTCTTATTGCTGGCAACTCTTCTACCACCATGTAATCAAATTAGGGCTAGCCTCCCAGAAGATGAGGGACCAGTTGGAGAGAGACCTGAGGTGTCCCAACCATCTCAGCCTTCCCAGTTGAGGCCCCAAACATATGTGTGAGGCCATCCTAGACCATCCAACCCCAACTAAGATGGTTCACACCAGAAGAATCAGCCAATCAACCCTCAGATCACAGGAAATAATAAATATTTTGTTTTAAGCCTCTAGATTTGGGGCAGTTTGTTTCATAACAAAAGTTAGTGGGTACCCTAAGTGACCAAGTAGATGTGGAATGGGTAAGAGGAAGTCTAAGATGAGTCTCCATTTTGTAGCTTGGGTGGATGGATAATCAGTATTGGAAAGCTATAAATATTGGAGCAAGTATAAATATTAGAACAAGTAGGTCATATTACCAAAGAGAATAGGAAATGTATTTTTTAAAAGACCAATTCTAGAAGTATAACAGTAAATTCAGCTCTGGAAGTACTCAGTCTTGGGAGTTCTTGGGACATACGAGTGAAGATAGATATATCTACTTGGCACTTTGATATAAAGATCTGGAGATAGAAAATTTGGTGTAAAAGCCATGGCTGTGAATGACGTGGCCCATTCTCATTTATTAGTTTTGGAGGGTTTTTTTTTTAATATTCCTTGGTATTTTATACTTAAGACTATTGTCTACGAGTAAAGACAGCTTCTTCCTGTTCAGTCTGAGTGCCTTTTCTTTTTCATTTTGTAACTGGAACTGCCAGTAATGGTGAGAGTAAACATCCTTGCCTTGTTCCTGACTTTAGGGGGAACCATTCAGATCTTCACTATTAAGTGCTAATTATAGTTTTTCTTTCTCTACAGATGTCATTTTTCAAGTTATGTGAGTTCCCTTCTTTTCCTAGTTTACTAAGAATTTTTATCATAAATAGATACTGAATTTTGTCAAATGCTTTTCCTCCTTTATTGAGAAAATCTTATTATTTTTCTTCTTTAGTCTGTTAATAGGATTGATTATACCATGAGAACCTTTACCCACAATTGCCTGGCATGGTGGTTAGGTAGATTAATCCAGGTAAAAATTTACCAAGGGGCTGTGGTCTTCTGGCCTGACCCCCAAAAGTTTATGCACTTGGGCGGGTAAAGTGGCCAGGGGTTAGAAGTATTCCTGGGATTCCTTTTCAACAGAGCCTCATGCACTTTGGTAGGGAAGCCCATTTATAAAACCCTAATTTGGACTTTAATCAGATTGAGAGATTGTAGAAATGTAAGAGTTTATGGAATTATAAAACCAAAATGTTTAAATAAATTTTATATGAAGAAATTTTGTCTCCTTTATCTGAATGTTTTATGGGAATGAATATTATATAACCTGCCTAATATATAATGTTCATATTATATGAAAGAATATTATGTCTGACTGGGACATGCCTCCCCTAGCTAGTATTGTAAAATCAGAATCAGTTGATGAAGTCATAGTGAAGGCTACAGCTAGGAATATGAGTGTTGGTGGGATTAAGGTAAATGTTTGAAGGAGAATTGGTATGTTTGAACAGCTTTATGTGAAGTGGTTGGTCTCTTACCTGCTTGGATTATGGGGATGGAAATTGTAGTAGGGGAACATTTCACCTACATAGTGGTTGTAAAACAGAAGGCATGTGTAAATCTTCCCTTCAAGCAGTATTATTTGGACATACTAAACGAGAACCAATAAGATTGCCTGAGTTCAAACAGTGTAGTGTACGAATTGGAGTGATGACATAGACAGATTCTCTGTGTGATAGCTGTGTGTAAAGCATAGACTGGGGCTTATCGCAAAAGCCTGTGAGCACTTACTAGGGTTTACTGGGATACTAGTCTAGCAAATTCTCATCTGAAGGGAAATTACTAGCTTGCGATCAGACATTCATTAAAACTACCCCTGTGATTGAAGGATAGAAAATAATCTTGAAACCTGAAATGCCTATGATGTCTCGGATTCGATCAGAAAAACACTGTGAGGGCAATGCCCAGAAGAATTCCGCAACAAAATGGAAATGGGTTTGGGTTTTTTGGGTTTTTTTGGGGGGGGCCATACCCACCGTATGTAGAAGTTCCTGGGCGAGGGAGTGAATCTGTGCCGCAGTTGCAACCTGTGCCACAGCTGCAGCAACAGCGGGTCCTTAACTGCTTTCCCACATAGGAATTTCCTGGAAATGATTTGTACAGCATTATTATTATTATTATTTTAGGGCCATACCTGTGGCGTGTGGAAATTCCTGGGCTAGGGGTTGGATCAGAGATGCAGCTGCTAGCCTGCACCACAAGCATAGTAACGCCAGATCTCTGCCGCATCTGTGACCTCTGCTGCAGCTTGTAGCAATGCCAGATCCTCTAACCCATCAAGCAAGACCAGGTATCAAACCCGCATCCTCATGAATACTAGTCAGATTCTTAGCCCACAGAGCCATGTTCTACATGTGGCATACAAGGATCCTGTTCTCACAAGCAGGGAGCCTCTTTTCCCATAGGACTGACTTTGAAACTGTATGAGGAGCCACTAGATTCTGTCATCCCTTGGACAGTGCCCTATAAACAGCTCTCAACCCACCAGCAAAGAGCTGCTTGGTTTATGGATAGCAATCGTAAGATAAGTGGATAATATTCTCTTTGGAAGGCCACAACTCTGTTCAAAGAAGGTAAAAACAAACCAGCTAGTTGGGTTGAATTGCATGCTGTTTTTCTAGCAGTGACGGGAAAACTGAACTGGGCACCCACCCTTAAGTAAAATACACACACACACACACACACACACACACACACACGCACGGAAACTCACTCCTGTATGGGCCCCTTTTTCAAATGACTCAGAAGAGTCAAATCTCCCCAGTATTGCTTTTGTTTACTTTCTGCTTGGGTAGTTGCTTTTTGTACTTCATGCAAAGTATGTAGTTATAACCAGCAGTTAGGACAGGCTTTAGTGGACTACCCCTTCTTGGCTGGCACTAGGATCTCTAAATATATATTTCTTAAATTAGCTATTTAATGCCTGTCTCTTCCATTATGTGCAGTGTCAGCAGGGACTATCTGGGTTTTTTATTTTACTCTATTCCCATGCTTAATATAGTTCCTGGCATATACTAAACAGCAATAAATATTTATTGAATAAATGAATGAATGGACACTCCTCAGTTCTCTTACTTGACATTTTTGCAACATATTGCAGAAAAGATTATTCTCATTTGCTGGATTCTTTCCTCCCTAGGCTTCTGTATTACTATTCTACTGGTTCCCCCACTTCTCTGGCATTTCTTTTTCTTTTTTTTTTGTCTTTTTGCCATTTCTTGGGCCGCTTCCGTGGCATATGGAGGTTCCCAGGCTAGGGGTCAAGTCAGAGCTGTAGGCACTGGCCTACGCCAGAGCCACAGCAACTCGGGATCCGAGCCGCGTCTGCAACCTACACCACAGTTCATGGCAATGCCGGATCCTTAACCCACTGAGCAAGGCCAGGGATCGAACTTGCAACCTCATGGTTTCTAGTCGGATTCGTTAACCACTGAGCCACGATGGGAACTCCTGGCATTTCTTTATAGGCAAGTTGCTACTTCTTTATGATCCTTACAGCTTCAGAAAAATGCTTTTGGAAAGGGGACACCTACATAGTCAGTCCACAGAGACATACAAGTCCAACCTTAGTAATAAATGCTCAGTCACCATTTAATCATCCTAAAACAGAGCAGAGATTTGTTAAGTGCATGGTGGCAGTCCTTTGCTGTCCTCTTGTTACCTGTTATTAGGTCCTCTACAACTCTTTCCACCCACTCATTTAGCTTATTATTACTTTCCTATACAAGCTCTTGCTAGCATATAATTTTCAAAAAGTTAAAAATATGACTCATTCAAATATGAAAGGAAAGTACTTCAAATATTTTATTCAGCTCACTAATTAATGAGAGAACATATAAAGGTATTGAGACTGCTCAAAGAAAAATTCGAGGAACAGAGAATTTAAATAGTCAAAGGAATGTCGAAATAAATTTATCTATAGATACAAATTCCTACAAGGCAGGAGACATAATGTTTGAGGTTACGTTTTTCACCAGGTGGAAAACAATTAAATCTCTACTAAGAGATTTGTGTTTGTATTGTTAAGGACAGGAATCATTTACACTGCTCTCTGATAACAAAAGCAGTTGCTTTGTTATCAGTTACCTAGGAGTTAACCACTACCTCTGTAAAGTTGTAAAATAGCCTAGTCAATAGAAAGTCAAATTAAGATGCACACCCCTTCATAATCAGATAATTCCCAGAGGGTCTATTAAATTACATCCTGCATTGCATTAAAAGGACCCCCATAATCCCTTCTGCCCCATAATCCAGGTTCTGAATATTTTTTCGTAATAATTTTTACACTAGATGAGAAAGCTTTACTTTGTTTTTTTTCCTTTACATCTGTCCCTTTCCCTCGTAGCATGTTTTTTCCTTTCCTTGTGCCCCATAATGTCTCTTTAAATCTTGGCCCCAGCTTGTTTTGTGTTTTTTTGGTTTTGGTTTTGGGTTTTTTTTTTTTTTTTAATTACAGTTGATTCACAATGTTGTGACAATTTCTTCTGTACCACAATGTGATTCAGTCATACATATACACACATCTATGCTTTTTCAGATTCTTTTCCCATACAGATTATCACAGAATATTCGGTAGAGTTCCCTGTGCCATACAGCGGGTCCCTGTTGGCCAGCCATTCCAAATACTGCAGTGTGCATATGCCAGTCCTAAACCCCTAATCCAGCCCTCCCCCTCACCTGCCCCCTATATAAACATTCTTTTTTATGCTTTTCCATCCTGGTCTATCCCAGGAGATTGGATATAGTTCCCTGTGCTATACAGTAGGACCTTGTTTATCCTTTAGAAATGCAATAATGTACCTCTATTAACCCCAAACTGCCTGTCTAACCACACAACTTTCTTCCTTTGAACACACTTTTTTTTCTTTCACCCTTATATGAAATGGCTGATGCTCAGTTTCCCTAAGCATTTGGAGAATAATTTGGAGTGTTGCATTTTCATTATGGGAGACTGTATTATTTTATTAAAAATGGTCATTATTGGCTTGGCATATGTATATTCCCAGTTTTACTTGAAGCTCTGGTGTGAACTACAATTGATCCTTTGAAAACATACGTTAAATTTATTAATTCAAGGATGTTAAATACATAACGCTGGTGCTCCCACTCTACCTGCCCATAACTGTGGCAGTTTATTGACAGTTGATGTCAAACTCAGCCTTTTTTAAAAAAGTGAAATGTACTTGATGTACAGTGTTTAGGTGTACTACATAGTGATTTGAAAATGGCGTGTATTATGATCACCACAATAAACCTAGTAACCATCTTTCCCCATACAAAGTTATTATAATATTATTGACTGTATTTCTTATGCTATGTTATATCCCTGCAGCTCACTTATTTTATAACTGGAGTTTTGTACCTCTTAATCCCCTTCACCTCTTTCGCCCATCCCTTTCTTCTCCTCCTTCAACTACCTGATTGTTCTCTGTATCTATGAATCTGATTTCATTTTGTTTCCTTTGTTTGTTTGTTTGTTTTAGAGTCTGCATATAAGTCAGATCAGACAGTATTTGTCTTTGTTTGCCTGATGTATTTCACTTAGCGTAATACCTTCCAGATCTATCCATGTTACCACAAATGGCAAAAATTTCATTCTTTTTTATGGCTGAGTAGCATACCATTGCATATCAGTACCATATCTTTTTTTTTTTTTTAATGTCTTTTTAGGGCCGCACCTGCAGCATACGGAAGTTCTCAGGCTAGGGGTCAGATTGGAGCTGCAGCCATAGCAACTCAGGATCCGAATGGTGCCAGCACATGGCAACGCCAGATCCTTAACCCACTGAGCAAAGCCAGGGATCGAACCTGCAACCTCACGGTTCCTAGTCGGATTCGTTAACCACTGAGCCGCAACGAGAACTCTGCATATGCCCTTTAAGAATAAAATCTCTGTTTCCTGTAGCCCACTCCTGGTTTTCAAAGCTGGATGTTCTGGAGAGTTGTCTTCCCAGTACAGAACTTCTGGGCTGGGGAGCCTGATGGGAGGCTCAGACCTCTCACTTATCAGGGAGTACCTCTACAATTGTGATAATTCTTCCAGTTCTGTTTCCAGAGGTATGGGTCCTGACTATACCACATCCACCTCTCCTACCCATCTCATTGTGTTTCCTTCTTTATATTTTTAGTTGTTGAAAATCTTTTCTGCTATTCTTCAGGTTGTTCTCATAGGTGGGTGTTCTGTAAGTAGTTACGATTTTGGTGTGTTTGTGGGAGGAGGTGAGTTCAGATTCTTCCTTCTCTGCCATCTTGACTACTTCTTATATCGATCTCATTTTTATTCATCCTGAGATTCCTTCTTAACAAAGAATTCCAGGCATTACCTATCACTCAGTTGAAGTTGACACAAGGTAGACATGTTTTAAATTAATGCTTTCAGGAAAAAAGTCATAGAACAGTCTGGTTCTAGAGATGGTGTATATAGGGAGGCAATTTTTGTCTCTCTCCCAGGGTAAAGATGTCTTTTGGGATTTGTTCTGAGGTCCTTAGTTGCATGAAGGACCTTGCAACTTTGATTATCTTTATGATTATCTCTACAATCTTAAAAAGTATGTTTCACTTTGCTTTTTTAAAGTTAAAAATCCAAAGTATCAGGTCCTTTCGTGGCTCAGCGGTAACAAATCTGACTAGTATCCATGAGGATGTGGGTTCTATCCCTGGCTTCACTCAGTGGGTTAACGATCTGGTGTTGCCATGAGCTGTGGTGTAGGTTGCAGACATGGCTCCAGATCCCACAGTGCTGTGGCTGTGGTGTAGGCCAGCAGCTGTAGCTCTGATTTGACCCCTAGCCTGGGAACTTCCATATGCCGCAAGTACAGCCCTAAAAAGACAAAAATAAATAAATAAATAAATAAATAAAAAATAGGAGTTCCCTTCATGGCTTAGTGGAAAGGAATCTGACTAGTATCCATGAAGAATAGTATCCAGTTCAATCCCTGGCCTCACTCAGTGCGTTAAGGATCCCATGTTGCCATGAGCTGTGGTGTAGGTCACAGACACGGCTCAGAGCCTGCGTTGCTTTGGCTGTGGCGTAGGCAGACAGCTACAGCTCTGATTCCCTCCTTAGCCTGGGAACCTCCATATATATGCAGGGTACAGCCCTCAAAAAGACCAAAAAAATAAAATAAAATAAAATAAAATAAAAATCCAAAGTATCAATGTAGACACATTCCTTATATAAAAATGTATTTCTATCATGTGACTCAGTGTTTTACTTTCTGGAAAATAAAGCTATGGTTTTATTATCCTATTTTCAATCTTTGTTTTTGGAACTTTACACATTTTATTTTTGGTGCCTGTGCTTTGTCTTGAAAATACCTTCTCCCTCTCCCTAGCAGTGGGTGGGTAGAGGATAGCAAAAAATAGAAGACATCCTTCCCTATTGCACAGGGACCCTATATATAACCCCATCTGGCCAAGGGTGGGGGACTCTTGGTGCATTCTCAGATAACTATTCAGGAGGGGGATGGGTGACTGGGATGGCATTACATGTGAGATGGGGCCTCCAGGAGAGCCACTCTGATCCTTGTGTTTCCTGGTCCTTGGTGGCTTTCTGGTTCTGCCTCTAGACCCAGTCCCCCCTCCAGTGCATCTTTTAAAATGTGTTTACATTTGATCCTAAAGTCATATGGTTTAGATTGCAAAATGGTTTGGATTTATTAAATATGGAGAATTTTGTGATAGATCAAAGGGGATTCAAAAACAGAAATTCTTCTTCTTCATTCTTATAGAACTTTACAATAAACTTTAGCTGCATCACATGCCCAGGGAAGCATTTGGTGTTTTATAGGAAGGCTGTATCAGCTTGTTAATGTTCTCAGAGCTCTTTATATCTAGAGTCTTTATCAAAAACGTGGTCTGTGGTGCCAACTCCCTGGATTCAGCTTGGACAAGTTGCTTAACCTTGCCCTTTCTTAGTTTCCTCATCATAATGGGCTACTGTAAGGAATTTTTATTTATTTACATAACTATGAGCATCATACACATACATAAACATTCACATGCATGTATATGTGTGTGTCCACAGACACACTCTCATGTATAGCACTTTAACCTAAGAACATGGTAAATATTTAACTTCACAATAAACTTTTTTTTTTTTTTTTTGTACTTTTGGGGCCACACCTGAGGCATATGGAGGTTCCCAGCCTAGGGGTTTAATCAGAGTTGTGGCTTCAAGCCTACACTACAGCCACAGCAACTTGGGATCTGAGCCATGTCTGTGACCTACACCACAGCTCAGGCAATGCCGGATCCTCGACCCACTGAGCAAGGTCAGGGATCGAACCTGTAACCTTATGGTTCCTAGTCGGATTTGTTAACCACTGCGCCACGATGGGAACTCCCAACTTTACAATAAACTTAATACCATTCCTCAAATGCTTACCAGTTCCAGATCTTTTCTCAAACAGTATTAAAATTTATTTAAATGTTTACATGTCATAATTACATATATATATATATATTTGTTAATAATTTTCTATTTTTAATTCTATTTTTTTGAGACTGACAGCATAAGCTTTAGTCACTGGCCAAAGAATGGAGAAGCAAGAGCTAAGTTCATGGATCATCTTCTCACCCACCTGATGAGAGTGATTTAATCTTAAAGAGTAAAGATAGGATTTCCCGTCGTGGCGCAGTGGTTAACGAATCCGACTAGAAACCATGAGGTTGCGGGTTCGGTCCCTGCCCCTGCTCAGTGGGTTAACGATCCGGCGTTGCCGTGAGCTGTGGTGTAGGTTGCAGATGCGGCTCGGATCCCGCGTTGCTGTGGCTCCGGTGTAGGCCGGTGGCTACAGCTCCAATTCGACCCCTAGCCTGGGAACCTCCATATGCCGCGGGAGCGGCCCAAGAAATGGCAAAAAAAAAAAAAAAAGAGTAAAGATAAAAGCAGCAGGTGTGAAGCTAATGGTGGGAGCCATATGCATTAGTCTACCAGAGAATGGGCAGGGCTTTTGTGAGGGAGTGGGGTGCCAGGCTCCCCTTATTAATTTATTTATTTTTGCTTTTTTAGGGCCACACCTGTAGCATATGGAAGTTCCCAGGCTAGGGGTCAGAGCTGCAGCTGCTGGCCTACACCACGGCCATAGCAATTTGGGATCCACGCCGTGTCTGCAACTTACGCAAGAGCTCAGGGCAACACCGGATCCTTAATGCACTGAGCAAGGCCAGGGATCAAACCCACCATCTCACGGATACTAGTAGGGTTTGTTACTGCTGAGCCATGACAGGCACTCCCCCCTCCCCTTTAAAATTATGGTTGATTTACAATATTCCTTCAATTTCTGCTGTACAGTGAAGTGACCCAGTCATATATATATATATTTTTTTAATATATATATTCTTTTTTTTATACTATCTTCCATCACATAAGAGATTGGATGTAGTTCCCTGTGCTGTACAGTACGACCCCATTTCTTACCCATTCTAAATGTAATAGTCATAAATAGGTTTCTTGAAAGAGCTGTTTGCTCAAGAGAAGAAACTCTCAATTTGTTCAAATCCAAAAAGAATAGATCAATTTGAAATATTCTTCATGAAATGGCTGTAAGAGGCAGCCGTGTTAAGCAATACGAATTTATGAACATAACCACAATGCTTTTTCCTGTTTGATTTAAATTTAATATCCTCCTACAATGGAAGATGATTTACTATAAAGAGATAAACTGGAAGGAATAGGAAAATGGAAAGGAGATGTCATTTCTTTTTTACTATCCAACAGATTTACCATCTGTTTTAAAATGATGTTTGACCATCTACCGTAAATGAAACAAAGTGATTTTTAAAATAATGTAACACTTCAAACTATTTTTACTACCAAACTCTCCCTCCTCTATGAACACATTCATCTTACTGTGCAAAGGTTTATTTAAGCTACACTTATATCTATGTTGTTTTTAGCTCATTTCCTTTTTAAAAAAGCAATTGGTGAGTTTATTTCCCAGTTTAGCTGTTGTAATAAAATGTAAAAGACGTTTCTGTTTTGGCCTCAAGTATAGCATTATTGAAAGCTATGGGAGTCACAGCAAAATATAGGACAGCATAAAATTAGAAACTGCTGGCATTTCCTTAGCAGCACTTACTGCACTTGCAGTTTTCCCGCCCCTTGCTACCAGCAGAAATCTGAAAGTCACGTCTGTGTATCAGACAACAAACCCTAAATATGTTTTTTAAGTAATAGCTTTATTGAGATGTTATTCACATAGCATAAAATTTACTCTTTTAAAGTATACAGTTCAGTAAGTTTAGGTATATTCACAGAGTTTTGTAATCGTCATTATTTTAAATTTAGAGCATACAATTCACTCCAAAAAGAAACCCAGTGCCCATTAATAGTTACTTCTCACTCCCCCATCTATCCTGCCGCTAGCAGCCGCTAATCTACTATGGATTTGTCTATTCTAGACATATAAATGAAATCATACGATATATGGTATTTTGTGACAGCTTCTTTCACTTAACATAATGTTTTCAAGGTTTATCCATGTCGAAGCCTGGTATCAGTACTTCATTCTTTTTTATTGCTTGGTAATTTATTCTGTCCTATTTTACGCCAGTGTGTTTATGTAATGGACATTTGAGTTCTTTGCCACTTATTGACTATTAGGAATGATGATGCTATTAACGTCCATGTGTAAGTTTTTATATATTAGACATTCATTTTCATTTTTCTTACATATATACATAGGAGTGGAATTGCTGGGTATCATGGCAACTCTGTTTAACTTTTTGAGGAACTTCCAGACCAATCATTTTCCAAAGTGGTTCTACTGTTTTATTTTCCTACCAGCATGTATATGTGTTCTACTTTCTTCACATGCTTTCCAACACTTGTTATTATATGTCTTTTTTTTTTGGTCTTTTTAGGGCTGCACCCATGGTATATGGAGGTTCCCAGTCTAGAGGTCAAATCGGACCTGTAGCTGCCAGCCTACACCACAGCCACAGCAACGCCAGATCTGAGCCTCATCTTGGACCCACATCACAGCTCACAGCAACGCCAGATCCTTAACCCACTGAGGCAAGGCCAGGGATCGAACCTGCATTCTCATAGCTACTGGTCAGATTCGTTTCCGCTGAGCCATGTCAGAAACTCCTATATGTCCTTTTGATTGTAGCCATCCTAATGGGTATGAAGTGGAATCTTATTGTGGTTTTGATTTGTATTTCTCTGATAGTCAGTGATGCTGAGTGTTTTTTCCTGTTAATTATCTATTTGTATGCCTTTTCTGCAGAAACTTTTTTCAAATGCTCTTTTTAAAAATTGCGGTTTTTGTCTTCTTGCTACTGAGTTTAAAATTTCTGTATATACTCCAGATTCAAGTTCCATATCAGATATATGACTTGCTAGTATTTTTTCCCATTCTGTAGGTCATCTTTCTCTCTTTCTTTTTCTCTTTCTTTTGCTTTTTTAGGCCTATGCCACAGCAACTTGGGATCCAAGCCGTGTGTGCAAGCTCTACCACAGCTCATGGCAACTCCAGATCCTTGAACTTTTTAATATAAAGTGAAATGCATAAATCTTTTTTTTTCTTTTTTGTCTTTTGTCTTTTTAGGGCCGCACCTAAGGTTCCCAGGCTAGGGGTTGAATCGGAGCTGTAGCCTCTGGCCTACGCCACAGCCACAGCAATGCCGGATCCTTAACCCACTGAGCGAGTCCAGCCTCATGGATACTAGTCAGGTTCATTAACCACTGAGCCATGACAGGAACTCCTGAAATGCACAAATCTTGAATATACATTGTGGAGAGTTTGACATATATATTCATCTATGTAACCCTAACCCTTATCAAGGGTGTATAATATTTTCCTAATCCCAAAAAGTCCTGTATGCCCCTTTCCCAGAATTCTTGTACTTTACCCATGCTGAAAATAGTCACTGTGTGTGTGTGTTGTTTTTTTTTTTTTTTTGTCTTTTTGCCTTTTCTTGAACCGCTCCCACGGCATATGGAGATTCCCAGGCTAGGGGTCGAATCGGAGCTGTAGCTGCCGGCCTACATCAGAGCCACAGCAACTCAGGATCCGAGCCACGTCTGCGACCCACACCACAGCTCACGGCAACCCCGGATCCTTAACCCACTGAGCAAGGCCAGGGATCGAACCCGCAACCTCATGGTTCCTAGTTGGATTCGTTAACCACTGCACCACGACGGGAACTCCAGTCACTGTGTTTTTTACCAGAGAACTTTGTACTCTTGTACAAGCCTTCTTAAACTCAGAATAGTGTTTTTGAGATTCATTCATACTGTTCATTCATTCATATTTTTTGAGATCCATTCATACTACTGTATGAATCAATAGTTGTTGGGTTTTTTTTTTATTACTGAGTATAGCATCTATTATATGGATGTCCCACAGTTTATTTATCCATTCTCCTGTAGCTGAATCATTTTCCACTTATCAATATTACTAAAAAGTTCTGACAGCTGGCTTTTGTTTACATTGAAGTTGTAATTGTTTAATATAGTAATAATCATCTGGAAGCTTTGTAAATTTAGAAGTACTTTCTGAATTAAATAAATGCTTTTGTCAGAATCTTTAACATTTTCTAGAGATTATGCAGACTAGATGTGTTCATTTACAACAAAGGACTAAAATTTAAATCTCAAATAGCAGACAAGGAGTTCCGTCGTGGTTCAGTGGAAACGAATCCAACTAGGAACCATGAGATTGAGTTTTTGATCTCTGGCCTCACTCGGTGGATTAAGGATCTGGCATTGCTGTGAGCTGTGGTGTCGGTTGCAGATGGGGTTCAGATCTGGCATTGCTGTGGCTCTGGTGTAGGTCAGCAACAACAGCTCTGATTAGACCCCTAGCCTGGGAACTGCCATATGCCTCGGGAGCGGCCCAAGAAAATGGCAAAATACAAAGACAAAAAAAAAAAAAAAAAAAAAAAAGACAAAAATAAGTAAGTAAATAAATAAGTAAGTAAAATAAAATAGCAAAGGAATCTTATTGGCTCCCCTTACTTTATCCCTTTCTTTTCCTTTACGGCAGGACTTTTCAGACTTTCATGTTCATATGAATAACTGCAGTCAAGAGGGGATCTTGTTAAAATGCAGGTTCTGATTTGGTAAATTTGGGTAGACCCCAAGATTCTGCTTTTTTTTTTTTTTTTTTTTTGTCTTTTTAAGACTGCACCCAAGGCATATGGAAGTTCCTATGCAAGGGGTCAAATCGGAGCTATAGCTGCTGGCCTACATCACAGCCACAGCAATACCAGATCTGAGCTGTGGCAGCTCACAGCCATGCCGGATTCTTAACCCACTGAGCGAGGCCAAGGATGGAACCTGTGTCTTCATGGATACTAGTTGGGTATGTTAACCACTGAGCCACAATGGGAACTCCCAGATTCTGCATTTCTAATAAGCTCCCAGGTGATACCAATGATTCTTGTCCATGGAGTAACAAATATCTCTAGCCAAATTGTATGCCTATCTTTCTCTGAATCCATCAGAAGTTCCCATTTCCATGCCTTAAAATAAGTATGTTTAAAATATTCAAGGTCAGAAAGGAAAAGAAGCCATAGGGCAAGAATAGGACATTATGGGGGGAAAAAAGGCAGATTTCTTAAAGAATCAGATATTCTATAAATGAAAAACATTTTCATTAAAGAAAAAAATAAAACTTCAGTAGAAGGCACTGAATCATTCGCATTTATTTCTCCACATTACTCATTTAGGACTTAACATGTTACCTAAATGATGACGTAGTATCTTAATAAATCTGTCCTCTTTGTGTGTGTGTGTCTATGTGTATATATATATATGTAGTCTTTTTAGGGCTGCGCTCTCAGCATATGGAGGTTCCCAGGCTCAGGGTCCAATTGGAGCTGTAGCCACTGCCCTACACCACAGCCACAGCAATGCCAGATCCAAGCCATGTCTGCTACCTACACCACAGCTCACGGCAACGCTGGATTCTTAACCTGCTGAGTTAGGCCAGGGTTCTAACGTACATCTTCGTGGATACTAGTCAGATTCATTTCTGCTGAGCCACGATAGGAACTCCCAAATCTGTCCTCTTTAATTAGATCCTAAATCCCTTGGAGAAGGACAATGGCTTATACCTCCTTCCTTGCTTGTTGCCATGTACAATGGGTATTAAATGATGTTTGATGAAGAAGATGAGGATTTCTTAGGCTGCAAATAATAGAAAATCTACCTCAAAGTGGCATGAACAATTTGTGAATTTATTATCTTACATAAGAGTTCTAGAATCATAAGAATCATATCAGGGAGTGATTAGCTGTGTTTGATATGATCAGGATGTTGGCTGTGTTTCTCTGTGTTTCTCATGGCCTTGTCCTCAGTTTGTCAGCTCTCTTCATGGTGGCAAAATGGCTTCTAGCAGCCACTAAAACTGCAATTTTCCTTGTTTCTGTCTTGCAGAACATAAAAACCTCTCCTCTAACCATGGAATAAAATCTTTCCTTATAGTGTAATTGGTTTTAATACACAGATGCTATCAAAATGCCTTGCATGGTAATAGGATGGATCATGTTTCCCTCAGTATACTACTTTGGGGAAAGGAGTGAACAAATAAGTTTTCTTTCTGGGAGGGAAGTAGAGAAATAAATGATTGGTATGCAACCACTAATGCCTCTGTAATGAACAGGTAAATTTCAGATTCAATATATATATATATTTTTTTTGTCTTTTTTGGGCTGCACCTGCGGCACATGGAGGTTCCCAGGCTATGGGTCAAATCAGAGCTGTAGCTGTTGGCCTACACCACAGCCATGCCAGCACAGGATCAGAGCTGTGTCTGCAACCTATACCACAGTTCACAGCAACGGAGATCCTTAACCCACTGAGTGAGGCCAGGGATCAAACCTGCATCCTCATGGATGCTAGTCAGGTTTGTTTCCACTGAGCCACAATGGGAACTCCTCAGCAAAATTTTTGAAAGTTGTATAATAGTTGGCTCTATCAAAAAAAAAAAATTACTGTGGCGTAATGAGTCTGGGCCTATCAGAACTGATACTTAATAAATATTTAATATGAGGAATTAAATATTTTTAGTGAAAAAAGTACTTTAAATGAATACTTATTTTACATAAAGATGTAACTTTAAAAATTATAGAAAGAGTGGTGTTCCCATTGTGGTGCAGTGGAAACAAACCCAACTAGCATCCATGAGGATTCGGGTTTGATCCCTGGTCTCACTCAGTGGGTCAAGGATCAGGTGTTGCTGTGAGCTGTGGCATAGGTTGAAGACACAGCTTGGATCCTGCGTTGCTGTGACTGTGGTTGTAGGCCGGCAGCTGCAGCTCTGACTCAGCCCCTAGCCAGGAAATTTCCATTTGCCACAGGTGCGACCCTAAAAAGAAAAAAAAAATTACAGAAAGAGTAATATGAGGTTACAGTTTAAGAAATGCAGGAGTTGCCTGATGGCCTAATGCTTAAGGATTTGGTGTTGTTACTGCTGTGGCATGGGTTCCATTCCTAGCCCAGGTATTTTCACATGCTGTGGGAACAGGAAAAAAAAAAAAAAAAAAAAGCAAATAGCGCAAAAAGACCTATGTTGAAAAGTAAAATTCTTTCTTCGTGCTGACTCCAGACAGCAACCTCAGTTAGGAGCTTTTGGTGTGTTTTCCTTTTTATCTCATTATTTTAATTTTATGTTTTTTTGATTAACTTTTTAAAATAATTAACAAATTAATATACCTTTATATAAAGCTGAGAAGTACAAGAATGTATAAAGAGATATAATCTCCCTTTCCTTCCAACCTCAATTGGCTGGCTGGCAAAATAATTTTACCAACTTGGGTAGCATCCTTCCACCCCATTCTGCATGCTTGTGCACACTTATGGCTTTTCTACTTAAGGTGGAGGTGCTGTGGAGAGAGTCGTGTGTTTGATTCTGTAACTTCTATGCATTGTGAACTGTCCTCTAGACCTTTGTCCTCCACTGTGGTAATCATTGGCCACACGTAGCTATTAAACACTTGAACTGTAGCTGGTTTGAATTGAATTGTGCTGAAGTATAAAATACACACCAGATTTCTAAGACTTAGAACACAAAAAGAGAATGTACAATATCCCATGGTTTTTTTTTTTATTACATGCCACAGTGATAATATTTTGGGTGTATTGGGTTAAATAAAATAATTAATTTCATCTGTTTTACTGTTTTTAATGTAGCTACTAAAAACTTAAAATTGCACATGTGGCTCACATTACCTTTCTATTGGACAGTGTTGCTCTGAACTAATAGAAAAAGATCCTAATGCTTTAATAGTTGCGTAATAGTCTGTAACAGGGTTGTGAAACAATTCATTCACCATTTCCTACTGATTACATTCAGATTTTTTGTAGCTTGTTTTGTTTGTTGGTATGTTTCACTTACTGTTTCAATTATTTTTTCTGTGAAAGGAACCATCTGCATTTAGTGGTTTAAGGAATTTCCTTCCTGGCTCAGCACTAACCAACCCAGCTAGTATCCATGAGGACCTGGGTATGATCCCTGGCCTTGCTCAATGGGTTAAGGATCCAGTGTGGCCAGGAGCTGTGGTGTAGGTCACAGACGCAGCTCGGATCCCAAGTTGCCATGGCTGTGGCATAGGCCAGCAGCTGCAGCTCTCAATGGACCCCTAGCCTGGGAACTGCCATATGCTGCAAGTGCGGCCGTAAAAGGCAATAGATAAATAAATAAATAATTTTAGTGGCTTAAAACAACAAACATTATTTCTTGCAATTCTGAGAAATGGCTAGACAGTTCTATTCTGGGCCAGCTCAGCTGGGGCCTGGGTGGTTTAGGGTGGCCTTAGTTACATATCTGGGGCTTCAGCTAGGATGGGGGATAACCAGGGCCTTCTCCCCATGATCTCTTATCCTCAGGAGGCTGGTCCTGTCCAAATGAAAGAGCAAGACTCCAGTACGCAATTGCTTTTAAGCTTCTGCTAGTGCCACATTGTATCATCCCCTGGAGGAAGGAAGTCACCCTGGCCTCATCTAGAATTCCAGGGCTCTCGATAGAAGGAATAACAAATTACACTGAAAAAGGGGCAGCATATCAGGAGGTGTGAACAAATTAAAGGAGTTATGATAGTAATTTATGGTAGTCACAATAAGTAACAGCAAATGTCCTCAATCTATTTATCTTGCATATCGATGCCTTTATTTCTGTAGGATAGATTCCCCAAAACTGAGACTATTAGTGCAAATATTTTCTGAATTGGTTGAAGCAATTTATATTCCCACCAGCATATATGAATTTACTTTGCTCATCCTTTTTTTTTTTTTTTTTTTTTTGTCTTTTTGCCTTTTCTAGGGCCCCTTCCCGCGGCATATGGAGATTCCCAGGCTAGGGGTCGAATCGGAGCTGTAGCTGCCGGCCTGCGCCAGAGCCACAGCAACGTGAGATCCAAGCCGTGTCTGCGACCTACGCACAGCTCAGGGCAATGCCAGATCCTTAACCCACTGAGCAAGGCCAGGGATCGAACTTGCAACCTTATGGTTCCTAGTCGGACTCGTTAACCACTGAGCCATGATGGGAACTCCTTTTTTTTTTTTTTGTCTTTTTGTCTTTTGTTGTTGTTGTTGTTGTTGTTTCTATTTCTTGGGCCGCTCCCGCGGCATATGGAGGTTCCCAGGCTAGGGGTCGAATCGGAGCTGTAGCCACAGGCCTACGCCAGAGCCACAGCAACTCGGGATCCGAGCCGCGTCTGCAACCTACACCACAGCTCACGGCAACGCCGGATCGTTAACCCACTGAGCAAGGGCAGGGACCAAACCCGCAACCTCATGGTTCCTAGTCGGATTCGTTAACCACTGCGCCACGACGGGAACTCCCCTTTTTTTTTTTTTTTTTTGCTCATTCTTTTCAATACCAGATATTATTACTCTTTATAGTTTTTGCCAGTCAATGACAAGTGATATCTTATTTTTGTTTTTACTTACATTTTCTTGGCTAGCGAGGCTGAGCATCTTTTCATATTTTTATTGAGTACTTGAGTTTCCTCTTTTGCAACTTGACTGTTTGTATCCCTTTCACATTTTCCTCTTGGTCATTTCTTTCTTTCCTTTTTTTTTTTTTTTTTAACACATTTTATTTTTATTTTTAATTTTTTTTGCATCTTTGTCTTCTACTCAAATATCCTAGAACTTACAAATCTAAAATGAACATTAAAAGAGTTCCCACTGCAGCACAGTGGGTTAAGAATCTGATTGTAGCAGCTCTGGTCACTGCAGAGGTGTGGGTTCAATCCTTAGCCCAGTGAAGTAGGTTAAAGGATCCAGCATTGCTGCAGCTATAGCGTAGGTCACAGCTGTGGCTCAGATTCCATCCCTTCCCTCAGCCAGGAACTTCATATGCTGTGAGTGTGGTCATAAAATAATAATAAATTAAATAAACATTAAAACAGATCTTGGCCATTTGTTTCTAACTAGCCTGTAGAAACTTTTTGTATGATAGAGACATAACTCATGTTATAATAAATATTTTCTCAGTCTGTTTTTTTTATTTTATTTATGTTTTCATAATAAAATTTAACTTTCAAATAGTGAAACACTATTTGAAATCATAAAAAAAAAAGAAATCATAAAATTCTTCTTCTTCTTTTTTTTTTTTTTTTTGCTTTTTAGGGCCACACCTACACCTACAGCATATGTAAGTTCCCAGGCTAGGGGTCGAATTGGAGCTGCGGGCCTGCACCACAGCAGTGCCAGATCCAAGCCACAGCTGTGACCTCTGCCACAACTCATGGCAATGCCGGATCCTTTGACCCACTGAGTGAGGCCAGGAATTGAATCCATGAGGGTGGATACTAGTCGGGTTTGTTTCTGCTGTGCCACAACGGGAACTCCCTTATGATTCTTCTTAATGAAAGTCTCTCCCCCACACCTCCTTACTTTTATTATCTTATATTTAGATATCTAATTCATTTACAGTTCATTTTTGGACATAATATGAGATAGAGTCTGAATTGATCAGAATTTTCTTATCTTTTTTTTAATGGCAGCACCTGTATTGTAGTACATGGACATTCCTGGGCCAGGAATTGAATCAGAGCCACGGCTGAGACCTCTGCTGCAGCTATGGCAATGCAAGGTCCTTGAACCTACTGCACTGGGCCGGGATTGAACCCACACCTCCCTAGTGACCTGAGGCACTGTAGTCGGATTCTTAACCTACTGTGGAGGTTACTCCCACAGCTCACAGCAATGCCGGATCCTTAACCCAATGAGCGAGGCCAGGGATCAAACCCGCATCCTCATGGTTCCTAGTCAGATTTGTTTCTGCTGCGCCACGACGGGAACTCCCCCATTAGACTTCTAGTCATATCTCATAGAGTAGGGCATGGCCACCTTCATTTTCAAGAGTCTAGGCAGGTGAATAGTTTTGACTAGGTACATTGCTGCCCTAAACAAAATCAGGCTTTTGAATGGAAATGGGGTAGGGAGCTATCAGTGTCTGTAATAAGAAATAGGTTTATTTTCTTCCAAATGTATACTCAATTATTCCAGTACCAAATAATATATTAAACCATCTCAGTCCATTGTTAGATTCTCAAATATAGTTTAATCAATTTCTGGAGTCTCCATTCTTTCTACTGATGTTTTTGTCTCTTCCTGTGCCAATAGCATACTGTTTTGTTTACTATAGCTTCATTTGAAGTTGAGTTATGATAAAACAGCGTCTCTCTTTCCAAATATTCTTGACTATTTTCATGTATTCTTCCATATGAATGTTAAAGTTACAGTTCAGTCAATATATTATTGATGTAAAATCAGTGTATTCTGATTGGATATGCATTTATATGTTAATTTTTAAAATAGAGTTCCCTTGTGGCATAGTGCATTAAGGATCTGGTGTTGTCATTGTAGTGGCCTGGGTCACTACTGGGTGCGGGTTTGATCCTTGGGAACTTCCACATGCCATGGGTGTGGCAAAAAATAATAAAAAAAATGTATTCTGGTTGGATTGCATTTATATATTAATTTGGGAATAACTGACATCTTTATGATTTTAGTTCTTCCTGTTCAAGAACATAGTATATCTTTTTTTTAAGGTGGGATTTTTATGTCATTTTAAAAGTCCAAGTTGTAATTTTACGTAGTCAAAATTTATAAAAAAATTTTCTTTATAGCTTCTGAATTTGGTAATGCATGCTTGAAAAGGCTTTTTCCATTCCAATATTATAAAAATATTCATCCATGTTCCCCTTAGTATTTTTATCTTTCATACTTTATCTTTAAATTTTGATACATATGGACTTTATTTTGGCATAAAGTAATGATTCAGCTTAAAAAAGAGTCTAACCAGTTGTCTCATCACATTTACTGAATAAGAGATTTTTCTCTCACTGATCTGGAATGCTAATTTTATTATGTATTGATTTCAGTATATATTTGGGTCCACATTTGGTTTTTGTTTTTGTTTTTGTTTTTGTTTTTTTTGTTGTTGTTGTTGCTATTTCTTGGGCCGCTCCCGCGGCATATGGAGGTTCCCAGGCTAGGGGTCGAATCGGAGCTGTAGCCACTGGCCTACGCCAGAGCCACAGCAACTCGGGATCCGAGCCGCGTCTGCAACCTACACCACAGCTCACGGCAACGCCGGATCGTTAACCCACTGAGCAAGGGCAGGGACCAAACCCGCAACCTCATGGTTCCTAGTCGGATTCGTTAACCACTGCGCCACGACGGGAACTCCACACATTTGGTTTTTGCAATTTGTCCCGTGTCTGTACTGATACAGTAAATATTTAGCCTCTTTATAGTGCTAGGTGATTTCACCAAGATGCTTAACCTTTAGTTCCCTGTGAATTCATTATTTTTCTTCCACTTTGAGATAAAGAAAATGAGCTTAGCAAAGGTCATTTCTCATGTGTTTGGATTTGGCAGAGTAGCCTCTGGTCCTTTCCACTAGGACAGCAGCTAGTCTTCATTACCTTAGCATAAGGATGAGCATTCTGTCTTGGGGGATGCAGATGAGGTTCTGATGTATTTTTATGATATTAATCCAGAGACCAAGGAGTACCTGGGTCCCCTCCTCCCTTTGGAGTCTCACATTGAGGGAGCTATAGGGAGCGACATACAAGGATGAGAATCCAGTAACTCCCACTTCAGAACTGTTATTTCGAACTTTTCCTCCCTTCTCCAAAACTAACATGGCACAGTCGTCAGAGGAGACCCCAGCAAGAGGCAGAAAAGAAGAGAGACCTGAGTCAGGAAGAAGCAGCAAATAAGGCCTAATAAATGCCTGGGCTCTGACTAATCATACCAAACACAGGAAGCCCTTTTTGATAGCACGAGGAGATGGAGCAAAAGTGTTCCCTTCTCTAAAATCTGCAAAAGTAAACCATATACCTCCAGTGTAACCAAAATGTACCAGAGATTAAAAGTTTAAGTGGGTTTGGTAGTAGTTGTGATTAGAGCCAATGTCCTCTTAGTCTTTTTGTGTTCTCAGCCTATGCATTTTCACAACTTTTGGAAACCTCAGTTCCTCAGAATTTCTCACCAGAAACTTCAAGAATTAGCTTTAGGAGTTCCCATCATGGCTCAGCGGTAATGAGCCCCGACTAGTATCCATGAGGATGCGGGTTTGATCCCTGGCCTTGATCAGTGGGTTAAAAGATCCGGTGTTGCTGTGACTGTATAGTGTGAGGGTTGAAGACGTGACTCGGATGCTGTGTTGCTCTGGCTGTGGTGTAGGCCGGCAGCTGCAGCTCCTATTCAGCCCCTAGCCTGGGAACTTCCATATGCCACACGTGAGGCCCTAAAAAGACAAAAAAAAAAAAAAGAAGAAGAATTACTTTTAGGGTATTTGACCTTGCGCTTGCTTATAGCTTCCATAGTCTCTCTGAAAATGTCATTACTTCAAGATCTTTTTTGAGGTAGTTTTGCCAGGACCTAATTTTGTTTTTGTTTTTGTTTTTGTCTTTTTTGGGGCTGCACCCACAGCATATGGAGGTTCCCAGGCTAGGGGTCTAATTGGAGCTGTAGCCTCTGGCCTACACCACAGCCAAGGCAACACTAGATCTGAGTGGGGTCTGTGACCTACACCACAGCTCATGGCAACGCTGGATCCTTAACCCACTGAGTGAGGCCAGGGGTCCAACCCTCGACCTCATGGTTCCTAGTTGGATTCGCTTCCACTGTGCCAAGACGGGAACTCCAGCTAGGACATAATTCTGGGTTAACAATTATTTTCCTCTTAGACCTTAAAGATATTATTCCACTCTCTTCTGGCTTCCATTGTTGCCACTAAGAAATGTTCTGTTATTTTTTTTTTTTTTTATTTTCCCACTGTACAGCAAGGGGGTCAGGTTATCCTTAGATGTATACATTGCAGTTACAGTTTTTTCCCCCACCCTTTCTTCTGTTGCGACATGTTCTGTTATTTTTGTTTGTTCCTTTGTAGTTAGGCTGTATTTCTCTCTAGCTGTTTTAGGATCTTTTTCTTGTCTTTGGTTTTCTAGTTTGACAATAATGTGTTTTGGTGTGGCTTTCTTTTTATTTAGACTGGGATTCATTTAATTTCTTCAAACTCAGAATTTGAGCTTCATTAATTCCAGAAGATCCTCAGTCATAATTTTTCAAGTATGACCTCTCCTTTGTCTCCTTCCAAAACTCCAGATGTACTACCATTGTATCTTTGAACTTTTATCGTCTATGACCCATAATTTTTCTTTTACCCTTCCCATTTCTTTGTCTCACTGGTACATTCTAGGTCACTTATTTGGGTCTGTCCTCTAGGTCACTAATTTTTCAGCTGAACTATTCAGCTATTTAATCTTTCCATTGATTTTGTACTTTGAAATATATTTTTCACTTCAGAAATGCTGTTTGATTCTCTAATGCTAATAGCACTCTCATGCTCTTTTTTTTTTTTTTTTTTTTTTTTTAAGGGCTGCACTGGTGGCATATGGAGAGTCCCAGGCGATGGGTCGCATTGGAGCTACAGCTGCCAGCCTGCACCACAGCCACAGCCACACCAGATCCGAGCCATGTCTGCAACCTACACCACAGCCATAGCAACGCCAGATCCTTAACCTACTGAGCGAGACCAGGGATCGAACCTGCAACCTCATGATTCTTTGTTGGATTTGTTTCCTGCTGTGCTGCCACAACAGGAACTCCCTCATGCTATTTTAACAAAGTGAAAATACTTGCAGTTCCCCAAAGTTGACAGTAGTTAAAGCTGGAAAATGAGTATGTGGAGAATTTATTCTCCTTTATTTACTTTTGATATGTTAAATAATCTTCATGATAAGTTAAAAAAAATCAGAGAGGGGGGGATGTCATCAACCTATAAAAGATTGGAGGACTTCCCTGATGGCCTAGTGGTTAAGAATCCAGCATTGTCTCTGCTGTGGCTCGGGTCACTGCTGTGATGTGAGTTTGATCCCAAGGCCTAAGATCTTCCATATGCTACAGGCATGGCCTAAATAAACAAATACATAAAGGATTGGAAACAGTTGAACAGTAGGTCACATGAAACCATGAGAATTTAAACTGGGGCATGGAGAAAACAGAATTGTGGGGCGTGGAACTTTTCTTGGAATGCGGTGGAGGATTCTGAATAGGTAGAGGACAGCAGGAAGGGAGGCTGTGAATATGTGGGAGTCAGGAAGGCAGAAGTTGGAAGGAGGAAGTAGGTTCTAACCTTTGCTGAGAGGACCCCAAAACAATCTATTTACTTTTCCACATTGCCTAGAATCGGAGAATCACTAGGAATCATCTCAAATACTGCCTTCATTTGAACATCGTGGGTTGCTGGTGTTTTTGGTTTTAGGGATTTTGGAAAGGTGAAAACTCCGGCTTCTGCCAGGTTAGCATCACTGTTCTGTTTTGGCGAGTATAGCCAGTGTGAAATCCTGACTTAACTGGTGTCCCCAACCAGTCTATGCCCTGCCTTACTAAGTAAGGGAGGATGAGGAAAATACTACTTTAGACTTATTTTCTTAGGTGACATAATTCTCTCTTGCTACTTGCTCTTCTGTCTTGAAAATGTGAAGAAAGAGTTTAATTTAAAAAAATCATCATGGAGTTCTCATTGTGGCTCAGTGGAAATGAACCTGACTAGTATCCATGAGGACGTGGGTTTGATCCCTGGCCTCACTCAGTGGGTTAAGGATCTGGCATTGCCGTGAGTTGTGGTGTAGGTCACAGAGGCTGCTCACATCCCGAGTTGCTGTGGCATATGCTAGCAGCTGTAGCTCCAATTCGACCCCTAGCCAGGGAACTTCAACATGCTGCAGGTTCAGCTCCCTTCCCCGCCCAAAAGCAATAAAAAGATCGGCAGAGTCTCACATTCAAGGATTTTCCATGTGCAAAGCAACCCCTAAAATAAGTCCTTGGAATGAACAAGGTTTCTCTTGCAAACGTTTTAATAACATTTCTCTCTTTTAAAGATGTGGTTACATATGTCATGTTATTAGATTTTTATGGCAACTCTCTTGGGTGAGACGTTTTACTAAGTCATTTCATAGAAAGAGAGAAAAAACAGTACTTTTTGCTTTACTTTTGTTTGGCATCTCATTCCTGGCACATAGTGGGAGCCCTCAATAAATTCTTTTTGGATAAATGCCATTTAAAATATGATTGGATTTATGAGATTTTTGGTTTTATGTACAGTTCCAAAAAATGAAATTCTCTTTTGGCTTCTTCTAGTATAGTATTTTTGAGCAGAACGAAGTCTCTTTGCAATGATTTAGACAAGTAAATTTTTATTTGGAAAAACTGAGTTAGGGAAGTTCCCTTGTGGCTCAGTGGGTTAAGAATCTGGCATTGTCACAGCTGCGGCATGGGTTCGATCCCTGGCACAGGAATTACCACATGCCATGGGCAAGGCAAAAAAAAAGAAAAAGAAAAAAAGAAAAAAAAACCCAGACCCGAGTTAGAATTGATCCATTGAGCCAATCCACCCTGAAAATCTAGTTAGGCTATCACATGTAATTAACAACTTAATTAGCTACATGTTTTAATTCAGGCATAATAATATTATAATGAAAAACTTGAAAGTTTTCAGGAAAAAAACACTTTAAGTCATTCAAATTTGAACTAGAACAGCAACTTCATTGCTTTAGAATGAAATTTGGCATATGAAGTGTTTGATCATGAACTGTGGTATAATTAGTCACATTCCTAGCATTTACTGAGTGATACTTGAAGCTATTATAAATGGGAAAATAAATTATAATTGTATTGTTTCTGGGATTAATTCTTTTTCAGATATCTAAAGCATTACAACAAAGACACACATGGGGGCGCTCTAATCAGTCAGAAACTCAAGTGCATAAGTATTTGTTAACAGGAGATAGAATGTTAACAAGTCAGAACCAGTACTATAATTTTACAGAGGGAAGAATTAAGACCCAAAGAGATTGTGAGTCTATGTGCCCTATTCTTTAGAGTAAATACATTGGGAATTAAAATTCTTTTTTTTTTTTTTTTCCCCCAGCTGCAGTCTCCACCTAAGCTGTGCCCACAGTGGTGCTGGGGATTCTTAACCCATTGTGCCAGGCTGGTCCTAAATTTTTTTTAAAGATTGTATAGCCATCCCTTGTCAGTGAATTTATGTTGGAGAATTTTGACTCTCATTTTGGTAACTCTATTTAAATAATCTTTACTCATGGCATGATATAATTTATCTATAGGATATAAGGAGAAACAATTAGAATGTTTATTTTTATGAATTTTTATTCCACAAAGTGTTAATTTTTCTTTATTTATATTTAAAGCTCAACTGATTTCTTTGGTTGAGATACTTAGTTTTTCTCCCATCTCTAATGTATTCCTAGTTTGTTCTTTGCTTTCATATAAATACAAAGTTACCAGGCTGCCTGCAGATTTTCCAGGGAGGAGGCTTATGAACATCCACAAATATTAGAAAGAAGCTATAATGAGAATATGGAATGTAGTTTTTTCCATCCCTAAAACTTAGTATATATATGGCAGTATGTGTTTTATTGGCAAATATTCTTCAACTTAAGGACTACCATTGTCACAGGAGGATTTGCTTCACTTGGCACCCCTCACAACTTGGCCAGTTCCACATTTCTACTTTTTCAGAGGAGTTTCTTTTCCTTAAACAATAACCTCATTTTAAAAATATAAAACAAAGTAAAAAAGGAAGGAATGAAGAAAACAAAACCCAGGGTTCCAAATGAAAGAGATCATTCCTTTAAAGTGCTAGATGATAGGACAGGAAGTATATTGTGAATTTTATTTTCTAGTTTGTATTTGTTAATAATGTGTATATATTTCAGTTCAAGACATGGTTATATGTGTGATCACTTGAATTTATTTGTATTTTACAATCAGAGCTTAAGCCTTTTCTTGAGAGTTCTTGACAATCCTGTAATACAAAGCATGGGGTTTTTCAATCAAGAATGCAAATAACAGATTATATTACAAATCGTGAAAGTTGTATTTTTATTTATGTCTTGTCTAAATTTAGTTAAATATATCAGACAAATAAAAATGTAATAGTATACTTATGACTCTGTATAGACGGGCCCTGCCCATCACTTTACTTCCTTTCTTATTACTACTCCCCATTGAGTTATTCTACATTAGACACACTGGTCTTTCTGCATAGCAAACATGCCAAGCATCTAACTAGCCTGGAACAACACCATTGTACCAGTTTCCTTTGCCTGGAATATGCTTCTTCTTATTTTTTTCTTTTTAAGGCCACACCTGTGGCACATAGAAGTTCCCTGGCCAGGGGTCAAATCGGAGCTGCAGCTGCCAGTCTATGCCATAGCCAAGGATTCGAGCTGCATCCAAGACTGACACTGCAGCTTGTGGGCTTGTAGCAATGCCCAGATCCTTAACCCATTGAGCAAGGCCAGGGATCAATCCCACATCCTCATGGATGCTAGTGGGTTCATTAAATGCTGAGCCAAAGATGGAACTCCTAGCTTCTTTTCTTTGATCATTGGAGTGAAAAGTCTAGGATAGCAGGGACCTTGTCTGGTTTAGTCTCAATAGAAAAAAAGATGATATACTCAGAATAATTTTAGGAAGATTTATTTACAAAGTGGTTATTTCTTTACTAAGGAGTTATTTACAAAGATGCAAGTATAGGGGAACCACAAGACTACCACAGTATCCCAGAGCTGGTAGCAGCTGTGATGTTATCATCTTTAGGCCCCAAATGGCTAGAGAAATAGCTATGGTAGTTAGTAGAAACTAAAATAGACAGCGTGTAAAGCTGACTGCCTTGGAAGATCAGTGACTTTCACTGAGAGGCACAGCAGGCCCAAGTTGCCCTCTCAGTGTGGGAGCTGAAAGAATAAATATCCTTATCCCACGTGCCTTCCCACTCTGATCTCCTGCCTGGGCTCCCTGTTGGCCAAACTCAGCCAGAGCGTGAGAACCCTTTTGATGTGGTCTGTTAGATCAGCCTCTGTGGGCAGAGTGGAATTGTTGGGTTATATGGTTACCATGTGTTTAACATATTGAGGAACTGCCAGACTGTTTTCCAAAATGGTTACACCATTTGACATTCCCACCAGCAATGTATTAGCATTCCCGTTTCCCCACACCTGACAACTCTTGTTATTATCTTTGATATTATAGCCATCCTAGTGAAGGTGAAGTGGTATCTTATTGTGGCTTTGATTTACATTTCCCCAATGACCAATGATACCAAGCATCTCTTCATGTGTTGTAGGCCATTTGTGTATCTTCTTTGGAGAAATATCTTTTCAGATCTTTTGCCTCACCCCCACCCCCACATTTTTTTAATGGCTGCATCTGTGCACATGGATGTTCCTGGGCCAGGGGTCGAATCCAAGCTGCAGCTGCCACCAGATCCCTTAACCCCCTGTGCCCAGCTAGGGATTGAACCCACACCTCCAGAGCAACTTGAGCTGCTTCAGCCAGACCTTTAATCCGTTTGCACTACAGCAGGAACTCCTTTTGCCTATTTAGAGTAATTTCTCTTTTTAAAATTGAGTTATGTTTATTATACTTTCTAGGTTTAAGTCCATTGTAGATATATGATTTAAAAATATTTTTCCCTTTCTCTGAGTTGTCACAAACGTTTTAAATTTTGAGAACCACTGTTTTAGGTTTGTTTGTTTTAGTTGCAGCATGCAGTGGCTTAATGTGGGATCTTGGTTCCAGACCAGGGGTTGAACCCAGGCCACAATGGTAAAAGTACTGAGTCCTAACCACTAGGCCACCAGATAACTCCTTAATTTTGATAAAGTCCAATTTATTTTTTTCCTTTGTCACTGCTCTTTTGGTATCATATCTAGGAAAACTTTCCCTAACCCAAGAGTACAAAGATTTACTCCTTTATTTATTTATTTTTTAATTTTTATGGCCACACTATAGCATTTGAAGTTATTGGGCCAGAGATCCAATCTGAGCTGCAGCTGCAGCCTATGCTACAGCTGTGGCAACACTTTTAACCCACTATGTTGGGCTGGGGATCAAACCCTCAGTGCCACAGAGACAACACCAGATCCTTAACTTGCCGTGCCACAGCGAGAACTCCTTACTCCTTTATTTTTTACTTCATCTTTTTGGGCCGCTGTAACAAAAATACCATAAGGAACAATAGAAACTTGTAGGTGGCTAATAAACAACAGAAATTTATTTCTCACACTTCTAGAGACTAGGAAGTCCATCAAGATGCTGGGAGATTTGGTATCTGTTGAGGACTTGTTCCCTGTCTCTTGCTGTATTCTCACATGGCAGAAGGGGAAAGGGGGTGCTTGGGGGCACTAATTCCATTCTTGAGGGCTTCACCTTCATGACTTGGCCACTTTCCAAAAGTTTCACCTCTAAATACCATCACTTTGGCTGTTGGGATTTAAAATGAATTTTGAGGGATACAAATATTTAGTCTACAACATTTTTTTCTATGAATTTTATAGTTTTAACTCTCACATTTAGTTCTATGAGCTATTTTGACTTAAGTTTTTACATAGAAGTTTTAATAAATACTGTTGAGTAAATGGATGAATAACATTGTTAAATTTAAACTATTAATAATATCCACTATTGGTGGGGACATGTGAGAAATAAAAGCTTTCACACAATATTTTTGGGAATCTAAATTGGGACAACTTTGGAGTTCCCAGTGTGGTTCAGTGGTTAACGAATCTGACTATGAACCATGAGATTGCGGGTTCAATCCCTGGCTTTGCTCAGTGGGTTAAGGATCCAGCATTGCTATGAGCTGTGGTGTAGGTTGCAGATGTGCTCGGATCCTGTGTTGCTGTGGCTGTGGTGTAGGCTGGCAGCTGTAGCTCTGATTGGACCCCTGGCCCGGAGACTTTCATATGCCACGGGTGAGGCCCCAAAATAGAAAAAAAAAAAAAATCAAATTACAAAGTAGAATAATCTCATTTTTATTGAAGTAACTCAAAAAACTCTTCATATAATAGATAAAACCATACATGTGGAATAAGGAAAGAATGTTAAATTATGAGTGTTTTCCCTTGATGCCCCTGCTCTCCCAAGTCTTTTTAAGAAGGAAAGGTCCTTGATTTACTTGACTAATTAATGGGACTAATTAGCCATTAATGGGATCAGTTTGACTGAAAACTGGAAAAGCCTACAGACTGCTTTACCTGAGAAAGTGGAAACATGAATGACGGGAAGAGGAGGGAGTTGTGAGAAAAGGTGGCTGTGAGTTTGGAGGAAGAGACAGTGAGAGAGAGAGAGCCGTTTTGTGAGGTGGAGGAAAAATAACTGAAGTGGCCACTTTGGAAATTTTACAATGACATGCAATGTAATTTTCACGTTATTCATTTTCTCAAAGATGCAATAAAGCTCTCTGTTGCTCTCTAAGGTGTTTGGAGTCTGTATTATTTTTTAAAAATCTTTTTAGGGCCGAACTCAAGGCGTATGGAGGTTCTCAGGTTAGGGGTTGAATCAGAGCTATAACCGCTGACCAATGCCACAGCCACAGCAACTCGGGATCCAAGTGGCATCTGTGACCTACACCACAGCTTATGGCAATGCTCACAGCAATGTTGGATCCTTAACCCACTGAGTGAGGCCAGGGATCCAACCTGCATCCTCATGGTTACTAGTCAGACTCATTTCCCCTGAGCCACAAACTCTCTAAATTCATTTTTATTGCAAATATTTGCTCAAGTACTGTAGCACTTGGGATTGTCAGCTGTGTAAAGTGTGTGTGTGAGGGGTGTGTGTGCGTGCATAACTACGTATTGTTGAACACTATTAATCAACTTTAGTTCATCCTCCATGAGAGAACTCCTGGTATTTTTTTTTTTTTAATTAAGTTATGAAAGGAGTTCAAAGGAGCAACAGGATCAAACATATATTTAAGTGGTGGAACAATAATACTCCTTACTACCTACTTCCCCATTCCCCTGCAGTCATCAGCATTCAGTGCCTTGAGCAAAGGATGATGCAAGTGAAAAGCTTTTGAGTTATAAGAGTCCAAATTTTTAAGTTTCAAAATTCAAGGCTTAAAAGATTCGAAGTGTAGAGTTTATGCCATGAACAGTGGATTCGGAAGAAGAGATGAAGAGCCAGGATGCCTACTCCATTCTGGACTAGTAGAGTGTTTAGGAGCCAAACAGGATGGAGGAACAAAGGAACATTATTCATGAGTGTGAACATGAAATGTGAGGCCGACGACCTAAGAGAGAGCCCACCTCAGCAAAGGGGCCAGCAGACTCAAAGATGTCAGAAGCAGAAAGTCATCCCAGTACCTAGCAGGACCAGGTAGGAATGAACACGTCAGATTGGATGGATGGCAACCAGAGGCCCCCAAATCATGTCTGCCTCCAGAATTTAGATGCAGCTCAGGAAAAGGCAGGCAAGGGACATTCTGCATTTACTAAGATTAAGTTCCTGCCATTGGGAGCTCAGATAGGAGAATGGGAGCTCAAAATAGGAGTTAGGTGTAGTGGTATAAAAAGAAAATTAATTTTTTGCACTTCTGAGTGAAGGTCTTAAATCTATAAAAATCTAAATATGCTCCCAATGTCTTACCGGAGTGTTTTGAAATGTAATATCTTTCTTGGCTCTGAAAGACTATAGACTGCCTTCCGAACATCATGACTGGAAAAGAAGGTGTTGTCGTCCATGATACTGAGTACATATTACATAAAGACTAGGTGTTTTAACCATACCTGTGTAAAATTAAAATAGTACCTTGATATATACTCAACAAAAATGTATACTTACATTCACTAAAAGATGTGCTCTGGAATATTCATAGCAGCATTATTTGTAATAGCCAAAATCTAGAAACTAACCAAATGCCCACTGACAATAGAATGGAGAAATAAATTTTGGTATATTTAAAAAATGAGAGAGTATGTAACAATGAGTAGGTGCAAACTGTGTGTGACAGCATGACTACATTTCACGAATCTAAATTGGGTGGAAGAAGCCATTCACAAAAACACTAATGAAACCTTGCTCCTTCTCAGGTGGGGCTCACACCCTGTCAAGACTCAGATTGGGGCTTGAACCCATGATCCCTGACTTAGGAAGGGATTTGAACTCCCTGTCTTTTAATTGAAACTGCTCACCTGATGTTAGGACTTACTTAAGCTCAGGTTCTTTTGTCTCATTACAGAAAGAATTCATGAGGCAAAGTGGCAGGCAAAGAGTGAGTTTATTAACCTGTTTGTGAGGGTGTCAAGGGAGTGCAGCAGCAGCAGCAGCAGCAGCAGCAGCAGCTCCGAGAACACTGAGGACTACATTTTTATAATCGAAGAAAAAGTGGGGAGGGGATAAGACCATTTTCTTCCCCATTTTTTGGGTCAATGTCAAGGCTTCCATCATTAGTTCCTCCTTTGACCCTATATAGTTTGTTGTTGTTGTTGTTGTCTTTGCTTTTTAGGGCTGCACTCACAGCATATGGAGGTTCCCAGGCTAGGGGTCTAATCAGAGCTACAGCTGATGGTCTACACCAGAGCCACAGCAACACCAGATCCCAGCCATGTCTGTGACCTACATCACAGCCCACTGCAACGCTGGATCCTTAATCCACTGAGTGAGGCCAGGGATCGAACCTGTAACCTCATGGTTCCTAGTCGGATCCATTTCTGCTGAGCCACAACAGGAACTCCGACCCTGTGGTTTAACCAGGACTGTCATGGTGCTATTTAAATCATATGTATAACATTGGCAAAAGGGTGGTCACATATCGTAAGATATGGTAATTTATCTCAGGTTTCCACACAATGCCATCCTTTACCTAGTTTTTTCCTCTTTTACTGATATTTCTGTCTTGCCTACAGGTAGAAATGCTACTCTTCAAGGACTATTAACTCCCTGACTTCATGTAACAAGATTCAGACCCCGTATTTATGGTCTTGTGTTTTAACTAATGGGGTTTGTGGTTTGAGTGTGTCTGGTGTTTAGATGCAGCTGGTCTTCCTTCACGGTAGTGTAGGTTGTTGTTAGGTTACTAGATTCTTTTCTGGAGTGGTCATTGTCTTATCAGAGTCTCCCAAACTCCCTTAAAGTTCCCTGTCTTTAGTCCCCTCGTGGGATTTCTAAACTGACTATTTAATTATGCTACTCTGTCCCTGTCAGTAACGTATTATCCCATTTACATAACGTATAAAAACAGGAAAAACTAATCTATCAGTTAGCAGTTAGAAAAGTAGTTACCTTGGAGGGTGTGGTGGCTAGTGACTAGAAGTAAGTCTGTGGTGGGTCTGGGGGGTTCAGTAACATTGTGTTTCTTGATCTGATTGAGGATTACATGGATGTATTCATCTAGTGAAAATTTATTGAGCCTTTTAAAAATACTGTGGCTAGGAGTTCCCACTGTGGCTCAGCAGGTTAAAAACCTAACTAGCATCCATGAATATGCGGGTTCGATCCCTGGCCTTGCTCTGTGGGTAAAGATCTGGTGTTGCTGCAAGCTGTGGCATTACTGTGGCTATGGAGTGGTCTGGCACCTGCAGTTCTGATTCGACCCCTAGCCTAGGAACTTCCATATGCCACAGGAGCGGCCATAAAATGAAACTAAAAATAAAAAACTGTGTCTATTATGTAGGTTTTTCCTTATGTGAATTGCACAGGTTCCTGTTTATTATTTGTCAAAAGCAGGTAGGTAAAAAATAAAAATTAGCCCTGAAAATGGCATGATTAGAATTAAAATTTTTTTTCTTTACGTTATATTGATAGATATTTTCTTCCACTTGAAAGATGACAGATTGTTCAAAACAGTAGAGCAGTTTTGGAAGGACTCCTGAATTGGAAAGAAAACTACATTTTGGAATACCCAGTAGTTAAGACGATTTCCATATATAGATGCTAACGGGTCTAAACTTGCTTTATGAAGATGGGCTTTCTTGAATACCACCATCTTATTAGATAATTCAGCATTCAGAATAGCAATGAAAACTTAGCACGTTCAATCTGGCTGGATTGTAGATAGAGACTGTCATATTAGATTTACAACTGTACAACTGTAGAATTAATACTCACCCCCCCCACACTGCACAGTTTTCCCATATGCTACATAAAAATGCTATATAGTTTCTCACTCACAAGCTGCTGTATTAGGGTGCTAGCTGATTTTATGTCTTCAACTTGCTTAATGTTTTCATTTATATACAATAGAGTTTTACACCACATTGGTCACACAATCTATTGCAAAATAATTTACAGTAAAATTATAATAAATTTATACAAAGTATTGATTTAGCATTAATTTTCAAACTGTGAAAGTCAGTGAACCATAAATTTGTAAGCAAATTGGTAAAGCAAGAGACATAAATGACAAAAAATTGGTCACTCTGTTGTATATGTGCTTTTTAGATGGCTACATGGGGAAAATATATGGGAGGAAGCTTCATAAAATTTAAAATTAGTAACATAAAAATAACATAATGCACAAAGTAGACTATCTCAACAAAATTGTAAAGAAAACCACCCAAGAATCTGGTTCATAATCTTGACGTATTGGCATCACAATTCAGTTGAATGATACCCTGCAAAGGAAAGCATCTTCACACTTGTGTGCTTCCAAAAATTTTTGGAGGCAGATTGATAGCACAATCTATTTAAGCCTTGGAATATTATGTTTCTGTTTGTGTGCATATGTTTGAATATCTTTACTATTTAAAAGACCGCATTGGAGTTCCTATCGTGGCTCAGTGTCTAAAGTACCCAACTAATACATATTAGGATGTGGGTTCGATGCCTGGCCTTGCTTGGTGGGTTAAGGATACAGCATTGTTGCAAGCTGCAGCATAGGTCACAGACATTATCAGATCTGCCATTGCTCTGGCTGTGTTGTAGGCCAGCAGCTGCAGCTCCGATTCGACCACTAGCCTGGGAACTGCCATATGCTACAGGTGCAGCTCTAAAAAGGAAAAGGGGGAAAAAAAAAGAAAAAGACTGCATTGAAGACATCACCTTGGCAATATCATAGCTCCCCTCTCCTACATGCTTTATACACTCACCCAGTCTGTGTTTGATCCCCTACAGTGATGGAAACTCACTACCTCCAATAATTTTGGTCCATTTGTTCTAGCCTTGACTGGTTATTTAGGAATTATAGCAATTCCAGTTTAGTCTCCATTTTTCTCAGACAAAACCTTTTTTCCTAAAGACCCTCTGAAACCCAATCTCAATGGTGTCACCTGGGCACAAAGGAGACCAAACAAGAGTCACCGTGTTAACGAAGATACTGTCATCATTGCTTAGAAGAAACTGTCAGTTGGATTTGCCATTGTGGTGCAGTGGAAACAAATCCAACTAGTAACCATAAGGTTTGGGGTTCAATCCCTGGCCTAACGCAGTGGGTTAAGGATCTGGCGTTGCCGTGAGCTGTGGCTTAGGTTGCAGACACAGCTCAGATCTGGTGTTGCTGTGGCTGTGATGTAGGCTGGCAGCTGTAGCTATGATTCAACCCCCAGTTTGGGAACCTCCATGTGCCGCGGATATAGCCCTAAAAAGCAAAAAATACAATACAATGCAATACAAATTGACAGTTGCTGTCTTCATTAGGTACCATTAGTGTGGGGAAAAAAAAGGTTTTCATTTGGAAAATTATGTCATAAGAATGTGCATTCCCATCAAGAGTCCTGAGATCCATTCTAATTGGACTAGTTTAGGTTTAGTTCAGGGGTCAGGGGAATGGGTGCATTAGGCCTGGGCATGTCCTCTAACCCTAGAGTAGTATCCTATCAAATCATGTTGACTGTGACAGGGTGAGCAGTGAGTCACAAAGGAAAATTAGGGCTGTGGCCAGATCTACCATGAATGTTGTGCAAGTTGTGCACCGCACAGCTCTAAGAGTTACCATTCACACAATGTGCTGTGTGACTGGCACCCCTCAGAGTTGTGCGGTGCACAATCTTTGCAGCTGTGTACAGTAACCCTAGCTGTGACTTGGAAAAGGGATTATTATTATGCCGGAGAGGCAAATTACAAATACCTAGTGTTCTGATTAGCTATATTTGCTTATCTATTTGTTCCCAGAAGGCTTAAGAGGGTACTTAATGACCCTTAATCTTATCTGGTCTATTTATATATTCTGTCTTTGCAACAGTAGTCTTCAATTCTTTTTTTTTTTCTGCTACAATATGCACGAAGAATGATTTTCATATAAATTCAACCTAGGTTACATAAATCCTGAAGTGTGTTTTCTCAAACTCTACTCCTTTGTCACTTACTCAAGAAAGCATACCTGTGGTCTCTTGAGCACCATAGGAGAAGAAAGGCATGGGGAGAGGTGGGGAGTGCTATGTTCATGGTGATGGGTGAGTGCCTCCCCTCCTCATAGCAAGCTGAGTAGAATGGGAGATGCTTAGAGGATCTCTTGTAAACTGTGTTTTGAGGGGTGCCTGCAAGAAGGAGTGACTGGAATATCCTGGATGTCCATACATCTGCTAAGTCATCACACCTGATATATCACGAGAGAGATGGTGAGACAGAGACGGGAGTTGGTGGCGCAGCCTGCATCCCCCTGTATCAGGACAAGGATGTGAACATTTCCCAAGGGTTGGGGGGCTTCAGAAGACAGCTGCCTGTCCAAGAGAGCGCCCCATTGGCTGAAGGTACCCCAACATCAAGAGGCTGAGGGAGTCAGGGACAGAGGTGGCAGAAGTGAAGCTGGAACCAGACCTCTCAAGACTGTGAATTGAGCTGTGATGAGGCCCTGCCAGGCTCTCCAAAGAACCCACACAGTAGCCTCAGGAGGGAGTGGGCAGTTGGACACCTGCCACAGAGAAGACACACAGGCCAGTCTTAGTGGTGAGCTGCCCGATCTTCGTTCAAGAAAGAATTGGGGAGTTCCCGTCATGGCTCAGTGGAAACAAACCTAAGAACCATGAGGTTGCGGGTTCAATCCCTGGCTTTGCTCAGTGGGTTAAGGATCCAGCATTGCTGTGAGCCGTGGTGTAGATCGAAGACACGGCTTGGATCCTGCATTGCTGTGGCTGTGGTGTCAGCCAGTGGCTACAGCTCCGATTAGACCCCTAGCCTGGGAACCTCCATATGCCGAGGGAGTGGCCCTAGGAAAGGAAAAAAGACAAAAAAAAATTTTTTTTTGCTTTTTAACTTCAGGGAGTACAGTTAGCTGTCAGCTTCCAGCTTTGATATATTCAGGATCAGCTGCAGCATTTGAGCTGGGGGGGTCTATGCTTTTCCTTGGTAGCCCCTAGTCAATGATGGAGCACAGCAGGAATGCTAAGACCTGGCCACTTCTGCCCATGCAAGACTCCTCTTATGTGCAAGCTTTGCTTTAGAGCTCCCTACTGGTAGCTGAGACTTCGTCAGATATGCATCACAGTCCAAAATTCTTCCTGTCAGATTCTGTTCCCTCACCTATTCTTTATCTTTTTCAGGTGTTACGCCTCAGTAAACCTCTTGTACTGCTAATTCTGTTGCAGCCTCTACTTGGAAGACTTAAGCTGACACAATATCCTTGGCCAGTTAGCATTTACCAGAGAAATAATGACAGCTTATTCTCAGGTAGAGAAAGAGATGTTTGCCTCTTTCCCCTTTCTAACACCACCAGAAGGGTGAGGAGGGAGGGGTAGCAAAGCAGACTGTGCCCTCTCCTTATTCCCCATTCTTTCAGCTTTCAGTTAAGCCTGCTCTGGGAAGGGAGGTGGGTGGGGAAGAAATGAAGTTAAAATTAGGGTTGCCTTGGAGGAGTTCCCATCATGGCGCAGTGATTAACGAATCCGACTAGGGACCATGAGGTTTCGGGTTCGATCCCTGGCCTTGCTCAGTGGGTTAAGGATCTGGCATTGCCGTGAGCTGTGGTGTAGGTTGCAGATGCGGCTCAGATTCCGCATTGCTGTGGCTCTGGTGTACGCCAGCAGCTACAGCTCCGATTTGACCCCTAGCCTGGGAATGTTCATATGCCGCGGGAAGTGGCCCTAGAAAAGACAAAAAAAAAAAAAAAAAAAAAGTTAGGGTTGCCAGACTTCACAAATATAAATATAGGACACCCAATTAAATTTGAATTTCAGATAAACAATGGATAATTTCTTTAGCATAAGTATGTACCAAATATTGCATGTTTCTGAATTGTAGTGTTTTAAGTGTGATGGTTTTAACACACCTAGACTCTTTAAAGGGCTAGCCGTAACCTATAAAAGGGATCAGAAAGTTATAGAATCTGCCCAAGATGTTAAAGGGAAGGAGGAAATTCAATATAGCATAGTTGGGCTCTTGAGAGAAAAAAAATTCACATTTATACCTCCAGGTTGAAACTCTTCAACACATTGGTTACATACATAAGTAGATAAAATAAAGCTTTCAAACATTCCCATAGTTTAACTATGACTGGTAACAATTAGAGTCACCAGGGTGCAACAACAGCATCCAGTGTCTTCTAGTGAATTGTGTTCTCAAAATGGACTCCAGTGGAATATTATTTAATTTAATTTAATCAAGTCTAAGGGTGTCAAAAAAACTCTTATACTCACAGAAACTCTTAGAACTGTTCTAAAGAGGATAAAAGATGAGCTTTGTCCTTTTGCTCTGCCCTTGCTCGAAACTGCTGAACCTTTAACCTCAGGTAACAGGTTCATCCCATCAGCTTCTAGCCATTGTTGCCTGTTGTGGAAAAAGAAGTAGCTACCACATTCTCTATTTTTACTCCTCTGCCAAGATCAGCAGCTAGATGGAGCCCAGAGTGAGAATAGAACTTGAAATTGCTGATGAAATGTATTTGTTCTGAGGAACAGTTTTTTTTTTTCCAGCTTTATTGAGATATAATTGACATCTAACATTGTGTGTATTGAAAGTGTACAACCTGTTGATTTGATACACTTACATATTGGAAAGGATTGCCGCCTGTAGCTAACGTTTCCATCAAATCACATGATTATCGTTTTTTGTTTTTGGTGAAAACATTTAAGGTCTAGTCTCTTAGCAACTTTCAATTATATAATTCAGTATTCTTAAGTGTTTGGGTTTTGAACAAAAGTTTATTAACTGGAAACTTCTCTAGCAGCAACTGCAGACCTGTGGGGTAGAATACACACACTTGGTTTTCCACTGATAAGGTTCTTTAGCTCCATTCAAGTTACTCTGCTGGATTTACTGAGCGGCAGGTTTTGAGTGGCAGGTTCCAAAGAAATAAACAAGAGACTGTTTCCAGAGGGCGAGAGAACAAAGTATAGTCAATAAATATAGCTCAGACAGGGAGTTCCCATTGTGGCTCAGCAGAAACGAATCTGACTAGTATCCATGAGGATGCAGGTTCAATCGTGGGCCTCGTTCAGTGGGTTAAGGACCCAGCATTGCCATGAGCTGTGGTGTAGGTCGCTGACACGGCTTGGATCCTGAGTTGCTGTGGCAGTGGCATAGGCCAAAAGCTGTAGCTCCAATTTGACCCCTAGCCTGAAACTTCCATATGTTGTGGGTGCAGCCCTGAAAAGCAAATGTATATATATATATATCTCATACACACATACTGTGTGCTGAGTATGCATTGGAGTAAGGGTGTGCCATTACAGGTTTATAAATATTCTATAAAGAGTGCCTAGAATCTAGATTTCATAAAATCCAGGTTGCAAACTTCACATCTACAAACCAACAATCTGATTTTTAGATGGATGCATTCCATTATATGCCTGATAATAAATTTAAATTTAAAACTATGCGGGTTTTGTATTTTTTCCAATAGAATGGTAAAATTCCAGTGTAAAAGTCATCAACTCAGCTTCATTCCTCTAGGCAGAACCATCATTAAGTCATCTTAGACAGGTAATTGTCCATCCCAGGGAGAGTCTATAACATGCTCAGTTATCCATTCCTGTAATCATCTTTCATCAGAAGCTTCTTTATTATGTCTAATTCAAGTATTTGCCTTTCAGGTTAATCCCACTTCATCTGATTTTATATTACATTTAGGAATTCATTCCACTGTAGAATCATATGCATTAAATATTCTTATTCCATCATCCTGATAAAGTAATGTTTCATTTCATATTCACCATTAATATTATTTTCATATATTAACTTTATTTTTTTCTTTTCTCTTATCAGAGTATAATAATTTGCCATTACATTACCTATTTAATTGAAATCTGTATATAGTGCTTTTTTAAAAAGTGGTGCATTTTTTTGCTTTGAAAAGCAAAAAATGATCTTCATGTGTTTATTTGTAATTTATGACTCTACTAGGTGGTAGTAATTTGAGCTCATACAGATAACTTACTTTAAGTTATTATTATATTATTTTTTTTCTTTTTATGGTTACACCTGCTGCATATGGAAGTTCCCAGGCTAGGGGTTGAACTGGGGTTGCAGCTGCCAGCTTATGCCACATCTGCTGTCTATACTGCAACTTGTGGCAACACCAGATACTTGGCCCGCTGAGCAGACCAGGTTTTGAATCCACATCCTCACAGACACTATGTTGGGTTCTTAACCCACTGAGCCACAACAGGGACTCCCTGAGTTGAATTATCGAAAAATGCTGAAACGTATGTAGATCAGAGAATATGATCATCCACTGTGAGCTCCATCATTTCTAGTAAGCCGTCATTCTACTAGTGTTTAATTGTTGTCAGTATCTAGCACAATATTTAACACTGGGGATAGAAATGAACGTGAATAACAATCTAGCTACTATGATACATCTCCCATTCATAAAATATCCGTTAAAAAGAGGACAGTGTTTCTTATTACTGGTGTGGGGGACACACCTGTGGCATGTGGAAGTTCCTGGGTTAGGGGTTGAACCCACACCACAGCAGTGACCTGAGCCACAGCAGTGACAATACTGGATCTTTAACCCCTAGGCCACCAGGGAACCCCAGGACAATGTTTCTTATTTATCTGGACTGCATGGTGCTTGCATTCTCCTTCCCTGTCCACAGCACTGAACCACTTGTAGTTATAGATTATCTGAATATTACCTGTCAGCAAGGATGGGGTCTCATCAAATTAGGTCTGAGAGATGAGGAAATATCCAAGGTACCAGACACTTAGGTTTTTATATACAATGGGGAATGTCTAGAGATGAGACTAAAAGTGCCCCAAAGTGAAGGGCCTTGTATGGAATACACAAGAGTTTGGATTTTGTTCTTGAGAATAATTGATTGGAGTTCCTGATGTGGCAAAATGGGATCGGTGGCATCTTGGGAGTACTGGGACCCAGGTTCCATCCCCAACCCAGCACAGTGGTCAAGGATCCAGCGTTGCCATAGCTGCAGCTTAGACTGCAACTGTGGCTCTGATCTGATCCTGGCTGGGAAACTCCATATGCCATGGAGCAGCCAAAAAAGAAAAAAAAATAATTGAAGCAGTATTCAGGGAAATTGAAGAAGTATTATATTATGCAGATTAAGATTTTAGAAAGAGCACTCCGGGGGAGAGCTCTAGAATTGGAGGGCTCCAGATAGAAAAATGGCAAAGGTTTATTCTAAGGCAATGATGTGGGAATGAAAGAAAGGGGTGGAATTGAGACTTATGAAAAGAGGTAAAGAGGATTGGATAGTTGATTAAATATGGAAGGAAGAGTTCCTGCTGTGGCGCAACAGGATCTGAGGTCTCTTGGGAGCACTGGGACACAGGTTTGATCCCTAGCCCGGCACAGTGGGTTAAGGATCCAGCATTGCCACAGCTGCAGCTTGGGTCACAACTGTAGCTTGGATCTGATCCCTGGCTCAGGAACTCCGTATGCCACAGGGCAGCCAAAAAAGGAAAAAATATATATGAAAGGAGAAAAAAGATAAGGAATACTTCCTGGTTTCTAATTTACACTTTGGGGTACATGGTGATGCTAGAGCCTGCTACGTTATCCTGCCTCCTTAAGTCATTCCATTCAGGGTTTACTCATGGAATCAAACATGATTCTTGATTGAAAGTAATAGAAACTATCTTTGACTTAAGCTAACAAGTAATTATAGGAAATGTATGTGAGACTGGGCTAGTCGTTAGTTAATTTGTGTTCTTTCCTTTTTACTCAGTTTTGCCTGTCAGAGCAAAGACCACATTTCTCAGGCTCCCTTGCAGTTAGATCTGGCATGTGACTAGATTCTAGTCAATGGAATATAAGCAGCAGTAGCATGTGCAATCTCCTGGACTTAATGATTGGAGGCATGTATCTTTTCTCTTTAACCCATCATATATGTGATGACTAGAGCCCTATTTCAGACCGTGAATAAGAAGTCCATACCTCCTTTCTGCTGGTAAAGGAGGCAGTTAGAAACATTCTGGGTTCTGACTGCACAGCTACCAACTTTCTTTTCCAAATGTTTATTTGAAAGAGAAATAAACTTGAACCTTAAGCGCTGATTCTTTTTCGTTTGTATCACATGCTGCTGAATCCATATCTCAATAACACAGGTGGGCAATGGGGACTCACTAAATTGGCCGAAGGCTGGAAGGCTTTGAAAAAAGGCTGGATACTGGGACTTCGCCGGTGGCTAGTGATTAAGGATTTGGCATTGCCACTGCTATGGCTTGGGTTTTCACAAGCCATGGATATAGGAGAGAGAGAGAGAGAGAGAGAGAGAGAGAGAGGGAGGGAGGGAGGGAGGGAGGGAGGGAGGGGGAGGGAGGGAGGGAGAGAGAGAGAGAGAGAGAGAGAGAGAGAGAGAGAGAGAGAGAGAGAGAGAGAGAAAGAAAGGAAAGAAAAGGTTAGATGCAAGGGAGGTGGAGAGTACGCAGTCTCAGCACCATCTGACTCCCAGATTCCCCTAGACTTTGATTCACCATTCAAGGTCCAAAATCCTGGCAGGGAGCATTTTATTGCCTGAGTTAGGCCATGTGTCTGCTCCCTAGGGGCACCAAAAGGCAACTGGAGTTAGGATCTGGTACTTTATTTCTATAGAGAGCCTCAGCAATGGGAGGTATGTGCCAGGGATAGCCCATATACATCAGCAAAATGCACAACATGAAATTTCTTCCAAAGGAAGACTGAGCTGCTGATAGAAAGAGGGAAGGGAAGAAAGCTAGACAGCCCAGAAACCCGCAAATATCCACTGCATTCAACTTTTTTGCTTCTACTAAATCAAGACTTATTAAGAGAGGCTATTATGATTTACTTATATTTCCTTATTTCAGTGGATCCATTTTCCATAAAACATTGCAGTTCCTTTCACAATATTCTTATTTTAAGTCACACATAATTTTTTTCTTTTAAATTCTGTTGCAAGCAGATTCACAGGCTGCTTACACTATTTGTATGCTCTACGTTCCTTTTTGGCAATAACGTCATAAAAAATAATGGCAATGTTGTATAAAGCTACAATCAAAATTCTATTTTTAGATCTTCAAAGTACTTCTTTTTTTTTTTTTGTATTTTTCTACGGTTGCACCTGTGGCATATGGAAGTTCCCAGGCTAGGGGTCTAATTGGAGCTGTAGCTGCCGACCTACGCCAGAGCCACAGCAACTCGGGATCCGAGCCTCATCTTCGACCTACACCACAGCTCACAGCAACGCTGGATCTCCAACCCACTGAGTGAGGCCAGGGATTGAACCCACAACCTCATGGTTCCTAGTCGGATTCGTTAACCACTGAGCCATGACGGGAACTCCCTAAAGAACTTCTTAAGAATAGTAGGACTATTTGGTATGCATAAAATAAAACTCATGATAACTTAAAAGTTATTAGTATTCTTTCAAAAGCCAATTACCAGTTTCAGCAATCTTGTATTTTTTTCCAGCTTTATTGAGACATAATTGACATATAACATTGTGTAATTTAAGGTGTACAGCCTGTTGATTTGATACATTTATATATTGTAAAATGATTACTGCAGTAATGTAGTCAACACCATAGTTAACACCTCCATCACCTCCCATGTTTACCATTTCCATGGTAACATGATCCAGATTCATGATCTGGAAATTTCACTTCTTGGTATATATCCAAAAGAAATGATAGCAGGATACTAAGAGAAATCTGGACCCTTGTTTTCATTGCAGCATTATTCACAATAGCCAAGACAATCAAAGTATCTGTCAACAGATGAATGGCTAAAGAAGATGTGTTGTGTACACACACACACACACACACACACACACACACACACAGTGGAATATTATTTGGCAATGAGACAGAAGGAAACCCTACCATTTACAATAACACGGATGGACCTCGAAGACATTATGCTTAGTGAAATAAGTCAGACAGAGGAAGACAAATACTGTATGATCTCACTGTAGGATTTCCTTTTATCTGCATCTTTCCCAGTGCTTGTTATCTCTTGTCTTTTTGATGGTAGGCATTCTGATGGGTATGAGGTGATATCTCATTATGGTTTTGATTTGCATTTCCTCAATGATTAGTGATGTTGGATATCTTTTCATGTACACTTAGTCATTTGTAAGTCTTCTTTGGAAAAATGTCTATTCAAGGATACTACCCACTTTTTAATTGGCTTATGTTCTTTTGCTTTTGGGTTATATATGAGTTTCTTATATTTTTTATATATTAACTCCCAATCAGAAATATGATTTGCAGATATTTTCTTCCATAGGTTGCCCTTTTGTTTTTTGATTGTTTCTTTTTCTGTGTCATGGCTTTTCAGTTTGATGTAGTCCCAATTCTGCTTCTATTGCTTGTGCTTTTGTGTCATATCCAAGAAATCATTGCCAAGACCAATGTCAAGGAACTTTTCCCCTAGGTTTTCTTCTAAGAGTTTTATAGTTTCATGTCTTAAGTGTAAGTCTTCAATACAATTGTAGTTCATTTTTCTGAGTAATGTAAACTAAGGACCAAATTTTAATTCTTCTCCATGTGATTAGTTTCACAATACCATTTATTGAGGAGATTATCCTTTCCCCATTGAATATTCACCTTGTCAAGTATTAGTTAACTATATATGTGAGAGTTTATTTCTAGACTCTTGATTCTGTTCCATTAGTCTATGTGTCTATTTTTATGCCAGTACCATACTGTTTAGATCACTGTAGCTTTGTAGTATGGTTTATGATCAGAAAGTGTGATACTTCCAGCTCTGTTCTTCTTTCTCAGGACTGTTTTGCCTATGTGGGGTCTTTTGTAGTAACATATAGATCTGTAATGTCACTCTTCTGACAGTTTTGTGTTTTATCTTAATATTTTTATTGCATTTCAAAAAAAGTCACAAAGAATTAAACCCCCTAAGTTGCTTTTTAAAATTGTATTCATATCCTCCTTAACAGGAAGACTATCCAAAATAGACAATCCAAAATACAGTTATTGAAAATGAATATTATTTGTAATCAGATCAATCTCATTACTGTCCTATTGCTGTTACCTGAAAGTTTATAGAAAATGATTCTTTCTTTCTCTCTTTCTTTCTTTCTTTCTTTCTTTCTTTTCTTTCTTTCTTTCTTTCTTTCTTTCTTTCTTTCTTTCTTTCTTTTTGTCTTTTTGCTATCTCTTGGGCGGCTCCTGAGGCATATGAAAGTTCCCAGGCTAGGGGTCCAATTGGAGCTGTAGCCACTGGCCTACACCAGAGCCACAGCAACGCAGGATCCGAGCCGAGTCTGCAACCTACACTGCAGCTCACAGCAACGCCGGATCGTTAACCCACTGAGCAAGGGCAGGGACCGAACCCGCAACCTCATGGTTCCTAGTCGGATTCGTTAACCACTGTGCCATGACGGGAACTCCAGAAAATGATTCTTAATATCTGTTTTTTAATGTCTTCCAAATTAGTAATATCAGCTGAGATGCCAACATAAATAAGCCTTATGTTGCTAAAAATTAAGAAATTATTCAGAGTCACACCAAATAAAACATCTACTTTTGTAACTACCATTTTCATAAAAATACTTCACAGACAGGAAAATGTTTCTTTCTCTCCCCCCCCCCTTTTCCTTACTTTCTTCCTTCCCTCTTACTTAAATTTGGCTTAATAGTGAAACATGACATTTTACACAATTTATAATGAAAATTAATGTTCCCTGTTGGAGCAAGAATTATTTACTTATATATTTTAGAGCCATACCCCAGGCATATGGAGGTTCCTAGGCCAGGGGTCAAATTGGAGCTGTAGGCGCTGGCCTACGACACAGCTGCAGCAACATGGAATTGGTCCAAGTCTGTGACCTACACCACAGCTCATAGCAACACCAGATCCTTAAAGCAATGAGTGAAGCCAGGGATCAAACCTGTGTCCTCATGGATACTAATAGATTCATTTCCGCTGAGCCATGATGGGAACTCCCAATAATTTTTTTTTTGGCCACACCCATGGCGCATTCAGCCCCAGGCTAGGGGCCAAATAAAAGCTGTAGCTGCTGGCCTACGCCACAGCCACAGCAATACCAGATCCATGCCGAGTCTGCGACTTACACCATAGCTCACGGCAATGCCAGATCCTAAACCCAGTGAGTGAGGCCAGGGATCAAACCTGTGTCCTCATGGGTACTAGACAGATTCATTTCCACTGAGTTGTGATGGGAACTCCCCAAAATTTTTTTAAATAATTGTTTACCATGCTAATTAAAAATGTAAAGTATGTGGAAGTTAGCCCTACAATCACTTCCTGAAGATCTGATATATGTTTGCATTTTATGTTTATTTTGTAATTATAGCTGCTTCAATCAGTGGCTCCATTTTGACAGAATAACCTTTCTTTTTTTTTTTTTTTTTGGCCATGCCCATGGCATGTGGAAGTTCCTAGGTCAGGGATCCAACCTGTGCTGTAGTTGTTGCCTGCACCACAGTTTGGCAGTGCCAGCTCCTTAACCTTCTGCACTACAAAGGAACTTCCATTTTGACAGAATATTCTTTTAGACAAGTTTTTCACATTGAAGAGCATAAAGTTGCAAAGCTAATAACAAACTGGTGTTTCTTTCTTTTTGTCACAGTGTGCAGTGGCTTGATGTGGGATCTCAGTTCCCAGTTCCAAAACAGGGATTGAACCCAGGCCACAGTGGTGAAAGCACCAAATCCTAACCACTAGACCACCAGGGAACTCATTGGTATTTCTTTAATTGGCTTCATGAAGTATTGCCAGATCATTTACAGTAAGCAGCATTTATTTCAATTGTGACATAGGGTACCAAATATGTCTCTCCTTAAAAATGGATTTAGAATTTTGATAGGTAGACTGTACATATGATATAAAATTAAAAACATGTAAAAAGGTATACAATAAGTCTACCCTCATCCCTGTTACCCAGACATCTAACTCTCCTTCCTAAAAACAAGTTTTATTGTCAGTTTCTTGTGGATCTTTGCAGATAGAATCCATCCACTTGCTAACATATTAAAAAATATTCTGGAGTTCCTGATGTGGCATAGCAGAAACAAATCCAACCAGGAACCACGAGGTTTCGGGTTTGATCCCTGGCCTCGCTCAATGGGTTAAGGATCTGGTGTTGCCGTGGGCTGTGGCGTAGGTTTCAGACACGGCTCAGATCTGCATTTCTGTGGCTGTGGCGCAGGCCGGCAGCTACAGTTCCAACTGGACCCCTAGCCTTGGAACCTCCATATGCCGCAGGTGCAGCCCTAAAAAAACAAAAACAAAAAAAACCCCTCTTGTTTTCATATAAATATATCATACTAAATACACAGACTTTCACCTCTTTTTTTTTCACATAACAATATACCTAGGAAATGTTTTATTTTAGTTGTGGTGAATTAAAGATGGCTGCAAAGTATACACACTATTACATATAAAAGAGACAATAAGGACCTATTATATAGCACAAGGAACTCAATGTTCTATAATAACCTATATGGGAAAAGAATCTGAAAAAAAAAGGATACATATAACTGATTCACTTTGCTGTAAACTGAAATTAATACAGCCTTGTAAATCAACTATACTCCAATAAAGTGTTAAAAAAGAAAAAATATATGGCTGCAAAAATGTTGGTTATTCTCTCATAGAATTGATTTTTTCTTCCCTTGACTTTGTGTGACTTAGTCCTTACTCAGGAGAATTCAGCAAAATGAATGCTGTTTCAATTTCAGGCCTAGATTTTCTTCTATTTCTTCTACCTTCTTGGAATACTTGCTCTTAGAATATGTGTTCTTGGGCAATTCTGCCACAGCGTCAGAAGTCCAAATACCCTGAGATCATGCTACAGTGAAAGACCAAGTTAGTCCTATGGAGAAGCTACATGGAGAGAGAGAGAGAGAAAGAGAGAGAGAGGGAGAGAGGGAGAAAGAGAGATGTTGATTGATTGATTCTTAGCTAGTTCTAAAATGTTCTGTCTGTTCGGAAGTCATATCTTGGACATGCAATGCAATCGAGCCTTCAGATGACTCCAGTCTCAGTTCCCATCTTATTGCAGTCTCCTGAAAGACTCCAAGAGATCTGTACACTGAGCACAAGAATCTGCCAAACTATGAGAGATTATAAATTGCTTATTTAAGTCTCTCAGTTTTGGGGTAGATTATTACACAGCATTAGATAACAGGAATTTTCATATAGGTAGAGCCTTTTCTTTTTCTCTCAATGATTATATAATTTCTGGTTTAAAAAAATATATATATAACACAATTTATTTAAGCAGTCTCCAGTGTTTTGCTATTGCAAACTGCAGTGCAGTGAATATATATATACCTATTTTATGTTGCATGGTGAAAATATATCCATAGGACAAATTCCTAGAAGTATATGTTGGTTCAAAGGATTTGTACATGTGTAATTTTCCTAGGTATTTCACAGCGGCTTCATAGAGTTATGTCAACTTTCATTCCCTTCAAAAATGTATGAGAATGCCTCTCTTCTTACATCACATCAATATGGTGTGTAATCAACTTGGTTTTTTTTTGCCATTCTTTGTCTTTTTTTTTTTTTTTTTTTGAAGAGCCACATCCAAGGCATATGGAAGTTCCCAGGCTAGGGGAATCAGAGCTGCAGCTGCCGGCCTACACCACAGCCACAGCAATGCAGGATCCGAGCCGCATCTGTAACCTACACCACAGCTCATGACAACGCCAGATTGTTAACCCACTGAGCGAGGCAAGGGATCGAATCCGCCTCCTCATAGTCACTAGCAGGGTTCATTACCACTGAGCCACAAGGGGGAACTTCTTAATGTATCATTAATGAGTATCATTAATAACCACATTAAGCCTAGAAAAAGAACTAGTATGCTCACATACTAGCATATATGTTGATACATTGTGCCAGAAATAGTGCAAAGCATTTCACACAATTTACCTCGTTTGATCTTCAAAGAATTCTCAACGCTATTAGGTATTCACATTTTTTGGCAGAGGAACCTGATCTTGAGAGGGACTTAGGTAAGGGACCAAGGCTAGGAGGTGGCTGAGCCAGGATTCAAACTCAGGTCTGTCATCCCCCCGATTCTGCTCTTACTGACAGTTCTATACTTTAAGAAGGGACGCGATGCCTGGCCTTAAACCACCATGTCTTCAGCTTACCTCTTAACAGGTGCTCCACAAATATTTGATTTTACAAATTAATAAAAATCCCTTTCAATAAAAAATTAATGATGTCATTTTATGGCTCCAGAGAATATCTGCTTCAGAGAAAGGGCTTGCTGGGAAGTAAATTGCCTTGTACCACAAGACTGCTGATATTGGTGGGGGAGGGTTAGTGAGTCACCTGCTACCTGTCAACTGTGTGTATTTTTTCCCTGGTCAAATCAAGGTGGCTGAGAAATGTGTTTGGTTATCAAACTAAGAATGAATGTTCAGGCCAGAATCAATTCCAACCCACTGTAGAGTAGAGGATCCTGTGACCCCCTCCCCAGGTTCAGTTAATTGTTGGAGCAGCTCACAGAACTCAGAGAAACCTTTTGCTTACTAGATTACCTGCTTATTATAAAAAGGTATAACTTGCAGCAGCCAAATGGAAGAAATGCCTAGGACAATGTATGGGCAAAGGGGCACAGCACTCACCCTGAATCTCCAAGTGTTCACCAACCAGGACGTATTCTGAAATCACACTTTTGGGTTTTTATGGAGGCCTCATTGCATTGCTATATTGATTAAATAATTGGCCTTTGGTGATTGAACTCAATCCCCAGGTCCTCCCCCATCTTGAGGGTTCAAGGGTGTGGAACTAAAAGTTCCAGCCCAGGAGTTCCCGTCGTGGCGCAGTGGTTAACAAATCCAACTAGGAGCCATGAGGTTGTGGGTTTGATCCCTGCCCTTGCTCAGTGGGTTAACGATCTGGCGTTGCCATGAGCTGTGTGTGTGGGTCGCAGATACAGCTCGGATCCCGCATTGCTGTGGCTCTGGTGTAGGTCAGCGGCTACAGCTCTGATTCGACCCCCTAGCCTGGGAACCTCCGTATGCCATGAGAGCAGCCCAAGAAATGGCAAAAAGACAAAAAAAAAAGGAAAAAAAAAAAAGTTCCAGCCCAGCAATCACATGGTTGGTTCGCCTGACCTTAGGTGTCTAAGCCCCATCCTTAGGAGCTTACCTTATTAATATAAACTCAGATGTGGTTGAAAGGGGTTTGTTATGAATATCAAAAGACCTTTATAGCTCTTGTCACTTACAAAATTCCAAGGGTTTTAGGAGCCTTGTGCCTGGGACTGGGACAAAAAACCAAATATGTATTTTTTATTATTTATCACAATATCACATAATAATACTAGAACATTTCATTCCTGAGTAACTGAACAAATTATGGCCTTACATTGCACATTTTTACTATCATTCGTAAATTTTTCTAATTCTTAGTTTTGAATTTCGTATCAAAATTCTGAATTCCAGGCAGATAGAGGCAAATAGTACCAATAATTAAGTCATTAATGTCAGTATAGTTTTCTCAAATTCTAGTGATCTGGTTATAATTTGTTAACAGGAGTTCCTGTTGTGGTGCAGCAGAAACGAATCTGACTAGGAACCATGATGTTGTGGGTTTGACCCCCGGCCTTGCTCAGTGGGTTGAGCATCTGGTGTTGCCATGAACTGTTGTGTAGGTCAAAGACATGGCTCGGATCTGGCGTTGCCGTGGCTGTGGCATAGGCCGGCAGCTGTAGATCTGATTAGACCCCTAGCCTGGGAACCTCCATATGCCATGGGTGCGGCATAATAATAATAATAATTTGTTAACAAATTTATTTGGCATGTTTAGTTTCTTCCTAATTTTTTCATTCATTTTTCTTCTCTTAATATAGAGAATAAATATTCTAAGTCGAAATGAAAGAGAATAAACCACTGATGTTAGAAATGGACATTTGTGGAGTTCCCGTCGTGGCGCAGTGGTTAACGAATCCGACTAGGAACCATGAGGTTGCGGGTTCGGTCCCTGCCCTTGCTCAGTGGGTTAACCATCCGGCGTTGCCGTGAGCTGTGGTGTAGGTTGCAGACGCGGCTCGGATCCCGCGTTGCTATGGCTCTGGTGTAGACCGGTGGCTGAAGCTCCGATTCAACCCCTAGCCTGGGAACCTCCATATGCCGCGGGAGCGGCCCAAGAAATAGCAACAACAACAACAACAACAACAAAAGACGAAAAGACAAAAGACAAAAAAAAAAAAAAAAAGAAAGAAATGGACATTTGTTAGTAACAGTACTGCATTAATGATGTTTTGTTAAATATCATATTTTCCACTTACTATAAGGTTTATTAATAACTTATTTGATTGATAGTGGGTCAGCAGATAATAAGGTAGTTTAAAATCTACAATAAAATGATCTGGGAAGAGGAAAATCAGTGAAGATATCTGATATAGGGAATCATCATTTAATGTATTGTTCAATAAAATAATCAAAAGTTTGGTCTGGGAAAAAATTAATTATTTAGAACAATATATGCAAACAGTTTTTTAAAATCCAGTAGATTGTTGTGTTCCATATGGCAAGGTGCTGGTTTGCATAGTTTCCAAAACTCTAGGATTTGGACTTGAACACATTGAAGACTTGGGCAAGCAGATGCTTTGTATATCCTGAGATAGTTCTGTTGCCAAGTATTTCTTTCACATCTGTCCTTTCATTTCCATCTCAATGATACCACCCTATTTCAGCTCCTTATGTCTTCTTCCATAGTCTATGGTAATAATCTTTTAATTGGCTTCTTTTTCTCAGTGCTTCCCCGTTTCAGATTTTTTCTTTTGGTCCAGAACACAAATTAATCTTAATATAGTCTTTTTCAATTGTTCTTCATGACCTCTTGAATGGAAGCCACGCTTTTCAGCTAAGCATTCAAAACCCACTGTGAATTCTAGCCTCACTTTCTGTCTGGCCTAATAATGCATGTCTCCCGAGGACTCAGAGGCCTGGGAACTAAAGCAACAGACTCACCCTCACAAAAATAAACAACATTCTCCTAGTTCAGACCCATTCCCACTGCTGCAAAGACTTCTCTTATTTCTTCAGCTTGTTTCCCTTTTCTTTGGCTCTATTGTTTTCTCACTAGGGTTGTCTACTGAGGTCTCCACATGGTGATGACCCCTTAATGAGAGTAATAACACTAAAGATTAATCATTTCACAATGTATACAGACACCAGTTCATTCTGTTGTGCACCTGAAACTAATACAATGTTATCTGTCAATTAGACTTCAATTTTTGAAAAAAGGAAAAAAACCTAACTCTATAGATTACTGTGAACAAGACACTGGGTCATAATATTCACATGTCACCTGAACAGATGCTCAACCCATTGTGTGATAGATGACAGTAGGAAGTAGTAAGTGGCAAACCCCAAGATAAAGCTCAGGAAGACCAACTCAAAAAGTCAAACTCTTACCCTCCACACTGAGAAGATATTTTCTGATTTTACCGTATGCACTATTGAGGATGAAAACTTCTGCAGATGCCACACTCTTGAGCTGCCTTCTCTTGTTTTCACTTCATAGTGCAATTCTCCTTGCTTAGAAGTTATTGGTTCTTGAAATTCCTCTGTGACACAGTGGCTCAGGCTACTGCTACAGTGTGGGTTTGATCCCTGCCGGAGGAACTTCCGCATGCCATGGGTTTAGCCAAAAAAAAAAAAAAAGGGCGGGGGGAGAAGTCACCAGAGCCTCAAGCCTAGACCTGCACTATTCAAGCCACTAGTGAGCAGGAACTTTTGATGTGTCAAAGCTTCACTCTGACTTACTTACGGAGCTTTCCTAGTGGCATAGCCCTGTGGGGTCCTTACCTAGGTAGGCAGAATACATTCTCATCTTTGAGTTACACTGTGATACCCAGACTGACCCTAAGACCATCTTGTCTCCTCAGATTCTTTCAGAGATTTTAGTGAACATAGATTGTCCACTTTTAACTTTGGACCCCATCTTTCTTCCTGGCCCCTAAATGTAGGTCCTTAGGCTGGACTGGAAGATCTAATGTGAATAGTGGCCAGGAGGATGAACTCAGAATTTCTCCCTCCCATAGTAGGGGACTGGGATGGGAGGGAAACTCATTTTTCATTGAATGTGTCTTTGTACTATTAGAATATATTTCTTCTTTTCCTCCTCCTCTTCCTTCTTCCCTTCCTCCTCCCCTCCCCCCTCCTCCCATGTCTTCTCTTTCAATTAACAAAATCCAATTAGAAATAAGCAGTTATAGAAAATTCAACCACCCCCAACCCTTCATCCACTCATGATATAGTTATTAGGCAGAAGTGGTTTAATTTTTTCCCAAGAGACATCTCAGTCTCTCATATAAACAGATACCTGGCAGGTCCCAACTCCTGAGACTCCTGCATGGAGCCCAGTAGACTCAGAGTCGAATCCCACTATACTTGTTTATTTCCTGCAGTTCCCATGTGAACTGTCTGCAATCCACCAAATGGAAACACACTCCAAACAAGTCCTGTGCTTTCTTGCAATGCCTTTTTCATGACCCTTTCATCACCTAAATCTCCTTACCACCTCTGCCTCATAAGCCATATATTTTTTCTTTTTTTTGTCTTTTTGCTATTTCTTTGGGCCGCTCCCGCGGCATATGGAGGTTCCCAGGCTAGGGGTCGAATCGGAGCTGTAGCCACCGGCCTATGCCAGAGCCACAGCAATGCGGGATCCGAGCCGCGTCTGCAACCTACACCACAGCTCATGGCAACACCGGATCATTAACCCACTGAGCAAGGGCAGGGACCGAACCTGCAACCTCATGGTTCCTAGTCGGATTCGTTAACCACTGCGCCACGACGGGAACTCCACATAAGCCATATTTTTAAATGCCCAGATCAAAGGTCCCTCTTTTAGGAATCCTTCACTGACCACCCTACAAGTGAACTCTCTCTCCCTGCTCTTAACTCCTTAAGTGCTCTAAGTCACTTTCCTGGCACTTGAAATGGACATTTATTTTGTCTGTCTTTATCTCTAGTAACAGGATCTACTCCCACCTCTTTTCCTCTGCATTCCTGCTATGTAATTTTGATGTGGATAACAGTCACAATAACTCATTACACTGGAAAAGGGGTAGCATATACTCAGCACTGCTGATCATAACACCCTAATGCCTGGGCCTTGATGACTGGTGGGAGATGAGACATATGACCAAAGCAGCTCAATTAGAATCTTACTCTGGGATCTACATTTATAGAGTTGAGGAAAGAGAATTCTCTTTTCTCTGGGTCAAAAAAACTGACATGGTGTTAAGAGGTGCCTTGGTGTATATGTGTGAGCAAGAGAGAGAGAAACCCAACAATTTGGTTTGAGTCCCTCAATCTACTGCTTTCTTCCTAGTCACATGAACCAATAAATCCTCCTTTATTGCTTAAGCCAGTGTGAATTGGTGGCTGCTACTTACAACAGAGAGAACCTGGATTGCAAAAGAGCCTGTCCTTATTATTAATATAATTGTATTATTTGGGGGAGTTCCCTTTGTGGCTCAGTGGAAATGAATCTATTATCCATGAGGATGCAGGTTCAGTCCCTGGCCTTGCTCAGTGGGTTAAGGACCTGGTGTTGCTGTGAGCTGTGGTGTAGGTCACAGACGTGGCTCGGATCCTGCATTGCTGTGGCTATGGTGTCGACTAGTAGCTATAGCTCTGATTTGACCTCTATATGCTTCAGGTGCAGCCCTAAAAAGACAAATACTAATACTAATAATAATTATTATATTATTTGGGAGCATCTTTTTTCTTACGTACTAGATAGATTACAAGCTCCTGCTGGCAAACACTACACTTTTTTTTCATATTTGTATCTCCCCAGTGCCTAGCACAATGCAATCAATTGCATAATGTAACCCTAGTAATATGTTGGATGAGTGAATAACTGTGTATGCTATGCCTCAATTGATAAATTAAGGTTACACTATTTATTTCTCCTTAGATACTTTGTCTCTACCTAAATTTATCTGCTACCATGTATGCACTAGTATTTCGTTACATGATCTGATCTGAATGACAGGAGTGTAGTAGTTAGGGTTCTTTGACCAAATTAAACAAGAAAGAAAGTTATTGGGTAGCTCATATAATTATACGAAAAGCTGAACATCCAGGCTTTGATGTTCTCAAGAGAAGTAGGCCAAGGCTGGATCATGTACCCACTTCAGGTCCTGGGAGAGGGATTAAATCCACTTAAACTCCATATACTTAGCAAGGGGAAAAGTGGTTTCTCAAAGAAAATTAATACCAGAGAAGAAGACCCTTTTAAGGTGGTCAGGCAAGTCTGCCTTAGGCACGTGCTTTAGTTAGACACATTTTGAAGAACTTCCTGTGATCTGAGAATTATGAGATGAGAAAAGTATAGCATATGATCCTCGCCTGCTCTCAAGCATGGGGAAACAAGACATACACATGAAAACAAATACAATGAACAAATTAAGGGAGCATAATGTTAACACAGAATTGAAGAGACAGAAAATGAGTGCAATGGTAGCAAAGCTTGGCTTCCTGAAGACTCAGGGCCATTTGCCAAATGTACCAAACATTTTTGGGCCTCTGTGTTTCCTTAGTCTGTGGTTTTTTTTTTTTGTTTTTTTTTTTAGGGCCACACCAGTGGCATATGGAGGTAACCAGCCTAGGGGTCCAATAGGAGCTGTTAGCTGTCTGCCCACACCACGGCCACAGCAACGCCAGATCTGAGCCATGTCTGAGACCTACACCACAGCCCATGGCAACGCCAGATCCTTAACCTCCTGAGCGAGGCCAGGGATAGAACCTGCAATCTCATGTTTTCTAGTCATATTTGTTTCTGCTGCACCAGGACAGGAACTCCTGTGTTTCCTTAGTGTGAAATGCACTTTCCTCCTGTTGAAATTGGGTTCTTTTTTTTTTTTTTTTTGTCTTTTTTTTTTTGTCTTTTGTTGTTGTTGTTGTTGCTATCTCTTGGGCCGCTCCCGCGGCATATGGAGGTTCCCAGGCTAGGGGTTGAATCGGAGCTGTAGCCACCGGCCTACGCCAGAGCCACAGCAACGCGGGAACCGAGCCGCATCTGCAACCTACACCACAGCTCACGGCAACGCCGGATGGTTAACCCACTGAGCAAGGGCAGGGACCGAACCCGCGACCTCATGGTTCCTAGTCGGATTCGTTAACCACTGCGCCACGACGGGAACTCCGAAATTGGGTTCTTTTATTCAAAGTTATTGATGGTAAATATTAATTACATCTAAAAAACAAAACAAAAGAAACCTTCACACATGAGACTGGTGTTTGACCAAACAACTAGGTACCATCACCTAGTCAATTTGACACATAAAATTAACCATCATGGCACACAAAAAAGAAAAAAGAAAAGAAATTGGAAGCTACACCATTCCTTTTCTTGAGGAATGCTAGAAAAGACAGGTAAGAAATACAGAAGAATGGAGTTCCCGTCATGGCACAGTGGTTAACGAATCCGACTAGGAACCATGAGGTTGCGGGTTCGGTCCCTGGCCTTGCTCAGTGGGTTAACGATCCGGTGTTGCCGTGAGCTGTGGTGTAGGTCGCTGATGCAGCTCGGATCCTGCATTGCTGTGGTTCTGGCGTAGGCTGGCAGCTACAGCTCCGATTGGACCCCTAGCCTGGGAACCTCCATATGCCGCGGGAGTGGCCCAAGAAATGGCAAAAAAGACAAAAAAAAAAAAAAAAAAAAGACATACAGAAGAATGAGGCAAATGCTAAACTACAGAGGCACAAAGAAAATTCTGCGGAAGGGAGAGGGTTTTTTTGGGTCGAAGGGCAAATTGGGAAGACTTTGTGAGAAAGTGGTCTTTGAGTTTGAATAAAGTAGATTACCTTCAATAATGTGTAGACCTCATTTAATCAATTGAAGGCCTTAAAAGCAAAGACAGATTTACCAAAGAAGTAATTTTCAAGCTTGCAACATAGAAACCAGGGCCTACCCTATGGAATTTGAACTTTGGACTCTAAGATGGCAACGTCAACTCTTACCTGAGTTTCCAGCCTGCCAGTCTGCCCTACAGGTTTCAGACTTAGCAGCCCTCACAGTAACACAAGCCAATTCGTTAAAATCAATCATCAACCAACCAATTGATCAATCTCTCTTTTGGGGTCTTATATTTCCTTGCAATTTAAGGAGGGCCTACCATGTATCAGCACTATTTTAGTCCCTGGAGATATAGCTGTGTACAAAACAGACAAAAAGTCCTGCATTCATGTGCTTACATACTAGATACAGAGGCAGGTCATAAACAAATACATAAAATACACAGTATATCAGATGGTGGTACATAGTATCAAAAAAAATTAGGTGGGAGAAAGGGGTCAGAGAATGCCACCAGTGGAGGCAGTGTCTTGTAGTGTTAAATAGAGAAGTCAGGAAGGCTTGATTAAGAAGGTGTTGCTTGAATAATGACATTTGAAGGAAGTGAGGGATCAAGCCATCCACGTAGGTGAATATTTGTAGCGGGTGGGAGAATGTTCCAGGCAGAGAGAGTAGCGAATATCAGGACTCCGAGGTGGAAACGCGTTATGTGTTTAAGAAACATTAAGTTGTCTCGTGTGATTGGAGTGTAATGACTAAAGGAGAGAAGAAGATGAGGTCAGGACTTCCCACCGTGGCGCAGTGGTTAACAAATCCGACTAGGAACCATGAGGTTGCAGGTTCGATCCCTGGCCTTGCTCAGTGGGTTAAGGATCTGGTGTTGCCGTGAGCTGTGGTGTAGGTTGCAGATGCGGCTCGGATCCCGCGTTGCTGTGGTTGTGATGTAGGCTGGTGGCTACAACTCTGATTAGACCTCTAGCCTGGGAACCTCCATATGCTGTGAGTGTGGCCCTAAAAGGACAAAAAATACAAAAAAAAAAAAAAAAAAAAAAAGGATGAGGTCAGAAGCTCATGTAGGAGCTTATACGTTGATCATGTACCTATTTCTAGACAAGGAGACGTAAAATGAAGTTTCCAAACAATGGCTCCCATTATTTAAAAATCTTTTTTTAAAGATTGAACTTGTTCCCTTTTATTGTATTTTTCCCCCACAAAATTTTTTTGTTGTTGTTTTTTAAATTTATTTTTATTAAAGTATAGTGGATTTACATATCGTTAATTTCTGCTGTACAGCAAAGTGACTCAGTTATATCTATATGTTATTTTTATATTTTCCTTTTTGCTTTATCTCAGGATACTGACTATAGTTCCCTGTGCTATACAGTAGGAACTTGTTTATCCTTTCCATATGTTGGTTCCCTTTATGAAAAAAAAACCTAGGGCAAAAAATTCTAAATAAATAATTTTTTTTTGGCCTTTTTTTGTCTTCTAGGGCTGCACCCGTGGCATATGGAGGTTCCTAGGCTAGGGGTCCAATCAGAATTGTAGCCACTGGCCTGCTCCACAGCCACAGCAATGCAGGGTCCGAGCCACGTTTGTGATATACACCGCAGCTCCTTAACCCACTGAGCGAGGCCAGGGATCGAATCCACATCTCACGGATGTCAGTTGGGTTCGATAACCACTGAACCACCACGGGAATTCCTAAGTAAATAAATTTGTTTAAGAAGCCATTGAGGCAGAGGAGTTTTAGGGCAATGAAAGCACTAGGTATGATCCTATAATGATGGATACATCTCATTATACATTTGTCCTAATAAATCAAAGAATGTACAGCACCGGGAGTGAATCCTAAGGTAAAGTGAACTTTGGGTGATTATAAAGTGTCAATGTAGGTTCATTGCTTGTAACAAATATACCGATCTGGTGGGGGATGTTGATAATGGGGTAGGCTATATATATTGGGAGGCATGGGTATATGGGTCATCTCTGTTTTCAGAACCTAAAACTGTTCTGAAAGTTTTTGTTGTTGTTTTAAAGCCATTGAGACATGAAGGGTTTTTTGTTTCTTTTCAGATAAATATAGGTAATAGAGAGAGAGATTTTGGCACCTTTACTGAAATTGGTACCTATTACTATTATCAGTAGCTATTGTTGTTATCTGCTTGGGATTGGATTTAGCTCATTTCCTCTCCTAGGAGTGAATGACAGTTGTGAAGGGTATTTTTTGCTTGCTAGGTTTTTGTAATATTCTTCGCAAAGACTTTGAATTGTCTTGCCCTCTCTATCAGTTTGCTCCTCCATAGATATATCACAAATGTAATTGAAGTAAATAAAACAAAATGGATTTATGAAATTAAAAATAAAAAAAGAAATCTGGCAGAGAGGGACTTTCAAAAAACTTTTGTTTCCTCATAAAGAAAACAGATCACAGCTGGTGCCGCCCTGTTTTCTTTCCTTGTGCTGTGACCATGGATGTGATAACTGGAGATACAGCAGCCATCTTGCAGCCAGAAAGTGATCAGCATGAAGACAAAGGGCCAGTGTGCTGATGATGGCTGCGCAGAAAGAGAGAAAGAGCCTGAATCCTTGATGGCATGTTAGGGGAGCTAACCAGTTGTAATATTCATCTGTCTCTAGGTTTATAAGAAAATAGATGTCAAAAAAAAAAAAAAGAAAGAAAAGAAAAGAGAATAGATGTCTATATTTTTTAAACCAGTGGTTCTTCAGTGTCAGCTGTAAACCAGCAGCAGCTCAATACCATCTGGGAACTTGTTAAAAATGCCAATTCTCAGGTTCCACATTAGATGGCCAGAATCAGAAATTGCAGGTGTGGGGCCCAGCAAGTTGCAGTTTAACAAGTCCTCTGGGTGACTTTAATACATATGGAGGTTTGAGAACTTAAACCAATGCTTCTTGAACTTTAAAGTGCATAAATATCACCTGGAGTTCTTATTAAAATGCAGATTCTGGGAGTTTCCATTGTGGATCAGCCAGTTAAGAACCCCACATAGAATCTGTGAGAATGTGGGTTTGGTCCATGGCCTCACTCAGTTGGTTAAGGATCTGATATGCACAAGCTGTGGCATAGATTGCAGATGTGGCTTGGATCTGGTGTTGCCATGGCTGTGGCAAAGACGCAGCTGTAGCTCCAATTTGACCCCTAGCCTGGGAACTTCCATATGCTGCAGGTGCAGCCCTAAAAAAGAAAGAAAAAAAGGCAGATTCTGATTAGTAGGTATACTGATGGAATGGTTGCATCCAGATCCCCTCTTTAGGTCTGAAACACTCATTCCCCAGTCTGCGGAGGATGTTGGCAGATGACAGCTCTCAGTTGTGTAACTTGCTGGGAATTGCCTTCCGCCAAAGGGAGATACCTCATGCAAGGTCATGCCCCCTGCCAAGGGGCAGCCTGCATCCAATGGCTGGTTGATGTGGAGAAATAAAGTCCTTCCTCAAGGCAGAGAGTCCTCAAGGCAGAGAGCCCTCAAGGCAGTGGCAGGAGTGGGGGGGGGGGGGGAATCTCTGGTCTTTAGACATCCCTGTATAAAGTCAGCTGAAGCCTTTCTTGCTTCATAGTTCAGCTTCTCCCTCTCCACAAGCCTGCTTTCCTCACCTCTCATAGGTGTTGTTCCCTAGATAGAGTTGCCAGATTTAGCAAATATGAATACAGAACACCGAGCTAAATTTAAATTTCAAATAAACAAGAAAAATGTTTAATATAAGCATGTCCCAAATATTGCATTCTTTGTCTAAAATTTGAACTTAACTGGTCATCTTGTATTTTACCTGGCAACCCTATCCCCTGTAGTACTACCAGATTAACTTCCTGCATGTAGATCTCAGAGTCTGTTTCCCAGGAATCCCAATTAACAAAATGACAATGAACCAAATGACAGTTGGCACTGGGAGATATTAGGAGTAGCAGACTAAAATGGGGTTTTGGAGTTGTTTCACCCAACAACTGGCTTAAAAAGAAGACCTGATCGCTGGTGTAGATATTGACCCTTGGCAAGTGGTTGCAGTATAATTGTTAAAAACTCTACCTGTGGGGAACTGGGATAGAAGACTGGTGGAAGGGGCTGCACTGGAGGGTCCTTTGCAAGTTTCAATGCACATAATTGTATAAGGACTTTGGAATTGGATGGCTGTTTCTCCTAAATATTGATGCTTTAGAGAAAGGTGATGAGAGGCTGAAGGTCATTAATCACCTATATAAGGTGAAGTATGAAACCAGGGGCTCTCCTTAGTAGAATAAAAAGAGGCACTCATCGGAGTTCCCATCGTAGCGTAGTGGAAACAAATCTGACTAGGAGCCAAGAGGTTGCGTGTTCGATCCCTGGCCTTGCTCAGTGGGTTAAAGATCTGGCATTGCTGTGGCTGTGGCGTAGGCTGGCAGCTGTAGCTCCAATTCAACTCCTAGCCTGAGAACCTCCATATGCCGCAGGTGTGTGGCCCTAAAAAGACAAAATAAAATAAAATAAAATAAAATAAAATAAAAACGAGGCACTCATCATCTGGAGGGCAGAAAAGGCTGAGGAGCAGGACTTATACGAATAGCAAAGTTCCAAAGAAAATTGGATTTTCTGTCGTGTCAGGTCTGTTACATGAAGGTCAGAACTTTAACTGGGAAGAAATGGGATCCTGAGATTTGACGAGGGTTTATATCACTGAAGTTTGTATCAATGAACTCAAAATCCTCTGGGTCCTCTGAGCCTCCAGAATTTGCCCACTCCTCCCTGTTTTATGAGTTCCCCACTCCCCCTTTCTTAGAGATGATTCTGGGAGTTCTGCCTTGCAGGACAATTCATGCCCTCTATAGGATTTATTCTCACTTCCTCTCCTGACCACAAAACCGACAACTAGGGTCAAGTCACAACTTAATCTAGCAGGGGAAGTGCTAGAACTGCTGAGGGAAAAAAGGATGATATGCCAAAGGAGCTGGAGGAACTAGCTAACATGTAACATTAGGAGCCAGGAGAGCGTATAGGCCATACATTGAGTTCCCTGGGAAATAGACTCTGAGGTTGCTAAATCAAAGAGCGCTGAATAAAGTTGGATACCAGTGTTTATTGATAAGAGACCGGTATCCCATGGTACAAGACTTAATACCTGGAGTTCCTGCCATGGTGCAGCGGAAACGAATCTGACTAGTATCCCTGAGGATGCAGGTTCAATCCCTGGCCTCACTCAGTGGGTTAAGGATCCAGCGTTGCCATGAGCTGTGGTGTAGGTCGCAGTTGCAGCTCGGATCCCACATTGCTGTGGCTCTGGCATAGGCTGGCAGCTACAGCTCCGATTGGACCCCTAGCCTGGGAACTCCATATGCTGTGGGTGCAGCCCTAAAAAGACAAAAAAGAGAAAAGAACAAAAGAAATGTTTACTGGTGAACCAACATTGTTAAGAAACTTGGTGTGGTTGTTATGTATAAGCCAGTGTTAAATGAAAGGAAATGTTGTTACAAAACTGGGTTCCTTTAGAGCATTGGGGCTGATAGGATCCCTGGGAGGAAGCACTTAAACCTGAGAAGCAAGGTGAGCACGGTTACCATAATGAATAGCAGCACCAAAGAGTCAGAAGGAAGTGGTCCAAAGGGAGCTATGGAGAAGGTTAATAAGAACATCCAATTTCTGGGAGTTCCCGTTGTGGCTCGGTGGGTTAAGAACCCAACCACTATCCATGAGGATGCAGGCTCAATCCCTGGCGTCATTCAGTGGGTTAAGAAGCCAGTGTTGCTGCAAGTTTTGGTGTAGGTCACAGATGCAACTAGGATCATACATTGTTGTGGCCGTGGTGTAGGTTGGCATCTGCAGCTCCAATTTTACCCCTAGCCCGGGCGCAGCCCTTAAAAAAAAAGAACATCCAATTTCCTCAGTCTCCAAATGTGTAATGAAATGGATATACTTGGGAGTTACAAGATCCCCCATGTTCCTGTCAGGGAATTTTACCTTCCTTATAAGCTAATAAATTAGCCTGTTACTGTTTCATGGATGCTGGTGGGATATGAGACTCCTGGATCAGAAACAAAGGACAGCACAGCAAGCAGCTTGAGCAGCACATTTACCTCATTTTTCCTTGCCCCTCAATTCCCACTGAGGTAATGTGGAGGCTCCAGGCGGATGCCTGCATGCAGTGGGTTGTACTATAGGAGATCATTGAGCTTGCAGAATCTACCATTTCTGCAGTAAGTGCTATGCAAGCCTGTTCTTTGTCCTGGAGGGAGTTGTTAGACTCTCAAGGTTTTTTTGCTGCAAATGCAACCCTGAGAAATCACCTGGATAGATAGTAGTTGAGACTTTGGCATAGGTCTTGGCACACCCAACAAGAATGGGCAGGGATATTAAGAACCCATGGCAGGAGTTCCCATTGTGGCTCACAGGGTTAAGTACCTGACTCATCTCTGTAGGATGCTAATTCAATCCCTGGCCTCACTCTGGGTTAAGAATCTGGTGTTGCTACAAGCTGCCACGTAGGCTGGTAGCTGCGGTTCCAATTTGACCCCCAGCCTAGGAGCTTCCATATGTCACAGGTGTGGCTGTAAAAAGAAAAAAGAAGAAGAAGAAGAAGAACATATGACAGATTCCCTTTCCCAACAGTTTGTTCTTTTGCCCATAGGATAAGTGCTCTCATAGTGGGGAAGGTCAAGTGGAAGCCTCTGAAATGGCTCCCTGCTGCTCATCCAAGAGAAAATAAATAAAAAACAATATTGCAATCCAGAGAACACTCAAAGCTGAAAGCTACCTTTAAGGACTTAACAAATCCAAGGGTGATGTTCCCACATTTAATTCAACAATCTGACCCAAAGAAACAGCCAGACAGAACTTGAAAGATGGATAACTCAGAGTTCCCGTCATGGCACAGTGGTTAACGAATCCAACTAGGAACCATGAGGTTGCGAGTTCGGTCCCTGGCCTTGCTCAGTGGGTTAAGGGTCTGGTGTTGCCGTGAGCTGTGGTGTAGGTCGCAGACGAGGCTCAGATCTTGCGTTGCTGTGGCTGTGGTGTAGGCTGGCTGCTACAGCTCCGATTAGACCTCTAGCCTGGGAACCTCCATATGCCGTGGAAACGGCTCAAGAAAAGGCAAAAAGACAAAAAAAAAAAAAAAAAAGATGGAAAACTCATTTAAGTAATAACTACAATTTAAGTTGCTGTGTTACAAGTGGTGTTTTTGTTAGAGCAAACTGACATGGTTTCAGGTGTGTGGTATTAACTATTAATCTGACAAATGCATTCTTATCCATCCCTATCTGGAAGAAATTCACATTCACATGGGACGGACAAAAGATACCTTTAGAGTCTTGACCCAGGGCTATGTTAACTCACCTGCCCTCTGTCATAGTAAAGTGTGAAAGAAACTTGACCATTTGGACATTCTGCAGAACATCACACTGATCCACTGTATGATGACATTGTGTTATTTGGACCAGAAACACAAGAAATACAAACAATTGTTGGAGACCTGGATAAGACACATGTGTTTCAGAAGGATCCACAAAGACTTAGGGGCTTGTGAAGGTTTTTTTTGGAAACCAGTGTCAGATATATTGGAACATCTCCTCCAAAATAGAGGTCAAATTATTCCATCTTGCACTAACCACCACTAAGAAAGAAGCATGGTACTTGACAGATCTCTTTGGGTTTCGGAGGCAGCATATTACACATTTGGGGATATTGTTTTAAACTTCACTAAGTCACAAAGTATTCTACCAGCTTTGAATGAAACCCAGAGCAGGAAAGGGCTCCACAGTAGTTTCAGGCTTCAGTGCCAGCAGTTTTTCTTCTGGGTCCATGTGACCCATCATATTCTATGGTGTTAGTGGAATCTATAATGAGAAAATGCATCATGTGAACTTAAGCCAGCCCCACTATGCAAATCACAACCGACTCTGGAGCAAGTTCATGCCAGCTGCAGCAGAGATCTGTACACTATTCAAAACACAGCTCTTGGCATGTTGCTGGCTCCTGGTAGATACGATGCATCTGATCAAGTGACCATGTGGCCAGAGCTACCCACTAAGGCATAAGATCACCAGACCTAATAGCAATCCATTCTAAAATGGAAGTGATACTTCCAGAATTGGGCATATGAAAGGCCAGACGGCATAAGTTACTTACATAAGCCGATGACCCATATTCTCATGTCATCTGCTGTTACATTAGCATCTCTCACTCAACTGAAACCTATGTTCAGGCTAAGTTCCAGAATGTCAGAATAAAGACCTTTAGAAATCTGCTTTTCCCATAAAGGTAAAAAGAACATTGGAAATAACTATCAAAATCAACTTGTTTAGATTTTTGGAAATTAACAAAAGGCTTACGACAATCTGAGGAAAGTTTACTCAGAAAAACAGCTGGAATCAGTAAAAATTAGATGAGATTTATGGTGTTTTAATTTGCCCTAATACTATCCCAACTTCTCCAGCTCTGCAGTAGCCTTGAAAATCAACAGCCTCTACAACTTGTATATCTGTGAAAACCAAAAGCATAACAACCACTGAAGAGGGCAGAATGGGTTTGGAACTCCAAAAGAGACCTCTTCCCAGATAAGAGTCACTGTTTGACCTATCTGGTGGTTTGCAGAAAGTTCCATTATCAGAGCTTGTCTTTATTTGATTTGCCTCAGAACTGTCTCGGTGCAAACAGCGCTATCCTCAGGGCATTGGTCAAAAACAATCAGTGGCAATTATTTAAGACTATAGCTGTCCTGGAGTTCTCTTATGGCACAACAAGTTAAGTATCCAATGTTGTCTCTGCAATGACTTGGGTCACTGCTGTGGTACAGGTTCAATCCCTCTCCAATGTGGCGTTAGGAGTTGGGGCTGACCAAAAAAACTTGAAAGATGGGCGGGGGAAGTATTTAGGAGTGTTTTTTTTTTTTAAAGTATATTTGAATTACAATATTGTGTTATTTTCAGGTGTAGAGCAAAGTTATATATATTTTTTCAGATAATTTTCCATTATAGGTTATTACAAGGTATTGAATATGGTTCTCTGTGCTATACAGTAAATCCTTGTTGTTTATCACTTTTCTGTATGGTAACATGTGCCCATTAATCCCATACTCCTGATTTATCCCTCTCCTCCTCTCTTTCCCTTTTGGTAGATGGAAGTTGGTTTCCTATGTCTGCGACTCTGTTTGGTACATAGATTCATTTGTATTATTTCTTAGAACTTTCATATAAGTCATATCCTACAGTATTTGTCTCTAACTTCACTAAGTATAATATTCTTTAGGTCCATCTATGTTGCTGCTGATGGCAATATTTTGTTCTTTTTTATGGCTGAGTAATATTTGGGGTGTGTGTGTGTGTGTGTGTGTGTGTGTGTGTGTGTGTGTGTGTGTGTGTACATACATATCTTCTTAAGCCAATCATCTGTAGATGACTACTTGGGTTATTTCCATTTCCTGGCTCTTGTAAATAGTGCTGCTATTAACATTGGGGTGCATGTATCTTATCAAATTAGTGTTTTCATTTTTTCTGGATATATGCCCTGGAATGGGATTGCTGGATCATATATATGGTAGTTATAAATTTATTTTTTTGAGGAACTTCCATGTTGTTTTCCATAGTGGCTGCAGCAATTTGCATTTTCAACAACAGTGTATGAGGGTTCCCTTTGCTCCACATCCTCTCCAACATTTGTTATTTGTAGATCTTTTGATGACAGCCATTCTGACAGGTGTGAGGTGATATCTCATTATTGTTTTGATTTTCATTTCTCTGATAATTAGTGGTGATGAGCATCTTTTCACATGTCTGTTAGCCAACTGTATGTCTTCTCTGGAAAAAATGTCTATTTAGATTTCCTGCCCACTTTTTGATTGGGTTGTTTTTTTGATATTGAGTTGTATGAGCTGTTTATATATTTTGGATATTAATCTCCTGTTGGCCATATCATTTGCAAATATTTTCTCCATTCCATAGGTGGTCTTTGCATTTTGCCGATGGTTTCCTTTGCTGTGCAAACGCTTTTAAATTTAACTAGGTCCCATTTGTTTATTTTTGCTTTTGTTAATTTTGCCTTTGGTGACAGATCCAAGTAAACATTGCTCTGATTTATGTCGAAGCATGTTCTGCTTATGTTCTCTTCTAGGAGTTTTATGGTTTCGGGTCTTACATTTAAGTCTTTTAATCTATTTTGAGTTTATTTTTGTATGTGATGTGAGGTAATGTTCTAATTTCATTGTTTTACATGTAGCTATCCATTTTTTCCAGAACTTCTTGTTGAAAAGATTGTCTTTTCTTGGAGTTTCTGTCATGGCGCAGTGGTTAATGAATCTGACTAGGAACCATGAGGTTGTGGGTTTGATCCCTGGCCTTGCTCAGTGGGTTAAGGATCTGGCGTTGCCGTGAGATGTGGTGTAGGTTGCAGATGCGGCTCAGATCCCGTGTTGCTGTGGCTCTGGCATAGGCTGGCGGCTACAGCTCCGATGAGACCCCTAGCCTGGGAACCTCCATATGCTGCGGGTGCAGCCCTAGAAAGGCAAAAAGACAAAAAGAAAAAAAAGATTGTCTTTTCTTCATTGTATATTCTTGCCTTCTTTGTCTTAGGTGAATTTATTTCTGGGCTCTCTATTTTGTTACATTGATCTACGTGTCTGTTTTTGTGCCAGTACCGTATTGTTTTGATTACTGTGGCTTTATAGCATCGTCTAAAGTCTGGGATTAATGATACAACCAGCTTGGATCCTTTTTTGTCAACAATGCTTTGGCAATTCTGGGTATTTTATGGTTCCATATGAATTTTAGGATTATTTGTTCTAGTTCTGTGAAAAATGTCTTGGGTTTTTTTTTTTTTTTTTTGTCTTTATAGGGCCGCACCTGCAGCACATGGAGGTTCCCAAGCTAGAGCCACAGCAGCACCAATTCCAAGCTGTATCGCTGACCTACACCACAGCTCACAGCAACGCCAGATCCTTAACCCACTGAGTGAGGCCAGGGATCAAACCCGCAACCTCATGGTTCCTAGTCGGATTCATTTCTGCTGCACCATGATGGTAACTCCTGTCTTTGGTATTTTGATTGGGGTTGCACTAAATCTGTAGATTTCCTTGGGTAGTATGGACATTTTAATAATTTTTTTTTTTGTCTTTTGTCTTTTTGTCTTTTGTTGTTGTTGTTGTTGCTATTTCTTGGGCCGCTCCCGCAGCATATGGAGGTTCCCAGGCTAGGGGTCGAATCAGAGCTGTAGCCACCGGCCTACGCCAGAGCCACAGCAACGCGGGATCCAAGCCGCGTCTGCAACCTACACCACAGCTCACGGCAACGCCGGATCGTTAACCCACTGAGCAAGGGCAGGGACCGAACCCGCAACCTCATGGTTTCTAGTCGGATTCGTTAACCACTGCGCCACGACGGGAACTCCCACATTTTAATAATATTAATTCTTTGAATCTAAGAGCACAGAATATCTTCACAATTTTTGGAATCATCTTCAATTTCCTTCATCAATGTTTTTTATTGTTTTCAGTTTATAGGTCTTTACCTCCTGGTTAAGTTTATTCCTAGGTTTGTGTCTGTGTCTATATGTATGTGTGTGTGTGTTTTGTTTTGTTTTGTTTTTTTGTCTTTTTGCCATTTCTTGGGCCGCTCCCACGGCATATGGGAGGTTCCCAGGCTAGGGGTCTAATCTGAGCTGTAGCAGCCAGCCTACACCACAGCCACAGCAACGCAGGATCCGAGCCTCGTCTGCGACCTACACCACAGCTCACGGCAATGCTGGATCCTTAACCCACTGAGCAAGGGCAGGGATCGAACCCGCAACGTCATGGTTCCTAGTCGGATGTGATTTTAAAATGATTTTTATTTTTTACTTTCTCTTTCTGGTATTTCATTATTGGTGTATAGAAATGCAACAGATTTCTGCAGATTAATCTTGTATCCTGCAGCCTTGCAGAATTCATTTATTAGTTCTAATCGTTTTTGTGTGGAGTCTTTAGGGTTATCTATAAAATATCATTCCCTGCAAATAGTGACAGTTTTACCTCTTCCCTTGCAATTTGGATTTTTTTTATTTCTTTTTCTTGTTTGATTGCTTTGGATGGGATTTCCAATACTGTGTTAAATAGAAGTGGTGAGAGTGGGCATCCTTATCTAGTTCCTGATTTTAGAGAGAAAGCTTTCAGCTTTTCACCATAGAGCATGGTGTTGATTGCGATTTTATCATAAATCGTCTTTATTATGTCGGAATATATTTCCTCTGTACATGCTCTGATGAGAGTTTTTATCATGAATAGATGCTGAATTTTGTCAAATGCTCTTTTTGCATCTATTGAGATGATTGAGTGATTTTAATCTTTCTTTTTGTTAATGTGGTATATCACAGTGGTTGATTTGCAAATGTTGAACCATCCTTGTCACCCTGGAATTGACAATGCCGTGTGATCCTCTTTTTTTTGTTGTTGGATTTGGTTAGCTAATGTTTTGTTTTTGTTGAGGATTTTTGTATCTATATTCATCAAAGATATTAGCCTGTAATTTTCCTTTTTAAAGTATCTTTGTCTATTTGGCCTTGTAGAATGAATCTGGGAGTGTTCCTGCTGTGTCCAGTGCTGTGGGGCAGTGGGAGATCCTGGAAGAGGGAAGGCATGGCATAATAAATCACAGAAGACTCCTACATTTAGAAAAGTGGGGGATCAGGAGGCACTCCGTTCCACAGAACAAAGGCGCCTAGGTTTCAGCCCACATGCCTTTTATTAGAGAAAGTGATGTAGGTTAATGAGCAAAATCAGGTGCAGTTAATGATAAGGCTGTCTCTTAGTGGTTGTGCTTTTGCATGTGCACTGAATTTGTTTACTGCGTCATTCAGCAGTTTCCATGGTCTCCAACATGTTCCCTCCCTTTTAGTTTTTTGGAATAGTTTGACAAGGATAGGTATAAATTCTTATTTATATGTTCTGTAGAATTTCTCAGTGAAGCTCTGTGGCCCTGGACTTTTGTTTGGAATGAGTTTTAAAATCATAGATTCTATTTCACTTCTAGTAATCAGTCTGTTAAAATTGTTTCTTCTTAACTCAGTCTTGGCAAGCTATATATTTCTAGAAACTTGTCTATTCTTATGGGCTGTCCAATTTGTTAGCATATGACTGTTCATAGTATTCTCTTATGATTTTTTGTATTTCTGTGGTATTAGTAGTTGTTTTGCCTTTTTCATTTCTTATTTTATTTGGGTTCTCTTTTTTCCTTGGTGAGCCTGAGTAAAGGTTTATCAATTTTGTTTATCTTTTCAAAAAAACAGCTCTTGTTCTCATTGTTCTTTTCTGGTTTTTTTTTTTTTTTTGGTCTCTATTTTATTTATTTCATCTCTGATATTTATCATTTCCTTCCTTCTATTGAATTTGGGCTTTGTTCTTCTTTTTCCAATTATTTTAGGTGGCAGGTTATGTTATGTGTTTGAGATAGTTCTTGTTTCTTGAGAAAGGCCAGCCTTGCTATAAATTTATCTCTTAGAGTCTCTTTTGCTATATCCCTTAGATTTTGGAAAATTGTGTTTTCATTTTCATTTGTCCCAAGATATTTCTTTCTTTTTTCTTTCTTTCTTGCTTTCTTGCTTCCTTTCTCTCTCTCTCTCTCTTTCTTTCCTTCTCTCTCTCTCTCTCTTTCTTTCTTTCTTTTTTTAGAGCCACACCTGCAGCACATAGAGGTTCCCAGGCTAGGGGTCCAATCGGAGCTGTAGCTGCCAACCTACACCACAGCCACAGCAACTTAGGATCTAAGCCACATCTGCGACCTACACCACAGCTCATGGCAATGCTAGATCCTTAACCCACTGAGCGAGGCCAGGGATTGAACCTGCGTCCTCATGGATACTGATCAGATCCGTTTCTGCTGAGCCATGGTGGAACTCCTGACTCGAGATATTCTGATTTTTCTCTTTAATATCATCATTGAGCCCTTTTTTTGAAGTATAATTGATTTACAATGTTGTGTTAATTTCTGCTGTACAGCAATTAATTATTAATATGTATAATTGAATTAACTATCAATTGTACACATATACACATTATTTTTCATATTCTTTTCCATTATGATTTATCTCAGGGTGTTGTGTGATTCCCTGTGCTATACAGTAGGACCTTGTTGTTTATCCCTTCCATTTGTAATGCATCTACTAACCCCAAATTCCCAATCTATCCCTCCCCCACTCCCACCCCTTGATAGCCACAAGTCTGTTCTCTGTGTCTGTGAGTCTGTTTCTGTTTTGTAGATAGGTTCATTTGCGCAATGTTTTAGATTTATATGGCGATATCATATAGTATTTGTCTTTCTCTTTCTGACTTACTTCACTTAGTATGATAATCTCTAGTTCCATCCATGTTGCTGCAAATGGCATTTTTTCATTGTTTTAATGGCTGAGTAGTATCCCATTGTATATTTTGTATCACATCTTCTTAATCCATCCATCTGGTGATGGACATTTAGGTTGTTTCCATGTCTTGGCTATTGAGAGTAGTGCTTCTGTGAACATAGAGGTGCATGTATTTTTTAGAATTATAGTTTGTCCGTATATATGCCCAGGAGTGGAATTGCTGGATCAATTAGCAACTCTATTTTTATTTTTTTTCTCAAACTTTTTGGAAAATACCCAAAGAAATTAAGAAAAAAATTTGTACAGATACACAAAAAGAAACAAGTTGGCAATGATAGTGTAAAATGATAGTGTAAAAAATGAAAGCCTATGTACCAAAAATCATAGGTTCTTTCTCCTAACTGCATCACGATTTAGACTGAGAAACTCTCAATGATTCTCTTTTGAACCTTTGAATGTTTAAGAATAGAGGAAATACCATCTGCTTCATCATCTGCCCTTGCCCCAGGATGAAAGAGTTGCACTGGCCAGAAAAGCAGAGTCATATCCCAAACACAGAGGAATGACTGCTTCTCTGTGGAAATTAATAAGATTGGGGGAATGTTGGCCAAAGGAGACTTTAGCCATAATTCTAATGCTTGCTTTTTTATAAAAAGTGTATATTTCTGAATCGCTCATATAATTAGAAATATTGGACAAAACAAAACCCTTAAGTACCTGAGTACATTTTAGGACATATCTCACCTTTAACCTTTATTTATCACTGGACAATATTTTGCTGGTTTTCTTACTAGTCTTGAGTGGAATTCTATTTTCTAACTCATCTTATTAAATCCTTGTCTCAGATTAATGTTCTTTTCAAAATGTCTGTAGAAACTTCTGGACTTGAGGATATTTTACCACCAAAAGCTCTACTCTGGCTTGTCCTGTCATAGTCACTGCCCAACAAGTGACCCTATTTGGGGGTTGGGCTAAGTAATAAGGGGTTCTGCCTCAGGTTCCACTTCTTGTTTCTTCTGTTCTTCCTCTTTGTGGTCCTGTAACGGTATCACCACACAAGCAGTCTCTGAGGAAAAGAGAGAACTTCAGCAAAAATTCTGGCTATCCCAACTATTAGTTTCTCATTTAGCATAGTACCACCACTTTAGCAATCAGTAATTTGCCTCTGATAAAGCAATTTATAAAAATCTTCATTTAAGCCAGAAGCTTTTTTTTCTTACAAAAGTCAACATGTCTAGCAGAGTAAATGCTACCTTTAAGCCAAAATCCAATATTTAAGCCCAAAACAGCATTTCAAAACAGAACTGTATAATATAGTTGGATCACAATTGACTAAGAAGAGAACAAAAGGAGGTGGGTTTAGGTCTAGGTTTGCTAAAATGAACTTTCTCAAAGTATAGATTACATATTGAAACAGGTTATTAGAGATTGCCTTCTTGGGGATCTTTAAAAATAGAATACACAGGAGTTCCTGCTGTGGTGCAATGGGATCAGTGATGTCTCTGCAGCACCAGGATGCAGGTTTGATCCCCAGCCCAGCACCGTGGGTTAAAAGATCCATCGTTGCTGCAACTGTGATGTAGAGTCACAACTGTGGCTTGGATCTGATCCTTGCACAGGGAACTCCATATTCTGCAGGGTGGCCAAAAAAAGAAAAAGAAAGAAAGAAAGAAAGAAAGAAAGAAAACAACAACAGCAAAAAATAGAATAGACAATCATTCTTCTCGAATGATTTAGCTGCAGACCTGCTTGGAAGCAAGAACTGAAATAAATGCTCTCCTGGGGTCTCCTATGGTTGGTCTAATCTATGAGTTCCGACAGCCCTTGTCCCCACCCACTGACTGCATCCCAGGTCATCTTGGCATAGCAGAGATATGGAAGTTGATGAGAAGAGGACACTAGCAGCAGTGGCATTTGGATTACTTCACCACAAGAATTGAGAAGAAATGTTTACAGTGCTCTGTCAGTCCACCAACTGAGCAGTTAGTGTAAGCAGGCAGTACAGCATAATCCTTCAGTTATTTCTAGAATCCTGATAACTCAATCAATTCTTGAACAAACTAAGGAAAATAGTTACCTCCTCCCACAGAAATATGGTAAAGTTGTGGTTCCAATCTGAACATAATACTGATCAGAACACAACAATGATGTTCTTTTCTTATACTCCTGCATGAAGTCCAACTCGTAGTCAAAGTCTAAGGCAGGGAGTTCCTGTCGTGGTGCAGTGGTTAACGAATCTGACTAGGAACCATGAGGTTGCGGGTTCGGTCCCTGCCCTTGCTCAGTGGGTTAACGATCCAGCGTTGCCGTGAGCTGTGGTGTAGGTTGCAGACGCGGCTCGGATCCCGAGTTGCTGTGGCCCTGGCGTAGGCCAGTGGCTACAGTTCCGACCTGACCCCTAGCCTGGGAACCTCCACATGCCGCAGGAGCGGCCCAAAGAAATAGCAAAAAGACAAAAAAAAAAAAAAAAAAAAAAAAAAAGTCTAAGGCAGGTGATATTTTTTAAAAAGTGTTTTGTTCATGGTGTATGTTTATTGGAAATTCTGTAGGATGCGTGTAACTGGCATAAATCTCATAATATGGATCAGTTTTTCAAGAAATGTACCTTTTTTCATTTTTCTACAACTTAATTTCTCTCTCTTTTTTAGTATCATTCTGCCAAGTTAGAGACATGTAATCCTACTCAGTTTGACGTTCCCACTGTTCCTTTCCCAAGATCTGGGGACTCACATAAGATGGGAATGGGTAGTATCTTGTCTTTGTCCTTGTTCATCAGTCTATACTGGCATCTTCAGAAATGTACCACATCCTGTTTGATTCCTCTGTCTTTGGCCCAAATGGCTGTTGCATTGTCTCTCCTGACCCCAAAGCCTCTCTGAATACACTCTCTTTCCCTATATCCATGTTCCCTCACCATTCCTAGACTGCAGAAACCTAGGTGGGGTGTCTAAGGTCCTGCCTCAAGTCTGTGTTATTCTCAGGTGTGTGGAAAGCATTTTGCTTCTCCTCACACCACTCTAAGGCCTGAGGGATGCTTTGAGGCTGCCTCTGTCCCACCTGCCAAGGCGCAGTTATTTCCTCTGTGCCCCCCATGCTGGGTGAGGAGGACTCTGGTATCTAGAAACCTCCCTGGGCTCTATCTGGGGATGCACCACAGTTTTCCTCTACTCCTGTTCCTCATACCAGATGAGATGAATTGGGGAAGGACCCTAAACTCTTTCTTAGGAACCCACCAGTATCTAAACTTTTTCCTTTCCTTCCAATTTTTTCTCTTCATCTTCGAGTCCAAGTAAATATCATTTAGTCTCAGAGGTGACACCTACAGATCTTCCACATTGCCCATGCTCAGAGAGCTTCAGGGTTTGAGTTTGGCATATTCAAAAACCTTTTCTGCTGTGACAGCCTTTCCCCAAGGTGATCAGTGCTTCATAGTATAGCTTTAAATGGGTGTATAAATGAACTACCAGGAATTAGAAACCTGTCTGTTAATATATCAAAATATGGTGCTTCTCTGCTGCTATAAAAGAAATTTAATAACAAGAGGCAATGAGCTAGGAGATTTCAGTGCCAGGTAAGAAGTAGGACATTCCCTAACCCCCTGCCTCTCTCTCTCTCTCTCTCTCCCTGCCTCTCTCCTCTCTCTGGCAGTGTGTGAATGGCCCTAGCTATTTCCTTGGGTTCAGAATGACTTTAGTTTTTACTGCACTCTCAGGCAGGTATCTATTACTCCATCAGTTGAAATCTACTTCATTGGCATCTGGAAAACCCTCTCCAGAGAAAAGGTGAGTATATTTCCCTGCTACTTCAGGATTTGAGTTAGAGCCTAATCCTACTACATCTTGAGAGGGAGGGCCCTCAGTGGGCACATGATGGCTGCCCACATACCCTTAGATAGGGAAACTGGCAAGAAAAAGTAGAAATAAATGAATCTCTGCTACCTTGGAAATTAGTTCTTCCAACAGATTGCGTTAGCACTTGGAATCACTGCCTTAACTACTAAAATTGATTAAATTAGCAGCTCTGTATTTTGCCAAGATTTTTATAGCCCCCCCCCCCACTTCTCAACAAATTAAAACCTGGCTTGGAGGAGAGTGTAGTAGACTGGAGACATTTCTCCTCCTGTTGCTAGATGCTGGTGTAGCAAGCTTTTGACAGTTTTTAAAGAGAAACATTTAATTCTTGATTACTACTCCTTATGTGTCTTATATCGGGACTGCGGTATGGGTGTGTAGAAGGAAAAGAGATGTAATATTGAAGAGTTAAAGTATTTGTAATTTGGAGTTTAAAAATCATGGATTCACTGAAGATTTTATTATTACTATAAAAAATAGAATTATTTCATTTCAAAGGTAGTGCTCGATCTTTGGTAATATGTTAATGAGTTGAATAAAATATTCCATGATATAAATGTCAAAGCTAGTGCAAACTAACAGATTTAAAACATTTCAAATTTGTCTTAAAATATAATAACTAACAATCATACGTACTGTCCAAAATGACAACACTCTCCAAAAATCTAGAAAAGATATAATGTTCAACTTAATGCAAAAGGATAAGGTAGAATGAAGAAATATGTATTATGATGTTCAAAGTAATGTTATCATCTCGACTTCCAATTCAAATGAAACACATATTTTTACCACACTCTGTACTCATAACTTTTAAAGTATGCATTTTTGCTTGTGTTAAAATTGGAAGTGAAAATAGGACAAATATATACATATATATATATACTACATATATATATACGATGATCACAGCAATATTTGTTCGTTTTTTTAAAAAACTGCATGAATAAAAGCCCAAAAGGAAATGCAGAGTATTATTAATGGCTGTCTTTTGGATGGTGAGTATAAACACGATTTTTTATTTCTTTCTCCTTTTTGACATTTTCAAAATCTTCTATAATGAGGACGAATTTCTTTTACATTGACCAAATGAATTAAAAATTCTGTTTTTACAAGTATTTCCCACACTGTTTACTAAGTACAATATTATCTTTATGCTTGACATGATTTTGGGGAAAGTGGTAGGAGCAAGAATTAAATGCTAAAGTGGACACCGAGATGCATCAGTTTGCTCCATACAGTGTAACCAGGAAGCAGGTATCAGAACAAGGATCAAACACACTTTGGTCTTCAAAGAAATAAAGATACTGAATAGTTATAATTTCAGTTTAACTCTTCTCCTTTTGTGGCTAGATGGATGGCTTTGCTTTTGAACTGCCCAGTGTGAAGATCCGTGTGTGTAAATGCTCAGATCTCTCTGAGGTTGACAACTGCTTCCCTTTACCACATTGCATTTTACATAATGATTTCAGTGTAGAAATGTCATGGTGTAAAGTGGCAGGGAAATAGAAGCTGCTAAAATAAGGTAAAGCACTCTAGTTAAAAGGCTGTAGAGTTGCATGTTGATTGCTGAAGTTCTGCAGGTTTTATCTACACACCCAGTGAATTCTACTGATGAGGAAACAATAGAATCTGAACAATTAGGATCAAAAGGGGAGGATGTCTTTGATTATCTCTTTGATTGAAAGTAATAGTCACAATTTACTCGAGTATTTTGTAGGTGCTAAACTCATCCAAAATAACTTTCTCATCTGCTTTTAATGCAGCTGTTGGCATTGGTTTGTACAAAAATTTGTTTGAGAGGCTGGGAGAACAGGTATGCCTTTGCCTGATTTATCTCCATATTGGAGCGCAAAAGAAAAACGTCAGGTCTGAAATCATGAATCCTATAGATGTTTCCAAGATAGATTCATGAATTAGTTACTTTCAAGTAGATTTTAATGAACATTTAAGCACTAGTCTGCCCCTGCTCTGTACTCTAAGAAAAAAATCACTATTTTACTAAACTTGTATTGAGAACTTTAGGGACAATCCCTAGTGCTGCATCTCAAAGACTGTCTGAAAAATTTTATAAATAAATGGTTTAAATGAATCACCAAAGATTGTTTCAGTGTTTCCCTGTCAGAAGGGAGACCATAGGTAATCATTTAAGATGTCAAAGAAAAGAAAAATCCAATGTGTACATGATATAGAATAGAAATCACAAAAATACAGATTTACAGGACAGAATGATCCTCGATGGGTGCCCCACCTGAGAGTATTCAAAATATAATGTAGTTCTAAAGCCTGCCAAGAAAGACTCCCACCTATTTTTTTTTTTTTTTTTTTTTTTTTTTTAGCACTAATACCTTTGTGCCTGCTGGAGTTCATGTGCTAGGACTAATTGATCATGGCAGCAGAGAGGGAGAGGATAGGCTGGAATATTGGTTAAATGGGAAGTTTCCTAGATCGAGAACATGGTTAAGAGTGGATAATGACCCCCAAGAAGTGGCACATCAGAAATGGTCAGCAAAGTTGCTGCATGAAGCAGAGCCTACATCTAAGAAAACCTAGATGCTGTGGCTCTGGCGTAGGCTGGTGGCTACAGCTCCCATTCGACCCCTAGCCTGGGAATCTCCATATGCCGCTGGAAAAGGCAAAAAGACAAAAAAAAAAAAAAAAAAGAAGAAGAAGAAAGCCTAGATAAGTCAGTCAGGCCAGGTAGATGCAAGTGCAAGGGTGGAACCAAGAGTAAAGAAGTGGTACCGTTAGGGGGTTCTTGTTGTGGCTCACTGGTAACGAACCTGATTAGTGTCCCTGAAGACTTGGGTTCCATCCCTGGCCTCACTCAGCCGGTTCAGAATCCTGCATTGCTATGAGCTTCGGTGTAGGTTGCAGATGAGGTTCTGACCTGGTGGTGTTGTGAGTGTGGCATAGGCTGGCAGCTGCAGCTCTGATTCCACCCCTAGCTCAAGAACTTCCATGTGGTACAGGTACTGCCCTAAAAAGACAAAAAAAAAAAAAAAAAAAAAAAAAAAGAAAGAAGGAAAGAAAAAGAAAAAAGAAATGGTAGAGTTAGACAATGGGTCTACCTATAAGAAGGGTTCTGAGAGCAGAGACCTGGTAGCCAGAAAGGGGTGGAGAGTTGAAATGGATAGACAACGTCAGGATCAGTTCCTCTTCTATAAAAGGGTGATGATAGTAAAACCATCTCAGGATATTATTGAAAGAATTAAATGAGGTAATGCCTGAAGGAAAAAAAAAAAAAAAACTCTCCAGGTAACCAAAAATGGATCTAGAACAGGAAAGGGCATAAAAGAAGTAAGCAAAATAGATACTCAGAGTGGATGCCCAGGATTCTCTGGACGGTTTTTATGTGTCCAAGTTTTCTCATCAGTTCCCTTTTCACTTCTAGAATCCGAGAGTCTTCTGAGACTGGAGCCTTTTCCTATCATACCATCCAGCTAACACCAGCTCTCAAGAAGTATGATTTCATTACTACATCTAAAGTAAGTTTCTACATAACAAAGCTATTTCTGCAGCCCCCAAATAATGCATGTCAATGGCTATTTGTTTTTGTCTGTTTAGCATTAATTCCCCATAGAGAGTTGCTTTTAAGCAAGTTGCTTTTATACAAGCACATCATACATACATAGCGAGCTGCTTTTAAATAAGTGCATCATTTCACACTTGATCATAGACTTCAATGATAGAGGGACAATAAAGGACAAAATAATCCAACAGGATAACTGAACCATCTACAGCATCCCTGTATTTGCTGTCTATTACTGCATAACAAATTACCCCAACATTTATCACCTTAAAACACAATTATTGGAGTTCTCTTGTGGTGGAGTGGGTAAGAATCCGGCATTGTCACTGCAGCAGCTCTGATCACTGCTGTGGTGTGGGTTTGATCCCTGGCCTGGGAACTTCCACATTCCACAGGCATGGCCAAACAACAAAACAAAACACAATTATTATCTCACACAGAGTGTCAGAAATTCTGAAGTGGGAGTTCCCGTCGTGGCTCAGTAGTTAAAGCATCCAACTAGGAACCATGAGGTTGTGATTTCGATCCCTGGCCTTGCTTAGTGGGTTAAAGATCCGGCATTGCTGTGAGCTGTGGTGTAGGTCACAGACGCGGCTCAGATCCCTCGTTGCTGTGGCTGTGACGTAGGCCGGCGGCTGCAGCTCTGATTTGACCCCTAGCCTGGGAACCTTCATATGTCGAGGGGGCGGCCCTAAAAAGACCAAAAAAAAAAAAAAGGGAAATTCTAAAGTGGCTTGGTTGGATAGTTCTGTTACCTGAAAACTGGGTTCAGCTCTTGGTGGGTGTTAAGCCAAAAGATGCAACCAAGCTAAAGATGGGGAGAAGGAAGAATTTATTACTACTTGTAACAAGTAAGAAGAACACGGAGGGGGGAATCTCTTCCAAAGCAGTGCCTCCCTGAAAAGCAAAGCTGGGAAAGTTTTAAGCTAAGGGTGCATACATATTCATGAAGGGGCCTGGGCAGTCAACAGAGTTGACTGCAGAGCTTTAGATGATTGAAGTCCCAAGTGTCGGAAAAGATCAACATCATCCCTTAGTTTCCAGTTAACCTGGTTGAGCTCTTCAGGCTAATTGTTACTGTTGAAACAGAACTGAGAGCCTTTACAACTGATATATTACCTTTGCTATTATTTCTTTTTCTTTTTCTTTTTTTTTGAATCAGACCAACAGCTTTATTGGAAAATCAGAGCAAAGCCCCTCTGCCCCCTCGGTTCTGGTAGCATCGGCGTCAGGCTCTGAGCATCCGTAAGTCCTGGAAGCCGAAAGTGCTTTTATTTCTTTTCCTGATGATAGTTGTTTCTTTCTGCATTCTTTTGTTCCCTTAAGATCATTAATTAATGAGAACTGTTCAAGGGCAAGCATTGTGGCCAGGCTTAGGTGACAAAATTCTTCTCTTATGGCAAGAAAGCTGTGTGATTAAGCTTCCATTAAAATGCCAGTAGTGGGAGTTCCCTTTGTGACTCAGCGGTTAATCTATCTCTATAGATTTATCTACTCTGGACATTTCACAGGAATAAAATCATACGGTCTTTTGTGCACTTAGCATAATGTTTTCAAGTTTCATCCATGTTGTAGCACAGATCATTTCTTCATTCTTTTTTATTGCTGACTAATATTCCATTGTATGGATATACACAATCTGTTCTTTCATCAGTCGATGGACATTGCATTGTTCCCATTTTTTGGCTATTATGAATAATGCTGTTATAAGCATATATGTACAACTTTTTGTGTGGACATATGTTTTCATCTCTCTTAGGTTAAATTGCTATGTCACATAGTAATTCTGTGTTTAAACTTTGAGGAACTGCCACACTGTTTCGAAGTGGATAAACTACATTCCCAACAGTAGTATACAAGGGTTTTAATTTCTCCACATCTCCATCAATACTTGTCGTCATCTGTTTTTTGACCCACATCATGTTGGGTGTGAAGTGGCATCTCATTGTAGGTTTAATTTGCATTTCCCCAATGGCCAATGTTGAGACTCCCTAAGTGAGTATGCCTATGTAATATTGAACATCCCCTGGTGATGAACATCTTTTCATTGATCTTTGCCATTTGTATATCTTTGGAGAAATGTCTGTTCGGATATTTTGTTCATTTTTAGCTTGGGTTATTTGGTTTTGAGTTGATTTTTGTATGTCGTGTGAGAAAGTGGTACAACTTCATCTTTGCAGTTGTTTCAGCACTAGTTGTTGAAAGACATCCATTTTTAAATCATAGGTTATTTTGGATAAATACTAATAATATCTAAGATTTGTTGAGCACTGTGTATGTGCTAGGCACTGTTCCAAGGCTTTACATATGCTACCTTATTTAACCCTTACACTAATTCTAAGGGGCTTTATCTCCCTATGAGGCAATGATTGGGGAGAGAAGAAGGAAGCTAAATGTTAATTGCTTCTCAGTGGCAGAAAGAAAAACTAGAAGGATGTAACCCAGCTATTTTTTTTTTTTTTGGTCTTTTTTTTAGGGCCACATCTGAGTCATATGGAAGTTCCCAGGCTAGGGGTCAAATTGGAGCTGTGGCTGCCAGCCTACATCACAGCCACAGCAACACTGGATCCAAGCTGTGTGAGCAACCTGTGCTTGCAGCAACACTGGATCATTTTACCCCCTGAGTGAGGCCAGGGATTGAACCTGCATCCTCACGGATACTAGTTGGGTTCTTAAACCACTGAGCCACAATAGGAACTCCATAAACCCAGCTTTTATTCTTTTCCTTGCTTTTAATACAAATGGTAGTGACTAGACTCCCTGATATGGATGGCATAATGTTAAGGGAAAAGCAAAAGCAAAGGACAGGGGATCTATTCAAATTCTATTTTGCTTTTATGAATGGCATTTTGACCGGAAAAGGCGATAAAATGTTTAAGAGACAACCAAAGCTCTTGATAGGGGTGATGATGCTTAGGGAATACTGTATGATCTATTGAGTTTAAAGCCCTTAGCCCAGAGAGATTATAGCTAAAAATGAAAGATCTTACAGATGCGATAACTCAGTTGTTGGCATCATTTTCTTTCAAATGTGGACAACAGGAATGCTGGAAGATTGAAGACTTGCTGGCTTTCAGAATGAATCAGGTACTCAATTCTGTCAATCCTAGAAAAGAGTTTGGCAGCAAGTGCAGACAGAATCCTACAATGGCTTTTTTTTTTTTTTAGGACTGCACTTGCGGCATATGGAAGTTCCCAGGCTAGGGGTCAAATCAGAGCTGCAGCTGCCGGCCACAGCCACAGCCACAGCAATTCAGGATCTGAGCTGAGTCTGTGACCTACACCACAGCTCACATTAACACCGGATCCTTAATCCACTAAGCAGGGCCAGGGATCGAGTCCACATCTTCATGGATACCAGCTGAGTTCGTTTCTGCTGAGCCACAATGGGAACTCTTAGAATGGCTTTTAAAGTGGATTGTTTGTGATTATTTAGGAAGAGAAGTTGTGACCAGTAGGAAATGGCATGGGTTCACCATTCAAGTTGACATCAATTTGTTAGTAATTCTCTACCTCTATATATACTAATATGTAATAGTTTGCAGTAACAGCTCTCCATAAATTACATTTTCAGGTTGAAAAACAATATTTGAAGAGATAGGATTAGCACTAATAATTTGGAAAAGTATCATTCTTTTCCAACAATGATTTGGCACTTTAAATTTGAGTAAGATTTAGAAAAATATTTTATTTCTGTATATATCTGCATTCCCCTATTGACTTAATTAATTAGATCTGTTCCATTTACATAAGAACATAAATATTTTAGAGTAAAACTCCATTTAATAAATGAACAAATTTATTAAGATGTAATTACTTTTCTAAATTCTTTGTTTTAAGAGTCATAATTAGAATGTGGATTACAAAATATTCTTCATGGAGCCTTCAGGGAGGTTTGGCTTGTCTTTCTGTGATTTTATTTGGCTTAAAGTTAAACGTGCATTAATATGGAATGCAAGATTTACAATTGGAGTCATTTCATATTGATAAAGCAAAGGTTTATTAAAAACAAGTTATTGGAGTTCCCACTGTGGTACAAGGGGATCTGCAGCATCTCTGCAGTGTTGAGATGTGAGTTCGATCGCTGGCCTGGCACAGTGGGTTAGGGATTATGCATTGGTGCAGTGTAGGTCACAAATGGGGCTCAGATCTGGTTGCCAACGGGGTGGCAAAAAAAACCTAAAAAAACAAAGTATTGTTTAAGATGGGGAAATGGAGAAGAAAAGCATCCCAAGTGGAAGGAATTTCTGATTAGGCTTCATGTTTTCCCACACATAAACAATTATATATATTATTTATTATATATATTATTTATGTGGCAAAAAAAAAAACCTAAAAAAAACATAGTATTGTTTAAGATGGGGAAATGGAGAAGAAAAGCATCCCAAGTGGAAGGAATTTTTGATTAGGCTTCATATTTTCCCACACATAAACAATTATATATATTATTTATTATATATATTATTTATGTGGCAAAAAAAACCCCTAAAAAATCCATAGTATTGTTTAAGATGGGGAAATGGAGAAGAAAAGCATCTCAAGTGGAAGGAATTTCTGATTAGGCTTCATGTTTTCCCACACATAAACAATTATATATATTATTTATGGACCTAAATTATGGATGTAAATATGGATTGTACGGATATAAGTAGGAACAGTAGAAGTGTATGCATGGAATTAATACACTTTAGGACTGTGATTATCTCTGGAGAAAGGGAAAAGGGGAGGGGAGCGTTTAGGGCTTTAGCTTTATCTGTAATATTTTACTTCTAAGAAGAATAAGAAACAGGGTGAGTTTTTCTTGTTATTTTTAGTATGTTTGAAATATTTCATTAATTGAAAATTTGAAAACAAAAAGGAAAAAAGCAGCTTAATTCTCTGCTTACTTTTCTTAAGGATCAAAGTGTTTACCTCCTGTTGATTTGAAAATATGTTTAACTTTGAATAAGACTCAAAGGGTGCCTAGGGAGTTAATTTTTTTATAATCTTAGTGTATACTAATAATAACAACAGCTACAGTTTATTAAGCACGTACAGTGTGCCAGGCACTATGGGAGGTGCTTTAAATAAACTTTCTATTGGTTCGACAGTAACTGTGTGAAGAAGGTATTTCCTTTATTCCCATTTAACAGATGGCAAGGTGAGCTGTAGTTCTAATACATTACTGGTGATAAAATATGCTAAGTGAAAATTCAGATTTCCAAATGTCAAGTTTAATATCCCAAAGATCATTTATCATATAATAGTTTTCTTTTTCTCAAGAGTTTTCTCTACATGTTAATGTATTTACTTGAGAAAAAAAAATATGGACAGAGAAAAAGAAGATAAAAAATTGCCTATAATTTCACTATCACGCAGAGAAAATTACTGCTAGATCTTGATAGATGCCCTTTCGTATGTTTTCTCTGCATAAATTTGTATGAATTTTCAAATGCTTTCAGAAGGAACTGTGTCAGGAATTTATTAGTATTGCTTTATGGCATATAATATGGAATGAATTTTTAAACTGACTTTTATTCCATTCATGTCTATATATATGTATGTTTTTGGCCAGACGGGCAGCATGTGGAAGTTCCCTGGCCAGGGATCAAACCCGAGCCACAGCAGCACCCCAAGCTGCTGCTGTGACAACGCTAGATCCTTAAGCTACCACACCACCAGAGAACTCCCATACATGTTTACATTTTCAAAACAGAGATTTAAACTGAAAAAAAATCATTAAAAAATCTATTCAGCATATATAAAAAAGAAATTGGAGGAGATACTTTAAAAATAATCCTGTCATGGGAGTTCCCATTGTGGCTCAGTGGGTTAAGAACAAAGCATGGTGTCCAAGAGGATGCAAGTTTGATCACTGGCCTCCCCCAGTGGGTTAAGGATCCAGTGTTGCCACAAGCTGCAGCATAGGTTACAGATGCAGCTGTAGCTCCAATTTGACCTCTAGCCTGGGAACTTCCATATGCAGCAGGTGCAGCTGTAAGAAGGAAAAAACTGTCATTTATATTATAATGATATATCTAACGCAAAGACCAACTGGACAGTTATTACATTATAGTAGCCAGTAAATTGTGGAATCAATAATGAGGATATTACCTATTGTGGATAGTTTATTTCAGCAGACAGGTGGACCTTCATTTTAAGAAAAAAAGGAAAATGGCTATATAAAATATGAAAACCAATATTTCTAAATTTTAAATTCCTATGATGCAGTTGTAATCCAAAATGCTTAAAAAAGTAAAGCAAAAGTTAAATTGAGAAAAAGTACCGATATATAGTTTCTAAAAATCCAGAGTTATTTTATAGTGTCCCAAATTTCTTTGCTTAATTCGAAAAATATGACATAAAGATTATCATGACATCTCTCTACTCATTCCTGAAGAGTATCACCATGAGAAATGAAACATTCTTTAATAGATTAAATACCATCGTATTTAAGGCATTAATCCTTCATCAGTTACATAAATCCAAAGCAACAGTGCAGTTTTAGACCACTCGGATATTATTTGTGTTATGTATCATGGGCAGGAAACATTGATTTCTACTTTTTACCCCATTTTTAAAATCATGGTAAAATAGATAAAACATAAAATTTACCGTCTTAACCATTGTTAAGTGTATAGTGCATTAAATACAATGGTATTGGTATACAACCATCACCACCATCAATCTCCAGAACTCTTTTTGTCTTGCCAAAGTATAACTTTCCATTCCCTCATCTCCTTGGCCCCCAGTAACCACCACTCTGTTTTCTGACTCATCTAGGTATCTCATTTATTTATTTATTTTATAATTTTTTTTATTTTCCCACTGTACAGCAAGGGGGTCAGGTTATCCTTACATGTATACATTACAATTACATTTTTCCCCCACCCTTTCTTCTGTTGCAACATGAGTATCTAGACAAAGTTCTCAATGCTATTCAGCAGGATCTCCTTGTAAGTTGTGTCTGATAAGCCCAAGCTCCCGATCCCTCCCACTCCCTCCCCCTCCCATCAGGCAGCCACAAGTCTCTTCTCCAAGTCCATGATTTTCTTTTCTGAGGAGATGTTCATTTGTGCTGGATATTAGATTCCAGTTATAAGTGATATCATATGGTATTTGTCTTTGTCTTTCTGGCTCATTTCACTCAGGATGAGATTCTCTAGTTCCATCCATGTTGCTGCAAATGGCATTATGTCATTCTTTTTTATGGCTGAGTAGTATTCCATTGTGTATATATACCACATCTTCCGAATCCAATCCTCTGTTGATGGACATTTGGGTTGTTTCCATGTCCTGGCTATTGTGAAGAGTGCTGCAATGAACATGCGGGTGCACGTGTCTCTTTTAAGTAGAGTTTTGTCCGGATAGATGCCCAAGAGTGGGATTGTGGGGTCATATGGAAGTTCTATGTATAGATTTCTAAGGTATCTCCAAACTGTTCTCCATAGTGGCTGTACCAGTTGACATTCCCACCAGCAGTGCAGGAGGGTTCCCTTTTCTCCACAGCCCCTCCAGCACTTGTTATTTGTGGATTTATGAATGATGGCCATTCTGACTGGTGTGAGCTGATATCTCATGGTAGTTTTGATTTGCATTTCTCTTATAATCAGCGATGTTGAGCATTTTTTCATGTGTTTGTTGGCCATCTGTATATCTTCTTTGGAGAAATGTCTATTCAGGTCTTTTGCCCATTTTTCCATTGATTGATTGGCTTTTTTGCTGTTGGGTTGTATAAGTTGTTTATATATTCTAGAGATTAAGCCCTTGTTGGTTGCATCATTTGAAACTGTTTTCTCCCATTCTGTAAGTTGTCTTTTTGTTTTCTTTTGGGTTTCCTTTGCTGTGCAAAAGCTTTTCAGTTTGATGAGGTCCCATGGGTTTATTTTTGCTCTAATTTCTATTGCTTTGGGAGACTGACCTGAGAAAATATTCATGATGGTGATGTCAGAGAGTGTTTTGCCTACGTTTTCTTCTAGGAGTTTGATTAGGTATCTCATTTAAATGGACTCATACAATATCTGTCTTTTTGTGACAGACATATTTCACTTAGCAAGATGTCCTCAAGTTTTATTCCTACTGTAGCAAATGTCAGAATTTCCTTCCTTTTTAAGGCTGAATAATATAGCATTGTATGTATATAGCATGTTTTGTTTATCCAGTCATTTGCTGATGACACTCGATTGCTCTTAGGTATTAGCTATTGTGAACAATGATATAAACATGGGTGTATAGATACCTTTTCAAGACCTTGCTTTCAATTCTTTTGGTTATATACTCAGAAATGGAATTGCCAGATCGAATGGTAATTCTATTTTAAAACTTTTGAAGAACTTCCATGCCATTTTCAACAGCAGCTATATCATTTTATATTCCCACCAATAGTGCCCAAATGTTCCATATCCTTGCGAACACTTTTTTTTGTTGTTATAGCTATTCTAATATGTATGAGGTGGTATCTCTCTGTAGTTTTGACTTATATTCCTCTAATGATAAGTAATTTTGAGTAATCTTTTCATGGGCTTATTGGCTATTTATATATCTTCTTTAGAGAAATGTCTACTCATGTCCTTTGCCCGTATTTTGTTTTTATTCTGTTAGTGAGTTTTAGGAATTCTCTATATTATCTGGGTATTAAACTTTATCAGACATGATTTACAAATATTTTCTCCCATTCTTTGGGGTGATTTTTTTACTGTCTTGATTGTATCTTTTTCATGTATAACATTTCTAATTTCCATGAAGTTGAATTTGTCTGTTTTTCCTTTGTTGCCTGTGCCTTTAGTGTCATATCCAAGAACCATTGACAAGTCAAATGTGAAGATTTTGTCCTATGTTTTCTTCTAAGTGATTTATGGTTTTAGGTCTTAATTTAGGTCATGGATTCATTTTTAGTTAATTTTTGTATATGGTGTTAGGTAAGTGTCCAACTTCATTCTTTTGCATGTGGAATATACAGTTGTTCTATGTGGTATTGAGAATGGGATATTGAACTTCAACTATTATTGTAGACCTATTTCTCCCTTTAAGTCTACCAACATTTGCTTCATATATTTTGATGGCCTGTTATTGGCTGCATGAATGTTTACATTTGTTAATCTTCCTCTTGTATTGAACCTTCTATTAATGTATAATTAGCATAGTATGTCCTTCTTTATCTCTTATAAGCTTTCCTGATTTAAAGTCTATTTTGTCTGATATTAGTATAGCCATCATATTACTGCATAGATTTTCTTTTCCATCATTTCACTTTCAACCTATTTATGTCTTTGGACATAAGGTGAATCTTGAAGACAGCATATGGCTGGATCATGTGTTTTTATCCATTTCACCAATCTGTCTTTTGACTGGCATATTTAATCCATTTACATTTAAAGTAACTATTGAATTGGCACAACATTGTAAATCAACTATACTTTAATAAAAAAAGTAACTACTGATAAGGAAAGATTTACTTCTATCATCCTGTAATTTGTTATCTGTATGCCTTATAGCTTTTTGACACTCACTTCTTACATTACTCTCTTCTTTTGTGCTTAGTTTGATTTTTTGAGGGGGTAATGAAATATTTAAATTTCTTTATTTCCTTTTTTGTAAATTCTTTAGCTATTTTCTTTGTAGTTACTATGGGGATTACATTACATTTAACACCTATAACTTTAGTTATAACACTCTAATTTGAATTTATACCAGCTTACTTTCAATAACATACAAAACCTCTGTTCCTGTAATATCTCTGTCCTTAGCTTGTTCAGTTGTTAATATCACAAAATTGCACCCGTATACATTGCATGTCTAAAACATAAGTTAATAATATTTTAATGTATCAGTCTCTTAAATTGTGTAGAAAACAAAAAGTGGAGTTACACACTACCAACTTTTATAGTTGCTATTTCTTCATATAGCTTTTTGGGGTTTTTTTTTTTTTTGTCTTTTTAGGACTGCATATGGAGGTTCCCAGGCTAGGGGTCGAATTGGAGATGTAGCTGCTGGCTTATGCCACAGCCACAGCAACGTGGGATCTGAGCCACGTCTATGACCTACACTACAGTTTATGGCAACACCGGATCCTTAACCCACTAAGCGAGGCTGGGGATCGAACCCACATCCTCATGGATTGTAATTGGATTCATTTCCGCTGCACTACAGTGAGAACTCCTTCATATAGCTTTGAGTCACTGCCTAGTGTCTTTTTGTTTCAACCTGCAGAAACTCCTGTTAGTATTTCTTGCAGACAGGTCTAGTGGTCACACATTCCCCACAGTTTTTGTTTATTTTGGAACGTCTTAATGTCTTAATTTTTCCCTCCCCTTTGAAGGACAGTTTTGCTAAATATAAGATTCTTTGTTGACAGGATTTGTTTGTTTGTTTGTTTGTTTTTTCAGGGCTGCACTTGCAACATATGGAATCTCCCAGGCTAGGGGTTGAATCAGAGCTGCTGCTGCAGCTACAGACCACAGCCACAGTCACAGCAATGATGAATCTAAACCACATCCATGACCTCCACCACAGCTTGTGGCAATGCTGGGTCCTTAACCCACTGATCAAGGCCAGGGATGGAACCCCCATCCTGATGGATACTAGTCAGATTCTTAACTCACTGAGCCACAGTGGGAACTCCAACAGTTTTTTCTTCTAGCACTTTGGATATATCAGCCCACTGCCTTCTGACCTCTAAAATTTCTGATAAGAAATCTGCTAGTTATCTTATTTAGGGTCTTTTATATAGGATGAGTTGTTTCCTCACTGCTTTCAAAATTTTGAAAATTCCAGTTTGATTATAATGTATTCTGGTGTTTGTCTCTCTGAGTTCATCAGGAAGTCCATTTTGCTTTTTGGATATTTATATTCATGTATTTCATGAAACTTGAGAAGTTTTTAGCCATTATTTTTTTCAAATATGCTCTTTCCCTTTTTCTCTTTTTCTTCCTTATAAGACTCCCACCATGCATATGTCAGTCCACTTGATGGTATCACACAGTTCCCTTAGGCTTTGTTTACTTCAGTCTTTTTTCTTTCTGTTTCTCAGATTCAGTAATTCCCATTTCCCTATCTTAAAGTTTGCTGATTCTTTCTTCTACCTGCTCAAACCTGCCCTTGAATCTTTCTAGTGAACTTCCATTTCAATTATCATTATTTTTTTGGCCCTGTCCACAGCATGTAAAAGTTCCCAGGCCAGGGACTGAACCTGCGCCACAGCAGTGACCCAAGTCACTGCAGTGACAATGATGGATCCTTAGCCTGCTGCACCACAAGGGAAATCCCACAATTATTACGTTTTCCAGCTCGAGAATTTCTTTCTAGTTTCTTTTAAGGTTTCTATCTCTTTGCTGGTATTTTCATTTTGTTCATACATTGTTTTCGATTTCTTTTCTTTTTCTTTTTTACTAAAGTATAATTGACATATAATATTATATTAGTTTCAGGTGACAACATAATGATTCAGTATTTGTGTACACTGAGTGGTGATCACCACAGTAAGTCTAGTTACCATCTGTCACCCTACAAAGTTAAAAACTTGGAGTTCCTGTCGTGGCGCAGTGGTTAACGAATCCGACTAGGAACCATGAGCCTGCGGGTTCAATCCCTGGCCTTGCTCAGTGGGTTAACGATCCGGCGTTGCCGTGAGCTGTGGTGTAGGTCGCAGATGCGGCTCAGATCCTGCGGTGCTGTGGCTCTGGCGTGGGCTGGTGGCTGCAGCTCCGATTGGACCCCTAGCCTGGGAACCTCCATATGCTGCGGGAACGGCCCAAGAAATAGCAAAAAAAAGACAAAAAAAACAAAAAAAAAAAACTTTTTTTTTTCTTGTGATGTGAATTTTTAAGATTTACTCTTATGGCACCTTTCAAATTGCACTCTAATATTATTGACCATAGTCACCACGCTGTGCATTACATCCTCGTGAGTTATTTATTTTATACATTATTTTCTTGACTTCCTTCACGTATTTCTCTAGTTCATTGAGCCTCTTTAAGACAATTGTTCTAAAGTCTTTGCCTAGTAGAATCACCATCAGGTCTTTTTCAGGGACAGTTTCTGTTATTTCTTTTCCCTTTGAATGGACTGTATTTTCCTGTTTCTTGTATGCCTTGTGTTTGTTGTTGTTGTTGAAAATTGTACATTGAATCTAATACTTTAATTATTAGAATCTAATAATGTAATAACTGGGGAAATCAGATTCTCCCTCTTCCCCAGGTTTACTGTTTTTAGTTCTAGTTTTAGGGTTTTTGATTATTGTAGGCTCTTTGTGCCAAGGAGTAGCCTGACGTAAACGTAAGGTCTTCTCAGGTCTTTTCTGAGCCTGGGCCTTCCTCTGGGTATGCATGGTAACTTGCTAATTTTTCCTGTATTGCTTTTGAATGTCCTAGTCTTTCAATATCTAGTTCACAGAGTTAAGATAGAAAAGTGAAGGGTGGAAGAGGGCTCTGGCCCTTTAAATCCCCTGAAAATCACTTTAACCTGGGGAGGAGGGGGAGAGGAGCTTGTAACCAGGGGTGGGAGTGTGCAGGAACAATGGCCACAGCCTCTTTATCTGCATCTGTGTGTTTAGAAGCAGTAAGCAGTGATTGGAGCACAGATCCCTGACATTTGGAGGACGGAGTCCTTTTTGCCTACTGTGGCTTCTGCAAACTGTGTGCACGCTACTTTAGGAACACATGCTCAGCTGCCTGCCTGGAGCTGAGGTGTTGGGGTTGCTTAGCTGCTACTGTGCTAAGAGCTGAAAAGGACTGAAATTCACCACAATTTACCATTCAGCTTTCCTCTGGAAATTGTGAGCCTTCAGTAGCTCCAGAGTTCCAAGACCACATCAGAGTCTGCCAGTACAGTTGCTGTCTAGGTGGGGAGACAGATTTCTGGTGCTTTCTACTCTGCCATCATTCTAGAATCCTCTCTCTTAACTTTTTTTTTTAAAGCTATTGAGTACTTATGTTTACCAGACACTGTTCTAAACATCCAGTAGTTTATTGTAATTTTTTCTCATTTTTAACATATAGTTTTACACCTAGTTTTGATAGGGATGGAGTAGGCACAGGTAGAAGTCCCAATAAAGGATCATAGGTAGAGAGGGAAATCTAACTTACAGTTGGGAGATCACGGCAAGTTAATCAATTGTTCAAAAAAGCCATCAGAACAAGGCAGCCTCCCTTGACTAGTGGAAGCAGGAGAATTGCTTCAGGTCATTGGGTGGGGGATGGGATGAGGCCTGCATTCAGATTCAGACCAAGGGCAGGAGTTTGAGGAAGCCCTTCTGCTGATTTGAATACACACCGTACCAGATACCCAGGAGGAGCTACTACTCCCAGAAGGAAAGAGGCAATCTTTTCTGACACTCGCTCCCTTGGATGATAAAACTGTAGCCCACTGGATCCTCTGTGCCTGCCCGCTTGCATCTCTCACAAGCGCCATATCTTAATAAATCTACTTCTTGCCTATCACTTTGTCTCTTGCTGAATTCCTTCTGTGCTGAGACATTGAAGAACCTGAACCTCAGTGAGTCCAGACACAGGGTGAATAGTTCTAATTTAAAACCAGTCTGGGTTTAGGCTGGGTTCTAGTCCTGGCACGTGGGTTCAAGTCCCAATCTGTGTTCTGGCTAGGTTCAGGCCATTATGCTGTCATTGCATTCTTTTTCTTAAAGCGGGCCCCCAACACTTTATAGATTTCAGGATACACAAAGCTTGAATCTGTCCCTACTGTGTCATCAGGAAAGTGACATACTTCATTTCAAAATGATTCCTAGGAGTTCCTATTGTGGCTCAGCGATAATGAACCCGACTAGTATCCATGGGGATGCAGGTTCCATCCCTCGCCTCTCTCAATGGGTTAAGGATATGGCATTGCCCTGAGCTGTGGAGCTGTGGTGTAGACTGCAGATGTGGCTTGGATCCCGCATTGCTGTGGCTGTGGCTGTGATCACTAGCTGAAGCTCCAATTCAGCCCCTAGCCTGGGAGCTTCCACATGCCACAGGTGCAGCCTTAAAAAGCAAAAAAAAAAAGAAAAAAGAAAAAAAAATTCCCTAAATTTTTTTCCTTTTCTTTCTTTCTTTCTTTTTTTGGCCAGGCCAAAACCTGTGCCACAGTAGCGACCCAAGCTACTGCAGTGACAATGCCAGATCCTTATTCTGCTGTGCCGCAAGAGAATTCCTAAATTTTCTAATCTTTAATATGGCCCCTAACTTTTGTTTTTGTTTCTTGAACACATTATCATCCCAATGCAACTCTCTGCCAATAGGAAAGTGTTATAACAAGATCTGGAAGGCAAGCTCACTGAAATATAAGTCACCTTTTCCCTGCTGATGAGAGCAATTTTCTAGAATTGCTAGAATTAGCAAATAAAAATATAGGATTCCCAGTTAAATTTGAATTTCAGATAAATGTTAATGGGACATTCTTATACTAAAAGTGTTATTTCTCTGAGATTCAAATTTAAGTGGCCACTTGTATTTTTTTCTGGCAGCTCTATGAATTTCTCAAAAATAGTCTCGCCAGCATAAGAATTAAATTTTGTTCATCTTTCCATAGAACTAGAACAGTTCTCAGATCAATGATAGTCGTGTTGAATACTAACATCAGCAACTTTTCTTAACCTTTTCTGGGAAATAAAAATCTAATGCAACTTATGGACCCTCTTCCCAGAAAAATGCACAAAAACAAAACATTTTGCACACAATTTCAGAGCCCTAATAAGGCCCAACTTGTAAACTGTCCTTTGCTACCTTCCTCTCATCTCAGACCTCTTAATGTAGAGCTTCTTCTTTGTATAATGTTTTATGAGTTACGAAGTACTTTTATCTCCACAACTGTCTTATAATAAAACTAGCCCATTTAATAGATGAAGAAACTGAGTCTTGGGTTCAGAAACATTGCATATCCAGTAATTATGATTAGAGCTTAAATTCGGTTCTTCCGTTTTCAATTCATGGGCTCTTTGCATCACGCTAGCCTGACTCATAAGTTTTCCTTCTTAAAACATTCTGATTTCTGCCATTATTTTTGTTGTATGTTACATCCTCAGTATTTATTTATTTTAAAACCGGAAGTTTGTATCTTTTGACATCCAGTTCCCTCTCTCCCTACCCCACCCCCACCTCTGGTAACCACAAGTCTGATCTCTTTTTCTAAGAGTTTGGTTTTGTCTACCAGTATTTTTGTATGGGAGCCAGACTGGAAGAGTGAAAAGGGCACTTGGATGAGGAGTCTTGGCTACTAGTCTTAGTGTCTTCACTAAGAAGCTATATGACTTTAGCTAAGACACTTGACCTTTCTGGCCTTAGCTTATCTATTTGTGCAGTGAGGAAGCTGGACAACATCCTCTGAGAAGCACTAACGTTCTGTGACTCTAAAGGACCCTTCCAGGACTTTGCATTGTGGCTCAGGGGTAACAAACCCAACTAGTATCCCTGAGGATGTGGGTTTGATCCCTGGGCCCACTCAGGGGATTAAGGATCTGGTGTTGCTGTGCGCTGTGGTGTAGGTCACAGATGTGGCTGGGATCCTAAGTTGCCGTTGCTGTGGTGTAGACTGGCAGCTGCAGCTCTGATGGAACCCCTAGTGTGGGTACTTCCATGTGCTATAGGTGTGGCCCTAAAAAAATAAATAAATAAATAACTTTCCATTGTCCCAACTTTCCATTGTCCCAACTTTCCTAGTGGGCCAAAATAAAATCTACTTTCCATTATTTTATTGTTTACTCTGACCTTCTAAGGTGTACTCATAAGAATTTGAGATGTACTCATAAGAATTTGAGATTGAAAGACTTAGGAGTTAGATATGAAGTTGCTCTACTTGGGGGGTTCCAGGAGCTATAGTTCAAAGTGTTCTGTCTCCACCCTTAAGAAGGGAGTCTTAAAGCACAGAAGAGTGGGATGAATCCCCAGGTGCAGACACTGGGTTTGCAGTGGGAAAAGAGCATTGCTGTAGGTAAGTTCCAGGCTTTACTTTTATCATCACCCTTTGGCTGAGCATCAGCCTAAGTGTTGGGAGACCCCACTCAGACCATCACGCCTGTTCAACTGTCCTTGGCTACTTGCCATAGAGCAAAGGACTTGGAGTCACTGTACTAGGAAGTACTTTCTCCACTTCTGGATTTAAAGGAAGGCTTTTTCTTTGACGCTCAAGGGAAGAGGATCCTGGATCATATTCCCTGGTACCTAAAAGAGCAGCTCACTAAATTCTCGTGCCAGGGCTCCATTTTCTTCCCTTATATTGGTCCAGCATGCCCGAACCTAATAAACATTTGATACTGCATGGGAATCTTAACTAACAACCTTAAGGCAAAATAATGTGTCACAAAATATCTTGGCAGTTATCTTAGTGAATATGCCAATTTGAGAAAGTTTCTAAGCAGTGCTTACACACCAAATTGCTATGCCTCACCTTCATGGTGGTGAAATGATCAGAGTCAGGAGATGCCATTCCAAAGACAGAAAATTGCATGTATAAGAAAACAGAGATCTTGGTATCGTGAATCTGGGGGAAGAAAGAACATTCTTTTTTCTCCTCTTCCTCCTCCCAGACAAACTTCACAAGCCACATCCTGTGTGATGCTTTTTCCATTCCATTCCTCTTCCAGGGAAAGATTGAGACAGAGCATATCCCAGACAGACTAATAATTTGATGCCTCTTCAAAACAATACACTTAAAATATTTATTCAACATCTACTAGGTGGTGTTAGGGAGACACCAGTATTTTTATTATTAATATTTTAAAAAAGAGGTTCAACCACTCCCACTGCCTGAAGTAGAGTCAATGTTCTGGAAAAAAGAAATCTCTCTCTCTCTCTTTTTTTTCTTTTTGGTAATTCTGTTCTCATTTCTATTTTCTTTTGCAATTTACTGAATCAGACTACTTGAGAGCCATACCAAAGAATTTAAATTTTAGGCTTTGTTCAACAATTTAAAATTCATTCCAGAAAAAACAGCTTGGTGCTATGCATGACTGGATTTCAGAATTTCAGTTGACTTCATCTGCAGCTGCTCATGGCAAAACTAATCAACAGACACAGGTCAGCTCTAGAGAGGAGTTTTTTTTTTTTTTAATTTCTGTGTGAAAGCATTGTCTTTGGTGGAGGCAAAACCAAGTTATCTTTCACCAGGAAGGTAAGGAGTTCTGTACAGAAACCTGAGTTCACTGGCGCATTTCTGGGTTTTGCGGCATCCTGTACATACTGTGCCTAGATAGGTACCCAGATCTCTCCTTCCTTGATACAGCTGTGTCCCTCAACGAAACAAAACTGTGTGCTCCCTCTGGCTTGCCACAGCCTTCTCCCTTGCCCTGATTAGGTATGATACTTTTCACATGATATTGTAATTGCTTTTGCATCTTTGCCCTCTACTAAGCTGTGAGCTTGCTTAGGTCAGAGACCATACATTATTTTCATGATGCCTAGTGAGCCCTCAGTAAATGAATGAATACATGCCATAGGCGGCTAGCAAAGATCAACACGCACTAGGACATCAATGAAAAATCTGAAGTCTCACTGGGCAAAGGCTTTTACATGATGGTCAAAAACCTGGAGCCATCTTGGGAGTTCCCGTCGTGGCTCGGTGGTTAACGAATCCAGCTAGAGACCATGAGCTTGTGGGTTCAATCCCTGGCCTTGCTCAGCGGGTCAAGGATCCGGCGTTGTCGTGAGCTGTGGAGGGTCGCCGACGCAGCTCGTATCCTGCGTTGCTGTGGCTCTGGCGTAGGCTGGCAGCAACAGCTCCGATTAGACCCCTAGCCTGGGAACCTTCACATGCCATGGGTGCGGCCCTAGAAAAGGCAAAAAGACAAAAAAACAAAAACAAAAACAAAAAACCCCCAAAAACCTGGAGCAATTTTAAGTGGCCAAAAATTCAAAGAACGTAGTCAGCCATTGGCCCTTTCTTGTGCATAGTCCACACCAAACACTCAACATCTCTAATTTGATACAAAGCAAAATTAGCTATAATCCAGGTATTGACCCAGGATCTTTACACATATTTCTTATTAAATTTATCATAGCAACCCTATGAGGTAGGCATTATTAGTCTCTGTTTTATAGGTTAAATAACCAAATTCAGAAAGGTTTAGTGAGTTCATGATCACTGAGCCAGGAGGAAATGGAATGAGAAGTTGAATCCACCTCTGCCTTCTGCTTCCACAATACCTCCTATTATAGTCACACATTACATATCTCACTGTGGAACTATAGGGAACAGCATTACATTAATTAGAACTTTCATATGATATTCAGGAAATCAGAGACTAATTCTCCCTACCCTTTGCCCTGAAATTGAGATACAGTAATGTTAGACATAAAAATCTATCTTGATTTTCCCTCAAGGAACCTCCCTCTCTTATCCACATAGTGAGCATTAACAATTAATGAGAAGTGCTTTCCAAACCATATAACATCATTCTTAATATTTATGATGCCCATGAAACACACAAACATCTGTTCTGTGGAGGGATAGCTATTAAATGATGCTTAAGTGCCAAGCACTCTCATTCATGTAGACAAGGCACAGCTTTAAGCAGTTGCCCCTCCAGAGATATCTAAATAGCAAGGATTCCAAGAAGATGGGAAGAAGACAATTTTAGACTCAATTCGCTTAAGGAGTTCATTTTATTATGGCCAAAAGCACATGATAATTTTAAATGGAACAAAGTTATGTTTCAATGGTTGACATGATCTTTCATATCGGGGGTGACTGCAGGGCACCCCTAAAGCTGAAGTTACGATTTCCCCTTTGAGGGCTTCCCTGGTGGTTCAATGAGTTAAAGACCCAGCATTGTCATTGCTGTGGCTTGGGTTGCTGCTGGGGCCTGGGTTTGATCCAGGAAACTTTTGTATACCAAGGGCATGACTAGAAACAAAAACAAACAAACAAAAAACAGATTTCCCTTTGGGAAATAAAAATAAGAAGACTCAGAAGTTCTTCTGATGGATGAGATCATTCATCAGCAGGAATGACAGATCTAAAAAATCTGCTGTTAAAGTAAGATCGAAGCGTCGGGCACACCCCAAACCCAGTCACGGTGGCTTATGAGCACCTTGTGAGGCCCTCAGAGAGCAGACCTGGCTTGAAGTAAGTACTAAGAAAGAAAGTTTGTACTCTGCCTATAAGGAGAATATATTAATGGAAGACCGTGGTCAACTTGGATTTCTGATAGCAAAGCTGAGTCAGTGGAGCGAGTACCTTCATAGGAACTTCCTGACTATCTGACAATAAAATTTGTCATGACAAAATAACTAGTACATTGGTATCTGTGTATAAAGACATGGCAAACATGTACAAACAGCTCCTGCTCCCTAGCCTTTCCTAGCTTACACTTCTTAAAATTGAAACAAACACAAGGTTAACATAACAACAGCAGCAACAACAACAATAGTAATGGCAGCTGATGATGTTGAGTGCCTATCAAATGTCAGGCATCCTTCTAAATCTCTGCATATGAATTACCCATTGAGTCTTCACACCAACCCCAAGAAGTAGAAGAGAAACCTGATGTACACGGAGGTTTTGTAATATGTGCCAGGTCATATGCTAATGAGCTGTGGAGCCTAAATTTTAACTTACAGGGACTGTTGGCATTCTTAACCACTCACTGGAGGTGAGAGAATAGGGTGAACAATATAAATGAATTTAAATTAGTTGTTCAAGCAGAGTTTTTGTTGTTGTTCTTTTGCAATATACACAACTGAAATTATTTCAGATAAAATGTTGAAGGAGACTCACCCTAAGCCGTGAGGTATTCTTCTCCTATAATATTTTTCATTTATCTCTATCATTGCATTTGCTCTTTATTTGTTGATTATAATGATTCCACTTGATCCCAATAACTTCATTTTCTTCCTTTTGTTTATTACTATATTCTTCATACAAAGAACAGTGTCTGACAAATGGTAGGTACTGGAGAAATATTTGTTCAAATGAAAAGTGGAATTGGGGACACTGGGCATTATTAAATTTAATAATTTTTAAAAACAAGAAACAGTCAGCCAAACTTCATGGGAACTGAAAATTCAGGAACTGAGTTTATTCCCTTATCCTGCATCCTACCCATGATGTCTTACCTCTGCACTTTTTGCGTAAATATTCCATTTTCTTTTCTTTCAAATAGCCTTCCTTTGCTTATGTATAATTTATGCTCCCTCGTAATTTTGGCATTTGTGAAACTTTGGATAGACTCAGTACAAGTCTTCTAATGCAAACCTCAACTCCAACTCTAGATGAACTTCAAGTTCTGGAGCCCACTACAGATTCCATGCCTGCTAATTTAGATTTTCAGGGAAAAGATTTTGATTGGTTAAGCTTAGGTCAGGTGTTCTCCAGTTGTCAAATAAGCTGTAGCTGGAGTGTTATGTAACAAAAATGACGTTGTAAGCTTACCTTTTTGTCAAGGAGGCAAGTTTATCAGAAAGGATTGCAGGCTGGATATGCACTCCCAAAATGGTTCTCTTACAAATGTCAAATTGATATTTATCTCATTTTGAAATGTAGACAATTTTTGGGATTTTTCTGGTGGCTCAGCAGGTTAAGGATCCAGTATTGCCTCTACGGTGGTGTAGGTTTGATCCCTGGCCTGGGGACTTCTGCTTGCCATAAGCATGGCCAAAGAAGGAAAACAGAAAAAAAGAAATATATACAATTTTTAAAACCATCAAGGAGTATATTCTAAATGACATAGAAGATTTAGAATCATACATTTACAGTATTTTAACAGGGCATTTCTATGGGCTGCCATTTTCCAGTTGCTCACATTTTCAATTTTGTTCTTTGAGTGCTTAAAACACAGATGTATTTTCTTTCTTGCCATGCAATGAAAATGTTCTATTTTGATATGGTATGTGTTAGTCATAGTGTTTGCATTTTCTTTATGATATCAAGAAGTCAATCTGTTCCACTCTTTCTAACTAGTGTAGTTAAGAGCTTTGATGGTTTCTTGTGATAATTGCATTATGATTTTCACCCTCTTATGTTTTGGACTACATAATTTCTGAAGCGTTAAGAGAAATTTTACTTGTAGTTCTTGATTTAATCCCCATGCTGAAGAGCCCCAGATTGCCCTTAATTTACAAATGAATTCTAAAAGATCACTTCTAAGTCAGTTGTTCAAAACTAAAATACATGTTCCACAAGAGGTGATTTAACCTGTGATATATTCACTCAGTTATTCATTCCATTAGAAGCCACTATTTACCTGGCACTCTGTTAAACAGCCGTGTGTACAACATGAACGAAGCAGAGATAGTCCCTGTCCCCATGAAGCTAATAGTCTCTGGGAGGAACACCGATTGCCAAACAGTTACATTAGAGCTGATAGTAATAGCTGACCTTGGGTGCCTGGTGCATAAAATGTTCTCCAAAAATATTCATTTACTCAATAGATTAAAACTGAGTAATTTACATTCACTATGTCATTTAATCTTCACAATTCTCTAGGACATAACCTTTTAAAATCTCTAATCGAAAAAAAAAAAAGAAAAGGGGGATTTCCCCTCGTGGTGCAGTGGAAAAGAATCCAATTAGGAACCATGAGGTTGTGGGTTCAATCCCTGGCCTCACTCAGGGGGTTAAGGATCCCGTGTTGCCCTGAGCTGTGGTGTAGTTCACAGACTCGGCTCAGATGTGGCATTGCTGTGGCTCTGGCATAGGCCAGCAGCTGTAGCTCTGATTCGACCCCTAGCCTGGGAACCTCCATAAGCCTCGGGTGTGGCCCTAAAAAGACAAAAGACAAAAAAGAAAAAAACTCTAATCGTAACTAAACTGGTCAGTAATTCCACTCAAAAAAACCCAAATTTACAGTGGATGTATTTTTCAACTTTTATTGATATATAAAATATGTACAGAGAAATGTGCCTATCTCAAGTACAACTCAATGCATTTTCACAAGCTGAACACAGCTGATCAAGAAACAGATTTTATCTGCATCCTGGAACCTTCTTTGTGCCTCTTTATAGTCACTAGACCCTCAAAGATAAAGGGTATTATTTAAAAATTAAAATAGTTCCTGTGATGGCTCAGTGGAAACAAACCCGACTAGTATCCGTGGGGATAAAGGTTTGATCCTAGGTTTCACTCACTGGGTTGGAAATTGGGTGTTCCCTGAAGCTGTGGTGCAGGTTGCAGAAGCTGCTCGGATCCCGAGTTGCTGTGGCCGAGGCGTAGGCCGGCAGCTGTAGTTCCAATTCGACCCCTAGCCCAGGAACTTCCATATACTTTGAGTGTGGCCCTAAAAAGCAAAAAAAAAAAAAAAGATTGGCTTGCAGAATTTAATAATGTGTTTGAGAAGAAAGTTACTTATTTATGTATTTATTTTTGTCTTTTTTTTGGTGGGGGGGGGGCGTATCAGTGGCTTATGGAAGTTGCCAGGCTGGTGAATTGGAGGTATAGCTGCCAGCCTATGCTACAGCCACAGCAACGCCAGATCCTTAACCTACTGAGCGAGGGATCAAACACAAGTCCTTATGGATACTGGTTGGGTTCATTACCACTGAGCCATGACAGGAACTCCCGGAAGAAAGGTATTTAATTCTAATTTGTCCATTTGGAATTCAATAAAATATGTTACTAAGCTTATTTGTCAGTTATAATTAGATTCAGTTGAACATAATTAAACATTCGAAATTACAATGAGTAAGGCAGTTCATGTCTTTTTTCGCATGAAAGAGGTTTAGAAGAGATATTTAAGGCTGATTTGGCAGCCCCACAGTCAGACATCACGTTTCTTCTGTCTTCCAGATCAACTGTTCTAGTAAATAGCTAGTGATGGATCAAGAGAGCGATCAGAAATCCAATCATCACATCCACATTCCAGACAGGAAAAAGGAAGAAGAGCAAAAGGACTCATCTCCCAGCCGATTGAGTTCACTTTTAAGGAATCTGACCTCAAGTCCCTCATCGTATTTCTGTTTTGTCTAGTTGTCCAGAATTTAGTCATGAGGCTACATGGCTTTTAAGGGCAGCTTGGTTTTTAGCGGAGGATGTGGGTTCTGTTAGTAAGAGAGAGAGAGCACATTTGGGGTAGACAACTCCTGGTGTCTGCTATACTTATGTTAAGTTTCATTATAATTTCTGTACATCACAGTGTCTAATGTAAACTTTTCTCCTAGTGAGGAAGAAGAACAGAACCTTAGGTGTCATGTATAAGAAAGTGGGAGATGAGAGTTCAGAGGAAGTTCATTTACTATACAAAGTGATCTAGTCAGATGCAATTTCTTACCTGAGGCCCTGGAAGTCTCTCTCAGCCCAAGAAAGTGTCTCAGTGGTAGAATGTGGTTATAGGGCAGAGTCATGGTTAGAAAAGTTTCTCTAAAAAGCTGTGTCTGTGTGTGTCTCTGTGTGTGTATGTTTAGGCACTGAATAGAAAAATTCAAACTGATAGTTTTCAGCCCTCACAGGCATATTTTCTCCTTTCACGTTTAGTATTTTGAGATCAGGAAATGGGTAAGTGTCATAGGAGAACCTGGCTTATTATATGGATTTATAGCTAGAACAAGTTAGGTCTTGCCTCTCACAAGAAAAACGACTGACATAAAAAGGCCAGTGAACCATGATTATAAGGCAGGTGCTACTCGACTCTCGTCTCCCCTTTTCAACATGTTATTAATGTCGGGCTCAGTTCCAAGGGGCGTCCTCCGCAGGGCTGGGTGAGACTGGGAGAAAGTTGTACTTTGAGGCTTTCTTGCCTATCATTTTTGAGCGGGTGAAATCTGGTCAGAATGAGCCTCAAGGGCAGTCTGTATTAATGGAGCTAAGGATGGAAACATCAGGAAGAGCAGGAGGTAGAAAGGGAGATCAAGAGCTGCCGAAAGGGCACGTCCCTAAAGAAGCATTGAGATCAACTAAGAGTTGGCTCATGGAAGCCAGGGTGAGAGCTGAGAATTGTTGTAGAGGGAAAGAAGAGAGAAAGAGAGGAAGGAGATGGAGGATCCTAAGTAGGCAGGGGAGGTTTATTTAGATTCAGTCAGTGAGAGACATTCAAGGGGTATTTAGAAGATAAAAGAGAAGCAAAAGCCATTCTTGTTTTTCTAACATCAAAGGCACATTGGCCTCAAGAGACAGCAAAATGAAGCTTTGCAGTGACTTCTTGGTGCCCACCTGATTCCCTCTTCCTTGGCCATGCAGGCAGCTGAGATAGCGTTTAAGATTTCTGCAGCTTCCTTATTGCCTCAGATTAGTGGTGGTTTTCTCTGACCTTTGTTCTCCCAACCCTTTCCAAAGAGTTATAAACATCCTATTCCCCATATTAAATCCCCTCCTGCTTTTTTGTTTTCTTAGTATACCCTGATTAAGTAATACACCTGATGGAATAGAAGCTTTCTTTTTCTTTTCTTTTTTTTTTTTTGCTTTTTAGGGCTGCACCCATGACGTATGGAGGTTCCCAGGCTAGGGGTCCAGTTGGAGCTGTAGCTGCCAGCCTATGCCACAGCCACAGCCACGTCAGATCTGAGCCGAGTCTGTGACCTACATACACCACAGCTGATGGCAACGCCAGATCCTTAACCCACCGAGCGATGCCAGGGATCGAACTTGCAACCTCATGGTTCCTAGTCTGATTTGTTTCCACTGCGCCATGACAGGAACTTCTAGAAGTTTTTGATAGAAACAAGTATTATAGGAAAATAAACTTATATTCTCTGCGCATCTGAATTTATGGTTAAGATACACATATATTCACTTCACCACAGGCAGCTGAATCCCGGATCTTTAATTAACAGTTCCTCATCCTCTGTCTTCCCTCCCCTCTGATTCACTGACTAGGACCAGTCTAATCCTAAAATCCAAAAGAGTGAAGCTTAGCAGATGTACCAGTTTCAGTATCCTAGGTATAACTGAATTTTAGGATGAGCAATTTTTTTTTTTCCTATTTGCCCTCATGTCCTTTCCATGTTTTCTTTACCCTTGCTCTCTACCCATTTGCTAAGTCTGATACCACGTTCAGGCTTATCACTGTTTCATCTTTTCTCTTCTGGCCAAGCTCTCCCATTACTATTATTAATCCAACTCTATACACTACTGAACAACTCTCCAATCATGTGCTTTAAAATGTACACTCTTTAGGAGTTCCCGTTGTGGCGCAGCGGAAACAAATCCGACTAGGAACCATGTGGTTATGGGTTCAATCCCTGGCCTCGCTCAGTGGGTTAAGGATCTGACATTTCGGTGACCTGTGGTGTAGGTCGCAGACATGGCCTGGATCTGGTGTTGCTGTGGCTCTGGCAGCAACAGATCCGACTGGACCCCTAGCCTGGGAACCTCCATATGCCATGGGTATGGCCCTAAAAAGACAAAAGACAAAAAGAAAAAAAAGTGTGCTCTCATTAAAGGACTCTTACAAAACATAGAATTAGTATAGAATTAAATATGGTGAGACTATAATCCAGAGGTTTACAACTTGACTGACCTCTTGTATATCAGGTTAATTTAAAGCATGCCCACTTTGGCTGTAGGTGAGTTGTTCTTAATGGAAAGGAGTTCCAAGCTGTCACTGCTTTGTATCTAAATGTGGTTCCTAAAGAGTATCAAGGTGAAAGAATCTATTTTCAGATGAAAGAGGAAAATTCTAAAGAACGTATGATAGAGTCATAAATGCTTACGTTAGCCTGAAGCAAGCAAAGTTTATGTACTGTTCTTTTTGAATATTTATTCAATCCAGGAGTGGTTTAAATTAGTACTTTCATTCAAAGCCCCAAAGGCGTTATGTTTTCAGCAAAACTAATAATCACTTCCTGACAACACCAACTGACTTACGTATGTTTCTCTTCTTGGTGTCTGAGAGAAGGAAGTCATAAAGCTAAGCATTTGGTTTCAGTATTAGGCTTCAAAGAAAGAGATACTGCCTATATCGCAGAGAACTGGTATATTGAAATCCTTTTACTCTTTTAATTTACCTTCTAAATCTAAGCGTAACCCATGGACCACCCAAATAAGAAGGGGTTACCTTCAGTAATGGATTCTCCTTACATGGTATGCTCGTTGAGCCCCCAAATCTTATTTTGCAAATGTCAGATTGCATCCAGATGGTTCGGGTGCCATTCTTTAACAAATGGATTCTTTTTTTTTTTTTTTTGTCTTTTGTCTTTTTTGTTGTTGTTTTGTTGTTGTTGTTGTTGTTGTTGCTATTTCTTGGGCCGCTCCCGCGGCATATGGAGGTTCCCAGGCTAGGGGTCGAATCGGAGCTGTAGCCACCGGCCTACGCCAGAGCCACAGCAACGCGGGATCTGAGCCGCGTCTGCAACCTACACCACAGCTCACGGCAACGCCGGATCGTTAACCCACTGAGCAAGGCCAGGGACCGAACCCGCAACTTCATGGTTCCTAGTCGGATTCGTTAACCACTGCGCCACGATGGGAACTCCTCTTTTTTTTTTTTTTTTTTTGTCTTTTTAGGGCTGCACTTGCGGGACATGGAGGTTCCCAGGCTAGGGGTCCAGTTGGAGCTGTAGCTGCTGGCCTACACCATAGCCACAGCAACACGGCATCTGAGCCACATCTGAGATCTACATCATAATTCACGGCAATGCCAGATCCTTAACCCACTGAGCAAGGCCAGGGATGGAACATGCATCCTCATGGATGTTAGTCAGGTTCTTTAACCGCTGAGCCATGACAGGAACTCCCTAACAAATGGATTCTTAACTTCAAGACATCAGTATATGTAACCAAAATGATTACACACATACACACACGTGTATGAATTTATATACAGGAAATGTGCTAGTTTCTGTATCCTAGAAATAGTTATATTTTAAGATGAACAACATTTTTTTCCTATTTGCCCTCATGTCCTTTCCATGTTTTCTTTACCCTTGGTCTCTACCCATTTGCTAAATCTGGTACCACGTTCCTTCCATACTGTTTCATCTTTTTTCTTGGTCCAACTCTCCCATTACTGTTACTAATCCAACTCTACACACTGTATATATATATATATATACATACACACACATACACACACATATTTATGTATATATAATATATCTCCAGACAATTATATATATATAATATATCTCCAGACAATTTAGTATAAATATATCTATTAGGACTCTTGATAAGATAACAGGAATCAACTTGAAGTAGTTTGAAACTAAAGAGAAAATTTATTATATTGGTAACAGGTTATCTCAGGCCAGAAGGCATGTTTCAGGAAGCAAGTGGCAGTATGTTCAGGGAAATTGTTAAGATTCTGGCTCTCTTGTAGTCTGCTTCTCTCTGCATAGCTTGATTTTTCTCTCAGTAGACCACGTTTTATGCTGCAGAGTTTTTACTTTTGTTTTGTTTAATTGTTTTAAATTTGAGGAAATCATAAAGGCCTCTGGACAAATACCTTGCCAACATCAAAGTTTCTATGTTCACAAACATATTTAAACTAATGAATATCGCTTTTAAAAACTAAAAATAAATTTTAAGAGGAGTGTTTGAGACCTGGTGTATTCGTAAATACAGATTCAATAGAGATGCATTTTGAGAGCTTGTCTTAACTACCTGTGGTAAAATCCATTTTGCTTTCCCAGGAAATGATAGTATTAATTTCAGATTATATTACTAATTAAAGGAGTGAAAAGTATATAGAAATCCTTTAAATCATGTGTTCCAATTCATTGACATGTTAAACCTAATAAACCACTAAGCTGGCTTACCCCTACGAAAACAAATTAATTTTCATTTTTCGTAAAGTGAAATTGCATGCGTCATGTCTACTAAACACTCTCCTCTACTAAGAGAGTATGAGAAGTTGAGATTTATTGGTGAAATTCTTGAAGGAAGATCAAGTTTATTTGATTAGGGAAAGATAGTATAGACCTCTATTACTGCGGTAAACACATACACTCGTGCAAAACAGGTAAAACTCAGTGTTGGTGCCAGGTAATCCATCCAAGTCAAAAGTACTTTAATGATAATCATAAACTATTAAGGTATGCAGGAAATATAGAGACTAGGACAAATTATTTTAAATTGGTTTCGTGATTTTGAATTTTTATAAGTATTAAAAAATGAGACAATATTATCAATATCATTGTAAAGAGTTCTTTCTCTTAAGATATAATATGAAAATATCAAGCAATTTTCTTTTTTTTTTTGTCTTTTTTTTGTCTTTTTTTTTTTTTTTTTTTTTTTTTGCCTTTTCTAGGGCCGATCCCACGGCACATGGAGGTTCCCAGGCTAGGGGTCTAATCGGAGCTGTAGCTGTAATCAGCCTACACCAGAGCCACAGCAACACCGGAAACGAGCCGCTTCTGCAACCTACACCACAGCTCATAGCAACGCCAGATCCTTAACCCACTGAGCAAGGCCAGGGATCGAACCCACAACCTCATGGTTCCTGGTCTGATTCGTTAACCACTGCGCCACGACGGGAATTCCAAGCAATTTTCATTTTGCTTTCTAATAGTTAGTGTTTTTGGCTTGGGCATGTCCCCAACATTCTAAACAATGTTCAAATAGCAGTAAATATATTTGCATAAAATTGGCTAAAAAAAGCAATTAGAACTTGATTAATGTGTAAATTTAGTCCAGTACGAATACATTTATATCGAGTTTATCTTGGTATAATAGAAGACCAGGTGTATTTATTTACTTTAGAATTGAACAAATTGGTTCATAAAATTTTTTGTTTGTTTGTTTGTTTTTGTTTGTTTGTTGTCTTTTTGCTGTTTCTTTGGGCCGCTCCTGCGGCATATGGAGGTTCCCAGGCTAGGGGTCTATTCGGAGCTGTAGCCACTGGCCTACGCCAGGGCCACAGCAACTCGGGATCCGAGCCGCGTCTGCAACCTACACCACAGCTCACGGCAACGCCGGATCGTTAACCCACTGAGCAAGGGCAGGGACCAAACCCGCAACCTCATGGTTCCTAGTCGGATTCGTTAACCACTGCACCACGACAGGAACTCCTGGTTCATAAAATTTTTGATATAAGAAAGTGAATTTGTTTTATAGTCCTACTACCAAAAAAAGACAATTTTTTTCATTTGTTACCAACTTAATTATATGACATCAAACACAATGAAACTAGTTTTTTCTAATATAGTTATCCTATAAACATGTTTTTCCTATGTAGAAATTTTTCCTTACCACCTTGAATACAAGGTTAAAGATACCCACACATGTGATGTGAATAGAACACCTCTTATTAGGGCTGTGTGAATAGACTCTTCTATTTGGAGAGAACATACAAGACTAGGAATTTAAAACCCTAATCCAGGAATGACTTCTATCATTGTCTTCCACTAATTATGGAGGAAGTCTTTTTGAGATTCACAGCAAAAATTTGGCAGTTCAATTCTTGAGGCTAATTATATTCTTCAATCGTCAATCAGAAGTGCTAACCAGCGGCTTTTAAATATACATTGTAAAAATCCAGTTAAAAATTAGTCCTTAGCAATTTATTTTATTTTATTTTATTTTATTTTATTTTATTTTATTTTATTTTATTGTCTTTTTGCCTTTTTCTAGGGCCGCTCCTTCTCCATATAGAGGTTCCCAGGCTAGGGGTCGAATCGGAGCTGTAGCCACTGGCCTATGCCAGAGCCACAGCAACTCGGGATCCGAGCCGCATCTGGGACCTACACCACAGCTCATGGCAACGCCGAATCCTTAACCCACTAAGCGAGGGCAGGGCTCAAACCCGCAACCTCATGGTTCCTAGTCGGATTCGTTAACCACTGCGCCACAACGGGAACTCCTATTTTATTTTTTTTTTAATGTAACATTTGATGCGTACCAAAGAACAGAAGTGACATGTTTAACTATCATGATAAAACGAGTGCCTGTTACCCACCACCCAATGTAAGAACTAGAATGCTTCCTTTGCCTTTGAAGCATGTGCCTCTCCAGATCTTATTCTTCTGCTCTACCTCCCAAGCGGTAACCACTATCCTAGATGTGTGTTTTCCTGTCTTGGTCTGTTCAGGATGCTATAACAAAATATCATAGACTAGATGATTTAGAAGCAACACAGTGTTGTTTTCCACAGTAATGGAGGCTGGAAGTTCACAATCACAGCGCCATATGGTCTGATGAAATCCTGCTTCCCAGTTCATAGAAGCCATGTCATCATAGTACCCTCGCATGGTGGAAGGGGTAGGAAACTTGTCAGGCTTCTTTTTTTTTTCCTTGGCCATGTTGACAGCATGGAATGTTCCTGGGCCAGGGATTGAACCCACACTGCAGCTGTAATTAGAGCCACAGTAATGGCAACCCCAGATCTTTAACCTACTGAACCAGGAGAGAACTCCTATCAGCCTTCTTTTTTTTCTTTGTGGCCTGGAAGTTCCAGGCTAGGGATGGAATCAGAGCTGCGGCTTTTGGAAACATCAGATCCTTAACCAACTGAGCAAGGCCAGGAACCAAACCCATATCCTCATGGATACTAGTTGTGTTCTTTCTTTTTCTTTTTTTTTTTTTTTTTTGTCTTGGGCCACTTTCTTGGGCCGCTACCACATATGGAAGTTCCCAGGCTAGGGGTCAAATTGGAGCTGTAGCCACCAGCCTACACCAGAGCCGCAGCAATGCAGGATCCGAGCCTCGTCCGCAACCTACACCACAGCTCACGGCAACTCCGGATCCTTAACCCACTGAGCAAGGGCAGGGCCCAAACCTGCAACCTCATGGTTCCTAGTTGGATTCGTTAACCACTGCGCCACGAGGGGAACTCCTAGTTATGTTCTTAACCTGCTGAGCCACAATAGGAACTCCATGTCAGGCTTCTTTTAAAAGGGTACTAGGGAGTTTCCCTCGTGGTGTAGCGGAAACGAATCCGACTAGGAACGATGAGGTTGCAGGTTTGATCCCTGGCCTGCTCAGCAGGTTAAGGATCTAGCATTGCCATGACATGTGGTGTAGATCACAGATGCGGCTCGGATCTGATGTGGCTGTTGGCTATGGTGTAGGCCAGCAGCTGTAGCTCTGATTCGACTCCTAGCCTGGGAACCTCCATATGCCGCGGGTATGGCCCTAAAAAGCAAAAAAAATTTTTTTAATTAAAAAGAAAAATAAAAAGACACTAATCCCATTCACAAGAGCTCTATCCTCATGATTTAATCACCCCTCCCCCAAGCCCCACCTCGTAATATCATTACATTGGGCACTGGGTTTCAAAATAGGTATTTTGGGGAGCACATTCAGACTATAGCAATTACTCTCTTGCTTTTAAAATAATTTTATCATGTATATGTCCTTCTAAGCAATGTATTGTTTAGTTTTGTTTGTGAACTTTATAAAAATGATATTCTGCATATAGTTTTCTGCCACCTGCTTTTTTTTACCTTGTGTGTGTTTCTAAGACTCATCCTAAGATTATGCTCTAAGATTAATATGCTGTTGCATATGGCTGAAGCAGTGTTTTATGACTTACTTTCCCCACTCATTCTTGTGTTTCTAAGCTACATCCTTTTTGCTGTGTATCTGAGTGACTTTGAGCTTGCCCTCTCAGCCAGAGTTTTATTATCTTAAAATATAAATAATAGTAGTAACTACTACATAAGGTTGTTTTGAGCACTAATAAATTATTGTTATACTTCCTTTTAAAAAAGAGTCTTGGACAGCAGTTCCCACTGTGGCTCAGTGGAAATGAATCTGGCTAGTATCTATGAGGATGCAGGTTCAATCCCTAGCCTTGCTCACTGAGTTAAGGATCTGGTGTAGCCATGAGCTATGGTGTAGGTCAAAGACACAGCTTGGATCTGGCATTGCTGTGGCTGTGGCTTAGGCCAGAGGCTATAGCTCTGGTTCGATCCCTAGCCTGGGACCCTCCATATGCCACAAGTGCAGCCCTAAAAAGACAAAAAAAAAAAAAAAAAAAAGACTTGGAGTTCTCTTATGGCACAGCAGGTTAAGAATCCAGCATTGTCACTGCAATGGCTTGGGTTGCTGCTGTGGCAGATTCAGTCCCTGGCCTGGGAATTTTCATGTGCTGTGGGTGCAGCCAAAAAAAAAGTCTTTTGGTAGTTTATTGTTTGTTTCTGGTAGGTGCCCTGGGTTTTTTCTTGGGGACTTTTAAGCTCTTCACTTCATCATCACAATATGTCTGGGTGTGGCTTTCTCTTTATTTATCATGCTTGATACATGCTATGCTTTATCTATGGATTTTTCTTTAATCTGTTCAGAAAAACTCTTGGCCATTAATCTTTTTTAATATTGCCTTTCTCCTATTCGCTCTAGTCTTTCCTCCTAGAACTCTTGAATAGACATATGTTAAACCTTGTTCTAGCCTCCATGTCTTTTTTTTTTCTTTTTTAGGACACAACATGCAGCAGTTTGATGTGGGATCTCAGTTCCCAGAGCAGGGATCAAACCCAGGCAGCAGTGGTGCAAGCACTGAATCCTAACCCCTAGACCACCAGGGAACTCCCTGTGCTCCATGTCTTTTAACCCCTCTTTCACATTTTCTATTCCCTACACTCTCTGTTCTGCATTCTAAGTAATTTCCTCAGGTGTAGTTTTCAGGTTACTAATCCTGCCTTTAAGTATTTTTATTCTGTTTTTAACACATTCACTGAGTTGCTAATTTCAAAATCTATTGCCCCAAAAGTTCTGTTTTGTTCATTTACTAATCTTTCTGGTCATTATAGTAGTCTCTTATTTCTCAACCTATTTAATTATGTATTTGATTTCTTTTAATGGTTTGTAAAAGTTTATTTAATAATCTATAAATGACAGCCCCAACTCCAGTTCTTTGGTTCTTATAAATTTATTGTTTGTTGTTTCTGTTGATCCTAATCACGGTGATTTTTTTTGAAATTGTGAGCTCATAATTTATTGAACTTAATTTATGGAAATCCCAGGACCCAAACTGGGAATGGCTTTCCTCCAGAGAGTACTTGCATCTGATTCTGGTCTGGAATGCAACTGATCAGGCATCTCTGAACCTCATTGTGCAGAATCAGGCTCAAAGAAATCTCAGGCATAATTCCCACACCTTGCTATATGCCTTCGTGCTTAGTCTCCTTGTCCTGGACTGGTACTGGCATTTGCCCAGAGCAACTCTGGCTTTTATGTTTGCTTATTGCTTCCTGTTCTTATTTGAACTCACTTTTCCCCCTTTTTGAACCCTTTCATGAAGCCCCCCCCCCAAAAAAAAATTATAAAATGCCTTTTAGTTTTGATTCAAATCAGGGTTTAATTGTCTCATAACTAATGGCTCTCCAAGTTATCTTGCTTTCAGGTTGTCAGAAATAGATGTCCACAGGGGTTCCCGTCATGGTGCAGTGGTTAATGAATCCAACTAGGAACCATGAGGTTTTGGGTTCGATTCCTGGCCTTGCTCAGTGGGTTAAGGATCTGGCGTTGCCATGAGCTGTGGTGGAGGTTGCAGACGCGGCTCGGATCCCGCGTTGCTGTGGCTCTGGTGTAGGCTGGCGGCTACAGCTCTGATTTGACCCCTATCCTGGGAACGTCCATATGCTGCAGGAGCAGCCCTAGAAAAGGCAAAAAGACAAAAGAAAAAAAAAAAAGAAAGAAAGAAATAGATGTCCACATAACATTTCTAGTGGAGTAACAATTCTTGAATAAAAATTGTGAAGGATTCTCCCATTAGTATAATATTAAGCTTCTCCTTCACTGAAGTCCCTGTCACAGAACTTCAGTTCTGTGCAGAAGGAACACTCAATGGGAAGCCTTAGATGTGAATTATTGTCTGTGTTACCTTGGGGAAAATAGCATATACTGGATAAAGTACATAATATCTCTGTTCCCATTTTGCTGTACTATAGAATGGGGATATACTCACCACCATATCTACCCACAAGTTGTAAGAATAAAATGAATAACTGTGTTTTAAAAAAATCCTGAAAAATAGTGAGGGAGAAAGAAACTATAGTGGTAATTATAGTAACTAACATTTATTGAACACTTAATATGTTTGGCAGTTTGTGGCTCTCTATAAAGCTCTCATTGACTCCTTAACAACAACCTATTAAGATAGGTATTCATATCCCAATTTAACAGTTGAGGAAACCGAAGCTCAGAGAGACTAAATGTATAAGATAATGGCATTGTTATTTAGGAGCTCCTTATTTATTTATCCATCTATTTATTTATTTATCTGTTTATCTTTTTAGGACCGCACCACAGCATATGGAAGTTCCTAGGCCAGGGGTGGAATTGGACCTGCAGCTGCTGGCCTACGCCACAGCCACAGCAACGCCAGATCCAAGCTGCATCTGCGACCTACACCACAGCTCATGGCAATGCCGGATCCTTAACCCACTAAGTGACGTCAGGGAGCGAACTCACATCTTCACGGATACTAGTGGGTTTTGTTACTGCTGAGCCACAACAGGAACTCCTAGAAGCTCCATATTTTCATCACAAAATGATCCAGTTCATTTGTTATAAAAAGGGCAGATGATTCCTCAAGATAAGTTAAATATTGTCGTATCTCAATTTCCTGCACAATTTTCTCTCAAGTAATGAGAAGTGTTTTGTGGGATGCATGCCCATCAAGATGCCTGCTGTGTTAAAACCCCCACCCTGAAGAAGTGATGTGTTTCTGCTAAAAGCAACTTAAGCAATGAAGACTCCGTTGCAATTTGTACAGCTGTGTAATCGAAACTACTAAAAGGCAAGTTAATATATTATTCTACTCACAGAACAGCAGTTTGATTCCTATGACTTCTTGGCACATCTGTTTGGGATATAAATCCTAAACAGACTGAGCAGTCACTTTCTAAATCTTCAAAATGCTTTACTAAGCAAAGTCTTTAGTGTGGTTAAGGGGAGGAAAAAATTAATAGACTCCCAAGTGAGTGGAGTCGTCTAACTCACTGCAGAGCGTTTAGGGTAGGTACAGGCAAACTGGGAACTTGAAGAAGGTGTACTTTTAGGTAGAGGATGGCACACGAGCCTAAAAGCACCAGAAGGTGAACTCTCTTGCCAACTTGAGATGATTAAAGAGGGTCTTTGGGAAATGGGTTGCCCACATTTGCAACATGTTTAATTTTCCTTATTGGCAAGAGTTCAAATTGTATTTAAGTGGGATTGATTAGAGATGCCAGTTACTAGTGGCCTGTTCACATCCTTTCTAATAAAATCCCTATGCGCTGACCTTACCGAGTGGTCAGTGGGCCACATGACCAAAACAATGGCTAATTGGACACCTGGTCTAAGGGACTGGCCATAAGCTACATCCAATGACATACACCTCATGTACTTTGATTTAAAAAGAACAGAAGTCAAATATTCTCTCTTGGGAACCTACAATAAAAGACACAAAGGAAGCTGAAATTTTTGCGTATGCTGGAACCGGAAGGCCATAAAAGTGCAGACATTAGAGTGGGCACTTTTGTAGCCAGGTTCAGGATGAGTAAGCTAAGAAGTCTGGTCCAGAGAGAGAGTGGTGCTAATTCACTGAAAAATCAAAAACTCTTGAGAGGGAGTTCCCATTGTGGCTCAGCAGTAACAAACCCAGCTAGTATCCTCAAGGTTGCAGGTTCGATCCCTGGCTCTGCTCTGTGGGTTAAGGAGCTGACATTGCCATGAGCTGTGGTGTAGGTTGCACATGTGGCTTGGATCCCATGTTGCTGTGGCTGTGGCTGTGGCCAGCAGCTGGAGCTCCAACTTGACCTTATCCTGGGAACTTCCACATGCCGCGGGTACCGCCCTAAAAAGAAAGAAAAAAAAAAAAAAAAAAGCCCTGAGAGAGATGACAGAATTACTGATGTCTAGTGCCAAACTACAGTTCCACCTCTTTTTGAGGCCTTGGGGTTCAGTTTACCTAAGTTTGAGTGCACATATACTTTTTTCCTATAAACCCTCCTTTTGACTTGTGTCTGAGTGATGAGTAACTTATCTCTAATAACTTGACTCAATCTCTGTTTCTTGCAACCAGAAGAACCCAGTATGGATCAGACCATTCATCGCTATTCTGTCTAATGGTGTTCTGGTATTAATACCTAGATTATCTTCAAAAGTATCTTCCTTAGGAGTTCCTGTTGTGGCGCAGTGGAAACAAATCCGACTAAGAACCATAAGGTTGTGGGCTCGATCCCTGGCCTCGCTCAGTGGGTTAAGGATCTGGTGTTGCCGTGAGCTGTGCTGTAGGTTGCAGATGTGGCTCAGATCTGGCATTGCTGTGGCTCTGGCATAAGCCGGCGCCTACAGCTCTGATTGGAGCCCTAGCCTGAGAACCTCTATATGCCGCGGGTGCGGCCATAGAAAAGACAAAAAAAAAAAAAAAAAGTATCTTCCTTGTTTCCTGCTTTAGTAGAACTCCTGCATCGCAAGTGGCAGAAAGCCACATCAAACTGACTTAAAAGGGGGAGTTTATTGGAAGAACTGAAGTATCTGATGAAACAACCAGGTCTGGAGAAGGACAAGGATGCTGTTGGGCCTTAGAACAACTAGAACCAAGGACTCAAGCCCTGTTGGAACTCTCTCTCTACCTCTTATCTCTGCTTCTCTGTCTCTTATAAATTCATTCTTCTTGTTGTAGACAAATGTCCTCTACATGATAGAAATCATGGCCTCTGAACGTCCCAGTTTTCTACAGAGCTGTGTGGTTTGGTGGTTAGGAAACATGGGCCCCAACTCAAGCGAGATGGTTTTGAATCCAAACTTAGCCATCAACTAGCAGAGAGATCTTGACCTTTAAGCTTAACCATGACTTTTGCATAACCTCTCTAAGCCTCTATTTCCTCCTCTGTAGAATGGAGATTAAAAATAGGTGCCTACCTCCCAGTGTTATTGTGAAGATTGTATGTGATAAAGTATGTAATGCATTTAGTTCAGCATCTGGCACTCCATTAAGTTAGTACTTATTACTTCCCTGCCAAATGCAAAACCAGATAAGGCTTTTCCTTTGAGAATGTAGATCTTAATGTCTCTTAAAACAAATAGATTTACAGGAAACAGGAAAGCAAGGCCTTTGGTTCGTTCCTCCATTCGCAAGTCACAAGAGGTTGAATTAAAAGTGACCAGGCAGAAGTAAGTTTTGCCAAGATTTGATAGTAGATTCTGAGAGCAGCTCCTTTCAACTGTCACTGGAGGGCCCTCACAGGCCTGGGGATTCTCAAGTAGGACCTAGCTCTAAAATCACTGCTAGCCAAGGCACAGCCATCCATGGCCACCGGAGGGTGCCAGATCGTTAGGATGGGGAGCTGGCCCAGACAACCTCACTGGCCTAGGAGACTTCATGGAGAACAAACGAGAAAAGGAAAGAGGGCCAGTAATAAAGAAGTGTCTGCCTTACTGGCTTATTGGAGATACCATGCCAGCTGGGGACCCTCGAAACCTGAGACAAGAAAAACCAGAGCCTCAGGAAATCAATTCATGGGCTTGATCTGGGTGGAAGTCTCAAACAACCAAGTCTCAAAGAGAGCAGCCTGGAAAAGCAGGGAACGGTTAAAACATCAAGGCAAGGGGATCGTGAGAGATTAAGAATCATATCTGAAGAGTTCCCGTCGTGGCTCAGTGGTTAACGAATCTGACTAGGAACCATGAGGTTGTGGGTTCGATCCCTGGCCTTGCTCAGTGGGTTAAGGATCTGGTGTTGCCGTGAGCTGTGGTGTAGGTTGCAGATGCGGCTTGGATCCCGCGTGGCTGTGGCTCTGGTGTAGGCTGATTACAGCTACAGCTCCGATTAGACCCCTAACCTGAGAACCTCCACATACCATGGGAGCAGCCCAAGAAAAGGCAAAAAGACCAAAAAAAAAAAAAAAAAAAAAAAAGTCCAGAAGCAATTTAAGACAATATTTATTGGCTCCAGAAGTATGAAAAATACAGAAAAGTATAAATAATACAAAAATAATTCATAACCCCACAATTTTAATTGGTCTTTCAGTCTTATTTTAAGTATATAGTGTATTGGAAGTTCCCTTGTGGGGCAGTGGGTTAAGGATCCAGCATTGCCACAGCTGCAGCACAGGTCACAGCTTCAGTGTGGGTTTGATCTCTGGCCTGGGAAGTTCCACATGCTGTGGGTGGGCCAAAAAAAATATGTGTGTGTGTGTGTGTGTGTAGTTTATGAGTGTATTCAATTTGGTATTATCTTTTACAATTACCATCATTTTACAAGTATCTCTCTATGTAACAAAATTTTTTTTCTTTTTTTGGTGGCACCCATGGAAGTTCCTGGGCCAGGGATCGAACCTGCATCACAGCAGCCATGCAAGCTGCTACAGTGACAACACTGGATCCTTAGCCCGCTGAGCCACAAGAGAACTCCATAGCAAAATTATTTTTAATGACTGCATGTGGGAGTCTCAAATTTCCTATGAATGTACCATAAATTACTTTAACAATTTCACTCTTATTGAATATTTAGGTTGTTTTCAATTATAAATTATACCATTATAAATATCTTTTGTGCATAAAGCTGTGTTCATATTTCTGATTATTTCCTTAGAAGCTATTCTGGAAAAGAGAGTTATTGATTCAAAGAGCCTGAGCATTTTAAGACTCTTAATATATAAGGTCAAATTGTTTTACAAATTCCCATCGTGTCTCAGTGGTAACAAACCCGGCTAGTACTCATGAGGATGTGGGTTCAATCCCTGGCCTTGCTCAGTGGGTTAAGGAGCTGGCGTTGCTACCAGCTGCGGTATAGTTTGCAAACTCAGCTCACATCCGCATTGCTGTGGAGTAGGCTGGCAGCTGTAGCTCCAATTCAACCCCTAGCCCGTGAACTTCTATATTCCGTGGATGCGACCCTAAAAAGCAAAAAAAGGGGGAAAAAGGGAAATTTTAGCCAAATATACATCTTTCTCTGCATTCTTAGCACCAGTGAATGTTATCTACTTAAGTAATGTGGTCTTTGATAAACAATACTAATAGAACTGTAGATTTAAATAATTTTTTTAGTCATTTGTATTTTCCTCTGTTATGAATTATGTTTTTTACCTATTTTAAATTTAGATCACAGTGCATTTATTTTATTTATTTTAGATTATAAAATCATTTATTTCAAAATTAATTACACAACTCTGGTATTTTCTCTGAAGGTTGTTAGTTATTTGTATGGAGAGTCAATCAATGTAGACCAAATATATTTTTCATTTTTTAACTCAAGGCTTTGACAGAAATGCTGAAAATCCAGCTATTTGTCTGCACCTTTCATAGAGCTATTGTCCTTTGATTGTTGATGATCTTTTTTTTTTTTTTTTTTTTTGCTAGGCGAAAAAAATTTTTTTGGTCCTTTTAGGGCCGCACCTGCAGCTTATGGAGATTCCCCAGCTAGGGGTCTAATCGGAGCTATAGCTGCTGGCCTTCGCCACAGCCACAGCAATGCCAGATCCAAGCCATGTCTGTGACCTACACCACAGCTCACAGCAACACCGGATCCTTAACCCACTGAGCGAGGCCAGGGATCGAACCTTCAACCTCGTGGTTCCTAGTCAGATTCATTTCCACTGTGCCACAATGGGAACTCACAAAAGTTTTTTTTTTAATTTTTAAAAAATTGTTATTTCCCCAATACAATTTTTTTCCCTACTGTACAGCATGGTGACCCAGTTACACATACATGTACACATTCTATTTTCTCCCATTATCATGCTCCATCATAAGTGACTAGACATAGTTCTCAGTGCCACACAGCAGGATCTCATTGCTAATCCATTCCAAAAGCAATAGTGTGCATCCGTTAACCCCAGACTCTCAGTCCATCCCACTCCCTCCCCTTCCCCCTAAGTCTATTCTCCAAGTTCATGATTTTCTTTTCTGTGGAAAGGTTCATTTGTGCCATATATTAGATTCCAGCTATAAGTGATATCATATGGTATTTCTCTTTCTCTTTCTGACTTACTTCACTCCGTATGAGTCTCTAGTTCCATCCATGTTGCTGAAAATGGCATCATTTTGTTCTTTGTTTTTATGGCTGAGTGGTATTCCCTTGTGTATATATCCCACATCTTCCTGATCCAGTCATCTGTTGATGGACATTTGCTTTGTTTCCATGTCTTGGCTATGGTGAATAGTGCTGCAGTGAACATGCGGGTGCATGTGTCTTTTTTAAGGAAACTTTTGTCCGGATATATGCCCAAGAGTGGGATTGCTAGGTCATGTAGTAGTTCTATGTATAGTTTTCTAAGGTAACTCCATACTGTTTTCCATAGTGGTTGTACCAGCTTACATTCCCACCAACAGTGCAGGAGGGTTCCCTTTTCTCCACACCCTCTCCAGCATTTGTTGTTTGTGGACTTTTTTTTTTGTGGCCTTATTAATGATGGCCATTCTGACTGGTGTGAGGTGGTGTCTCATGGTGGTTTTGATTTGCATTTCTCTAATAATCAGTGATGTTGAACACTTTTTCATGTGCTTGTTGCCATGTACATCTTCCTTGGAAAAATATCTATTTAGGTCTTTTGCCCATTTTTCAATTGGATTTTTGGCCTTTTTACTGTTGAGTTGTATAAGTTGTTTGTATATACAAAAAAAAGAGATAATTAAGATTTTTAAAGTATTAAAATTTTTAATACTTTGTCATATTAACTATTGGCATTTATTTTTATTATTATATCTTGGTTAGAGAAGACATTTCTTTTATGTAATTGAGTTTATTTATTAATTTGGCATTTTATTTATTGATTTAATGATTATAAAGTTTTTTCTTATTTAAGAGATAAGATGAATATTCTTTTTCTTTTCTTTCTTTCTTTTCTTTTTTTTTTTTTTTTTTGCTTTTTTGGGCTGCACCTGTGGCATATGGATATTCCCAGGCTAGGGGTCGAATCAGAGCTACAGCTGCTGGCCACAGCCACAGCTACAGCAACACAAGATCCAAGCTGTGTCTGCCATCTATACCACAGCTCACAGCAACGCTGGATCCTTAACCCACTGAGCAAGGCCAGGGATCATGGGTACTAGTCAGGTTCATTACTGCTGCGCCACAATGGGAACTCCAAGATGAGTATTATCTTTTATCTTGTTGCATTTTCTTGTAGTATTTTAAGATTTTATGTTATATTTAATACTTTAAATTAGCAGTACTTCCTTTTGAGGTGTGATATAAGGTGAGAATTGATGTACCCTTATAGTAAGTCAAAGTACTTGTGACAGGGCTCTCTTCTTGTGAAACACAGCCACTGGTCCTGGTGAAGGGGCTTCACAGCTTTCAGAGTCTCCCTAGGTTACTCCTGGGTGACTCCAATTCTATGCTGGGTGCCTATACCAGGCGCCATGAACATCAGACTTTGGATTGCTTCTATTAGTTGTTGCCCCAGGAGGATTGCCAAGAGTAGAGATGCTTTCTCTATTTCCTGGTACTTTGAAATAGAAAACCCACCTGGCCATTTCACTGTCTAGTTTATAAGAGACAGTAAAGTCAAAACACTCAAAGAAACCAGGGCTCGCTTGGGTCTGTGTCAATTGCTCCAGGCTCTGGAAGTCCAAGCATCTTGTCACGGATACTGGATACCCTTATCTAATTTCATGCTTTCAAACCTCTGAGGTAGCACTGCTGATAAATGATTCCCATTCTAAAATCAGGTGGTTGATATCAACCAGCCAACTTCTTCCACGTGTATTGATTGTTGCCAGAGCCATGACTCTCTTCTATTTGAGCAGCATGGCCCTCACGGTACTGTTAAAGGCATTGGTTTCAATGGTGTAGAGCTGTTTCGATCAAGGTAAATCAAAGTTGGGAAGGAGACAAGCAAGTCTTCAACTGCTATGATGCCTTATCTAACTCTGTATCTGAGGGAAACTTGTCCTTCCTTTTGAGAAGGTTAATTTTGGTCCAGGAAAGGCATGAATGGGACCTCTTTGGACCAGGAATCAATAGATAAAGTAGCCTGCTCTTTCTCGGAAAAGCCCAAAGGCTCTCCCAGGCTTATCCTCCCTCCCGTTGTTTCGGGGATTGTATTTGTCCCAATCAATTAATCTTCCACACCATTTCTCCCAAGAAATGAGGACTCTAAATTGTCTCCCCTAATGTCACAGAGATGTGCATATGAGGTCCCTGATAGGACAGAGTTTGTGTCAGCTTGTGGCAGGGTGTATAAGACATGTACAAATAAGAGGCTCCTTCTTGTGCTTGGGAGGCTAAATTTAGACCATGGGCCAGGATACGTGGAGATAAATTGCTTGGAACTCCGTCTTGAATCCTGTAGCAACAGAAAGCAACTACTCTGCCCTCCACCTCACATGGGGCCATTCTGATAAGAATCAGCACTGTGGGAATAAGGTCAAGAGTCCAGAGGACTCTCAGGGCTGCGGAATATGTACCACCGGCACTAAAACTCTAAATACGCGTTTCCCACAGAAATACTGTTCAGTCAGGGTCTTTAGTAGTTGTAGTACAATATTTAGGTACTTTAGAATTCTGTAAGCTTTTGTGGGCTGGCCTTTGGGCAGAGACACAATTTGTAATGTTGTCTCTATAGGAAAACTTGTTCCCAGTTCCAGACAACAGCCCAACAAATAAACTAGTAAGTTGGGAATTGCCTGTTTTGAGGCCTTTCACTGGCAAACACAATAGATTCCAAAGGCTTTCATAGTCAAGCTAAACTTACAGCCTGTGGTCTAAGATATTGGCTCTGAGCCCAGAAGCCCTCTTCTGCCCCTCTGTCCTCTCTCTGCTGAACATTTTGATTGAATTCCTCCTATCCTCAAGAGCCCATCAACCAGTGTTATCTCTGTCCCTGGATCCACCTGCAGGCATTACACTAAGGTAAAAGCTGAATACAGTTGGCCCTCCATAATGATGGGGTCTGCATCTAAGGATGCTGAGGGCTGACCATGGGACTTGAGCATCTGTGGATTTTGGTATCCGTAGAGGACTGACTGTACTTTTAATCCTAAATTTTTAAATTAAAACATTTCAGAATTACAAAAAGTTTCAAGAATAATGAATGCTTGCAGTTCCCTGATAGTGTGGCAAGTTTAAGATCTAGCATTGTCACAGCTATGTCTACGGTTGCTGCTGTGGTGTGGGTTTGATCCCCGGCCTGGGAACTTTTTTTTTTTTTTTAATCTTTTGTCTTTTTAGGATCATACCCGTGGCACATGGAGGTTCCCAGGCTAAGGGTCCAATCGAAGCTACAGCTGCTGGCCTACACCACAGCCACAGCAATGCAGGATTCGAGCCGTATCTCTGACCTACACCACAGCTGTGAGCTGCACTCACGGCAACGCCGGATCCTTAACCCACTGAGCAAGGCCAGGGATTGAACCCGCAACCTCATGGTTACTAGTCGGGTTCGTTAACCACTGAGCCACTACAGGAACTCCCTGGTCCGGGAACTTTTGCATGCTGTGGGCATGACCCCCTGCCCCTAACTTTTTTTTTATTTTAAAAAGAATAATGGGAGTTTGTCATGGCTCAGCAGAAATGAATCCAATATCCATGAGGATGCAGGTTCAATCCCTGGCCTTGCTCAGTGGGTTAAGGATCCAGCGTTGCCATGTGCTGTGGTGTAGGTGGTCGCAGAGGCAGCTTGGATCCCGAGTCGCTGTAGTCATGGTGTAGGCCAGTGGCTACAGCTCCGATTTGACCCCTATGCCATGGGTGTGGCCCTAAAAAGACAAAAAAAGAAGAAGAAGGAGAAGAAAAATCCTTATGTAATCATCTTCAGAAAATAAAAACCACCTATGCAGTCAAAGCCCCTATAGCTTGTCCCTGGTCTCATTTCCTCTCCCTCCTATCCTAGAAGTAATCACATTTTGATTCCAGTGATTGTCATGGCCATGTAAATTCTCAACTGTTATATACACTTACCCTGGGTGGCCCCTCTGCAAGGATGGTGGAAGTGTAGAGAGTAGGAAAAAAATCACTCTGGGGAATATGGACCAGGGGATCCCGGCCCTAATCCAGGTTTGGGGTTGGGGACTTAACCCATGCTGTGGAGGTGTCATTTTAGGAAATGGAGGAAACAGTCTGTACGTGGCAGGCCAATATTCTGGAAGGAAGCAGGGAAGGCATCCAGGACAGGGTGTCTCATGAGCTGGATTTGTCTAGCCCGGCAGATGGTCTGTGTCTGGCAAGCATGGAATCAAGGCCAGGAACTCAGTAATCATAGAAAAGGGTGGGCAAGACTGGAAAAGTCTCTTCAGAGAGGCGACCTCTCTGAGGCCCACATTTCTAGGCTACAGGAACAGGGACAGATAAAAGTCCATTCCCTCCCTCAGTCACTCATCCAACAAATTAATCCCTAAGTCACAGGCAATACGTTAAGCATTAGAAGGGAGGAATGTAAACAAGAACCAAAAAATAGTTCCTGTTCTGAAAAAACCCCAATTAGAAGAGAAGAGGACATATAAAAATAATTACAATAGAATATGGTGGAGTTCCCATCGTGGCTCAGCGGTTAACGAAACCGAGCAGCATCCATGAGGACGTGGGTTTGATCCCTGGCCTCGTTCAGTGGGTTAAGGATCCCGTGTTGCCATGAACTGTGGTGTAGGTTACAGACGCAGCTCAGATCCCATGTTGCTGTGGCTGTGGTGTAGACTAGTAGCTACAGCTCTGATTTGACCCCCAGCCTGTGAACCTCTATATGCTTCAGGTGCAGCCCTAAAAAGACAAATAATAATAATAATTATTATTATTATATTATTTGGGAGCATCTTTTTTCTTACATACTAGATAGATTACAAGCTCCTGCTAGCAAACACTACACTTTTTTTTTCATATTTATATCTCCCCAGTGCCTAGCACAATGCAATCAACTGCATAATGTAAGCCTAGTAATATGCTCTAGCTCCGATTCAACCCCAGCCTGGGATCTTCCATATGCTGCAGATGCAGCCCTAAAAAGACAATAAAAAATATAAATATGGTAAGTTAAAAGATAAAAAGGAGCAGCATCAGACCGGTACACCAGGTGTGAGTTTAAGAAATAATTCTGGAGTTCCCATTGTGGCTCAGTGGGTTAAGAACCCAACATAGTGTCCTTGGGGATGGGGGTTCGATTCCTGGCCTTGTTCAGTAGGCTAAGGATGCAGTGTTGCTGTAAGCTGCGGCACAGATGCAGCTAAGATCCAGCATTGCTGTGGCTATGGTGTAGACCACAGCTGCAGCTCCAGTTTGATCTCTAGCCAGGGAACTTCCATAGGCTGCAGGTGTAGCCTTAAAAAGAAAAAAAAATAAGAAAGAAAGAATCCAGAATGCAGCTTCTTAGGGAGGCATTAGAGAGTTTGGTGGCACAGGGAATCTCTAAGGGATGTTCTGGGGCAAAGGGAGGGGATAAGGTGGCAGAGGTCAGAAATTCGGATTCATTGGGTAGCATGAATCAAGAGGAGACAGATATCTGGAATGAAACAGGAGGTCAGGCAGCGGACAGATGGGGCAACTGTCAGAGTGTGCTTATAGGTCCTCCTTTAGTCACAACCTTCCTGACACTACCATTTGGAATCTATGCATCACTCGAATCCCCATACTTCTCTACTGCTGCTTCTCTTTACCCTACCAGATTTTTATTTGTGTGCTTAGGACTCCTGTCTGTTGGTGAACAAATTCTCCTACTTCCTCAACTTCTTTATCGAACTGTCTGTAGTCGACACATTTTGGAGTCTCTTCCCAGCTCGCAAAGACATTCCTGGCACCTCTCCTCACCCGTAATGGTTACTCCCTCAACCATCCACTCCCTACTGGCCACCGATAACTAGAGTTCATGTCTGTTACATGCAACTAGAGACCTAGCAAATCTCCCACCACCTTCTAGCCTGAACTGAAACCTGGCTTTCCCCTGAGGTTACCACTTCCCCTGCAGTCCTTTCAAGTAGAAGCTATTTATTCTTCCTTGCCCCACATAGAGAGGGGCATAGGCAACTGCCCTCTGGCTCCTGAAGCTATAAGTTGTCTCCTCTATTCTAGTGTGAAAAATCTGCCCCACTGAGATCCGTGCCATTCAACTAGTCATCTTCTGTCCTGTCATCTCCCAGCCTGGTTACACGCTCACATTTTGTTAAATGCCTGGCTCATTTCTTCATCCTGGGAGGAGAGGGATTTTGCTGTCTCCATGGAACAGCCACTTGATGGCCCAGCTTCTTAGTTCCCTGACCTTGCAAACTCACCATCTTCATTCCTAGTCTACTCAGCCTAGTCCCAGTGGTCGTACCCTGTACTTGGTCACCTCCGGTACAGTTCCACTATGGAAAATGTGAACTCTCCGTCGCTATAACTACCCATCCAGCTCTCCCATTTGACACCATCTGATGGATTGAGGCCTCTGCACATTTTCAGCTATATTTTCAGCCTATTGGATAAATCTTTTCATTTGTTTCCCATCAGCTTTCTTTCTCTTTCATCCTCTGCCATCATTGCAAACCTTCACTACTCTTTCCAAGCTCTACACAGTCAGGTGAAACTGTTCATTTATTAATTTACACATTAATATTATTCAACAAGGAGTTTCCATCGTGGCTCAGTGGAAACGAATCTGACTAGTAACCATGAGGTTGCAGGTTTGATCCCTGACCTCCCTCAGTGGGTTAAGGATCTGGCATTGCTGTGAGTTGTGGTGTAGGTCGAAGATGCAGCTCAGATCTGGTGTTGCTGTGGCTGTGGCTTAGGCCGGTGGCTACAGCTCTGATTCGACCCCTAGCCTGGGATCTTCCACATGCTGCGGGTGTGGCCCTAAAAAGCCAAAACAAACACAAACAAACAAGCAAATTATTTGATAAATGTCATTACCTATTTACTATGTGCCAGGTACTGTGGCTACAAAGGCACAGCTTTGCCATTGAGGAGCTCACAGGCAAGGAGGAGGCCAATCCAATAATCACACACGTAGCAATTACAAACCAAGATAAGACCTGGGGGATGGAGCCTGGAGGTGGAAAGGAGTCTTTCAGAAAGAAGAAAGAGCATGAGCAAAACTCAGAGGCAAAATGGAGTGTGATTTGAGGAAATGAAACAAAAAGACCTATATGGAGACAGAAAACTAGAAAGAAAGTGGTGCAGGGTGAGACTGAGTGAGGGGAGTGAGTTGTGGTGTAGGTCGAACCTCAGTCTTTTGAAAAGACCACTCTCAAGGGACCACCAGGTGAAGTGCAGGGCTTTTTTAGGGCGGTGAACCTGTTCTGCATGATACTGTGATGGTGGATACATGACAGTATGCCTCTGTCCACACCCATGGAACTTTATGACACAAAGTGAACCCCAGGATGAACTATGGGCTTCGGCTAACAATCGTATATTTTATTCATTCATTAATTTATGTATTTATTTTAAAGAAAAAAATTTGTTTTTATTTTCAGAGCTTCACCTGTGGCATATGGAGGTTCCCAGGCTAGGGGTCTCATTGGAGCTGTAGCTGCCGGCCTACGCCACAGCCACAGCAATGTAGTATCTGAGCCGCGTCTGTGACCCACACCACAGCTCATGGCAACACCGGATCCTTAACCCACTGAGCGAACCAGGCATCTAACCCGAAACTTCATGGTTCCTAGTCGGATTCGTTTCCACTGCGCCACAACGGGAACTCCCAAGAAACTTTTTTTTTGACTGTACCTGCAGCATGTGAAAGCAATCCAATAATGTGGAAGTTCCCAGGCCAGCAATCAGAACCACAGCAGTAACAATGCCAGATCCTTAACCCACTCCACCATGAGGGAACTCAATAATAGTATATTAAGGTGTTCTCTTATGGCTCAACCAGTTAAGGATCAGGTGTTGTCACTGCAGCAGCTCAGGTTGCTGCTGTGGTGCAGGTTCGGTACCTAGCCCAGGAACTTTTCACATGCCGCAGGTGCAGCCCAGAAAGAAAAAAAAATAGTATATTAACATTGGTTCTTGATTGTAACAAATGTACCACATTAATGCAAGATAGTAACAATAGGGGAAGCTAGGAGTAGAGTACAGAGGGGGTATAAGGGAACTCTGTAATGTGTGCTCAATTTTTTTTATAAACCTAAAACTGCTCTAAGAGATAAAGTCTATCAATTAATAAAAAAGATAAAGGTGGGGGGAGACCACTGGCTGCTATGAGGAAAGTAGATTGGAGGCAGAGGAAATGTGGACAAGCCAGTAGAAATCTGTCTCAGAAGTCCAGTCAAGAGGAGATGGTAGCTCAGACTAGAGTGGTTATAGAGAAAAAGGAAAGAAATGGGTAGAAGATGATATTGATAAGACCTGGTGTTGGATTGGATATGGGTTGGGGATCTAGGGCCACTGAGATTTCTGACTTGCCCAACTTGATTGAGTGATGTCACTTGATGCTTAAATAAGGATCTAGGACAATTTTATCAACACTATCACTACTTGCTAAGAAACCATTGAACACATAGATTTTTTAAACTTTTATTTTATTATTATTATTTTTTTAAATAGTTTTTTCCCCAATACAATTTTTTTTCTACTGTACAGCATGGTGACCCAGTTACACATACATGTACACATTCTATTTTCGCATATTATCATGCTCCATCATAAGTGACTAGACATAGTTCCCAGTGCTACACAGCAGGATCTCATTGCTAATCCATTCCAAAGGCAATAGTTTGTATCTATTAACCCCAAGCTCCCCAATCACCCTACTCCTTCTCCTTACCCCTTGGCAACCACAAGTCTATTCTGCAAGTCCATGATTTTCTTTTCTGTGGAAAGGTTCATTTGTGCCTTACATTATATTCCAGATATAAGTGATATCATATGGTATTTGTCGTTGTCTTTCTGACTTATTTCACTCAGTATGAGAATCTCTAGTTCCATCCATGTTGCTACAGAGGGCATTATTTTGTTCTTTTTTATGGCTGAGTAGTATTCCATTGTGCATACATAGTTTCTTAATATGCATGTAAATGTGATGCTCACACAAAAGACATGTTGTTGTCTGCTTTTCAGCTCTGACTCTGCTCACTCCCCACCAGACCTTCTTTAAAAGGGAGGCCATCCTATGAGTCCTGTCCTTACTTCAACCATTAATTGAAGTATACAAGGTTACATGGCTTTTCTGGACCTTAGTATTTACACCAGTAACACAAGAAAGCTGAACCAGATGGTCTCTAAAGGGTAGTACAGAGTTGGGATGGAGGATGCCAATGGTTTCTAGTAGCCAGTGGTCTTCCAAATACAGAAGTACTCTTCATGCGTATCTCTCCTCAACCCCTGGGCCTTCACGATGAATGCTAATATATTGTATTTCTTGGTCATTGTTCTCCATCTGGCATAGACTAGTTCCTGGATTCCTTCTTCGGTTCCAGGACTGTGACTACGGTCTACATGATCTGCCCTAACTGCAAATAACTATAGACCAACATCAAATACTTCTAAGTCAGGTTTGGAACACAGTACCAGATGGTCCGAGGAACTTTAGTCCTCTGTGTGTTTTTATTTCAAAACCAAGCCTATCTTCAGACAGCAGAACAAATGTGCCAACATCCTGTTCCAAAAACCAAAATACACAAACTCCCAGGAACCACCAGCCCTTTAGTCAATCTGCCTTCTAGAGAATGCTGTTACTATTCAATATCCCTGGGTTTACTTCCTTTCCAGCCACACCAGTAACACAGCCCAGCACCTGGGGCCAACTGAGATGTGCCAACTTTGTCACCAACCTACAATCAACAGTGTAGGGGGCTGCCCCTCAATCAGACCTTCTTCTCCATGTAAATTCCTAACTGTGGATTCCTACAGGGACACTCAAGGTCATGTGCTCTAGTTGTGGCCATGATGCCTTTGCATACTACGGCTTGTCTAAAAATGCTTCATCGAGAACTGCCTAAAGTAAACACAGCAGAAGTCCAGCATAGAAACCAGCACTATGTTGAAACCTTTGGCACTTAGCCTCAGACTAAGGACTGTCTCAGAGAATGCAAAGGCCTCTTGCTCTTGCCACTTCTTCCAACCAGCCCTGGGAACCACACCTCAAGGAAACTATCCCTGATCTACCCCTGCCTAAGGCGATGATACCTTCCTGCAGGAAACAAGGCAGAGTTTCCCTACGCCTCACTCTGGCCATGATTTGAGTGATGACCCCTGCCCTATGTTATGTTCAAAACCACTCCTGCTCTCTGCCCTTCTTCCTCTCCAGAGGCCCTGAATCAAATAAGTGCCCTCTAACTTTCCATCTCATGAAGGAGAAAGTTCCCTATGGATGAAATCCTTCCCCATTTAGATGACGGCTCTGGAGTGTAAAGTTTATCCCCAGTGGTAAATGTGTTAATTCTATACAATGTCTGCTATACTGTAATATCTTCCTTTTATGGGAAGCTTATTAATCTGAGCTAAACTACAGGTTGCTGGCAAGCCACTGTATTAATTGTCCTTGGTCGAATGCCAACCCTTGGTCCAATCAGCTCTGTTTTGGGGAAAGGGGAGTGTCTTAGTAATAAACATGACAGTCTATTGCTGCTGCTCCTGAAGGCAGCTAGTTAGTCCATAGAGCATCCAGCAACTGATCCCAAGCCCTGGTTTGAACAAAAAAGCTGAGGCAATCAGAATACACCTGAAGCACTTTTGCGATTATTTGATTAAGGCCTCTCTCCCTCTGACTAAACTAACCTGCGTGGGGACACACAGCCAATGCTCAATAGATTTTTTTTTTTAAGTTAATGAATGAAGCAGAATGGCTCTAGGGTTAAGAGAAGGTGGGGAAGTCAGGAGGGGACTTGAATGAGTCAAAGGTTTGACTAAGTCAAGTTATGAGTAACTCGGTTATGAGTAAGCAGAATGTAGGATGCAGAAGAGATACCCGGAGTAGATGGTAAGAAAGGCAGGCAGTAGTGAGTGGAGGATGTGGCAGACACACAGGGAGTAGCTGAATAACTTAAGAGGGATAAAGATGCACACAAGCTGTGGCTGAGGTCTTGGAACTGCCTCGAATCCATAACCACCCTCTAATTCTTGTTCTTCCCGACCCTGATAGCTCGTCCTTCCCTGAATTTCCATAAATATTGTATCTTTGTAATAAACCATTTATTCGTAAAGGTAACTTGAGTGAATTGCCACTTGTTGGGAGTCTCAGCATTGGGGAGCCTTAGGACAGTATGTGAGCTCCAAGGAATCCAGTTTTTATTTTTCCCATGAAGCACATTATTCCCTTCTGTGGCCAGTCTATGTGGAAATGTCCTGACATGCTTGAATATGGAGTGGAGACACAGTGAAGGCAGGTTAAGAATCCAGGGTTGTCCCTGCTGTGGCTCAGGTTTGATCCCTGGCCCTGGAACTTCTACATGCCACAGGCACAGCCAAAAAAAAAAAAAAAAAAAAAAAGGAGAGACACAGCTGAGACTCAATCTACAACTCCTGCCACTCATATCTTTCTTTTTTCTTCACCTCATGTTTTTAAGAAAACCCTCTTATCACTCTCGAGCTAGGGCCACCAGGTTTACTTGGCCACATCACATTTTAAAATTAAAGATTAGGAGGAAAAATAAATGTTACTTTTGAATAATATGTATGAGGCATTATGAAGATCATTTTCATCATACTATCAGTGATGACTGCTTGATTGTTATGAATCTTGGATAACCTTACTGTCAATTATCCCGATGGTCCTGAGCCACTTTTGGTGCCTGTATACATAGATTCCTATTGCTGCTATAACAAATTACCATACCTTTCATAGCTTAAATAATACAAAATTTGTTATCTTACATCTCCGTAGGCTAGAAGTTCAACATGGACAACATCAGACTAAAATCAAGATATTATCAGGGCTTTATTCCTTTCCGGAGGCTCTGGGGAAGAATCTGTTTCCTAGTCTTTTCCAGCTTCTGCAGGATGCCTGCATTCCTTGGCTCATTCACCCTGCTTCCATCTTCAAAGCCAGTAATGGTGAGTTGAGTCCTCTTTACATTACACCTTTCTGATTCTCCATAGTCACATCTCCCTGATCTCAACTGCTTTTAAGAATTCATGGGATTATTTGGAGTTCCCGTGGTGGCACAGTGGTTAACGAATCTGACTGGGAACCATGAGGTTGCAGGTTCGATCCTTGGCCTTGCTCAGTAGGTTAACGATCCGGTGTTGCCGTGAGCTGTGGTGTAGGTCGCTGACGCGGCTCGGATCCTGCGCTGTTGTGGCTCTGGCGTAGGCCAGTGGCTATAGCTGTGATTCGACCCCTAGCCTGGGAACCTCCATATGCTGCAGGAGCGGCCTAAGAGATGGCAAAAAGACAAAAAAAAAAAAAAAAAAAAAAGAATTCATGGGATTATTTTGGACCCACCTGGATAGTCCAGAATAATCTCCCATCTCAAGGTCGTTAGCCTTAAGCACATCTGTAAAATCCCTTTTGCCAGTTATGGTTCAACATATTCATCCTATTCACAGGTTACAGGTTACAGGGATTAGGACTTGGGCTTTTTTTTTAAAAAAAAAAAACAACCAAAAAAATAGCTGCACCCACAGCATTTGGAAGTTCCCAGGCTAGGGACTGAATCTGGGCCAGAGCTGTGACCTCTGCAGCAGCTGTGGCAACACTGGATCCTTTAAACTACTGTGCCAGGCCAGGGATTGAACCTGCACCATCTCAGAGACAACGCCGGATCTTAACCCATGGTGCCACAGTGGAAACTCCAGGACATGGATGTTTTTGAGGAGCAATTATTCCGCAGTTATACACTGTAGTTACAAGTTTTTATGTTTTTATAAGAACATCCAGGATCAAGATAGCAGTAATTATGTCTAAAAAGTCTGAGTAGTTTGTTAGATGGAGAACCTTACAATAAGACGTAAGGAATGGTTTTGTTCATTAAAGATCAGCAGAAAGGAAAGAGAATTACCAGTTATGGAGTGCCATTAGCTTCAATGTGTCTGGCACAGTGAAATATGTACTTATCTCGGTTAACTTTCACAAGTCTTTCCGATAAATATTATCTCCATTTTATAGTTGGGGACACTGAGACTCAGCGTGTTTAAATAATTTGTGCAAAATCACATAGCTGTTAAGTGGTAAAGCTGAAATTCAAACTAACTGTCGGACACTAAAACCCATGCACTTTCCACTGTGTCACTTAGCCTCCCAAATTTTCTATGGAACTTAGCTCATCTATATATACATTGATACAGTACCAGACAGGAGATTTCTTCGGGAGCTTTAAGATACTTTCTTGGACTCTTTAAAGATGCACTTGGCATTGCACATCTAAAAAGAAAACATGTTCCTAGGACGGTACTCTATTTCCCCACTCTGGTGTATAGCCAGGAAAACTACTAGACACACTAAATATTTCTCTCAGAAAGAGACCATGGCTAATCCTGCCATTTTATGAACCAGGAAGGCTGTGGACCTGGGGATTTACTGACCAGATTCATGGTCCAATCAAGTCCTCTCTTTCCATCAGTGACCCTCGCAAAAGCCTGCATCCATGAAGCCAGTGAAGACAGCCCTGAAATACTTGTCCAGAGAACTCTGTCAAGGCTCACCCCGACTCCTAATCATCCAGTCACAATTATTAGCAAGGTCACAGACCAGACTCCCTACAGAAGCATTCCCAACAGGGAGAGAGAACTATAATGGCTGTGGAGGCCAAGGGAGAGGGTTGCTTCTGAATTGCGAGTTCACCTCTCTGCTGGGTCTGAGGACTGTATGTTCTCCCTCCAACTCTGCCTCTTCCCCATTCCCTGTGACCCTCTCTGATGCCAGCTGTTTGACTGATCAACAGCTCTCCTCCCCGCAGACTGTTTGCATGTACTTTGGTCATCCTATCTTGTTCTGCCCTCTGAAATTTATTTACTCTCTTGATTTCTGTTGATTAATTGGCCTTTGTCTTATTACTGCCCAAACCCTTGCATTTCTTGTTGCCACCTTGTTCTCTCCTACCCTCAACCCGCTGCCTCATTCAACATGAACATTGTTTCTTTCTAGAATTCTCTACAGGTAGACTGAGCATAGACTGCTTTGGAGCCAACTTCCCTTAAGCCCTTCTGTAGTCAATAGCCATTGATTGAGATCAGCCATGTCTTAGGACCATGACTTTTTCTTGATTCTATTATTTTCTTAATATTTGTGTTTCTTAATGCATAGAGTGATTTTGATGCTTAATTTGTATCCTTGAATTGCATTTTTTTGTGTCTCAGAATGTGCTTCTTTGCAGGGCTTGTTTCTGCATCTTCTAGTGGATGCTCATAGAGAGGGAGTCATTTGTGTACTTTGTGGCAAATGCATTTTATTTTTCAGGACTGGGGAGGTGGATAATAATGGTTCTTCTTCTACTTTTTTTTTTTTTTTTGGTCATCTTTTTAGGGCTGCACCAGCAGCATGTGGAGGTTCCCAGGCTAAGGGTCAAATTGGAGCTGTAGCTGCCAGAGCCACAGCCACAACAACATGGGATCTGAGCTGCGTCTGCAACCTACACCACAGCTCACGGCAATGCTTATGGCAATGCTCACGGCAATGCTGGATCCTTAACCTACTGATCAAGGCCAGGGATCAAACCTGCATCCTCATGGATCCTAGACAGGCTCGTTAACTGCTGAGCCACGAAAGGAACTCCAGTAACTATTCTTATAACAAATCTTCCAACAACAACAACAACAAGCATTTATTAAGTAGTTCATGTAAGCCTCATAATATTACTTGATTATCTTGACATAATATTACTTAATCTTCCCAACAACTCTCCAAGACTAGATGTCTGTTTTACAGATGAGGAAACTGAGGCTTGGAAAGGTCAAGTACTGGAGTTCCTGCTCTGGTGCAGCAGGATCAATGGCATCTTGGGAGCACCAGGCTGCGGGTTTCAATTCCCAGGCCAGCCCAGGGGGTTGGGGATCCAGGGTTGCTGCAGTTTTGGCTTAGGTCGCCACTGTGGCTTGGATCTGATCCCTGGCCCAAGAACTCCATGTGCTCTGGGGCTGCCAAAAAAGAAAAAAAAGAAAGGTTCAAGTAATATGTCCAAAGTCTCCTTGCTGGTAGGTGATGGATAGATCCAGGAATTCAACCCTGTTATATCAGTTTCCAAAATGCAAATTTCTACTACCTTTTATTGCTGCTGTTGGTTCAGATCTTAGTTTGCAACATTTTAGGGAAGAGAATATCAAATATTCAGGTAGGCAGCAAGAAATACCATAGAAACAAAGAGAATTCTGATTATTCTCTCCTGATAGGATACAATAGAGCAGAAGTAGCTGAGTACGGTAGAATCCTAAAGGACTGGTACAGAGTACCTGTTACCTTCACTGTCCCAGAGTGATGCCAGGGTATGGAGCCAATGTGGGTAGAAAAACAGGGAGCCAATGAATAAATAGAAGCAAAGGGGACAGAAAGGACGATAGCCTGGCAGCATTCCCAGCATGGAAGGCAGACATTAGTGGACTTTGTTATAAGACTCCCATGTTAATTTGCATGGATTGGCCAAGTACAATAACACAGTCTGAAAGGGTACAGACTGGAACAGCGACAGAATATAGAAAGTATGTAATGACTCCAGCAGCACATAAGTGATCTTGAGTTCTGAGGCCGTTGGCTTGCTTGGTTCCAGTTGCTCTTGTTCTTTCTACGAAGGATTTCCCCTGCAGCCCCTACTCCCACCCCAGCTGGGTGAGAGTGCCTGAAGGAGCTGGGTGAGGTTGACATGGAAGGGATCAGGAGGTTGTTGGCGAATGTGTGGAATTACTCACTCAAGATAGTGGGAGATGCCCAAATCATAGAAGCCAGCAGAGCTGAGAAATATTCAAGGAACCAGTAACCTAGAAGCCAGAAGGAGAGTCTGGAGGTGGAATGTGAGTAAAGGATGTCACCAAAAACAGAGCCCAGAAGGGGAGGCTGGGTAGAATACCAGAAATATTACAGCATTTTTGTTTAGAACGGCTCAGCCCTCTCCCAATCCTTTCCCAATCCATTGAGACTATACGTCCTATAGACAGCTGCTCATACCCATGCTCCATTTTCTTTTTTCTCTTTTTCTTTTTCTTTTTTTTTTAAGGCTGCACCCACGGCATATAGAAGTTCCCAGGCAAGGGGTCAAATCAGAGCTACAGCTGCCAGCCTGCACCACAGCCACAGCAATGCAGGATCCGATCTACGTCTGTGACCTACACCATAGCTCAGGGCAACACCAGATCCTTCCTTTAACCCACTGAGCAAGGCCAGGGATTGAACCCACATCTTCATGGATGCCAGATGGTTTCATTTCTGCTGCACCACAGCAGGAACGCCCCCTTTTTCTTTTTTATTATAGTCGATTAATAGTGCTGTGTCTATTTCTGCTGTAAATCAGTGACCCAGTCATGTGTGTGTGCGCGCGCGAACACATACTTTTTCTGTTATCTTCTATCGTGTTCCATCACAAGAGATTGGATATAGTTCCCTGTGCTATAGAGTAGGACTTCATTGTTCCATGCTCCGCTTTCTACCAAATCCACTCGCTCTGCCTTCAGATGGTCTCCATTTCCATCTGATTGTCCCGTACCTAGCCTCTGCTGCTCTGCCTGTTTCTTTAAAAAAAAAAATAATAATTGGCTGTACCCGCAGCATATGGAAGTTCCTGGGCCAGGGACTTAATCCAAGCCGCTGCTGCAAACTACGCCATAGCCGTGGCAACGCCTGATTCTTTTATCCATTGTACCGGGCCAGGGATTGAACCTGCACCGTGGCAACGCCTGATTCTTTTATCCATTGTACCGGGCCAGGGATTGAACCTGCACCTCCGAAGTGCCCCAAAGCACTGCAGTTCGACTCTCAACAAACTGCGCCACAGTGGACACTCCTCTGCCTGTTTCTTTAGCTAGGGATTCACTAAGATAATCTCTTTGATGCTCTATTTCAGCTTCAACCCTTGACAGTGTCCAGATTTACTCTGGCCCCATGCTCTGCAGCCTGCAAGCTGTTTTATCTAGCCAACTCGGTTAACCCATCCCAGAACACCCTCCTGCATCCTTCTTAGAGCTAGGCTGCTTACAGTGATGTTCCTTTCATTCCACCTGGGAATGTGTAGCGTGTTGGCTGTGTGTCATGCCACTGCCAACCATGTCCTGCCAAATATCATGATGTTCACTTGGGAGGTGGGGTGGGGAATGTTTCCATTATACCAGAGGAATCTGTGTGTGTGTGTGTGTGCGTGTGTGTGTGTGTGTTTTAGGTTATTAGGAATTGCTAGGTTTTCCAAAATGACAAGTAGGAATACCAGAAAACCTATTTACACAGCCACTAACCTTGAGGGTCCTTTATAACTACATTTTCAGGAGAGAGCAAGGAAAGTTTTCTTTCTGCCATTCACTTTATTCGCATATACCTTGTAAAGGAAAATATGGGAATCTTAAGTGTACAGCTGGAAGAATTTTTGCACAGTGAACACACTAGTTTAATCAGTACCCAGATTAAGTAACAAAACATTATCAGCATCCAGTCCTCTCATATCTCCACCTGATTACCACTCGCCCTGTGGTAACCACTCTTCTGACTTGTAACAGCATTGATCAGTGTTTTCTGTTTTAGAATTTCATGTAAATGGAATATTATGAATTCTTTTTGTGGGTGGCTTTTTTGGGTCAACATTGTGTTTTTAAGATTCATCCATGTTGTGATAGCAGTAGTCTTAGTCCGTTCTTTTTCATTGTTATATAGTGTATCGTATGAATATACTACCCCGTATTCATTCTACTGCTGTTGGACATTTGGATTGTTGCCAGTTTTTAGCTGTATGAATAGTCATGCTATGAGCATTCTTGGATGGGTCTTTTGATGGACATAGGTATGCCTTTCTGTTGGGTATATAACTAGGAGTAGAATTGTTTGGTAAAACTATATGCCCATGTTCAGTTTTAGTAGATACTGCCAGACAGTTTTCCAAAGTTGTTGTAACTAGGCTCCTTTTTCTTTTTTTTCCTGCTTTTTAGGGCAGCACCTGCAGCATATGGAGATTCCCAGGCTAAGGGTCTAATCAGAGCTACAGCCACCAGCCTATGCCATAGCCACAGCGATGCCAGATCTGAGCCGCATCTTCGACCTATACCACAGCTCACGGCAACACCAGATCCCCAACCCACTGGACGAGGGCAGGGATCAATCCCGCAACCTCATGGTTCCTAGTTGGATTCGTTTCCACTGCGCCACGACAGGAACTCCTAACTAGGCATATTTTAAAATCCTTCCTAAATCTCTTGGAACCATGGGGGGGCAGAGGCAAAAGCAGGTATAAATTTGGCAGCAGTGGCAGCAAGTGCAGGTTAAAAGCAAAAATCTTCCGCTCCTCTGCCATTGTTTTTTTATCAGGTAGTTTTCTTTCCAAAGGCACGGGACTTGGAAAATAGATGCCACCCCACCGCAGATGGCTGGTGGCATTCTGCAATACCAGGGCTTAGTATGAAAGGTCTCAGCTAAGTCAATATGAGACACCAAACCAGAGGAGTTAGAACAATTGAAAACTGGGCAAGAAGTTCAAGTCCAAAGGGCCTGAAGCAGAAAGTGGAGTCCAGGGAAGAAAGAAGTGGGGTTGACACAAAGAAAGGCATGCCAACATCAAATTGGAATATAGGGCCAAGGATCCAGGATGAGGAGAGAAAGAAAAGCAGGTGAAGAGCGAATGGGAACAGGTGTGTGGTTCATGACTGGCCTTTATATACCCGCCGAGGGTTGCCTGAGTATGGTCGACCAAGTTTAAAGAAGTGAAAAATACAAAACAAAACAAATTTCATCCTACTGAAAACCAAAGCTGAGTAAGCCTTGTCTGGAAACGTCTTTTGAGGATAATTGCAAACTTCTGGGAACTTGAACGGAGACTGTGGGGGTGGAACAAATATAGAGTTTTCTGTCAGAGATGTAATGTTTGTGTAACACACGTCTCTCCAGGCGACTGTAGTTTGATGGAACAATTGGATAATATAGACAGAAGCAGCCTCCACAAGTTGATCACTGGAACCTCAGGCCCCTTCTGCATTTCTCAGGGCTGTATGGGGGGAGGGGAGGTCTCACAGGCATTTCTGAGTGGCTATCCACTGACTCATATCACTAACCACAGCCAGCGTGCAGCCACTTCTCTGCTGAAGTAGAGAGAGATGCCTTCCTCCCACCTGTTCCATAATCAAGCCACAAAAAAGGGTGACTTTGGGCCCTGTTTCCTTGGGTGCATTTAACGGTACATCACGTTCGTTTGACTTTGTTTTTCACTTGAACGAAAAACTGAGATGACAATGTGAGTGACTTCACAATGTGCCATCCTCAAAAATCACCTCTCCTTACTGTCCTCTCCTGACCCACCCCTGTAATTCCTAATACTTACTAATTGTGTGACCTCAAACAAGTTAACCTTTCTCATGTTTGGTTTTCTCATGAGTAATGTGGCAAGAAAAAGACCTGCCTTTCAGAGTTACTGTGAGGATTTTTTTTTTTTTTTCTTTTTAGGGCCGCACCCACGGCGTATGGAAGTTCCCAGGCTAGGCGTCAAATCGGAGCTAAAGTTGCCGGCCTACATCACAGCTCACAGCATTGCCAGATCCTTAACCCAGTGAGCGAGGCCAGAGATCAAACCCACGTCCTCATGGATGCTAGTCAGGTTCCTTAACCGCTGCGCCACGAAGGGAACTCCCCTGTGAGGATTAAATGAGATCACATGTAGAGGGTTTAGGGAAGGGGACGCTTCCACAGTTTCTTCCTTATCACCCTTGGCGTTCCCCTACCTCCATGAGAAGAATGGCTGATCTGGCTCATTAGGTTCCAAGACACTGATCAAGCCACTTTTCCCAGTAGTTAGGGTCCCATGGATTATGCACATGGGCAGGGATACCTCCAGACTCTTCTCCCTGTGTCCCCATGGGACTGAGTGACACTCCAACCCTGGTGTGCTCTCAAGCTTAGAGAAAGGGAACACCTACCTGGTAGGTACACTGGGAAGGTGCAGCTTGGTCCAGCCCGTGTCCATTTTGATTAAGCAGGGTCCCGAATGTCCTGGTAGTTAGACATTTTTTATTTTGCCCCTGAAAAAAAAAGGTCCTTTAAAGCCTCCACTTCTAGGTGTGTGACCTCAGACCAACCTATTAGAGAGTGCAAGCCTGGCGGAAATTCAGGCGTCATTTGTTTTCTTTTGCCACTGTGGATATCAGCAAGTCAAGTCCTCTCTTTCTCATCACTTTGACCCAGGGTTTCTCCCTCTCCATGTGGACTTATCAAATGATGTTCAGGGCTCCTGAAAGCATGAAAGTGAAGCTATCAGACATTCTTAAAGCTTAGGCTTGGAACAGGCACTGTGTCACTTCTGCCATGGCTTAAAACAAGTCACAGGTCCAGTCCTGATTCAAGGAGTAGGACTACATAAGGGTATAAATTCCAGGAAGTATGGCTGATTGGGGATCGCCAGTGTAACTGACTTCCATAAGAAGTTTTTTTTTTTTTTCTTTTTAGGGCCACACTCGTGGCATATAGCCAGGGATTGAACCTGCGTCCTCGTGGATACTAGTCAGATTCGTTTCTGCCGAGCCACTATACGGGAACTCCCATAAGAAGTTTTAGTAACAGTTTCATTTGCGGTCTCTAGATTTGGTAAATGTATACCAGGATTTACCTCTCTTCCCACACAGGATAAATTTTTCCTATACATGGTATAATCTCCATAAAATGTTTCCTGAGAGTTGGGGGTCTTAGTGTACAGCACTAGTCATGTACTCCAACATATCCAGTCACTATTTTTTATATGTGGTTTAATTTATAATTGTGCAAATAAAGCCTCTGTTGAGCCACCCTCTCAAATTTGACCTCGTAGGTTGTGTAGAGGATTAAATAAAATCATTTCTGTAAATTGCCTGGCACTCCATGTCAGTAAGAACTCAGTAGTGATAATTATTATTTTATTATTACCAGGGTCCCTAAGGTGTTGGGCTGGCCTTGGTTAACAACTTTAGGAAGTCACAGTTTCCCAGGGCACCTAAGGGATCAGTACCCAAGAAAGGAGGTAGAATTGTTCACCTGTGATAACGGGGGTGGAACAGATTATCAGCTGCCCAGATGCAAGATGAAAAGAGAAACAGGTGCAGTTGCAGGAAGTATCAGAAAAACAACCAGAAGAAATAAAAATGGAAATAGCCTGCGGTCAGATGAACAGGAGAAAAGAATTTAGGGGCGAGATATCAGAACAAAAGGAAGAAACATTTATTTCTTAGTCAGCAATAGGCTTCTAGCAGAGATAAGGGCAAGTTCATAGATTACCTGGAGAGGGGAACAAGATGAGGTGCTGCCAGTTTCTAGCTTGAAAGGAAGACAGAGCCAGGTACTGACTAGACTGAGAGACAAGTGGGACCTACATTCCTTTTGGAGTAGTATCAACCTTCCAGCACAACTAATTATGGATGATCCAGACAGCAGAGGACAAAGGAAAAAAACCAGCCCTTGGAAGGTAATAAATCAACTCTGTCCAGAGTGAGGAACCCACGCCAATCAAAACAGCTTTGGTCTCATCATGATTACAGTGTTAGCATTTAGTCAGTTTATAACTCACTATCTAGAAACTTTCTTTTCCTACGTCTGTTACTCTAGTTTTCCTCTTCTCTTAGGAAAAAAAAGTAATAATCTGTTTGAGAACAAAGAGGTTAAACAAGACTTAATTAAGATCATGGGTGTAAAACGCATTTTGTAGATGTATAAGTACCCTACAAATGTGAAACGCCATTATTTTTAAGGGAAGCAGTTTCAAGTGTTGCTCAGCGAGGGAAGTGTTAGAACCCCCTGACTGAAGTGAGCAGTTCTAAAACTGAAGACAGTGGGAGTTGTAAAAACCACAGAGAGACTGGAGTAAAACCATTGCTAATTATTGACCCTCCGAGGGTCCTCGCCCCCGCAACTCTGACTCTCACCTCTACCCCATCTCCCAACAGCTTTGAGAGAGAAAGTGTTCGGTGCTATTGACCTAAGACACTGAGTTTGTGACCTGGAGTTGCAAGGAAAAGGCTAATGAGTCTTTAGCTGTTGTATTAAATTAAGAAACAAATATCTAGATACAGGCAATTCAGAAGAAAGTACTGAGAGTAAAGCAGAGATAATCATCTCTCTTCTTCCAGCTTCATTTGTATCAGAGAAAGAAGAATTTCTGAACAGAAAGGGAGCAAAATTGATGGGGCAATATTGTAGTTGTAGGCTGAAAGGAAGGCAGTCATAGTGATAATTTCTTAAGTCAATTTTATTATAAACACAGCAGGGGCTTTTGGTGCTAAATTAGCCTGAAGCTACAGAGCTATAGTAATGTATCCGAAAATATGTTTGACTCTGTCTACAAGTTTCAATATCATTTTCACTTATTCTTTAATTCAGCAAATATTTGTTGAGTACTTATGGTACTGTCTGCCCTCATGGAACTTATATGCTGGAGGCTGAGACAGACAGTAAAATAATACATAAATGAATATTTAAATTAACTTCAATTAATTAAAATGATAAAACGATAAATCCAATGAAGATAATGACATTGGAAAAGGGGATGGAGAATAAGTATGTACTCACAGGATATTTGTTACCCCGGCACTTAGCACAGAAAGGGTCCATAAGTGCCAACTAAATAAATGAAGAGGTGACCGCCTTCTCCCTCGTTCAAGCCCTCACCACCTCGTGCCAAGGATCATGTCAGTCGCCCTTTCATGGATCATCGTCCCTTCATTCTCCCTTGTTTTCAGGTCTGATGCACACCACTGTCTGATTTACTTGTATTTGTTTTTGTTTTTGTCTTTATTTTTGGCTGTGCCTGCAGCATGTGGAAGTTCCTGGGCTGGGGGGTCGAACCCACTCCGCAGCAATGACACAAGCCGCTGCAGTGATGATACCAGATCCTTACCCTGCAGTGCCACAGGGGAACTCCATCATTGCCTGATTTAAAAGGCTACTTTTGGAGTTCCTGTTGTGTCACAGCAGTTAACAAACCCAACCAGTATCCATGAGGATCTGGCGTTGCCATGAGCTGTGGTGTAGGTCGAAGATGCAACTCAGATCCAGCACTACTATAGCTGTGGTGTAGGCCAGCAGCCACAGATCTGATTTGACCCCTAGCCTGGGAACCTCCATATGCCGAGGGTATGGCCCTTTGAAAAAAATAAAATAAAATAAATAAAATAAAAGGGCTACTTTTATCATGCCACTTTCCTACTCCAAAACCCTCAGTGACTCCTATTGCCTTTTTGGTTTTTTTTTAAACAAAGTTTAAATAAAATAGTAAATTTATCTATCACTCAGTTTTATTTTTTAAATTTTTTTATCTTTTGCTTTTTTAGGGTCGCACCCGAATATGGACATTTCCCAGGCTAGGGGTCAAATCGGAGCTACAGCTGCTGGCATACGAAGTTTGGCATGGCTATGGGTTCGTTTACCACTGAGCCATGAAGGGAACTCCCTATCACTCAGATTTATTTCTTGATTGATGTTCTGTCTCTCCTAGGTCTTACTAAAGACATAGTATCCTTTTAATATTATTATTAACCTAAACAACTTTACAAGAAAGAAGGTAGTAAACAGTAAGCTATTTACATCATTCTAAATCTTTGAACTAGGGAATCACTAAACGTTAGCACTGAGAATGGCCCTGAAAACAGTTGAGATTCACTCCTGCATTTCACAGATGAGGAAACTGAAAACAAGCAGATAAATCCCTCACCCACAGATACGCAGTCAAGTGCAGAAGGCCCTGTCACAGCTTGAACTCAGCTCTCCTGATTCCCACCTTCCACCACACTGTTATGCATACATACACACACGTATGATTTAATCAGTGTGTATATGCTATTTTGTGTCTCTTTTCTGTTGACATTACTCTATGTACACATTTCCACACATGGACCTAAACTGGGTTCTTATCATTTTGGGTCCGTGCATTCCCTGTTCCTTTGTGAATCATCATTTTGAGTTGCACAGCGAAAGTATAAACTGGCCTACACTAATACTTCGTGTTAACTGCTCTTCATAATAAAATAATAAGAATATATGCAGCTGCTTCATAAATTAAGTTTAAAAGTTTATTCTTAATCTGGTTTACTCACATTTTCTTTTCTGAAAGGGGACCTGTTCATTTTGTGTTTTCTAAGTGCTATTTATGTTTAAGTTTTTAAAGTATATAAAAAGGTCAAGGTATAAATGCATATGAAGTATGAAATTGTTTTGCATTGAAAACCGTCAAACGCAGGAGTTCCCGGTGTGGCTCCGCGGAAACGAATTTGACTGAAACCCAATTACTACTGATTCAAAATATGCACATGTTGAGGTTCCTGATTATTCTTTGTAATCCATCTCTTTGATCATGATTCATACATTTGAATATACAGAAAAAGGCTTTGGAAAGTATTCTTCTTCTCCGCCTTCCATCTGGAAAACAGAGGGAAAGAGTTTTACAAAGGTGAATACCTCCAAAGTTTATTCAGTACTTCTCAAAATGCCTCAAGATTTATGGCATTTTATTTTCTGTAGTCTTTGGGGAAATTAAGCCCAGACGGATAATCTAATGGATGGTTTTGTGGTATTGCAGTATCTTACTTTTCTAGAAAGTCATTACTACAAGAAAAATGAGATTAAAAAAAATCTAATTCATATTTTAATTGAATATTAAATGCTTTGCATGCAGAGAAAACTTTACAGAGTAATGCATTCATGGAGTTCCCATGGTGGCTCAGTGGTTAATGAATCCGACTAGGTGGCGGGTTCGATCCCTGGCCTTGCTCAGTGGGTTAAGGATCCGGCGTTGCTGTGAGCTGTGGTGTAGGTTGCATACGTGGCTCGGATCCCTAGTTGCTGTGGCTGTCGTGTAGGCCAGTGGCTACAGCTCCGATTAGACCCCTAGCCTGGGAACCTCCATATGCCACAGGAGCAGCTCTAGAAAAGGCAAAAAGACCCCCCCCCAAAAAAAAAAAAAAAAGTAACCCATTCATAATTTGAGCTTTTTAACTATTGTTATTTTTGTCATTCCTTCAACATTTGAAATACTAATCATGGATGCTATGTAGACCTAGGAGTAGGTAAGAACTGAAGACTAGAAGACACTTCTCATAGGTAGCAGTGCTTTCCCAAATTGTGAATAAGAGCTATCATTCATGGAGCCCTTACTCTAATCAGCATTGTGCTCAGCATTATTACATCATTATATCATCGAATCCTCATGACAGTTTGGTGTTATTACCCCCATTTTACAGATTAGTAAACAGAGGTTTGGAGAAGTTAGCTAATTTGCCCAAGGTCACAAAGCAGAGTCAGAATCCAAAGCTTTAATCCAAAGCTTATGCTTTTCATATACCACACTGCTTCTGTTTGGCGAATCAGTGAGGGAAACAACAGTAGTTTACCTTTAGAATAGTCTCATAGGGTAGAACTGTATAAGGTTGAGGTTGTTCTTGTGAGAAGAATATAAATCCTTTTATTAATTAGAATGTGACATCTGGAGTTCCCGTTGTGGCTTAACAGGTTAAGAACCTGGCTAGTATCCATGAGGATTCGGGTTTGATCCCTGGCTTCGCTCAGTGGGTTAAGGATCTGGCATTGCTGCAAGCTGCAGCATATGTCACAGATGTGGCTTGGATCCGGCACTGCTGTGGCTGTGGTGTGGGCCAGCGGCTGCAGATCTGATTCGATCCCTAGCCTGGGAACTTCCATGTGCCACAGGTGTGACCCCCTCCCCCCAAAAAAAGAATCTAAGCTCTACTCTGGACATATACTTTAGTGACTTATCCCATGTTGAAAGATAAAGGTTTTGAATGAATGCAGCAGGCTTTTTAAAGAAAAATAAATTACTGATTATTTACATAGTGTTCATGGTTTTTTTGCTTTTGTAGGGCTACACCCTTGGCATATGGAAGTTCCCAGGATAGGGGTCAAATCAGAGCTACAGCTGCCAGCCACACCACAGCCACAGCAACTCTGGGTTTGAGCCGTGTCTGCAACCTACACCATAGCTCATGGCAATGCCAGATCCCCTACCCACTGAGCAAGGCCAAGGATTGAACCCACATCCTCATGGTTTCCACTGAGCCACAACAGGAACGCCCTTTTAAAAAAAAGAAGCCTTCTAGGAGTGCCCTAGTGGCTCAGCAGGTTAAGGATCTGATGTTGTGGCTATGGTTACTGCCAATTTTACAGCAGTCAAATTGAATCGTGGTGTTTCTAATTCTTAGCTTTTGCATCCTAGTTATAAAGTGCATGTAAGAACAAAACAAAATAAAACAAAAACAGAGTCTATGATGCAAAGAGTTTGGAAAATGCTGCATTTTGTAGATTCCTCAGGGAGACCTACTATGCATATTAACATATTAAAAGCTCTGAGAAGTCCTACAGTAAAGAATTATTTCCACTCAAGCAAAACTTTGTTTAACCCAGTAAAGACTTAGTTGACCATTATGAGTCAGGACCAGAACAGAATACAGCACCTCTTCTCAATACAGGGAACCTAACATGAGAAACCAGGTTAAAACTTTTTGGAGGTATTCAAAGTGTAAATAGGAGGACAGTGGGACATCTCAGAAAAGAACAATATGAGGGAGATGCTACCATTAAAGCCATAGGACTAAGGGAAGAGCCAGTGTTGCCCAGATGTGGCAAGAGATTTTTGGGGCAGGTCCTCCAGCTCCATTTGAGCCTTGCAACAACATCTTGACTGCAAGCTCATGAGAAACCCTGAGCCAGAACCACCTTAAGCCAGGTCTTAGATTCCTGATCCTCCAAAACTGTGTGAGATAACAAATATTCGTGGTTTTATTTTATTGTCTTTTTTTTTTTTTAGGACCACACCCAAGTCATATATATGGAGATTCCTAGGCTAGGGTTCAAATCAGAGCTACAGCTGCCGGCCTATGACACTGCCACAACAACACAGGATCCGAGCCATGTCTGTGACCTACACCACAGCTTATGGCAACGCTGGATCCTTAACCCACTGAGCGAGGCCAGGGATTGAACCCACATCCTCATGGATACCAGTTGGGTTTGTTAACCACTGATACAGGACGGGAACTCCAAATATGTGTTGTTTTAAACTGCTACTAAGTTTTAGAATAATATGGTACAGAGAAATAGATAACTAAAAGAGATGTTGCTACTTGGAAGTGAGATTCAGCCATAACAAATTCTAAAGTGCAGAAGTAATTTTGCAACTGGACAGTAAACCTTGGGGACAGTATTGGTGAAAGCCTAAAGTACCTTGAAGAAATTGTTAGTAGAAGTATCATGATCATTGATATGGCTGCAAATGAAGGCTTTCCAAAAAAATGAGGTAATGTTATTGGAAACCAGAGGAAAGCCTAGCCTTATTACACAGTGGCAGAAGATTCACTGTTGCCTGCAGTAACCAAAAAGTAGAAAATAAGGGTGTTTTTTTTTTTTTTTTTTTGTCTTTTCTAGGGCTGCAACCCACCACATATGGAGGTTCCCAGGCTAGGGTTCTAATTGGTGCTGTAGCCGCCGGCCTACGCCAGAGCCACAGCAGCGCGGGATCTGAGCCATGTCTGCGACCTACACCGCAATGCTGGATCCTTAACCCACCGAGCGCCTCGCTCAGGGATTGAACCTGCAACCTCTAGTGCCTAGTCAGATTTGTTAACCACTGAGCCATGATGGGAACTCCTGTTTTGGGTTGTTTTGTTTTTTTTGTTTTTTTCATTTTTGGCTGCCCCACAGCATATGGAGTTCCCAGGCCAGGGATCAGATCTGAGCTGCAGTTGCTAAGCCATAGCTGCAGCAATGCCAGATCCTTAACCCACTGTGCCAGGCCAGGGATCAAACCTGTGACCCAGTGCTCCCAAGATGCCACCGATCCCGTTGTGCCACAGCGGGAACTCTGAAGATATGTTTTTTTGAACTGGGTGATCTAGCTAAGGAGACTTTCAAGCAAAGTTTTTCTTCTTGTTACTTATAGTAAAATGTGAAGGGAGAGAAGTAAACTAAGGGAAAAACTGTTAAACAAAAAGGATACAGAATTTGCTGGTGTTAAATATTCTCAGCTTCTCTATATGGCAAACAATGCTAAAATTACAATGTAGCTCCTGAGCTACAAATCCAGGGCACTGCTAGTAAAACACAGTCCAAAGATGAAGCAATGGGTATGATTGTAAAGCCTTTTGATAAAGTCTCAGAAGGATTTAAGGTTGTACATCAGAATACTATTCGATCAGTCAAAAGGTCCCCTAAGGAGATTAAAGGTATATTTCACACAGTCTCTCAATGAAATGATAAAGCATTTAGGAAGCTTAAGGGCGTTATCCCTCAGTCATCACATCAGAAGCTCCAGGTAGAGAAAAGCCTATCTGAATGATATTTATAGGTGTGATTTTCATCTAATGAAGCTGACCCCAAGAATAGTCACAGAAGACTCACAAAATTTTAAAAATAAATATGTTTGGAGAAACATTACCACCTTGGACCAAAAGGGGTAGAGATAGTACACAGTGAAAAGAGGCCTTAGGACCCTCAAAGTTCCATTAGCAAGACGTAGGCCGAGTAAGCATGGGCTATCTTTCATTAAAGGGGGAGGATGACTTGGGTTAGAACCAGGACTCCAGAACATGGAGCTGAGAGCCAGGGAGAATTATTTCCAGCCTTTGGAACTTAACCAGGGAACTTTCCACATTTGTTCAGCTGAATTTCAGAATTACAGTGTACCAGTGACTCCTTTGTGCCTGTCATTTTCCCTCTTTTTGAATAGGTAACAGCAGTTACCTTGTTATACCTGTCTCCCCATTGTGCTTTGGGTGTATGGAGGGCACATAAGTTGTTGCTTTAGTTTCACAAGGGAGAGGACCTGTACTCAAGGAGCCAGACTTAAGGACCTACACCCAAGGAACTTCAACTGCACCTGGCCCTGACTTAGATGATGAAATATTGGAATTCACACTGATGCTGTAATGAGACGAGACTTTTGGTGACTTTGGGAGGAAGTGAGCAGTACTTTGCATGTGGGAGGGACATGAATCATTGGAGATCAGAGGATGGACTGCGGCAGCCAGCCTCCAAGCTAGCTCTTGAATATCCTTGGCTCCTTATATTCACACCCTTGGGTAGGTCCCACACTCTATCACAGTTGGACTGTGTGACCAATGCCATGTCGTAGAAATGATGATAATGTTACTTCTGAGGTTAGGTTATTAAAAAGACTACACACCTTCTAGTCTGGTATCTTTATCTCATCCATATCTCTTGGATAACTCCCTTTTGGAGAAGTAAGCTGCCGTGTTGTATGCAGCTCTAAAGAGAAGGCCACCTGGCAGAATATTGACGCATCTGGCCAATGGCCAGTCAACAACCTGCCAACAACCATGTGAGTGAACTTGGAAATGAATTCTTCAGCCGTACTCTAGCCTTGAGCTGACTGCAGTCTCAGCCAACATCTTGACTGCAACCTCATGAGAGACCCTGAGCCAGAACCACCTGGCTAAGTCACTCTCAGATGACTAAACCTCCGGAACTGTGTGAGATAATAAAATGTTTGCTGTTTTAAGCTGTGAAGTTTCAAGGTAATTTATTACGCTGCAATCGATAAACACACCAGCCCAAGAGTCTGGACTGCCCAGCAGAAGCTGGAGCCACAGAGGGAGGGGCTGTCCAACTGCAGTTTGAGGCCACAAAAAAGATGCAGCCACTGCTAGAGACACTGCCTGAAGCACAAGGAGAAGGAAAGACCTAGCCTCTCCATAGTGCCTCACCTGCCAACCTTGCCTCCATTGGCCAAGACAAACCACAAGGAAATTGATAAGGGAGCCTGAGAAATGTTATTTGCACAGAATAATCTCTTGCAATACAGAAGAGGGTAGACGAAGAAAAGAAAATCTGAAAACAAATAGGCAAATTACCAGCATAACCAAAGGCCTTTTTTTTACATGGAAATCCCAATAACATTCTTCAGAAAGAACCTTGATCTCAAACTCCAGCTTGGGAAACAATGGCTTAAATGGCTCTTCCCCAAATCTCTGCAAGTACAAATCTTAGATGTCAGTTATTCTCCACTTTAAATGCAATGTTTTTCTCCATTAACCTTTTGTTCCTTATTGCCTGGAATGGCCTCATCGTCCTTCAGTTTTACAGTATTTGATTTAGGAATTCCCATCGAGGGGCAGTGGAAACGAATCCAACTAGGAACCATGAGGTTTCGTGTTTGATCCCTGGCCTTGCTCAGTGGGTTAAGGATCTGGCATTGCCATCAGCTGTGGTATGGGTTGCAGATGTAGCTCGGATCCAGCGTGGCTGTGGCTGTGGCGTAGGCCGGCAGCTGTAGCTCTGATTAGACCCTTAGCCTGGGAACCTCCATATGCTGTGGGTGTGGCTCTAAAAAGACACAAAGACAAAAAAAATTTTATACTATTCGATCTATAGCCATTTTTTGGCATTTCAAACAAAACTTGTAGTTATTTAGTACGTCTTGTTGTCCAAGATTAATAAGCTTCTGGAAGATCAGATCTATTTCTGATGCACTGTTGTGTATTGCTCCATCATCATAATACCTAGAACAGAACCTTGCTCATGGTAAATATCAGTAGGTATTAAGTGAATGAATGAGTGAATGAATCAATGTCAAAGGCAGTGGTAGAAATGGTATAAAACTCTGTTGCCTTCATCTATATCACTGTTAAATCCCTCATATATATTCTTGATAGAACCAAGAGATTCTAGAATAATCTTTTTTTTTTTTGTCTTTGTAGGGCCATGCCGGCGACATAAGGAAGTTCCCAGGCAAGGGGCTGAATCAGAGCTGTAGCCACTGGCCTGCACCACAGCCGTGCCAGATCCAAGCCACATCTGCAACCTACACCACAGCTTGCAGCAACACCAGATCCTTAACTCACTGAGTGAGGCCAGGGATCGAATCTGCGTCCTCATGGATACTAGTCAGATTCATTTCCACTGAGCCATGACGGGAACTCCCGGAATAATCTTTCTATCTTCTTGACTGGTCACATTTTTTGAACTCCTTTGAACTCTCTTTCATGGGGGACGAGAACAATAAAATTGTAAACTAGTTTATATCTTGGCAGGAATAATTATCCTCTGAGACCAAAGTCCTGCCTAGAACCTTCTAGCAGAAGGAGTAGTTCAGAGAACGGCACTTGATTCCTCTCTCAGCTGTGGCTACTCTAAGGAAAATTCATCTACTCAGTAGGAAAGGAAAACTCAGCGTTTTGCAAAAGTGATTTTTTTCTCCTTCCCTCTGCTTTGCTGATGCCTTGATAGAGGGAATAAATGTGAAACAGAAAGGATGTTTTTAGATAAGCTCCTTTTAATTAGTTCACTTCCTGCCTGGATTACCACCATGCCCCCAACAAGTCTCTACACATCCTATTTCTTAAACCTTAGTTCGGCGCTCTCAGGTGTAAAGTTGTTCAATGGTTATTCTTTCTCTTTTGAATGAAATCCAGCCTCTTCATGATTTGGCCTTGGGGGTTACTTCTTCAACCAGATCTGTTCTTACCAACCAGGCTTTCAAGTCCTCCAATAACCATTGAACAACTTTACACCTGAGAGCGCCGAACTAAGGTTTAAGAAATAGGATGTGAAGAGACTTCTCTATCCCTCCAGGAAGTTTCTCTTGAGTAGATTAGCATACATCACAGACCTCTTTGGCCTTGGGCAAGTTGCTCTCTATACCTCAGTATCCCAATCTAGAAAATTAGGATACTATAGTACATACTCACCTCAGAAGCTTTTGATAAGGATTAGAGATAATTAATGCAAAATACTTAGCATAGTCCCTCACATATATTAAGTGTTACATTAGGTGATAAATCATATCAGTTATTTAATCTAGTCCCTTCTTCTTTGTTTTCTTTTTCTTTTTCCTTTTTAGGGCCGCACCTGCAGCATATAGAAGTTCCCAGGCTAGGGGTCACGTCAGAGCTGCAGCTGCCAGTCTACGCCACAGCCACAGCAATGGCAGATCTGAGCCGCATCTGTGGCCTAAGCCACACCTTGTGGCAAAACCGGACCCTTAACCCACTGAATGAGGCCAGGGATTGAATCTGCGTCCTCATGGATACTAGTAGGATTCTTCTTTTATTTTTTAATTTTGTTTTTAAGTCTCTTTCATTCATTGTAATATCCCAAAGTGCCTAGGACTCTGCCAGTTAGAAATCCTCAATAAATAGTTGTTGAATGAATGAATAAAGCAAGGATCAATGGAAAGAGAAAAGGAAAACAAAACAAAACAAAAGTCACACACCACACTCTTACCCACTGAAAATGAGCCTGTGAATGTATTGAAATTTCAGCACATTTAAAGAAGTTTTCTAAAACAGCCAAATCAACACGGATAAGCCTCAAAACATGGATAAGCCTACTGGTGCTTCAATGCATAATATTATTTAGATACAATTTTAGAACATGAATGATAATATCCATTGTTTAGATATTCATGCATAAGTAGTAATAGTACTAAAAATAGTATTAAAGACATTACCAAGGTAATGGTAAATTCAAGTGGTTACCTGTAGTGAGGGAGAGAGGGGCCTGAGTTTCTTGGACAGGACTAGTCGGATTCTTAACCTGCTGAGCCACAGCAAGAATTCCGCCTTCACTATGTTTGAGAAAACATGCAGAGGAACTAAATGATTATCTCGAGTATAATAAAGATAGGGGAAGGAGGATATCTGATTTGCTTATGAAGGTTTACAAACCTAATTTCAGGGGGAACTGACCTCAAATTTAATGTTAAAATAATACATTTATTAAGAAAAACGGGGTTAAGACTAGATGCTACAGCACTAAGAAAAATGACAAGACAGGGCAACCTTCAAGACAATTCAGGATATTTGAGGCTTAGAACTGAAAATTGTTTAATTCTCTTAATGTGCTAATTTAGTTTATTTCTATATTCAATGAAGTGGTGTCTGTGCATTCACTAAATAAGACAGTTTGTAATGCCTCATTCTTTTTTTTTTTCTATTGAATTAAGTACAACATTAAATCATTGACATGACCTTAAGAGAATCAATATTGTCCCCGGGCACAAGACCACTCACTCCACAGCTTAATTGGTCCTTAGCTTTCAGCTTTTGACTCTAGACTTATCCAACACAGTAGCCACCAGCCACGTGTGGCTATTAGGCCCTTGATATGTGGCTAGTCCAAATTGAATTGTGCTAATAAGTGAAAATACACGTTGATTTTAAGGCTTTGGTTAAAAAAAAAAGCAAACTATCCCAATGATTTTTATTTAGCTTTTATGTTTCTACTGGACAGCACTGCTCTGGACCCTGAGATTTTTCAGCAGGTGGGGGTTATCAGTCCTAAGGCCAAACATTGCCCTTTCTAAACGTTCTCAGACTCCGGTGATGTAACTCTGTCGCCCTTCCTGAAGGTCAGGCAACTCCATTATCCCATTCAGAAAGGAGCCCCTAAAAGGATGAAGAAGTTAAAGAACAGTTTTAAATGTAGATAACCAAGCGAATCCACCTTTCAAAGAGTGGAAGACAATAGGTGATTATCAACCCAAGGCGACCTCTAGATTCATCTTAAGATTCCTGATCGGCTCTCTTATTTTACTTGGATTATCTCTTTTAATTGTCACAACGACTCTAACATTTAGGTGCTATGATTTCATCCATTTGACAAATGAGTAATGGGAAGTTAGGGAGCTAGCAGGCATGGTGTAGAGTTTGGCCCTAGTTTGTCCAGTTTGACCCTAGTTTGTGCCATATCTATCGAGATGATGAGCTCCTTGTATGTGCTGTGCCTTGTCCTTATATGACCTAACAGACACATACTAGGTGACAAGTATGTGTAGTAAAGTGTACATATAGTATGACTTCAACTATGAAGCTATATATCTATATGTGAATATATATTTCACCCTTCAACTTTTCCATATCTTCCAAACTTTTGACAATATACAATACTGTTTTTGTGTCTCTCCATTATTATTTAAATCACACAAAATGTCACTTTAAGAGAACATACAAGGCTGCGGACATGGGCTCTGTGTGCTGTGACCACTCCCCTCTCCTTCCCATTCCCCTTCGAGCTGGTGTCCCTCTCTTCCATTTTGCGTCTCCATTCTTTCTCTTTCAACCTCTCTCTTCTACTTTTTCACTTCTCTCTCCCGCCTCCCCTCTCCCTTCTTTTTGAGAAGACTGACATTGAATCAAATGTTACTTCTTACCTGGTGGTTTCAAGCAGATTCTTTGAGCCTCTGGAGTCCCAAGGAAGGTGCTCAAGTTGGGGGCAGGGCGCTTAAGGGCAAGACTTCTAAAAAGGATGATTTTGGATAAAATAAATGGTGGGAGAGGATTTCCCCTTGTGGCTCAGGGGAACCTGACTAGTATCCATGAGGCTGGGGCTTCAATTCCTGGCCCCGCTCAATTAAGGATCCAGCATTGCCGTGAGCTGTGGTATGGGTCACAGACACGGCTCAGATCCAGTGCTGCTGTGTGGGAGCTGTCACTCCGCTTTGACCCCTAGCCAGTGAACTTCCATATGCTGCACCTGCGGCCCTTAAAAAAAAAAAAAGTGGGGGAGAGCATTGCAGGGTGAGTGACAAAAGCAGCGGAAACTAAGGTCTGAGGATTCCTTCAGTGAAAGAGAGATGAGTAGAGGGTCTCTTACCTTACTGGGATTACTGCCTCCCTGTGCAGGAACTCAGAGAGGATGTGGACCTTAGCTGATTTGACCTCCTGGATTGAATTAGTCCTGGGTGTATAATTGACTTTGATATGTGGCCTTTGGATCTGAATTGGGTTTAATAAGATTTAACTGCTTCAGAGGGCTTTATAAGAATTCATTTTATCTTTCAAATCTGATTTCAAATGCTACCTACTTTGAAAGGCCTTCTCTGACTTTGGTGCTCTTCCTCCAGCACTCCTATTGTGCCACAGTTGATACATACCTTATTCACACAATTACCTACATTGCATTGTATCTTACTCTATGGGAAATGGTTCCTTTATAGCCTTGCTTCAGGAATCCTTAGGGATATGCATGTATCTTATTCATATTTGTATCCTAGGCCTAGCACAGACCAGGAGCACACTTAGTTGAACAGCAGGTGTTCAATAATGATTTTTTTTAAAGGATATTAATAGCTAACATGCAGTCGCACTGTGACAAGCCTTATGCCTACACTGTTTCATCCACTGGATACTTTAGGAGAAAAGTACTTTTATTATCCCTATTTTACAATGAGAAGACTGAGCATAAGAAATTAATTTAGGAGTTCCCGTTGTGGCGCAGTGGCTAACGAATCCGACTAGGAACCATGAGGTTGCGGGTTCGGTCCCTGCCCTTGCTCAGTGGGTTAAGGATCCGGCGTTGCCGTGAGCTGTGGTGTAGGTTGCAGACGCGGCTCGGATCCCGAGTTGCTGTGGCTCTGGCGTAGGCCGGTGGCTACAGCTCCGATTGGACCCCTAGCCTGGGAACCTCCGTATGCCGTGGGAGCAGCCCAAGAAATAGCAAAAAAAAAAAAAAAAAAAAAAAAGAAATTAATTTAATCTAAAGTCAAATTTGATCCAAGATCAACTAGCAAGTGGCAGAACTTTTTCTATAGGCTTTTCCCTTTAAGATCTGGGCTCTTCACCCCCATAGATAAATCAATGGATAGAAGAATGCTTTTCATTCTGTGGCCGAAGAAGTGACATGGAAGAACCCACCATTATTTTACAGCGGCAATTAAGATTTAAAATTATGGTAAAGCCTGACTTGCTGATGTTTCCAATTTTTTGGTCACCTTTACTTCTTCCTCCCCTCCTCTCTCCTGCCCTCCTTCCTTTCGGTCTCTGTCTCTGTCTCTCTTTCTCTCCCCTCTAAAATTCTCAGGAAAAATGTTTGAACCCTTACTTTGAAGTGTAATCCAGTCAATAACTGAATGTTTCGTGGGGAAGGAAACTAATGTCTTATTGGGTTCCTACTTCTTACTATTAATTCATCTGCAAATTTACAGGTATCAAGCACCTACTGTGTGCTAGGAATTTTTTTTTTTTTTAAGACGCCAGAGAGATAGCGGAAAACCAAAGTAAGTCCCAGTTCTCCTGGAGATGACACTCTAATGGGCACTTTACATACACTGGTTCACTTACTCCTTACAATAACCATATGAGGTAATGATGACAACAACAATAGATCAGTCTAAACAATGCATATCTGTGCCCAGCACTTGTCTACCTGCTTTCTTTGTATTAATTCAATTACCACAACAACCCTGTGAGGCAGGGGATATGTTTTCCTCATTTTACAGATGAGGAAACTGAGACAGAGAGGTAAGTGATTCTCTCAAGCTTCAAACCCAAGCAGTGGGGCTCTAACTCCCAGGCTGTTAGCCGCATGACTATATTGTTTCATTTACGTTTCGTTCGTAATATCACAACTTTCAAGCGGCTGAGTCCTATCGCAGATCTAACTCCCAGGCCCACGGGTTTGCGCTGCACCCCAGTGGCCTTGTAGAATAAAGGAGAAGATCTAGGAATTTTTGCAACACTTCTAAGGAATTCAAACGGATTTCAACGTAATTCCCAGATTTGTTATGTGAACCCTGTAAATTCCCCGGGAAGAAGTAAGATAGGGCCAGGGCCCTGGGTCATCTCACGGTGGCCGGGGCACCCAGCAGATGGCGCTATCTTAGTAGCCACCAGCTGGCTGCCCAGTCCCCCTGGGCTCACCGCCTCTGCTGAAAGCTTCCCGGCTCTCCTTCGCTCCCTTCTCTCTCCCCCTCCCCACGGAGCCCGGGCGCACGTGACCTCCAGGCGGCCAATGGGCGAGCAGAGAGGGCGAGCTGGTCCCTGTGGCCGCCATTAAAGCGAAGGGAAAACCCGTGAATTCGGATTAAAGGGGGAAAAACACCGCCCGCTGGGCCCACAAAATGGGGGAGACTACGGCGTCCCGGCGGTGAGGCCGCAGGAGAGCGGACGTTAGGCCGGCTTGGCCCAGGGACGACACGAAGACACAGCCAGAGAATGGTCTGAGCCCGCAGACGCCGCCACCACCTCCGCCACTGAGGAGACTCTGGGCTTAAGGACATCGCCGCTGCCGGGTCGGGGGCCTGGGCTTCTCTCCCGGTTCTCGCCCTTCCCGCCCCTCTGCGGGCGCCTCCCCGCCCGGGAGAGCCCTCCAGGGCCTGGGATCTGCCCTCTCGGACTCGATTTTAATTATTTATTGTGTAATTTATTATATTTTCTTGTGGCAGGGGCACACATCCCCTCTGTCCCCGAGAGGGACGGGCGTCCGCGGGCTCCGCGGCGGCCGCAGTCCGGCCCGCGGGGCGAGCGCGGCGCGGCCCTCCCGCCTCCGGCTCTCGGCCCCGGGCGGCTGGGTGCCGGCCGGGCGGCGGGGACTGCTCGCGGCGGCGGGGGGGTGGGTGGGGAGGGCGGGCGGCCCGGCGGCCTCCTCTTCCACCGCCCCCCCAACCACCACCCCCCCGCCCTCCCCGGTGTCTGTGTTTCTCTCTCTGGTCGGAGGCGGCGGTAATGGCGGATGGTGGGTTGTGGCGCCGGCGACGGCTGCTGTGAGGGACGATGAGTTCCTCCTTCGTGCCGAACGGGGCCAGCCTGGAAGATTGTCACTGTAACCTCTTCTGCCTGGTGAGTGCGGGGCGGGGGCCACGGCGAGCGGGCGTTGGGGGAGGGGCCGCGAGGTGCGCCCTTGGGCCGTGGGGGAGGGGGTCCGGGTCGGTTCCAGATGCCGGAGTCCCCGGGCTAGGCCCAGCCGGAGCCGGAGCCGGCGCGGCGGCCAGCTCGGCACCAGCCCGGCGGCCGCGGTCCTCTCCGGCGGTCCCGGGCGCTGTGTTTCGAGTGTCGGCCCTTTTTCTCGTTTCTGACTCTTTTTCCCCCTCCTCTGGTAGTCTGGTCTTTAACTTGGGCTCCTTATCCGGCAGGACACTAGCCTTTCCCTCTGTTTCTTGCTTAACTGTTGCTCTCCTCCTCATGGACCGTGTATCCCTTCTTCACACTTACCCATTATTGCCCGTTCTCCTTCTGTCTCACTCTGCTCATCTGGTTTCCCCCCAAAAAGCGGACCCCGGAACTTAAGCACTCTTTTCGTTGTCCATTTTTTATTGTGAGTCAAACTATATAGGGGGGTTGGTTTCTTCCTTGCGCGACTTCAGGCTCTGTGTAAAAAGGAGTAGATGCCATTTCATATGTTTTTTCTTCAAACTTTGAAAACAACTTGCCATTTTGACAATTTTTAGCCATTTTGCTTTTATTAGAACATTATGTTTGTGAGAGTGGAGCGAACCAGAGGAGGAGGTGCTGTGGTTTTGCACTAAATATTTTTGTATTTGTCTAATTTGCCTTCGTTTTTAGCATATTTTGAGGGGGCTGTTCCTTTTTTTATTGGAAAGTCAGGGAAAGCTAGATTTAGGGATGATAATTGTGTACGTTGGCCCAGATCTGGGAACATCCAATAAAGACTTTCAAAAGTACCAACTGTTGCAAATATTTAGTTTTCAATTGGATAGTAACTTAGCTTCATCAGTGATTTAAAGTTTAGGTGACTTTCTTTTTTCATTTTCCCTATCCTATGAGAAATATTAAGAGAGTGTGTGATAGGTAAGTGAATTGAGTGGGCGGAGCACAACTAGTTGGCCAGTGTAAACTGCCAGTCATGTATCAGCAGTTTCATTTTTGGCACCTTGCGCTTTGCACCTTTAAGTTAGATTCAGAATTACAAGTTCGCTCTAATGAATTTCTTTTCACGATGCTAAACTGAGATCTTTAATTTTTATCTAAAAAATAAAATGTTTTCTTGTACAGTGTCCATTAATTTGCATCTCTTGAGCTGTAAGAAGACAGCGGGTTTTACATTTCTGTCTTCTCCAACTCAGTCTATTTTTGGTACTTTTAGGATCAGGTTCTTTGAAGATAAGACTAGCACAAATCTGACGGTTCTTTGTCAGCAGCTATTTGACTTTTCCTAAAAGGAATATGTAAAGATTTAACAAGATTTTTTTTTCAGTTGTAGTTCAGGTTTCTTTTCGTTAGAGCCATGACTTCTATAAACATGGAATGATGAGTCTTTAAAAATTAATTTTCTGTTATAAGTTTGTCACCAAGGAACAAATGTAACCAGTCAGAACAGAAGTTAGGACAGAGAGCAAATGTTTACTCAGTGTGCAATGTTAAAGTACATGTTTATGTTTAATATTAAGCTTCTTTTATTTCTCCTTGGGACACATTTATTGACTTGTTATTTAGTGACATGTCAGTGTTAATTTTTAAATTGTTTTTGTTCTTTTCCTTTGATTTTTGGTTATTGAATTATCAGAACTAATAAACATTTTTGGGGTCAATCTGCTTTCGATATCCTGAGCATACATTAAAAATTGTAATGACTTAATGAAGAGACTTTAAAGCAAGTGCTTTTGATTTTGAGTGAATATGCCCTAATAAAAAAATCATACTTTGTTTTCTTCAGGCTGACTTGACGGGAATTAAGTGGAAAAGATATGTATGGCAAGGCCCAACTTCTGCCCCTATTCTGTTTCCGGTGACAGAGGAAGACCCCATTTTGAGCAGTTTTAGTCGCTGCCTTAAGGCAGATGTGCTTGGTGTTTGGCGGCGAGATCAAAGACCTGGAAGAAGAGAATTGTGGATATTTTGGTGGGGTGAAGACCCCAATTTTGCTGACCTTATTCACCATGACTTGTCAGGTGAAAGCAACTTACATTTCTAACTAATGATGTAGCCATGTATACTCTTCCCAAAAACGTTTGTATTACAAATTAAGATTGAGGGGGGGTGGAACATTGTTGGGTATGAAACCAGATAAAATTTCAGCTTCATGTTTCATTTCACTGGTTATTTTATTTTACTCAGAATTATGCTTATTATGGCAGGCTTTTTAAGGCTTTAAAAACTTTATTCTTTATTCTTTTTAGCTTTCTCATGAATTTTTGGCAGACAGGGCCTAAGGAAGGCATGCTACATTAATTACCCTAAAAATGTAACCAGGGGAACATTACCTAACAAAGTCATAAAATACTTTTGAAGCCAAGTTTAATTCATCTTTGAGTCATTTCTGCCACTGCTTTCTTCTGTATGAATATGCAGACCGTTGTAGAAGTATCTAGAAGTGTTGTAATTTTCTCATATTTTTTTTTAGGCATATAGTAATTTTTTAAATTTGCAATTCTTAAAAAATTAACATATGAAGGCATTTGTTAATTTTGTTATCCTTGGAAAGGGATTCATTTATTTTAGATACTGTTCCATCAAAGGCTATCTTTAATATAAAAATAGCTTTTATAGTGGGACATGGGATCATAATCTAAAAAGTTAGAGAAATAATTTTATTATGAGCAAATCAGTAAGACTACTGCCAGTGTTATTTTCTTGACATTTAGGACCAAAGGTTACTTTAGAAAAAGAAACTATAGCTCTTCAAGTAATGACTGAAGCTTGTGTTTACTTTAGATTGTAAGAGTCCATGTTAAAACTGAATCTTTGATGATAGGAATGTAAATATGATTAGTTATTTCCTGCAGGGTACCAAAAACTTAAACAAGATGTTACATAATGATTCTTGACCAGTAAATTTAGAATTTTTAGGTAACTGAAATAATCATTCTTATTTGAAATCGAGTACCCTAAAGTTTCTACTATTGTCCATTTGACCTGTTACAGAACCTATTTTGTTTTTGGATGATATGTAATTCGGGTGACTATCTCAAACAAGCAGTCAGTAAGACCAGTGTTTGTGCAGGAATGTGTGTGTCACATTTGTTTTGGTAGTTGCTTTTTACCTTCTAAGGAGCAAATTCTTCAGTGTTAATACTTATTTTTTTGAGTGGTTGCAATTCTTTTATGATAAATGCTTTCCAGCTTTCCTAATAAGATCCTGCTGGAGAGTCTGGTCCTTAGTTTTAAATATGTAGTGTGGTTTTAAATATGTTATATGATGTGTTTTGTATACATGTATATATACATGTATACGAAACATGCATGTAAATCAGGATATAATATTACTTTACAGCATCAGCAAGATGATACTTTGTAATTGTCATGCCAAAAGCTAAGCCTGCTGGCTTTGTTTTTCTTTCCTTGACTTGGGTATGCGTCAGTTATTTTAATGTTTGCATGTTCATGAATACCACTTTATTACAATATTTGAAGACTTGTTTTAATGTTGACAACTATAGATAAATTATAATTCTCACTTGGGGGTTTTAGTTTTCTAAATAAAGTTGGCAGAGCATCTGAACAGGCCATCTTTCTCTGCAAATTCCATGAAATACATTTTGTGGAATCAAAGATAACTTTAACAGATATGTGCTATTCATTTTACCATAGTAGGAGTAATGTTTTCAAAATTAGAAGCCTGTTAAAGTTAAATGTGAGTTGTTTTGATGTGTATTAAAATATTGTGTGGGTATTTTTTTTTTAATGTTTCATGTTGTGTGTTAGGTATGTTTTCTCCTGAAACTTCTGTAGTTTAACTTTGTTTTTTAGCATAAATTTTTAAAAATGGTAATACTTATAATACTTTAGACTATTGATTTGTATGAAATGAAAGTAATTTTGGAAAATTAGGCTTTACGTGTAAGATTTTGCTGAATGCCATTGAATGGTAAATAACTTTTAAGTATTAGGGTGTAAGCAACTGAAATAGTAAACTAAAATATATTAGTAGTTGTATGTAATCATATTTTGCTGTTACAAAGTCTGTCCTGTACGTTTTAAACAGTTTTTGTAGCCAGTGGTATTTTTATAATGTTTTAGCTTTTTTTAAGCCTGTCATTTACTTGAGAATGTTTTTACTTAAATCAGACATATCTTGAATAATAAGGTCTTTTCAGATAGAGTATATTTGTCTCGCCCTTTTCTTTGCTCCAGGGACACCGTCTGCCTCCCTTTTGGGATAATTAGTCTGCCTCTGTCTCTCTAGCTAACCCCTTTTTTCATTTCTTCCCATCTGTGGCACTCTATCCCCTTCTTTTAAGCTCCCCTGAGAAGAGAGCAGCTGGACAGTAGGGGTGGCATCAGCTGCAGGAGGCAATCCTGAGTTCCAAGTGGAGGTGTAGCAGTGAGGAAAGGGGAACCGGAAGGACCCAGGTGGTAATAAAAAGCTGGTTAATTTAGTTTGAGCCTGCTCTTAACAGGCAGTGTCCTTATGTTTGGTTCAGCACCCACCACATCTTGTTACTGAAATATTTGTGATTATGGTGGTAATATTGCCCTGGTGAGAGAAGGAGGGAGGTATTTATTTTTGAAGATTAGTTTTTCTTATTAATAACTAAAGTATAGAATTGTCTTCCCTTAACTCAGTCTCCTTCGTGTCATCCATAGTGTATTTTTTTAAAGTAATTTTTTGTTTTACAATAGTTTTGGATTAACATAAAAGTTGTAGAGATAGTTCTAGGGAGTTCCTGAATAACCCTCACCTAGTTTCTTTTCATGTTAACATTTTTCATTAGGATGGTACTTTTTTCACAGCTCATGAACCAATATTGGTTATGTTAGGATTAACTAAAATCAATACTTTATTTGTATTTTCTTTATTTTTATTTGATATATTTTTTCTGTCCTATCATCTCACTAAGGATACTGTATTACATTTAGTTGTCATGTTTCCTTTGGCTGTTCTAGACTGTGACCGTTTTTCAGACTTGCTTTATTTCTGATGATCTTGATAGTTCTGAAGAGACTAGTCATGTTCCTTAGTGCATTTTACATTTCTTCACAGCTCTTACTTGTAGCAGGTCACCTTCCTTTCAAGTTTTGCTGATTTGTAGAAATAGAATATAAACTCGTTTTATTGCTAATTGGTAAAAGTCTCTTACAGCAAACCAACTCTGATTTGATACATTTTTTTAAAATCCTTAATCCCTTGTTTTGTAGCAGTAGTAATACTGTTCAGTAATTTTTAAGACCTGATGATTTTGAGTAAGGATTTGTGCTAACTAGTATTGGCCTAACTATAACATTCTAGAAAGATATTTGTACTTGAAACCCAAAGCCAAACACCTTTTTTTTTCTTTTACTTTTTGCTCTGTTCCCTTAAACAGAATGGATAGTGGGTCAGTATTGATATATTTTGATAGAAAAAAGAATTAGGGAACAAAATTCCTCTTTGCTTATACTCTTTAAAATTTTTTTTTTTTAATTTAAACTTTTTATCAGATCTTGCTTAGTGGTTGTGTGATAGAAATGTAAATGTAGGTAAATGTAGTGGTGGGAAAATTTTAGCTAATTCCTCTGGTCAGAAGTCTTTATAGTGGGTAGGACCAGTTTTATTTTACTTTATTTTATTTTGGTTTTGTTTTTTAGGGCCGCACCCAAGGCGTACAGAGGTTCCCGGGCCAGGGGTCGAATCAGAGCTATAGCTGCTGGCCTACACCATAGCCACAGCAATTCGGGATCTGAGTTGAGTCTGTGACCTATACCACAGCTCATGGCAACGATAGATCCTTAACTCACTGATCGAGGCCAAGGATCGAACCCGCATCTTCATGGATCCTAGTCAGGTTTGTTAACCGCTGAGCCACGGAGGGAACTCCCCAATTGGTTCTTTTAATTGTAGTGTTAGTTTGCTTCAAAGCAAAGTTGTTTCATTATCATTAGTGTGTCCTTGAAGGAGAAGAGTTTTCTGGATATTTTTATTATGCGCCTTAACCTTTTTGGAATTTTATACCTATCATCACTGGCTTCTGGTTTTTCCCTTGAAACAAAAATAAAAACAAAAACTACTACCTCTTCCGAGGTTTGCATCTTAAAAACAATCATAGTAACTAGAATGTGATGAGGCTGAGAAAACTGATATCTGAGAACTGAAAAAACAGACGCAGTCAGAGCTAAAAATATTTATTTTTCCTAACTCCTCTGGTATATATATGGGGTTTTAGCAACATGTTCATATACTTTCATTATAACAGAATTTCATTGTAAATACCGTCAAGCTAAAGAGACCATTGTTTAGTCTTAGAATTTAATTTGGATGCTTTTATGAAGGATAACTGAGTGGAATTTAACCTTAAGTGGCAGCTTTAACAAGATTGACAAATAGGTAAATAACATTCAGGTCTAGTGTCAGCCAAACTAAAAAACTGTTTTGTGCCTCAGGTAGCCTGAAGAGAGTTAATTCATTTCTGTCTTATGTTCTATAATTTACTTGTGACGTACCTTTTTATCTTTGCTAGTCTCCTAGGGACAACTTTGTTTGCCATGCTTCTTTTGTGTACTGTCCATTTTGAGCAAGAAAGTATTATCTTTTAAATCTTAAAAGATTAGCATATTAGACTGACTTTAAACCATAGTTTTTCAGGTTTTGCTGATCAATAATGCTGCCAATTTAAGGCTTTCAGTAATATTTGCTGAATGAATGGCTTACGAATAGGCTTTTTTTTTTTTTTTTTTTTTGTCTTTTAGGGCCACACTTGGGGCATATGGAGGTTCCCAGGCTAGGGGTCTAATCGGAGCTGTAGCCGCCGGCCTTCGCCAGAGCCACAGCAACACGGGATCTGAGCCGTGTCTGTGACCTACACCACAGCTCACAGCAACACCAGATCTTAACCCACTGAGATGGAACCCCCATCCTCATGGATATTAGTCAGGTTCGTTAACCCCTGAGCCACAATGGGAACTCCTGAATGGGCTTTTTTTGTTCAAAGTAAACACTAAATTAGACATTTAAGCATTTCTCTTTATTCTTTCAAGAAACAAATACTATTTTCTATCATGATCATTTCTGACCCATTTATTATTCATTAGTGTATTTTGTATTTTAATTTTAATAGTTTTGCAGACTTAGATTTAGGAAAAGATTTACTGGTTTACCACTGTGGTGCTATTTAAAGATGTCAGTTATGAGACAACTGAATGAATGTAAGTACTAAGTGTAGCAGCTTTTTTGACGCCCTCCCCCCCGCCCTGGTCATAGAGAATTGTTTTGATTGACCTATCACATTCTTCAAATTTTATCTTCAGAAAAAAATTTTTGGAGTTCCCATCATGGCTCAGTGGTTAACGAATCTGACTAGGAACCATGAGGTTGCGGGTTCAATCCCTGGCCTAGATCAGCAGGTTAAAGATCCGGTGATCCTGTGAGCTGTGGTGTAGGTGGCAGATGAGGCTTGGATCCCACATTGCTGTGGCTCTGGTGTAGGCCGGCAGCTACAGCTCCGATTAGACCCCTAGCCTGGGAACCTCCATATGCCACAGGTGCGGCCCTGGAAAAGAAAAAAAAAATTTTTTTTTTTTAAAATGGAAATCAAATTTAGCATTCGAACTTTTGAATTGTTCTCTTCAAATATTTTCTAAAATTTTTTGAAGTAATAGTGACAATTAAGAGTTCTAATGCTAAGGGTAATGGAAAAGTACTAAAAACACAGAATTGGAACTGTTTTCTCTGGGGATGCAGATACAAGAGGAGGAAAACATTTAAATACATTAATCAGACTTTTTCTATTAGAGTCTGGTTGATTAAGTTCAAAAGAGCTAGGTAAAGATTTGCCGTGTATTCCACCCCCCCTTCCCTATGAACAATGCTTGGGTTGAGATTCAAGGAGTTATTTTAAATAACGTGGAGTTCCCATCATGGCTTAGCAGTAATGAACCCAGTTAGTATCCATGAGGACTCGGGTTCAATCCCTGGCCTCGCTCAGTGGGTTAAGGATCCGGCATTGCTGTGAACTGTGGTATAGGTCTCAGACACACTTCAGATCCCTCGTTGTTGTGGCTGTGGTATAGGCCAGCAGCTGCAGCTCTGATTCTGCCCTTGGCTGGGTAACTTCCATATGCTGCAGTTGGGGCCCTCAAAAGACCAAAAAAAGAAAAAAGGTAATGTAAGAGGTGCACATCACTGTGTCTTGGGTGGCTTGGTTGTACGCTTTCAGCTTTTATATCTCTGAATACAGCATGTAGAGAAGTACTTTTATTATGGTTGTTATATCAGGATATTAGAGACTTGGCTCAGTAGGCATCTAGTTTCTGAGAAACACCCCTTAACCCTCTAAAAAAAATACTTTTAGTCTTTCATTGAGTGTTATTATTTCCACAGCAATAAAACATGAAATTATGTTACTTTAGTGTAATGGTTGCTTAGTTACCTGCCATATGGGTGAAGATGTACTTAAGAGATTTCTGGCCTTAGAAAATCCTAGCAGTGATCTGTTCTTTATCTTATGCTTAACTCCTATTTAGTGCTGATGAGCATTGTGGACATTTGAAGATACAGTGTAAAATGAGGATTAAGTTCACCTGAGTTTCTCTAGACTAAAATATTTAGAGCAATGAGAGAAATGCTTGAATATTAATAATGATTAATTTTCTAAACAGTTCTTAGTATTCTTTTTTTTTTTTTTTTGGTCTTTTTAGGGCCATACCCTCGGCATATGGAAGTTCCCAGGCTAGGCATCGAATCAGAGCTGCAGCTGCCGGCCTACACCACAGGCACAGCAACTTGGGATCCAAGCCATGTCTGTGATCCACACCACAGCTCATGGCAATGCCAGATCCTTAACCCACTGAGCAGGGGCAGGGATCAAACCCAAATCCTCATGAATACCTAGTCAGTTTCATTACCTATGAGCTACAACCGGAACTCGGAATATGTGGTATTCTTGAACTATTTAACTATAGGTTTAACTGAAACGGATTTTTTTTTTTTTTTTTTTTTTTTTTTTGTCTTTTTACCTTTTTTTGGGCTGCTCCCGCAGCATATGGAGGTTCCTAGGCTAGGGGTCTAATCGGAGCTGTAGGTGCCAGCCTACACCAGAGCCACAGCAACACCAGATCTAAGCTGCCTCTGAAACCTACACCACAGCTCACGGCAACACCAGATCCTTAACCTATTGAGCAAGGCCAGGGATTGAACTTGCAACCTCATGGTTTCTAGTTGGATTTGTTACCCACTGAGCCACGATGGGAACTCTGAAATAGTTTTTTTAAAATAAACCCATAACATTGTCAGAATTTCATGTGAAAATTTATTTTATATATTTATGTATTTATTTTGTGTTTTGTGTTTTTAGGGCCTCACCCAAAGCATATGGAGGTTCCCAGGCTAGGGCTCTAACTGGAGATATTGCTGCCGGCCTACGCCAGAGCCACAGCAGTGCCAGATCCGAGCCATGTCTGCAACCTACGCCACAGCTCATGGCAACACCAGATCCTTAACCCACTGAGTGAGGCCAGGGATTGAACCTACAACCTCATGGTTCCTAGTTGGATTTGTTTCTGCTGCACCACGATGGGAACTCCTTTATTTTTATTTTTAAATTTTTTTTTTTTTAAATTTGTGTAATTGTATTACAGCTTTTACTATCCCCAAAGTTTTTTTTTTTTTGTCGCTTTAGGGCCACACCCATGGCATATGAAGGTTCCCAGGCTAGGGGTCCAGTTGGAGCTATAGCCGCCAGCCTAAGCCACAGCAACATGGGATCTAAGCCTTGTCTGTGACCTACATCACAGCGCACGGCAACGCCAGATCCTTAATCCACTGAGTGAGGCCAGGGATCAAACCACCATCCTCATGGATCCTAGTTGAGTTCTTTAACTGCTGAGCCATGACAGGAACTCCCCAAAGGTTTTTAATTTACTCTTTTTGGGAAGAAGACAAATTCCCTTTCTCAAATTTTAAGTGAATAATTTTCTGATATTTGAAGTTTATCATGACTGCAACTTTGATATGTAGTTATAACTGTGTGTCTTGGATTTTTGTTGCTTTAAAACTTAGAAGTGGAGTTCCCATTGTGGCGCAGTGGAAACATAGCTGACGAGGAACCATGAGGTTGTGGGTTTGATCCCTGGCCTCCCTCAGTAGGTTAAGAATTCGGTGTTGCCGTGAGCTGTGGTGTAGGTTGCAGACACGGCTGGGATCTGGCATTGCTGTGGCTCTGGCGTAGGCCAGCAGCAACATCTCTGATTAGACCCCTACCCTGGGAAACTCCATATGCCGTGGGTGCAGCTCTCAAAAAGGCAAAAGACAAAAAAAAAACAAAAAAACAAAAAACTTAGAAGTAGTTAGAAAAAAGATTTTGGTAGGGCCTACTCCTGAATGATAAATGCCACTCCATTGTGTTTAGATTTAGAAGGTAAGGATTTTTGAGGTAATGTCAATAAAAATAAGAGTACACTAAATATATTATAAAGAAATGAAGAATTGTGAGGTTGTCCCAGCATAATTCTCTTGGAATTAAGCTATGTATACTTCTAGTAATCATAAATCTTATAGTTTGACCTAAAACTCCTAATGTAGCTATTTAACTTTGAAATGACAGAACCTGATTATGATTAGGCTGAAAGCAGTTGAGAAAGTTTCTTTTCTTTTCTTTTTTTTTTTTTTTTGTCTCTCAGCAGTTCGCAAATATGGTGTGATCTAGACTTTTTAAATAATTGAATTTACTATGTGCCACTTCCCTTTTCTCCTAGCCTACTGTTCACTTTAATAAAGTGAAACTTGTAAAATTTTGGCTTTAAACGGAAGTAGATAAGGATGTCTATAATACAGTATAATGTGAAGAACTTTTTAATGTTGATGTTTAGTATTAATGACTTTAAAATTATTTCAACTTTCAAGTATTGTCATTTTCTTACCTCATTTTTAAAAAAGCTTGTCTTTTTAGAAAGAACACAATTAGTTGATTTGAAAGACTTTTGACTAATTTAGGAAACACTTTAAAGAACAACATAAAATCAACATTAACCTTTGTCGTGGCACAAATTTCTAGTGCAGGTAAAAGTCCACTGTCATTATGCTTTTGAGTTAATGTTTATTCTGCTCATTTGTTATGTAAGTTATGAATATAAACTGTATCACTATCAATATGTTTCTGCTTTTATTTAAGACAGCATAGTTATTTTTCTGTTGAAATGGTGTATACATTTTAAAAGTTGAATTAAGAAGGGTTATTTATTTTTACTTCAGTTGAATGAAGACCCATATTTATAAAATGGTTAAAATTTATAGGCTATAGGATACTAAATTATATTTGAAATAGCAACTTAAAATATTACAAAGTTAAATGCTGAAGGTAGTAGCTATCATTTATACTAGGATTCCTTGGATGCTTTGTTACAGGTTTGAGATGGATAGAGAATAAAAAAAAATATTTTCTGAACTACATACTTATCTTAAAATGACTGTTAAGCTTTTCCTTTTTTTCTGTAACTTGGAGTGGCTATTTGATTTGCTGGCAAAATTGAGGGTGCATAATTAATGAAGGTCGCTGTAACTTTATATCAGAAATGCTATTTAAAATTTGTCTTCAGGAGTTCCTACTGTGACAGATGGGTTAAGGATCTGGCTGCAGTGGCTCAGGTTGCTGTGGAGGTGTGGGTTCCATCCCTGACCTAGTGCAGTGGGTTAAGGATCGGTTGTGACCTCATCTGTGGCATAGGTTGCAGCTGTGGCTTGGATTTGATCCCTGACCCAGGAAATTCCATATACTGTCAATATGGCCAAAAGAAATTGTCTTTGAATTTTTAAATTTCTTCCCCAGGTAGAGACTCCTATACTGAATAGTAATCATGGCAATCCATTTGGTTGAAATGAGACCTAAGGTGGCTGATAATGCATTGCTTCTTAGGCTCTGTGCCAAAAACTTCCTTTTTGATCCACCACTTATTTTTATAGTTGAGTCATGGATTAGAATGCTGATTGACATAAAGTGTTTTGAGTTTAATTATTAACTGTCCAGTTTTTTTGGTCAGGCTGAATGACTGAAGAAATTAGGACAAAGTAACAAGTGAGCCAGCTTAAAAATTGGCATCTTAGGTATAGAGTGTTTAATATTTCCCTAGTTATGCAGATGTCCTTTTCGTTTATACAGAAACCAAATCAGCATGTTTGCAATGTATCATTGCTCTTTTTATATGGTGGGAAAATAATTTTCAGGTAATTTAATAGAATGCATGATATTTAGGCCTTTTATTCCCCATGGAGCATCTTTGAAACCTTATATTTTAATGTCTAGAGAGATATTGAAATGATTGTTGTTCAGCATTCTGAGGTAAAGCAGGGTTTATGAATTTAGGGATTAAGCTGTAACACTTTTTAACATGGCTCTGAGTAGATTCATTTCTCTTTTAGAAGAGGAAGATGGAGTGTGGGAGAATGGACTTTCCTACGAATGCCGTACTTTGCTTTTCAAAGCAGTTCACAATCTGTTGGAACGGTGTTTAATGAACCGGAACTTTGTACGTATTGGCAAGTGGTTTGTAAAGCCTTATGAAAAAGATGAAAAACCTATAAATAAAAGGTAAGCTATTATATTTAAACTCTCACTTGCTATTTCTTTAGGCTTGTTAATTTTAATGACTTTATAGAAAATGTGGGATAAAGCAAACTAGTATAAACATATTCATGAGGTTAACGTTGGCAAAGTACAATAAGTATTCAGTTTTCTTTCACCCCTTCATTCTTTCTTTTACACATTTTTAAGAATTTTCTTGCAGTGGTGATATAGGCAGTATGTCAATACAGTAGCTTAAGTTTTGACTTGGGATGATACAGAAGATACGGAGTGAAAGTAGACTTATGCATTGACGTATACTTTTTTAGTACTAGTGGAAATATATTCATAGTACTCTTAAAATTAAATAATATTAATATTTGATTTTAGATGGTGGTTTGTAGTCATATTTTGGCTTGAGTTAAGCCTTCTCATTTTCAAACCTATGTTTTTGCTTTGAAGTTATTTAAATTTGTTTTTTTTTTTTGCTATATGAGATTTGTTTACTTTTGGGTTGTTCATAATTTTCTTTAACTTTGAATTAAGCAAATTTATGACAATCTATAGAATAGTTGCAGATGGAGCCATAGAAGATTTAAGACCTGTTTAGTTAAAAGCTTTAGGTTACTATTCTCTGTGATTTGAATAATATAAGACACAATCTGTTAGAAGATTTAGTTCCAAGCAGTTGTTGCTTTGACTTCAAGAGAGATGAAAACAGTGGTGAGGTGAATAAGGGATGTGGGAGAAGAGAAAAGAAAGGAAATTTAGTAGTTTTCCCTAAAAGATGTGAGGATATGAAATACTGGTTGTGATTATAATCATTGAGATGTCATTTATTATGTCTTATGCACATCTATTTTCATGTGCACCTGGAGTGTTTTCAGACTTCCGTTTTTAGTTTCAGTGTAATGGATGAATAAGTAAGCCTGGACAAATCAAGACTTTCACTTTTTTTCCCTCTGAAAATTAAAATAAATCTTTATTGGAGTTCCCTTTGTGGCTCATCAATTTAAGGACCCTATATTGTCTCTGTGAGCAGTGGGTTTGATACCTGGCGTTACTCAGTGAGTTAATGATCTCTTATTGCTGCTGTGGCTTAAGTCACAGATGTGGCTCAGATCTGATGTTGCTGTGGCTGTAGTGTAGGCCTCAGCTGCAGCTGCAGCTGCAGGTGCAGCTCCGATTTGACCCCTAGCCTGAGAACTTCCATATGCTGCAAGAGCAGCTGTAAAAGGAAAAAAAAAATTAAACCTTTATTTATTTATTTAGTCTTTTTAGGACTGCACCCATGACACATGGAAGTTCCCAGGCTAGGAGTTGAATCAGAGCTGCATCTGCCAGCCTACACCACAGCCATCGCAATGCCAAATCCGAGACAAGTCTGCTACCCACACCACAGCCTGTGGCAGTACCGGATCCTTAGCCCCCTGAGCTAGGCCAGGGATCAAACCCATATCCTCATGGGTACTAGTAGGGTTTGTTACCATTGAACCACGATGGGAGCCCCCTGAAAATAAACCTTTATTGTCAACAAAATAATTAATTTTATAAGTTAGGAATGCATTTAGTTGCAATTGACAGAATATCTACCTGGATTATGTAGGAATTGATTTTTCTCAATAGCAGAGAGTCTAGAGGTAGATAATCTGTTCAATAATGTCATCAAAGCTCAAATTCTCTGGAATTTTCTGCTCTGTTATCTTTAGCCTTTGGCTTTTACCCTCATGGTCCCAGTAAGTGTTGTACCTCCAGACCTCACTCACAGTGGATTCTAGGGAGGAAGTGGAGAGGAGGGAAGAAGCGAGAAAGGGTGACCCTCAGAAAGTATTCTTTTCTAGAAACTTTAGCTGACATTATCATTGGCTATACTGAGAGAAATATTTTTTATATTTCTCAGAACAAAATAAGGCTCTAGTTTGACGAAGAAATGGAGGGTAGATATTAGGTAGGCAGTTAATTAGAAGAAAGGGGAATAGATATCAGGTAGGCAGGTGGCAGTGTCCACCATGTATGTTTATATAGTTTTAAGAAGTCAAGCTGATTACCAGGATTTAAAATGAAAACCTGTAATCCTGAGCCCCAGCTATTGAATGTGCTCCTCAAAGGCAATCCCTTTCAATTCTTTAAACTTGTAAAAAATTTAACTATTTAAAAATTTAGAAGCATATAGCATGTTTATTCTTGAATTTTCTGTTGTTTCAGTTATTCAGGATTTAATCTATTGACTTTTCTATTGATGATTTAGTTATTTTACTGACCCCCTTCCTCCCTGCTGCTTTCCCACTCCCCACCCCTACCGCTTAGACACTGGCATGCTTGTTCTCCTTTCCCTCTCTTTTTTTTATTATCTTGCCAATATAATTATGAAATTTGGTAAAAACAATACTTATTGTTTCTATTATTATAATTTTATAAATATTACATTTAGTGAGTCATATAGCGTATTAGGATTACTTCCTGTTTTCTCTATATAATTTTGTTTTCCCACTGTTAATGATTATCTGTTTTTTGCACTTTATTATCTATGTCAGGGGTTGGTAAATACCACTCCACAGGGCAAATACAGCCTGTCACCTGTTTTTGTAAATAAAATTTTACTCAGCCCTGTTCATTCATTTTTGGATTAGTTTATGCCTGATCTCACACAGTAGCAGAGTTGAATAATTGTGCCAAGAAACAGATGACCCAACAAGCCCTAAAATATTTAGCTTAAAATATTTCTCTGGTTCTTCACAAATAAAGTTTGCTGACCCTTGATCTTTGTATCTATTGGTAATTTTCCCCTAGACTGCCTACCAACAGTGTAAATCTCCCTTCCCTACCCTAAAAAGTGTAATCTTTTAGTTTCTCCCTTCCCCCTTCCCTCCTCCCTCCGCCCACCCCTCCATATCCCTATTTGAACCTTTTATTTCATTCTTCTGTTCCAGTTTGGACTTGCTCTCTTGGCCTGTTTATAGTACTCATCTTGGGAATTCTCTTTGCCTTTCTGACTGTGTTCGATCCCTTATCCTGGATCTCATGTTTTCTTTTTCTGTCTTACTGTTTTGGTAGTGCCTATCAACCTGTAGTTTCCTGAGAAGGGAGTATATTTAGAAAGTAATATATTTGGAGTTCCTGTTGTGGCTCAGTGGTAACGAACCTGACTAGTATTCATGAGGATGCGGGTTTGATCCCTGGCCTTCCTTGCTTAGTGGGTTGAGGATCTGGCATTTTTGTGAGCTGTGGGGTAGGTCGAAGACGCAGCTCAGATCTCACGTTGCTGTGGCTGTAATGTAGGCTGGCAGCTGAAGCTTCGATTAGACCCCTAACCTGGGAACCTCCATGTGCCACCAGTGTAGCCCTACAAAGCCAAAAAAAGAAGGGTAATATATTTGAGAATGATCTTTCCTTCTTTTATGACTTCTGGCCACTAAAATGCTAATTGGAAGTTCTGTATATGTGAATAGCTATGAAGTTGCAGGCCATTTTTACTTAGAACTGTGCTTTATAGTCGCCACCAGCCACTTGTAGCTATTTAAATTTCAATTAATTGAAAGAATAAAATAAAAAATTTAGTTCCTCAGTTGTGCAAACCACATTTCAAGTGCTCCTATGACTGCTGGCTTTTGTATTGTATTGCACAGTGAAGATATAGAATATTTCCATCATTGCAGAAAGTTCTTTTGGATGGTATTTCTTACACTGAGCCTTTACACTTACAATTAAAATAATACTTTAGGAGCTTCACTGAAGAAGTCAGTCAAGGTTTTTGTTTTTTAAGGCAGTAAATGAAAGTATAAACTTAAAATTACACCTATAAAGCTATGTTTATCTTCTGCCACAGCTGTGGCTTTTACACAGTCTCTTTGTCCCATTTTAATTAAATGTAAACACGATGAGATTTAAGGTGGTGTATCTAGTCATTTTGTATAGCTTTAGCATGTCCTTTGGTTGGATTCCTCAGTACCTCTGAAAACCCGAACTTCTAGGGAAGATAAGAACTATCACTGTTATGTTTTCTAAGGACTCAATTCCTTTCTTCTTGTCTTCTAAGGTAGCACTCTCTAATAGAAATATGAGTTGTATGTGTAATTTTAAATCTTGTAGGCACATTTTAAAAAGTTTTAAAAAGTGAAATTAATTTTAATGTATTTAACCCAATATATCCACAGTATTTCAGCATATAATTATATATGTACACGGTATTAATGAAGTGTTTTACTTTTTTTTTTAACTAAGTCTTTGAAATCTAATATGCATTCTATACTTAAGAGTACATCTCAGCGTGGCCTGGTCACATTTACAAGTGCTTGATAGTGATGCGTATATTGGTTATTGCATTAACGGTAACAGTTCTAGGGCTTTAAGCCCGGGTGAGCTTGGCACTGTTTATTGGTGAAAGATATCTTCTGTCTGGTTTATGAACCCTCCTGGAATTGTATACTAAATTATGAGTGTACTCTAGAATCTCAAAGGTAGGGGAAACCTTCACTTTATGTCAAGTTATCCACTCTTTGCCAGATTGGCCATAGTACTGTCTTATTTTTCCTTCCTTCAGCCTCTCTATGCTAGTCTATCATTAATGCCTGATATCAGGATTATTATACATCCTATTTCTGAAATGTTGAGCGATGATGTAATAGTACTTATGACCTATGAAATTTCTCTATGATGCTTGAGTCATTAGGATTTGCATGGTCAGTTTCCCATATCCTCATGCTTTCCAGAAACATCTATGACAGAAAATTAAGTGCTTAAGACTTCTTCCCCTCTGTTTTTCCTTCCCCATTAAGCTTTTACTATCATTTCTTAGTGTGATTCTTAGAGTCATACAAATCTGTACTTTTCAACTATTGGTTTTTGATATGAATGATAATAGAGAATTTTTTTTCTGAAGGGGAGAAGGGAATGAGCAACCATTGCCTAAGCAGAACTGACCAGGCAGTGTTTGAAATCACGGCTTAATATGTATTAAATCAATTCTCACAACAACTCTATAACTCCAATTTTACAGTTGTTAAATCTGCAGCACTGGCAGGTTAAGGAACTGGTCGAAGGCCATCTTTGTAGGCATTGGAGCTTTGTAGGTATTGGAGCTGGCTTAGAGAACATGAAAGATATCAGACAGATTGTAGACCCCTGTATCTCCTGCACCTACATCTTTTTAAGGAGATAAGAATTAGTAAAATAGAAGACTTAAAAATTAAAAATAGTAGTAAATATTATGTTGAGCCTCTGAAGTTGTAAATCAGAAAAATATATTGCTTTCTAAGGATTCTTTAATGCATAGTGTAAGTAATGTGTTTATTAAGTGGGCAGGAGTATATACAAAATTCACAGATAAGGTGTTATATTCTGAATTTTTTTTTTTTTTTTTTTTTTTTGCTATTTTAGGGCCACACCTGTGGCATAAGGAGGTTCCCAGGCTAGGGGTCAAATTAGAGCTACAGCTGCTGGCCACACCACAGCCACAACAGTATGGGATCCCAGCCACACCTGTGACCTACACCATGGCTCACGGCAATGCTGGATCCTTGACCCATTGAGTGAGTCCAGGGATCGAACCTGCATCTTCATGGATCCTAGTTGGGTTCCTTAACTGCTGAACCATGAAGGGAACTCCTATATTCTGGATTTTAATATAGTTCTTTTGTTCATAGAGATAAGAAACTGTAAATTTTCATTAAAGTTAAAAAATTACTGTGTGGGCAACAGAAATAGAGATTAATGTAGTGATTCCCAATCTTGTCTGGATGTGGAATCACCTTGAAAGATTGAAAAAATATTGATGCCCTGTTTTAACCTGGGAGTATGGCCTGGCCTTTGGGATTTTTACTTTTATTTTAATTTATTTTATCTCTCTATCCCTATCTATCTATTTTTGGTTGTGCCTATGGTATGTGGCAGTTCCTAGTCCAGGAATTGAACCTGTGCCACAGCAGTGACAATGCTGAATCCTTAATCTCTAAGCCATCAGGGAACTCCTGGGCTTTGAAATTTTTAAAAGATATTCTGTGGTTCTAATAAAGGTTTTGAAAACTATTGAATTAATGGAATAAAAATTTTAATTGTGGTAAAATAATGTACAACAAAATTTACCATTTTAGCCATTTTTCAGTGTGTGGTTCAGTGACATTTAGTACATTCGCATTGTTGTGCAGCCATCACCACTATCTCCAGAACTTTTTCTTCATTGCAGACTGAAAATCTGCCCATTAAATAATTTCCTACTATCTCCCCCCCAGTCCTTAGTAACTATCATTCCAGATTCTGTTTCTGTGAATTTGACCATACTTAAGTGGAATCATATAATATTTGTTCTTTTGTATCTGGTTTATTTCAAAGGTCCTCATCCAAGAAAGCATACACTTTCTTTTTTTTTTAAGATTGAATAATATTGTGTTGTAAATTTATATCACATCTTGCTTATCCATTTATCTGTTGATTGACATTTGGGTTGTTTCCACTTTTTGTCTTTTGTGAATAATGCTGCTATAAATATTAGTGTATAAATATCTGTTCACGTTCTGCTTTCAGTTCTTATGGGAATATACCCAGAAGTGGAATTGCTCGATAATGTAGTAATTCTATTTTTATTTACTTTTTGAGGAATTACTATAATCTTTTCCACAGTAGCTGTACCATTTTATATTCCTACCAGCAGTGTAGGACAATTCCAGTCTCTACATTCTCACCAGTACTTCTTTTTTTTTTTAATGGTAGTAGCCATCCTTATGGCTATGAAGTGGTTATTCTTGTTGTGATTTGCATTTCCTAAATGATTAGTGATGTTGAGCTTCTTTTCACATGGTTGATGGCTATTTGTGTATCTTCTTTGGATAAATGTCTGTTCAATCAAGTCCTTTGCCCATTTTTAATTGGTTGTTCGGATGACTAGAACTTTAAGTCAGCATTCCCTTTAACTAATTTTAATGATTTTATGACAAGGCCTTTAATGTGCCTTGAGTTCCCCAACAGCAAAATGGGATATCATCTTTCTATATGTACCTAACAGAAGTGCTAAATGCAGTATACATAATGACATAGTATTATTACATAATAACTACTATTATTAGAACAGCAAACTTTAACCTGTAAGCATGTTTTCATTTTCGGTCTTAGAAATAAATAATTTTTTTAAAGTACTTAGGAAACATATTTCTGCAACAGAAGATTATCTGTTTAGGTTTCATCTGTAAAGCTTCCTCACTCTTACCTTTTTGTTGTGGTTATTAAAGTAAAAGCTCCTGCAGAGGAAGTTTATTCTCTCCAATATTCTATTGTTTTTGGCTGTGCCTGCGGCATATGGAAATTCCCAGGCCAGAGATCCAACCCGAGCCACAGCAGTGACAACACTGGATCTTTAACCACTGGGCCACCAGGGAACTCCTCTACAGTACTTTATAGTAACCAGCAGTACCTTGGATTCTCATTGTAGTTGCACAGATTTGTTTTAATTCCTCATTTTTAAGTGTCAAGTACCAAAAATGGGGTGATGTTATAAAATGATCTCTTTCCTTGAAAGACAAGTCATTGTGAATTTAGTATGGCACTGTTACCTACCATTCACTTTGGCCTTTATGTTTTCTGACTAGATGATTATCTTCAATACAGGCATACTTCAGAGATATTGCAGGTCTACTCCAGATCACCACAATAAGGAGCATATCATAATAAATGGAGTCACACAAGAATTTTTTGGTTTCCCAGTGCATATAAAAGTTACGTTTACATTAACTATAGTCTATTAAATGTGCATTCTTTAAAAAAACACTATATATAACTTAATTAAAGATACTTTATTGCAACAAAATGCACACTATCATCTGAAACCTTTAGCAAGAAGCAATTTTTTTTGGTCTTTTTTAGGGCCGCACCCATGGCATATGGAGGTTCCCAGGCTAGGAGTCTAATCGGAGCTATAGCTGCCGGCCTATGCCGGAGCCATAGCAACATGAAATCCGAGCTGTGTCTGCGACCTACACCACAGCTCATGGCAACACCGGATCCTTAACCCATGGAGGGAGGTCAGGGATCGAACCTGCAAGCTCATGGTTCCTAGTTGGATTTGTTAACCACTGAGCCATGATGGGAACTCCCAGAAGTAATCTTTGCAATAGTAGCACCAAAGATCCCTTAATACAGATCACCATAACAAATAAAAGAATAATGAAAAAGTTTGAAATATCATGAGAATTACCAAAATGTGACTCAGAGACACAAAATGAACATATGCTGTTGAAAAAATGGTGCCAACAGACTGTTCAGTTACACGGTTGCCACAAAACTTCAGTTCGTAAGGCACTCAGTTATCTGTGAAGCTCATTAAAGTGAGGTTTGCCTGTATAAGAATTTCAGAAAATTTATCACCTATTTAATATATTTAGTTTTTTTCTCCTATGTCATGCACAAATATGGCTTATAATTTTTTATTGATTGATTGATTTTTGTCTTTTTAGGGCTGCAACCACGACATATGGAGGTTCCCAGGCTAGGGGTTGAATCGGAGCTTCAGCTGCTGACCTGCACCACAGCCACAGCAAAGCCAGATCCAAGCAGAGTCTGCAACCTACACCACAGCTCACAGCAGCACCAGGTCTTTTGACTCACTGAGTGGGGTCACCTGAGTCCTCATGTATAGTAGTCGGGTTTGTTACTTTTGAGCCACAATGGGAACTCCCAAAGATGTTTTATTTTAAACCATTTTATATTACAATTAGATCAGGCTATATTGGAAACATGCTGACAGCATAGGAGGTGGTGTTTTTCTGAAAATAAGCAAATGGAATTGAGAGCTTTCTGTTAAGTGGGACATTGTAGTTAAATAATGGGAGTGGAGAGATTGCTCATATCTGTTGGAATATTGGGTTTTTACAAGATTCTTTGGAGACCAATTTGTCACTTTATATCACAGAGCCTAATTTTATTTTCTGATTTAAAAGTTAAGGTGGTCATATGCCCATTGGAGGTATTGAAATGCTATATATTGGGCCTTCACTTTATGGGCTGTGATTTTTATATGTACCAGATTATGTTTACTTTCCTAAATAATATTTTAATAAAACTTAAGTAATGTACTTCTTTTTAGCATTTTTCAGACCACAGTAATCTCTTAAGGAAAAATTTTATTCACATTGTTTTTGCTTTTTATGATGTCGTGGCAAAAAATCCATTTTGAATATCCTTTTTTATTATGTATGAAGTGAAACAGTTGAAAGCTGTATCTTTAATTTAAGAACTATAGTTCACAGATTACATGTGAGGATATAAAATTCAGGTCTCTTTGCCTCTTTGTCTTTTAAAGTTAAAGAACTCGAGACTGTTTTAGGTTGTTGCTTACCCTGAAATGTTTTTGGAAGTATTTGCAATTCAAATTTTGGAATCTGCTGTTGAGTTACTAAGTAAACACATAGCATTCATAATAATTTGTATAGAATATTTACTTGATCCCTGAAATTAGTCCAGTTACAATTTCTCTGTGCAATAGATTATTCTTGCTTGAGTCACTTTAATAAATGTTTTCCGTGACATAAAGAGCATAACGTATTTTTAGTAATTCCCCTTTAAACTTTTAAATGTGGCTCCCTTCTGAGAAATTTATCTTTTTTTTTTCTTTTTTTGTCTTTTGTCTTTTTAGGGCTGCACCTTTGGCCATATGGAGGTTTCCAGGCTAGGGGTCCAATCAGAGCTGCAGCTGCCGGCCTACACCACAGCCACAGCAACGTGGGATTCCAGCCATGTCTGTGACCTACACTGTATACAGCTCATGGTAGTGTCAGATCCTTAACCCACTGAGTAAGGCCAGGAATCGAATCCACATCCACATGGATACTGGTTGGGTTTGTTAACCACTGAACTATGATGGGAACTCCAAGAAATTTATCTTTTAATGTTTCCTGAAAAACCTGTAAAAAACTTGTAATGTTAAAGTATATGTATATTCATTCTAACTAGTTTAAAATGAAGTTTTCTTAACTTTTTTTTTAGCATTGTTTTTTAAATTGTCATATCTCTTTATTGTTTAGAGAGAGAAATGCTTTCAAAGTTGATTTCTGCCTGTTTTATATCAGTACATATAATGGACATATCCTTCTCAGAAATTAAACACAGGTGGTTTTACTCAGATAAAAACACTTTTGAGTTCCCTGGTGGCTCAGCAGGTTAAGGATCCAGCATTGTCACTGCTGTGGCTTGGGTTACAGCTGTGCTGTGGGTTTGATCCCTGGCCCCAGAACTGCATACTGTAGGCATGGCCAAAAAATACTATTTATAAATTTTGTCATGTATTTATATGCTGTATAACTCAACCCTAACAGTTACGGAAGAATTCTGTCAGGAAAGAGGATGCTCAAGAGAGAAGCACAAATTTGGCTACATATACATGCATTTCCACATTTATTAATGGGATGAGTTGCATATATGTTTGTTTAGATGCATTCTTTGAGGAAAATAAATGTATGGAGGCATAGTGGTTATTTTTAAAAACCCTAATGTTTCAACTGGTGTCAAAAGTCAGGTTTGATATTCTTAACAAAGGGTATGAGAGTCACACTCTTTTTTTGTTGTTGTTTTTGGTCGTGCCCACTGGCATGTGTAAGTTCCTGGGTTCCTGGCCAGGGATCAGATCTGCTCCACAGCAGTGACTCAAGCCACGGTAGTGGAGAGTCACACTCTTGATTTGATTTTTTTTTTTTTTTTTTTTGGACTGTGTGATAACATAGGCCACACCATAGCTTTGTTGAGAAACATTTTTATTTTTCAGCTCTACACTTTCCGGCCTGTTTGTATTTCTTTTAAATTATGTTTACAAATGAGCAAGTTCTTTATTTCTGTATCAGCTATTGCTGTGTAACAAACCACCCTCAAAACATAGGAGTTTAAAAAAGCAGTTATGTATTCTTTTTTGTTTTGTTTTGTTGTTTTTTTTTTTGGTCTTTTTTTGCTATTTCTTGGGCCGCTCCCGCAGCATATGGAGGTTCCCAGGCTAGGGGTTGAATCGGAGCTTCAGCCACCGGTCTACACCAGAGCCATAGCAACGCTGGATCCGAGCTGCGTCTGCAACCTACACCACAGTTCACGGCAACACCGGATCGTTAACCCACTGAGCAAGGGCAGGGACCAAACCCGCAACCTCATGGTTCCTAGTCGGATTCGTTAACCACTGCGCCACAACGGGAACTCCTAAAAAAGCAGTTATGTATTCTCATTGATGTACTTGCAGGTCAACCAGGGGTTAGCCAGTCTAGTCACATGTAAACTATAGTGTGGGTAGGGGTGAATTCCACATGATTCTCATCCTCCTTAGACCAGTGAGTAGTCAGGGCATGTTCTTATGGCGATGAAAGAAGCACCAGAAGGCAATCCAAATTACGTAAGCATATTTCTAGTTTCTGCTTGGTCAAAGCAAGTCACAAAGTAAGCTGTTGTGACTCCAAGTCGGTGGTTGGGGAAGTATATTTCACCTCAAATGGGGAACTACAAAGTCTGGGTAAAGAGAGAGGTGAACATGGAGTTCTTGTCGTGGCTCAGCAGAAACAATTTTGCCCAGCATCCACGAGGATACAGGTTCCATCCTTGGCCTTACCTCACTCAGTAGGTTAAGGATCTGGTGTTGCTGTGAGCTGTAGTGTAGGTTGCAGACATGGCTCAGATCTGGCATTGCTGTGGCTATGGCCTAGGCCAGTGGCTACATCTCTGATTCAGCCCCTAGCCTGGGAACCTCCGTATACCACAGGTGTGGCCCTAAAAAGACAAAAGAAAAAAAAAGGTGAACAAAACATTACAAAGCTACAGTCATCAAAACAGTGTGGTACTGGCATAAAGACAGACATGTAAAAGTCGTGTGTGTGTTCAAATGATCTTTGACCACGATGCCAGGACCGCTCAATAGGGAAACTGTGTTCTCTTCAGTAAATGGTGTTGGGGAAGCAGCCTATCCACATGTAAAAGAATAAGATTGGACCCTTATCTTATACTATAATTAACTTAAAATGGATTTAAAAACCTAACTATAGGACCTAAAACTATAAAACTCCTAGGAAAAAACATAGGGGAAAAGCTTCAGTTATACTGGATTTGGCAATGATTTTTGTGGTTATGATACTGTAAGCATAGACAACAAAAGCAAAAACAGACAAATGGGACTGTATCAAACCTAAATACCTTTTTGCATCAAAGGACATAATCAACAGTGAAGAGGCAGTTTATGGAATGGGAGATAATATTTGCAAATCATTTATCTGGTAAGGTGTTAAAATCCAGCATTATAAAGAACTCTTACAACTCAACAAAGTATCATATAGCCCAATTAAAAATTGGACAAAAGACTTCAGTGAACATTTCTTCAAAGAAGATATACAAATGGCCAATAAACATATGAAAAAAATGTTCAACATCACTAATAGAGAAATATAAATCAAAACCACAGTGAGAGATACCATTTCACATCTGTTAGGATGGCTACTATTGATAAAATGAAAAGGTAACAAGTGTTAGAAAAATTAGAGCCTTTGTGCACAGTTGGTGTGATTGTAAAATGGGGCAGTCATTGTGGAAAATGATATGAAGTTTCCTCTAAAAATTAAGAGTTCTTTTTGTGGCTCAGCAAGTTAAGAACCCAACATAGTGTCCATGAGGATGTGGGTTCAATCCCTGACCTCACTCCGTAGGTTAAAGATCCAGTGTTGCCGCAAGCCACTGCATAGGTTGAAGATTCCGCTCAGATCCAGCATTGTGGCTGTGGCATAGGCCTGCAGCTGCAGCTCTCGATTTGACCCCTAGCATGGAAACTTTCATATGCCACCGGTGTGGCATTTAAAAATTGTATACAAAAGTGCTCTATGAACCAGCAGTCTTACTTCTGAGTATATATCCAAAAGAATTGAAAGTAGGATTTGGAAGAGATATTTGCATATCCGTGTTCATAGCAGCATTATTCTTACTAGCCAAGAGGTAGAAGCAGCCTAAATATCCATTGATGGAGATGGCTAAGCAAAATTGTTATACAATGAATTCATCCTTTAAAAGGAAAGAAATCCTGTCACAAGCTACACTGTGGATGAACCTTGAGGACATAATGCCAAGTAAAATAAGCTGGTCACAGAAAGGCAAATATTATATGATTTGACTTATGTGAGGTATCTAAAGTAGTCAAGTTCATAGAAGCAATAAGTAGAATGGTGGTTGTAAGGGGCTGGGCCGGGGGTAGAAAGGGGAGTTGTTACTTAATGTAGTTTCAGATTTGCAAAGTGACAGAGTTCTGAAGATCTGTTTTACAATGACACTAATATGCTTAATACTACTAAACAGAACACTTAAAAATGGTTAAGATGCTGTACAGTGGGAAAATAAAAAAAAATAAAATAAAATAAAAATGGTTAAGATAGTAAATTTTATGTTGTGTTTTTTACTGTGATTAGAAAAATGAGAGGAATTCCTCTTGTGGCTCAGTGGGTTAAGAACCTGACTAGCATCCATGAGGATGCAGATTTGATCCCTGGCCTTGCTCAGTGGGTTAAGGATCTGGTGTTGCCACAAGCTGTGGTGTAGTCACAGATGTGGCTCAGATCCCTCTGTGACTGTGGCGTAGGTTGGAAGCTGCAGCTCCACTTCAGCCTCTACCCAGGGAACTTCCATATGCCACGGGTGTGGCCCTAAAAAGAAAATTTTTAAAAATGAGAGAGAGAGGTGGAGAATTGAGACCCTCTAACCCATTCTTCCACCAATATTAAAGTTATTAATTCCTTTTATCAAGGAATTTACAGCCTGGCAGGGAGATCAGTTAGTCAATAATAGTAATGTTATGACAAATATTATGATAAGCGTAGACTAACATGGGAGCACAGAAATGATGGTTAAAAGAGTATTGAGGACTGATTACGTAATGGAGAGAAATTTGTGGTAAACAAGGGTAGTTCTTGGTGGGTCGAGTATCTCTGCCTAAAGAATTTGGTAAGGATCAGATTGTAAAGAGCCTAAAGTGTTATGCCAGATATAGCATGGTTATATAAGATATTAACATTAGAGGAAAATGGGTGAAGAGTATATAAGAGAATGCTATACTATCTTTGTAACTTTTGTGTAAGTTCAAGGTTATTCTAAAAATTGGTTTTTTTTTTTAAAATAAAAGCTGCTAGTATGGGGAAAATATAGTAATCACTGATTAATGTACTGAATTCATAAATTTAAAAAATTTATATGAGTAGTTTGAAGTAATAGAATGGAATTATAAATTTAGAAAAATTAAAGGTCTGTACTTAATTACTCTTAGTCTCATTCCCTGGTAATAACCAAGTTTTGTTTTTTATTTTTATTTTTTAACTTTTGTGTTAATAACTTCTGGTGATTACTGCCATATTCCAGAGATGTTTTTACCTCTAGGCCTTGACTGATTAACTTTAGGCAGTGTCTATTGGTTCTTTACAATGAGAGATTTATTTTATTAGTTATGTTATTTTCAGTTTTTGTCTTGGTCCCTTTTTAACTTGAATGATATGCATAAATTTCAGTTTCTTATTTTATCAACCTCAGACATTTTTCTTTGGCTGCACCTGCAGCATGTGGAAGGGATTGAACCTGAGCCACATTTGTGGCCTGCACTGTAGCTGTGGGAATGCTGGATCCTTAACCTCCTGTGCCACTTCCTAGACATTATTTTTTGACATAGATATGATGAAGAAATTCTCAGCTCTGCATTACTCTTCACCTCTTTACTTTCTTTTTCCCACTTTTATTAACTGTAGTATTACTTTAACTATAACTTAACTTATTATGCCCTTGCTTTGTTCAGAAATAATTCAACATTCCAAATGAGAGTGGTTAGGTGGTGGGGGTATGCGCTGGGGGTTTGGGATGGAAATGCTATAAAATCTGTTTGCAATGATCACTGTATAACTATAAATGCAATTGAGTAATAAAAAAATGCTATATTAAAAAACAAAACAAACAAACAAAAAGAAATAATTCAACAGATTATTTGCAAGTAACATGCAACAGATTTTGAGCTTATTATATTTTAAAGAATTGGTTTTTTCAGATGATTCTTAAAGATAAATGTGTGGAGAAGGAATAAGGAAAGTGGATTCTTCTTCATATACAACCTCATCCTCTCCTGGACTATTTCTAAATTTTATCATAAGGATATGTCTGCTTTCCTCTTGGGAACTTTTGTTTTCCAACTGGTATACCAGCCATATCTAAATTTCATAAGATTCTATTTTGCATATAACTTTGATTCTAGGATGCCTTCAGTGTAAGACCAATCATTATTTTAAAATAACTTTTCAATAGACCATGATGGAAAATAATATTAAAAAAATATGGAATTCCTGTTGGGGCGCAGCAGTAAAGAGTCTGACTAGTATCCATGAGGATGCAGGTTCAATCCCTGGCCTTGCTCAGTGGGTCGGGGATCTGGCATTGCCGTGAGCTGTGGTGTACATCACAGATGCAGCTTGGATCCTGTACACCTAGATTTTTTTCACCAAAGTAACCTTTCTTCTTTACTTTAAAAACATTGTTTTGACACTATACTATTTTGGCAGCCTGCCTTTTCCATTAAACCCACTCCCCCACCTTTATTTGTTTTGGTGGCTGTGTTACAATTATATGTGTGATTAATTTACAATTATATATGTGTAAACCTAATTTGTTTATTTCGTTTTATTTTTTGGCCATGCTGGTGGCATGCAGAAGTTCCCAGGACAGGGAACTTGCCATGGAGTGACCTGACAGCAGTTGCAACACTGGCTCCTTAACCAGTAGGCCACCAGGGAACTCCTCCGTAACTTGATTAACTAGTTCCTCTCTTTGGGAACTAGTTGTAAACAGTGCTGTCAAGAACATTTCTTACAGGGAGTTCCTGTTGTGGTTCGGTGGGTTAAAGATCCAGCTTTGCTGCAAGGTGCAGCATAAGTTGCAGATGCGGCTTGGAGCCTGTGTTGCTGTGGTTGTGATGTAGGCCTCAGCTGCAGGTCTGATTTGACCCCTGGCCGTTTCTTACGGCTAAGTCATTGTTCGTATCTGTTTTTTGTTTTTTTGTTTTTTTTTCTCTTTTTTTCTTTAGATGATGAACTAGAATTTCTGGGTTAAAGAGAACATAAATTTTTGTGGTATAACTTTATAAAAAAGAAAAGCAAATTAACTTTTTTTTGGCTATAAATCATTGCTAAAATATAACTTTTTCTTCTTTGTTAGTGAACACTTGTCCTGCTCTTTCACCTTTTTCTTGCATGGAGACAGCAATGTTTGTACCAGTGTGGAAATTAACCAACATCAACCTGTATACCTTCTTAGTGAAGAGCATATCACCCTTGCTCAACAATCTAATAGTCCATTTCAAGGTAGATTTATTTTATTGACTTAGTTATTTGATTTCTTTATTGTTGTTTCAAGAACATTCTTACTGAAATTGGCAGAGATTAATGAGATTTCCCCCTGGTTTTTATCTTAGTGATGATTTTGATGTAGTTTACTTCTTCCCCATTAGAGTATTAAGTCGTGAAATAAGATTTTTAATACAAATATTATTTAAAACGTTCTTGAACATGAATGTTAACATTTTAAAGTGTTCTTTTAAATAGTCTTTAGCTGGTGTGCATGTTTATATTTTCAAGGTTATCTTGTGTATCAGGTCATATAAACCATTTTTAACATTGATATACAGAGACTTTGGATATAATTCATTCCATGAAAATGGTTGAACTCTAGAGGAAGTATTTTATAATAAGATTGCTGATTTGTTTCTAAGGACTGGCAGTATGCTCTTATTTTAATTCTAAGCCTAATGTTTGATCTTTAAAAATTTATATGGATAGTATAGAATAAATACTTAGGTTTATATATATAAACTTAGATTTATATATATATATGTATATATATAAAATATATAAGCACATTGTGTTTCCTCAAATTGCTTTTCCTTGGTGGAAAGTCAAGAGAAGTTGAGGATATACAAATAATCTCAGTTTATGTTGAAATTCCATCCATCTGAGATTTTGGGGTAGACAGAATTTTTAAGATTTTATAGTAAACTCAGTGTTGTACTTTATCTTCGTAATTATAAAGTAGAGTAAATGATTTTCTCTGATTGTTATGAATTTCCTTTTCTTTTTTTGAATTGAATAATTACTTGCCATACTATGCAGTGTCATCTTATTTGGTAACTTAACAGTCTTAAGTTACTTACTTGATATCTGTTTTGGTTTTCTAGTTATCTTAAGCCCATTTGGACTAAATGGCACTCTCACGGGACAGGCATTCAAGATGTCTGACTCAGCTACAAAAAAATTGATTGGTGAATGGAAACAATTCTATCCTATCTCATCTTGTTTGAAGGAGATGTCTGAAGAAAAACAGGAAGATATGGATTGGGAAGATGATTCTTTAGCTGCGGTTGAAGTTCTTGTTGGTAGGGATTCTGAATATTAATCCTAGGGGAAATAATGTGACTGTATAATATTAGATTTTGTTGAATAATAACTCTAATGTCTTAGTGGCTTTTAACACCAAATGTTTATTTCTTCCTTATTTCCTGCTTGCATTGTATAAGGGCTGCAGCTTGGTTGCAGTTTGGTTCCTTGTATCTTCTCATTCTACTACCTGGGTTCAAGGAGTACCCAGTATCTGGGACATACTGTTCTTAAAAAACAGAGGAATAATAGAGACTGAGCCTAACGATATAAGTGTATTTAAAGCTTTCGCTAGGATATAATGTATGTTGTATCAATTCACTCTCTATTAGGCAGAACTAGATATATGGCCAAGCTAAAGTCATTGGGGCAGGGAGATACATTCTACCTAGAGGGAAGCATGCTAAAGGCGGGGAGAAAATAATTGTGAATGAATAATATTTGCAGGCTGGAAAGTTGTTACTCAGTTATGCAGTATTTTAACATTTGGTAAAACTGTAGCCTCTCATGACTTAAAAGGCAGAAAATATATGCCTAAAGAACTTGTGGCTTTGATTCACTCTGTCCAGGTCAGCTCTGTTGGGGTTGGTTGTATTCTATATGTCTTCTTATTCAGGGACCTAGATTAACAGGGTAAACTATATTTGAGACACGGTCATCTCAAGGCAGAGGACATAAAGTGGGAGAGACTGCACTGATGATCCTATAAGTACATCTAAAGTTCCTGTTGGGATGTGGCATCTGTCACATGTACTTATATTCCATAGCAAGTTGCATAGCCAAACCTATCATTGAGGTCAGTATATATACACCCCTCACCTTTGAGAGACATGGGAGGTGTCGGGAATATATGATTGAGCAGATAATTGGGATTAAAATTTGCAACACTGTATTTAATAAATTTGTATGGTAAATGTTACATGTGAAGATTACCTTATTTGGTTTTTTTAATGAATTAGGAATACCAGTATTCAGTTTCAATAATAATTTCAATAAATGCATTATCAGAGTAGTTGTGTCAAAAACAGAAACAAAACACAAACATATATTAGGCTTTTAAAATAGAGACATGTAAAGAAGAAAATAGAAAATGGTCCACAATTCTAGTGCCAGTTACTTTTGTTAAAGTTTTTTAAAAATGCCATCAAATTTACAAATAAAGATTTTAAGAGTAATACACAATTATGGTTCAAAAATCTGAGAACAAAGAGAAAAAGCTGCTTTCTTATGGTCTCTGCCACCACGGGTAACCATAACTACCAGCTTGTGGTTTCTTCCAGGCAACCTTATGCCAGAAGGAGTGTTTATTTATAAAAATACATTAAATGTAGTTTATTTTAACACGCAATCATATTAGATCTACTTTTCCAATAATGAACTTTTGAGTGAAACTAATCCCACTATAGTCACAACAGTAATTGATTTTCCCATCTGTTTTCCTTCCCTTTTAGCTGGTGTCCGAATGATCTACCCAGCATGCTTTGTTCTAGTCCCTCAGTCAGACATTCCTACTCCTAGCTCTGTGGGATCCTCTCACTGTTCAGCTTCTTGCTTGGGTGTCCACCAAGTGCCTCCTTCCACAAGAGATCCTGCTATGTCCTCGGTTACTCTTACACCACCTACATCTCCTGAGGAAGTCCAAACGGGTATTGTATTAATTTATTTCATTAGCTCTAGTGATAAATCTGTGGTCTTGAATATACCAGTTAAAATAATTATTTTAAAATAATTTTGGGAGTTCCCCTTATGGTGCAGCAGAAGTGAATCTGACTAGTATCCATGAGGACGAGGCTTCAAAACCCTGGCCCTGCTTAGTGGGTTAAGGATCTGGTGTTGCCATGAGCTGTGGTATAGGTTGCAGACATGGCTCGGATTCCATGTTGCTGAGGGCCAGCATTTGCAGCTCCGATTAGACCCCTAGCCTGGGAACTTCCACATGCCATGGGTGCAGCCCTAAAAAAATAAATAAATAAAATAATTTCACACTTACCGAAGAGTTTGAAGTACAGTACAAAGAACTCTTCTCATTCAGATTCTCAGATGTTACTGTTTGCTCCATTACCCTCTCTCTGTATGCATACCTTCCTTATCATTGGTCTGAACCATTTGAAAACATGCTGCACACATGATGCCCCATTGCCCCTGAGTACTCAGTCTATTTCCCAAAATTAAGGGCATTCTTCTATATGACTACTGTTTAATCCTCCAAGTCAGGAAATCAACATTGATATAACACTACAAGCCAGTTCCCACCCCCTGTTCAAATTTTTTTTTGTTTCCTATATTTTAAAATGACATGTTGGAGTTCCTGTGGTAGCTAAGCGGTTAACAAACCCGACTAGTAACCATGAGGTTGCGGGTTTGATCCTTGGCCTTGCTCAGTGAGTTAAGGATCCAGCGTTGCTGTGAGCTGTGGTGTAGGTCACAGGCACGGCTTGGATTCCTTGTTGCTGTGGCTGTGGCATAGGCCAGTGGCTACAGCTCTGATTGGACCCCTAGCCTGGGAACCACCATATGCTGCGGGTGGGGCCCTAAAAAGACAAAAAAAGACCTAAAAAATGAAAAATAAAATAATGTGCTTTTAAGCTTACAAGAGAGCTGGGGCAAGTTGTGTCAGAAATTAGGGGGAAAAAAACCCAGTGTTATTTTAAACCTACCTTTATTCTCCTACAGCCTGTTCTTTTTTATTTGCAGTTGATCCTCAGTCTGCTCAGAAATGGATCAAATTTTCTTCAGTTTCTGATGGTTTCAACTCTGATAGTACTAGTCACCATGGAGGAAAAATACCCAGAAAATTAGCAAATCATGTGGTGGATAGAGTTTGGCAAGAATGCAACATGAACAGAGCACAGAATAAGTATGTATATTAACTTTCAGGTATAAAAATTACATGTTGGTAGTTACTTGTAAAGAAAAGATATTTAAAGTATAAACTGTTATTCATATGATTTTTAATTCAGAAAATTTTTAAAAATTCAATTGTAATGCTTAATTGAGGGTTACAAATTTTTTCTGAATTCTGAAGAATTTTATATTTTTACATCTTAGGAGGAAGTATTCGGCTTCATCAGGTGGTCTGTGTGAAGAAGAGACAGCTGATAAAATAGCATCCTGGGATTTTGTTGAAGCCACACAAAGAACAAATTGCAGCTGTTTGAGGTAGATTTTTTTTTCCCCCATTTGATTGATGTGTGTATATGTGTGTGTGGTAGTTTCTTATGCTGTTGCATACTCATGCCCCACTTTGTTTGAGGTAGCTTCTATAAATATAGCATGTTAGGATTTTTTTCCAAAAGAAAATAGTTTGAGAAGAACAAAAATTCAGTAATTAGGAGATGATTATAGAAATGCATACAAATATATGTCATAAGTTCTTACATAGTTAGCAGAGCTGGACTGTGAAAGCTTGGTTTTGCAGCCAAATAAAAGAATTTTATACTGAGTTATGGTGAATATATATATATATATAGCATCTGCAGTGTAAGGAAAACATAAGTTTCTAGATAAATGTGTTCATAAATGGCACTGTGTCTGAGAAATTTCTCCCAAAGGTTCTCATAGAAAAGATGGTAAAAATACAAGCTTTCTAATAGACTGTGTTGTTGAGAGATTGATAGAGGAATGGAGGTACTTGGAATTCTTTAGGCAATGGTATTTGTTTTATATACTGAGGACTTTAATGAGATTTGGTTAGCAGACGCATGAAGGTTGTATTGCTAAGTTCATTATTTTATTCTACAGACTAAGGGTAGATCATATGTTTTTGCAATCAAGTAAACAAATAATGGCATTCGGAATCCCTAACCAGGATTTGTGAATGAATAGTTTGTTGGCCACACCCTTCTTGTTAATGGATGTAAGCCAAAGGAATGGAGTGCCTACACAGATTACGGCCAAGGTTTTTCTTACATTAGCTCTGTTTGAGTACAGTGACAGACTCTCAAGTGTTCTGATGTGGTTTTGCATAGGTTAAGTCAGTCGTGTTATAGATTCTTTGGATTAAAGACTGTACAGTTTTTTAAAGTCAGGCAACTTGTTGAAAACTTGCCTCTTGTTGATAGAGAGATTGGAATAAAAATATGGATAGATGACCTCCTGTTTAACAGTTTAAAATAGTTACAAACCATATGCACCTAGGGTGATATGAAAACCAAACTTAAAATGCGGGACTCCAATGCATTATTTGTCTTGAGACTAGAGATTGGCAAACTATGAGCCACTGGCCAAATTTTGTTCACCCCCTGTTTTGAGTGGCCTTTGAGCTGAAGTGGTTTCTATGTCTTTAAATAGTTGAGGGAAAAAAAGAGTATTTTGTGAAAATTATATAAAATTGAAATTTTAGTGTCCATAAATAAGAATTTATTTGGACAGAGCCACATCTGTTCATACATGTATTAACACATACATGTATTAACTGTGGCTGCTTTCACAAAGTTGAGTAAAAGTTAGACTGGAGCCCCGGAGCCTAAAGTATTTTTACCATCTGGTCCTTCACAGAAAAAGTTTGTCAGTCCCTGGTCTAAATAAGACCAATAGAATGCTTAAATGAAATTGGGTTTTTCTTTCTCTATGTTGGCGTTTTTATCAAGCGGTTCTTTTGAAGTTTCTAATCTAGGCTTTTGCTTTATTCTTTTTGAATAAATTTACCCCTCTAGTAAATACAGTGTTTCTAATTGTTCACCTTTTTTTTTCCCCCACTATTGGGTTTTGTACTCTAGATTTCCCATCTAACCCCACCCCCCCGAAATCTGGTTCTCTTGCAAATAGGCTAGCTGAAGTAGCCCTTGACCATTCTCTAATTCCTACTACCTCTCCCTTGAAGTATGACTAAATTGGATATTATCCTTCCACACTGTTTTTGGTAATTTGGTGTGTTATATGTGTTTTTCCACAATAATGTGGATGTATTTGGCAGTTTATTTTTTTCACTTTATGGGCTTAGATCTTGCCATTCAAGTTACTTGTGGATCTGCTTTATTGTTTTAAAAAACTTCTTGGTATTCCACTGAATGGAAGTACCATAGTATATTTGATCATCTGGATTTGATGGACAAATAGGTTGTTTCCAAAGTTTTTATTGTGTTTACTTTTTAAAAAATAATACTTTTGTAACTGTCAATTATTAGGTTTCTTTTCTTTTCTTTTTTTTTTTTTTTTTTTTTTTGTCTTTTCTAGGGCCGCACCTGCACCATATGGAGGTTCCCTGGCAAGGGGTCTAATCGTAGCTGTAGCTGCCAAGCCTACGCCAGAGCCACAGCAACGAGGGATCTGAGTCGTATCTGCAACCTACACCACGGCTCACAGCAACACTGGATCCTTAATCCACTGAGCAAGGCCAGGGATCGAACCCACAACCTCATGGTTCTTAGTCGGATTCGTTAACCCTGAACCATGATGGGAACTCTTGTTAGATTTCTTTTTAAATACTACTTTGTGATAAATGTCCTAGGAGTTCCCTGGTGGCTCAGCAGGTTAAAGATCTGGCATTGTCACTGCTGTGGCTTTGGTTACAGCTGTGGTGCAGGATCTGTCCTGGCCAGGGAACTTCTGTATGCCACGGATATGGCCGAAAAAGAAGAATAAAAAAAAAAAAAGATGATGATCAGCCTGACTCCTTCATTTTAAAATTTTTAATCATGTGTTCTATGAATAAAAAGTTTTCTTCTTTTGAAATCTGTATTTTTTTTTCTTGACTTATTGCATTGGCTAAAACTTTCAGAAAAATTGTCAAATAGGGAGTTTCCTCTGTGACGCAGTGGAATCGGCAGCATTTCTGCTGCACCAAGGATGCAGGTTTGATTCCGGCCCAGCAAGGTGGATCAAAGGATCCGGCATTGCTGCAGTTGTGGGGTAGTTCACAACTGCAGCCCAGATCTGATACCTGGCCTGGGAACTCCATATGTCAGGGGCCAGCCAAAAAAGAAAAAAAAATTGTTGAATACAAATTTTGAGTATATTTTTGCTTTGTTCCTCGTCTTAAGGGGAAATTATTTAGTCTTCCATCATTAGGTATGATGATATTGTTTCTCATAGATGTCCATTATTAGATTAAGTTCTGAGTCTTTTTGTATGCTTTCCGAGTCTTTTTATATGAATAGGTGTTGAATTTTGTCATTTTTTTATATTTAATGAGATAATCATGTGATTTTTCTTTTATTCTGTTAATGTGATGAATAATACTCTTTTATGACTGTGTGCCTTAACATTCCTGCGACAAATCCCATTTGGTTATGATGTATTCGTATAGATTACTTGATTGTTAATATTTTATTAATGATTTGCATCTGTGTTCTTGAGGTATGTCATACTATAATTTCCTTTTCTTATGATGTCTTTAATTTTCGTGTTGGGGTAATGATGGATTTCTCTTGTGTCCGTTTTGATATAACTGCAGTTTTCTTTGATGACTTTCATGCTTTTTTCCCCTGTGTACGGTAAGATGTCCCAGGCTCTGTATAATCAGATATTTCAGCATGTTCCCTCAGTAAAGAGTTCTTTGAAGAAGTGCCTGCCATGCTCTTTAATACTCTTTCTTTTAATATTCAAGTTACCCCTGCTATAACAAAACCATCAGAAAAATAAATTTTAAAAGAAAACTAAAAAAAACCCCAAAAAAACCCAATGAATACTGCAAATCCTGCACATTTTTTCCCTGTTATTTTAGTTAAAAATATTTTTAGAGACTTCTTGTTGTGGCTCAGTGGGTTAAGAATCCTATGTAGTCTCTGTGAGAATGTGGGTTTGATCCCTGACCTCTCTTCGTGGGTTAAGGATCTGGTGTTGCTGCAAGCTGTGGTGTAGGTAGCAGATCTGCTCAGATCCAGTGTTGCTGTAGCTGTGATGTAGTACTGCACCTGCAACTCCAATTTGACCCCTAGCTTGGGAACTTCCATATGCTGCAGGTATGGTTGTAAAAAGAAAAAATATTTTTAGGAGTTTCTTTTGTGGCTCAGTGGGTTAAAGATCCAGCGTTGTCACCGCAATGGCTGGATTCAGTCCCTGGCCTGGAAACTTCCACATGCTGCGGGTGTGACCAAAAAAAAGTTTTATGGGGAGTTCCTTGGTGGCCTAGCAGTGAAGGATTTGACATTGTCACTGCTGTGGTTCAGGTTTGAACCCTGCCCTGGGAACTTCCACATGCCACAAGTGTAGCCCCCCAAAACAAAACAAACAAAAAAGCAACAACAATCAGAAAATTAAATACTTTTTTATGTACATCAGTACCAGTTGAGTTTGGAAATCTGAAAGTGCCTGGTGTTTTTACTACATTGAAAGAAATCTTGGAGTTCCCATTGTGGCTTAGCAGGTTAAAAATCTGACATAGTGTTGAGGATGCGCGTTCAGTCTCTGGCCTCATGCTGGGTTAAGGATCCGGCATTGCTGTGGAAGTACTATAGGCCTGCAGCTAGCCTGGGAACTTCATATGCTGCAGGTGCAGCCATCAAAAAAAAAAAAAAAAAAAAAAATTAAACTCAATACAATTACTAGATTTTTTTAGGTATGTAGTTTTTAAGTTCTTCAATTCAGAATTGCTTCACATCATGAGGAAGAAATTCTTTTAGGCATTTCCTTTTCTTTTCCTTTCCCAGTCGGCTTTTTTTCTGTAGTGGTAAGCCTTGGGAGAAGGTAGGTATGGTATGGGACCCATCAGTCAACTCCAGGGCTATCTAGACTGACCTAACTTTAATCTTGATTGATCTAACTTCAGTCCAGTAAAATAAGTTTTTTAGCCAGTTGCTTTAGAATTGTAGATGATGACTAAGCTCAGCCAAGACATTGACAATGGTTTATAACAATTACTAATAGTAAAATATCTGGTACATAAATGAATAAATTTGAATCCTTTTTGCCCTACAATAATTCAAATCTTATCTCTGTTTATTCAGGTACTAATTTAATTATATAAGTCAAATCATCTTTGGCTATCTGATCACAGATTAAATGACCATGAGAGAATTGGCATTTATGGATCCTTGTACATGCTGTTAGTTTTAGGTCACCGAACAAAGTATTTTTTATATATAAATTCAAATAATTTTACTTTTAGGCTTATATGTGAAAAACAAATGATATCTGAAATGTCTAATAGTGTTAACTTGTGTACTTAGATGTAATAGTTATACTATAAGTAAACTTTTCTTTTAACTTTTTAGGCACAAAAATCTCAAACCAAGAAATCCTGGACAAGGACAGACGCCATCTTTAAGTCAGCAACAACAAGTACTTCCTAAGCACAAGACCAATGAAAAGCAAGAAAAGAGTGAAAAACCACAAAAACGCCCCTTGACTCCTTTTCACCATCGTGTATCTGTTAGTGATGATGTTGGCATGGACACAGATTCAGCCAGCCAAAGACTTGTGATCTCTGCCCCAGACAGTCAAGTGAGATTTTCAAACATCCGAACTAATGATGTAGCAAAGACTCCTCAGATGCATGGCACTGAAATGGCAAATTCACCTCAACCACCCCCACTTAGTCCTCACCCATGTGATGTGGTTGATGAAGGAGTGACTAAAACACCTTCAACTCCTCAGAGTCAGCATTTTTATCAAATGCCAACACCGGATCCCTTGGTTCCTTCTAAACCAGTGGAAGATAGGATAGACAGTTTATCCCAGTCTTTCCCAGCTCAATTCCAGGAAGCTGTAGAACCTACAGTATATGTTGGTACAGCAGTAAACTTGGAAGAAGATGAAGCTAATATAGCCTGGAAGTATTACAAGGTCCCAAAGAAAAAAGATTTAGAGTTTTTACCACCTCAACTTCCAAGTGATAAGTTCAAGGATGATCCAGTTGGACCTTTTGGACAGGAAAGTGTAACATCAGTTACAGAGTATGTATTTTTTTAATAGTCACTATTATAATTTAAGGGTGGAAATGATGTAAGTTCTTAATTCTAGGACTCCAAAATGGTTTCAGGATAGAATTTACAGTAATAAATCCTTTGAGTTTTAATTTTGCATAATTTCGGAGTTCCCTGGTGGCCTAGCAGGTTAAGGATCCTGCATTGTCACTGTGTGGCGTAGATTTGATCCCTGACCTGGGAACTTTTGCATGCTGTGGGTGCAGCCAAAAATTTTTGCATACTTTCTTTACTGTGTTTTTTCTTCAGGGAACCTCTTATGAAATATTTTAGTCAACAAAAAGTGGAAAAAATGAGAGTATTTATTCATCAACCAACTTAATTAAGAATTTAAATTCGTCATCAGCCAGCTTAAGGATTTTACATAACATTTAGAACTGCTATTTACTGTTTTTCTTCCTCCATTCTTCTTCCATTATCCTGAATTTGATATTATCATTTCTGGACATATTTTTATTTTTAATTTTTATCTATTTATTTATTTTTTGGCTACCCTACGGCATTAGGGAATTCCTGCGCCAGGGATTAGATCTGAGCCACAGTTGCGACCTATGCTGCACTTGTGACAACACCGGATCATTAACCCACTGGGCTGGGCCAAGGATCAAACTTGCCTCCCAGCACTCCAGAGATGTTGCCAATCCTGTTGTGCTACAGCGGGAACTCCTCTACATGTCTTTATACATACAGCTAATATACATACAGTTAATTCATTTTATTTGCTCTCTAGATTGCTTTCTTAAGAATATGCCATAATTTATCTCTTGTTTTTGAGACGGACATGTTGATTATTTTCAGTTTTTCACAATGGATGTAACAGTGAGCTTTTTTGTACACATTTTCTCATATACTTATATAAGAATTCCTCTAGGGAATATAGCAAAAAAGTAGAATTGGTAGGCCATGTATGTTCATATTCAACATTAAGGGTTGTTGACAGGTAACTTTCCAACTATACCAGTTTATACCTTCATCAACCAGCAGAATATGGTTCTATTCTACATTTTTCTCAGTACTTGGTATTTTAAGACTTTGAATTTGGCTAATCTGCTGAATGCAGAATGGCATCTTATTGTCTTAATATATGTTTTCCAGATTCCTAGTGAGGTTAAGTATCACTTAAAAGTGTTTATGGGCCTATACATAATGTTTTTTAGTTTATTTTCTTTATTTTCCTGGTTTATTCTTTTCATATTTTTGTTATTAATCTTTTATTAGTTATATGTGCTGCAGATATCTTTTTAGCCTATTGTTTTTCTCTTTTTTTTTTTTTTTCTGATTTATTCTTTGTATATCCTGGCTGTTAATCTTGTATTAGTTGTATGTGCTACAAATCTCTTCCTCCATATGTGGTTTGCCTTCTTTGTCCACATTATGTATGATGTACTCTGGGGCAGAGGTAGGCTTTTTTCAGGTCTTCCTTTCCTTTTCTATGTTGTTCTGATTATATTTATCATCTGTCCCGTAAGCTTTTTGCACTTTTATCTATAGTTTGTTTTTAAGGTGAAAATCAACCAGCCATTGTATTTATTCTACTATTATATTTGTTAAAATTGTCTACCTATTTATCAACGAAAGGCCAAATGGTATGCAAAGATTATATTTCCTTCTCTAACACTGTTGTCAATGAAAGCTTTTAGGATCTTTAGCTTTTGAAATTTCATAAGAATATGTGTTTCTATAGTGGTCTTTTATTCAGTCCTTGTACTGGATTTTTGAGTAGGGCTGGTACAGTTTGAAGTCTTTTTGGCCCATCACTGAAAAATTTCTCATTTTCTTGGATGATGTCTTTAGTTTTTTCTCCATTCTCTGCAGAACTTCTGTAATTCAGATGTGGAACTTATGTATTTTCTCTCATTTTCCATCTTTTTTCCTGTGGGGATGCCTTAACTTCTGGCCTTTATAGTATTAATATTTGTTTCTTAATGTTTTTTAATTTCTAAACTTTTGTTTAAAATAGCACCCCTGCTGGAGTTCCCATCATGGCGCAGTGGAAACGAATCTGACTAGAAACCGTGAAGTTGCTGGTTCGATCCTTGGCCTCGCTTAGTGGGTTAAGGATCCGGCATTGCTGTGAGCTGTGGTGTAGGCCGGCAGCAACAGCTCCGATTAGACCACTAGCCTGGGAACTTACATATGCTGCCAGTGTGGCCCTAAAAGGACAAAAGACAAAAAAAAATAAAATAAAAATAAAATAGCACCCATTGAAGTTACCCTGTCATGGCTCAGCAGTAAAGAGCTCAACTAGTATCCATGAAGATGCAGGTTCTATCCCTGGCCTCACTCAGTGGGTTAAGAATCTGGCATTGCTGTGAACTGTGATGTAGGTTGCAGACGTGGCTTGGATCTTACGTTGCTGTGGCTGTGGTGTAGGCTGGTAGCTATAGCTCCAGTTTGACCCCTAGTCTGAAAACTTCCATATGCCACAGGTATGGCCCTAAAATGCAAAAAAAAAAAAAAGAAAGAAAGAAAGAAAGCAAGAAAGCACCCTCTTGTTTAATATCCTGTAATTTTTTTCTTTAGAATTACTTTATTTTGGTCTTTTTCTTCTTTTCTTTTATTTTTGGCTATGCCCGTGACACATGGAAGTTCTGGGGCCAGGGATTGAACCTGCACCATAGCAGTGACCCAGGCTCCTTCAGTGACAGGGCCAGATCCTTAACCTGCTGCACCATAGGAGAACTCCATTGATCTTTTTCTTTATTATATTGATTCTCATCATATTTCTTATTATTGTTTAATTTTACACATTTTAGCATGAAGGAATAGAGATAATTAGAAATTTTGTATATAAAAGCAGAGCCTTGTTGATTGTCAAGACTTAGTAAATATTTTAGTATGAACTGTGCATCATAGGGAATGTTTCAGAGGGGAGGCCTTTTCCTTAAACTTCCAGGATGAAAAGGATTCCAGATCTTGTGCCTTCACCAGGGGGATTATTCATTTTTTTAAGAAAAGGAATCCTCTTGGGATGGGCAGGGGAAGGATAAATAAATTAGGAGTTTGCGATTAATATATACATGCTACTATATATAAAATAGACAAACAGTAAGGACCGGCTGTATTGCACAGGGAACTATATTCATTATCTTGTAATAATCTATAATGGAAAAGAATATGAAAAAGAATATATTCAGTTTTTATATACATATATATAACTGAATCACTCTGCTATACAACTGAAACTAGCACAACATTGTAAATAAACTATACTTCAATTAAAAAATGGTTATTAAAAAAAGAAAACCTGTTCTTTTTCTCCATTTTCAGCTTTTTTTCATTTCTATCTAGAGGTACAAGTCCATATTTTCTCTGGTTTTTAGACAGTTTGGCTCTCCTGTTGTTTATATATTTTGCCTTTAGTCCCCTCTTGCATATTCTAAGCTATGAACTTTCTGTGCTCTGTTTCACTGATTTTGAGCTTCCCTGAGACTAAGTAAAATTAAAATGCCTGATCCATTTACAGCCTTTTTCTCATTTCCCCATTAGAGGTTTATTTTCTTTTAAAATTCCTTGGTTATTATTTTAGTAGACAAATCTGTATGCTTCCTCTAGCACTTTGAATCTTAAAAGTATTCTGGTATGGGAGTTCCCTTCTGGCACAGTGGGTTAGGGATTCGGTGTTCTCGCTGCAGTGGCATGGATTATGCTGTGGCGCAGGTTCGATCCCTGGCCTGGGAACTTTTGTATGCTGTGAATGCAGCCCCCCAAAAAAAGTATTCTAGTGTGACTTTTTAAAAAATTAAAATTAATCTGGATTTGAAATTAAGGGATTTAGGGAATTAAGGATACCTGTGACCATGGAAGATAACTAATACGTTCAATCATTAGTGGCTCTCTTGAAAGCAAATGATGTCTTAGAAACAAGTCTTAGAAGATACTTAATTTTGTCTAGGCAAGATGCAATATAAAAATCTAAGCTAGCTTCAGTTCTTGCCTGAAACTCCTTGTTTCTATACTTCTCTTCATGTAGTCTCTATACAGCAGTCAGAGTGATCATTGTAAGTTAAATATTGTTACTCATTTGCTTAAAACTCTTCTATAGTTTCCCTTTACATTTAGGATAAAATCCAAACTCTTTTCCTCATGTTTAAGGCTACACAGTCTGCTCCATACCCAGTTCTTAGTTTTATTTACTACTCTCCTATTTGCTTCCTGATTTTATGACACCAGCTCTCTTACTATTCCTTCAAAAACCTAAGGGCCTTTAGAATTGCATTACAGATTGGGGAAACAGCTCACCCCTTCTGGTTCATTTGAACTCAGAAGTTACCTTCTTAGGAGGAGGTATTTCCTCGACCGCTGTACCTAAACTGTACCTCTGTTCACTCCCCAAATCATTACCTATTCTGTGCACTGCTTTTTCTCCCTATATATATAAAATCTGAAATTATATATTAATTAATGGATTTTTTCATGTTAGAATGTAAGCTCTGTGAGGGCAAGGACTTTGTCTTGTGTACTATGTTTTTCCAACATGCGTGCACACACGTGCGCACGTGCTTGTGAACAATCCTAGGTACATAGTAGACGTTCAGCAAATGTTTGCATGAGTGAAATGATAGTATGGCCCTAGATTACTTCATGATTTTAAAACTTATTTATTTCTAGGTGTTATGCTTTCTTATTTAATGTATGTAAAAATATAGGGGTGTAAATATTTTCAGTTTTAAAAACTTTAATGAGTTTTTAATGCACATGTTATATTCCTAAGATCCAAGAATTCTAGCCATATAAATGTGTTGGCTGCTTGTGTGCATGAATCTTTGAGTGAAGTGGTCTCTTAGAAGTTAATACAGCTTAACCTTAGAATCTGTTCTATAATTACTTTGGTATTTTTCTCATTGAATAAGAATGGGAAAGAAACATAATTTTGTCTGTTTGTTTGTTTTAGGGTCACACTGGAGGCATATGGAGCTTCCCAGGCTAGGGGTCCAGTTGGAGCTGCAGCTGCCAGCCTACGCCACAGCAACCTGGGATCTGAGCCACGTCTGTGACCTACACCACAGCTCATGGCAACGCTGGATCCTTAACCCACTGAGCGAGGCCAGGGATAGAACCCACAACCTCATGGTTCCTAGTTGGATTTGTTTCTGCTACGCTATGACAGGAACTCCGAAACATAATTTTGAAAGGTAGCATGCAGAGTAGAGTGGTTCTGGGTCATGGTTATGTAAATTAAGGAAATAATGCCTTTACCTGTTCCTGGTCAACAGTTTTTCCTCATAAAAAGAAAAGAAAAAAAAAATTAAATAGAGGATTTTTAAAATTGGATGTTTCATATGAATATTGTTTTGGTTATTCCAGTTACTAAAATGTGTATTGTGTCACAAGTCACTTATAGATAGAATCCTTACTTTTACATTGTAATAGAAGATTAGACTAGGGTAGATATCACAGAAAGCCATCAGAGGCTTAGCTGCTAAGTGAATTAAAAAACATTTATGGACTGTAACTGTTTTATACATGGTAGCTTGTTAGTTTTGCTTTTATGTTTTAATCATCTGAATGACCTCTCCTTTTCCTAGAGTTATTTTTCTATGGTAGTACTCACTTGGGGCAGTTTCTGCCCCTACCCTCTACCCCCAGGTGACATTTGGCAATATCCAAAGACATTTTTTGTTGTCACAACTGGGGGTGTGCTACTGATATGGTAGATAGAGGCCAGGGATGCTGTTAAATATCTTAAGTGTATAGGAGATCCCCCACAACAAGGAATTCTTCATCCTAAAATGTTAATAATTTTGAGGTGCTTTAATGTCACAAATCCCTTTTAACAGAAATTTGAACCCTAGAATAAGTTATTAAATCAGATATGCCATACATGTTTACTGATTAGTTTCACTAGGGTGCTGTCTCCCATACTATTTTAGTCTTCCCAAACCACAGTAAATTACCTGGCATGATCGTTTTCTCATCGTTAAAAAGGTCTTGTTGGAATAACTTACTAAATCAAGCACCTGCTCTTAATATTACTTGAGGTGGGATATCATGAGAATCAGTCATCATCTTAGAGAAGTGGCAAAGCCAGTTGACAAAATCAGATGATGTCCTTTGTCATAAAAATAAATTCTATGGAGAGTTCCCCTTGTGGTGCAGTGGAAATGAATCTGACTAGTATCCATGAGGCTGTAGGTTAGATAGCTGGCCTTGCTCAGTGGGTCCGAGATCCGGTGTTGGCATGGGCTGCGGTGTAGGTCACAGATGCCGCTTGGATCCCACATTGCTGTGGCTGTGGCTGTGGCTGTGGCTGTGGCCAGCAGCTGCAGCTCGAATTTGACCCCTAGCTTGGGAACTTTCTCATGCTGAGGGTGCGGCCCTAAAAAACAAAAATAAAAATTCTATGAATTGTTGTTATGCTTTATTAATGACATTTAAACAATCTTCTTAAATTCTTTTAGAGGCATTATATATTTTTAAAGGTTATAATATAATCAAACACATTGCTAGTCAGAGCAATCCATTCACAAGCATGGTTTTATATAAATTTGTGAATTAATATTGTACATTTCTGTTGTCTTTTTTTACTTTAGAGTTTTGAAAGTGTTTTTAAATGTATAGCAGTTAATTTTAATGAGGTTAATTACAGGGCTGTTGCAACTTGTACATTCTCCTTTTTTAGGAAGATTGTCTTTTTTATAGTTCATGTTCCTTAAAGATAGATTTTATCAGTTGGAATAAAACTGAAGTTTCTATAGTATACAAGATGCTGTAAGAACACTGTTAGGGTTTAAAGTAAATTTGGTTCTGGCCCTAAACAAAATTGTAGTTTAATGGAAAATAACATTAAATTCTGTGATATGACTATATATAAAATATAGTAGGGGTGGAGAGCCATAGTGGGGAATAATTCCATTTATGAAGATCAGAAGCTTTATGTAGTTTGGTATGGATAAATTATAGGGTGTTGCTTAGTAGTCTGGTGTGTCATGATGGAAATGAGACCTGGAAGGTGGGATAGGGAGATATAATGGATTGGCAAAATACTGTTTGTAAGGTGATACAGGGCCATTACTGGGAAATTAGAAGGACATAAAAGGGATGGAGGGATTTTATAGATGTTACAGAATAGACTAAAGGACTGTATGGGTAGTTAGAATATTTATACAATGCAAAGAGGGGCAAAAATGCATCAATAGAAATAAAAGATTTCATTATAGTAGTTGACTTTTATAGATATGTGCCTTTTTAGGAGATCATGGATAAATTTATTTTTAAAATTTTTAAAAAGCATTAGCCTTAAAGCTCTTAAGTATATACTTAGTATGGTAGATAATTGGGGTGTTTTGGCTGTACCCATGGCATGTGAAAATTCTGGGCCAGTTCGAACCCACACCTAAGCAGTGAAGTGAGCCACTGCAGTGACAATGCCAGATCCTAATCCACTGTGCCACAGGGGAACTCTGAGGAGGAATTTAGACCTTTGTTTTGTGTTAAGTAACGTCTTAGTTTCCATTTGGCATAAATAAATTAAGTTTTCTTTTTCCATTGATTGCTATTAAGGGGTGGTGCTAGGCTTTCAAAATAGGTGGAGAAATGAAAGATTTATTTTTCCATTCAGTTTTAGATGGTGATGGCTGATTAGTACAGAGTAATTACTTCATCATTTCTAAGCATTTCATTTATTCATTTATTCTTATTATCCAGCAATTGATGCCAGATTTTTTAGCAACTACTTTAAAGCAAAATTCCTTTTCTAATTTGTTAGAATTTAAGAGGAGGAGAGAGAGTTTGGGTGTGGGAAATATACCATATTCCCCTCACAAGATATACATATCTATAGCAAATATCTTTTTTTTCTTTTTTCTTTTTATAGCTGCACCCAAGGCCTATGGAAGTTCTTGAGCTAGGGGTTAAGTGTATTTTTTCAAGGGTTTAGCACTTAGTTTAAGTAGAAATTGTAACTGCTTAAAATAGGCTGCTGTTCTGATTCAGAAGGAACCTTTCTAAACCCTGAACAAGGAACTGTACTTACAATTTCTTGGTCAGTATAAAGGATACCTCTGGCTTGGTTAAGGAGTCGGAATTGTCACTGCTGTGGCTTGGGGTTCGATCCCTGGCCTGTGGACTTCCACATGCTATGGGTGTGGCCAAAGAAAATAATAATAAGGGATACATCAGGATATCTTAACCATAATGTATATGAATAGAGCTAGCTCTTATGTTGTATTAGTGATATACCAGGTTTTTACTGTATGTATATAGTTGTAGAATGCATTATTTGATCTCTAAAAAGATAGTTTCTAATTATATTGTCTCATAGAAGTCTATGATGAAATAAATTTGTCTTGATTTACTGTATTCTAGATCTTTTTAAGATTTTTTTCTTTGCCTTATTTGATATCTTACTTTAATGTATTAAAGTTATGCTTTTGACAGTTAGCTTGGCTCAGTTTAAGCACTGGCTCTGAGTATTGGCGATGATACTGGAAAAGGTACTATTAAAATTTTTTTGAGATTTATTAAATTCATTTCTTCATTAGCATTTCCTCTTGTAGCTTATCTCCTATAATTGCCAATTCTAAAAAACTGTCTTAACCTTGTCTGGTAGAATTTTATCGAATAAAAGCATTAAAACATACGCTATAAGCCATATTAAATTTTTGACAAGTACACTTTAGAGTAGTATGTTACTTTGTCATAGTAAAAGGAAGGAGATAGAATTATGAATAATATAAAAGTAATTTCAGTATGCTTTGAGTTTTGAAAAGCTTCCTGTTCATGGCTGTACCTAATCATTCTTTTCCAGTTTGTCTGTATTTATCTTTATATCTGATTGAAACTATCTCTGTAGTTAACTCTTTGGCTATATGTGAATGTTCCTTTTAGAAAAGGAGAGGTGTGTTGTTTCTGTTTGCAAAAGTGTATGTATACTATATAATTGGATAGTGAAATGATAATTTGAGTTTTTAATTTGGCATCTCTTAAAAAATCAGTTTTTCTATTTTTAATAGTTTTAAATATAGAAGGATGTGTCATGTAAATAATTTATAGTTTTAAATTTATTGTGACTTGATATTATTGATATTGACTTCTTTTAAAGTCTTTGCTTATCCCACTGTCTGTGAGAACCATTCAATAAAATAAGAAAAAGTTGCCTTTAGGTATTGCATTTGGTTTACTCCTTTTTATTCCTAATAGAGTCCTGTGCAGTAGGGTTTTTTTCCTTTTGACGTTACTGCCCACTAGCTTTAACAACTACCTATGTAAATAGTGTGGCAGTTTTTATGCTTCTGCCAGAGGACAACTTAATACGAAAAACAGTTGCTTTATTTACCTCAACACAGAGTAGTCTTTCAGGTTAGTGACAGGATGGTGGATAGGTTCATGTACTTTCCCCCAAGAATAGTTAAGTGAATATGCATACTTAAAGTCTTTCCAGCTGTAACTCTGACACCATGTGACCATTTCTTTCTATTGTAATTGTCACATCAAATTTGGAGAGCATACCCTGAGGTTCCTGTCTCATGAGGTTATTTTAAGTATTAAATACGAAAATACATGTCAAAGTCGATGGACATACTATTTTGGAAAGATTTATGTTGGTATCTGATAGTTTGGGAAACAATTACTTAGGGTCTAACATGATGAGGTACAAAGCTTTTCTTAAAATGTATCCCATTGACATTTGTGTTAGCACTATGTTCCCATGGAAGTTTTTGTAGACTTGGGATTTTAGTTTGGGGTTAGGATATATAGAGTGCCTCTGGTGCTGGACATTGGTGAGTAAGTTAAGAAAATATCTCTGTCATTCAAATAATTTATAAGCTAGCAAATACCCTTACTGATCCCAAATCTTACTTTTTTTTTACAATTTGTCTTATTACTCACAACAGACAGTAGCAGCAACAGTATCACTTTCTAGTGAATAATGATGGTTTATTTCAAAGAACAAGATACTGTATTCTAGAATTAGTAATGCAAACAAAGTATCTCAATCTTGTGTGCCTTTTAGATTCCATTTATTAGTTTAGCAAATATTTACTGAACACCTATTGTGTGCTAGGCACTTGCAGGTATTTGAGATAGTTCAGTAAACAAAAACAAGATCATTGACATTTAGAGGCTTATAGTCTAGTGGGAGTGCCGGTCAACCATGAACAGAAGCAAATTACTTAGTATGTTAAGAGATAAATGCTATGGAGAGAAAAACAGGTTAAGGGGAAAATCACTGTTGAGGTAGTGAACATATTGCAGTTTTAAATAAGGTCTCATAGATAAGGTGACATTTAGACAAAGACTTGAAGGAAGTGAGGGAGTTGAGATGTTTGGAGGAAGAAGTTCCAAACAAAGAGAACGGCCAGGAGTGTGTTTGGCCTGCTTGAGGAGTATCAAGGAAGCCCCTGAAAGAAGAGTAAGAGAGGGAAGAATAGAATAGTAGAAGATGAAGTTGGAGGGGAAAAGAAGAGACAGATCATGGAAAGCTTTGGAAGGATATTATAGACTTTGTTTTATACTCAGGGTAAAATAGTCCTTGCAGGATTTTGAGCATTATCTGTCTAGAAGCCTGGTGGCTACTGTTCTGGCAACATGGGAATCTCAACTTTGCAAGCATAGAGAATGTGATTTGGGAGTCTAAAAGTATCCCATACAAACCCAAAATGAATTATTTCTGTATTCACACTCACCAAGCACCTTGGTCTTCAGAGATGTAAAAGTCCTGGTGATTTCCAGGGTTCTGTAGTGCAGATCAGCTTGTTGTGGCTTCCCTCTCTCTCTCAGCCTTAGATTTATACCTTCCTCTGGTCTTTGTTTCCAGTAGTTCATCTTTCCAACTGCACTGTTGTCTTCTCGCTTGTTCTGTTGTCCTTTGTCATTTTATTGGATATTTTAGGAGAGTACAGAGAAACTTGTTTATCGGTCACCATGTGGAATGAAAAGACCAATAATATAAAAATTGGATTTTCCAATTTTTAAAAACCTCTGAGGTACTTGCGCTGAAATTCCACTTGCCAATGTAAACACTTTGCCAGAATTATTCATAGTAATGTTATTTTCGTGAAACACAAATCAGGCTCTTAAATTTTTTAAACTTAAAATATATCCACTCATTGCAATAGGAAAAGGATAGTCACTTTCATTATATAATTGTATAAGGGTATATATAAATTGTATAAAAGTTGTCTTATCTCACTGTATAGTTGGGAGTTTGAGAGTTCCTGTGCTGGAGCAGTTTAGATTTGAATCCCTTTCAGGTTTATGGATTTGGACAAGTTAATATGCTTGAGGACTTGGGAATAGTGTCACAACAAAAGACAACACATTTTGTTGGAAAGACTATGAGAACAGGATTTTAGCTCCATTTCTCTATTGTTAGATTTGAGACTTCATATAACCTCTCTATGCTTCAGTTTCTTCATCGTAAAATGAATTGCGGGTTTGATCATCTCTGAATAATTCTACAAACTTTATGATATTTAAATATTTTTGGAAATTTGTTATGCTTTTATTGAGAATAAATATAATTATTCTAATTTTATTTTTTATGCAGGTTAATGGTGCAATGTAAGAAACCTTTAAAAGTTTCTGATGAATTAGTGCAGCAATATCAAATTAAAAATCAGTATCTTGCAGCAATAGCATCTGATTCAGAACAAGAACCTAAAATTGATCCATATGCATTTGTTGAAGGGGATGAGGAATTCCTTTTCCCTGATAAGAAAGATAGACAAAATAATGAGAGAGAAGCTGGAAAAAAACACAAGGTAAGAGAAATCAAAGTACGCCAAAGTGTCACTGATGACTTGTAGCTCTGTGTATAGAACCACACTTCTCATTTAAAAAAAAAAAAAAAAAGATTTATTCTTTGAACTTAGAAAAACATTTTTAAAAAATAGGTAAATCAGGTATGTTGTACAAAATTTAGGAGCTTGTATGGACTTGAAATTATAGCTGGTCTCTGACAATGAAAAGATCTTTAAAACTTTTGAAATTGGAGAAGGTACATTAATTTCTTCTATACTGAAATCAAGACAGACAAACTGTTTTGATTCTGAGTTAATCTATGCTATAGGTGAATTACTGGTTTTCAAAAATGCAATAAAATAGACATCACTGAGTTTAGAAATACATACTATTTCTAAATATGTGAGTTAAGAATGTACAGTGCCCCTAAAAGTAAGATCTTACATTAATAAAGTGTGGGATATACAAGTATTTATTTGATTAAAAATTTTGAAATCAAATGTTTGAGGATTTTTTAAGCACAAGATAACTCTGCAAGATAAGAATTTTGCCTTGAATACAAAATTGGAAATTGAAAGCTGTAAAATTGCATAAAGGACCAATGTGTTTAATATAAAGACTTCATTTCACAAAGTTTTATTTAGCCTTGCTGGGTATCAGACACTTGACATTGTGTTTTTCTATAAGTAAGAAAACAGTAGTAGCTGGAAAGGCAGTAGGTATTTTAGAAAGAACATGGACTTTGGAATTTGATAGATTTAGGTTGAAATCCCAGTTCCACCTCTTATCAATGTATTTCCTTGGTTATCTTTAGGACTTTTTTTTATCTGTAAAATAAGCATATTACTTACTTATCATGTAGGTTAGTGGTGAGAATTAGTGAAATGTCTATAGAACACCTAGTAAAATGCTTGATATATAGCTACGCAATAGTTGGTATATTTTATTATGGATAAAATATTTTTCAGCCTAATGTGTAATATTGTATGCAGGTAGAAGATGGGCCATCTAATGTAACAGTGTTATCACATGAAGAAGATGCTATGTCATTATTTAGTCCCTCTATCAAGCAAGGTAAAACATTTATTTCCTGATCAAAATAATGTATTTCAGGATTGTTTCTCTGAACTAATGTGATATTGTTGGGCTTTTAGTGTTCCTTTTTTGCATGATTCGTACGCTTCATAGAAAGGGACCTATCTTTAAATGATGGATTTTTTATTTATTTTGTACTGGGAGAAGCAAATTTAGGTGATAGAAATTCTATTTTGAATTATTGGAACTTCTTTTCCTTTTTTTTAACAAATAAAAATAGTTCTTACCTGTAAAATCAGGAGATAGGATAAGATCATCACCTCTGAGATCCCTCTCAGGTCTAAAAACAATTTATGAATTAGACTTTACTGTAATTTTGGTGTTCCTTTCTTCACCTCCTGCCAAGTTAGAAGAAGTTGCTGAGGTAATCAATTTAACATATGTATGTTAGTGTAGCCACTGTTTGTGGCACTGGAGATTCAGTGATCAGGACTCCACTTTGAGAGTGTATGACTTGTGCTTTTTGTGAATAGAAAAAAGAGACACTATATATTAGTTCTTTTACACAATCTATTCAACTTTTGATGTAGACAAGGGAAGTTGTCCTTTGGTATGTGTCTTTTAGGGACAAAGTTTTGTTTTAAGATTTGGAATAGATAGAGAGGGTTAGGCTCTGTGCAACTACAAACAGGAATAAGAAAAAGCCCAGGAGTTCCTGTGGCATGGCTCAGCAGGTTAAGGAACCAGCATTGTCATTGCAGTGGCTTTGGCTGCTACTGCGGTGCAGGTGTCAATCCCGGCCTGGGAATTTCCACATGCTGCTGCCCCACCCCCACCCCCCAAAAAAGTCCATCTGAATAAGGAAGAGATGGTCTTTCATGAGATAAATAGAGTGGTTAGTGGTTCTGAGTAGCTTGGTGAGTTAACAGTTTGGGTTTTTTAGCATATTTACTTACCCCTAGGAGACAGGGAATGTGTAATTGTCTTCTTGTGCCTGTGGTGGGGCTTTCTCAAAATTTGGACCATCTACCATAGTATGGGGCATCTTTGTAAGGTGTAACTTGGAAATCTTGGTTTTTAGTAAGTACCCTCCTAGATGATTTTTACACATTCTAAAATTTCAGAACTGTTGCCCCTTGTGAATCTTTAGAACTGATAATGCAGAAGCACTTGGACAGTGACTTTCATCTTTCCAAAAGTGAGGACTTGTTTCAAGTCATTTAACATCCTGAGGATGCTTTGGAAAGTTTATATACCAAACAGCAGTTTTTTCTGGCAGTATAAGAGGAATTTAACTTTGATTTGTATTTTTATATTTTCTAAAGCAATCATATTTTTTCCCTAAAACTAGAAATAAAGCAAAAAGGAAAATTTTAAAACCGAAATGAAACTTAGACTTCACTTGAGAGATACTTAAATAAGTACTGAAATCCGTAGCACTGGGCAGTGTGCTTTACCTACTACTTCTGTCACATTTAATTCTTGCCATTACTGGAACACAGAGACGTTGAGTAACTTTGCCTAGGATCATACTGTTAGTGTTGGAACTGGGATTCAAATTAATGGTCTCTCTGACTCAAGAGCCAGAGCACTTAACTATTCTGTGCTGCTTCTACGTTTTAGGAAGATAGAAAAATTAAAATGTGTGTGTGTTCAATTCTATTTCCCTCTTAGTGTTTTTTTTTTTTTTTTTGATATATTATTTATGTAGATTACTTAGCAGTGTTAAGGATAACATAGCCTTTGGTGAGTTTCTTGGGGAAGGAAGGTATCGATGTTTATTTACAACTTTTTTCTTTTTTTTTCTTAAATTTTATTGAAGTATGCTTGATTTACTGAGTTGTATTAATTTATTCTGTACAACAAAGTAATATATATGTATGTATGTATGCATATACACACACATTCTTTTTCATATTCTTTTCCATTATGGTTTAATCACAGGATATTGAACATGGTTCCTTGTGCTATACAGTAGGACCTCGTTGTTTATCCCTTCTATGTATGAGTTTGCATCTGTTAATCCCAGGCTCCCTATCCATCGCTCCCCCACACACCCTCCCCCCTGGGCAACCAAAAGTCTATTCTCTATGAGTTTGTTTCCGTCTTGTAAGTAAGTTCTTTTGTCAATTTTTTTTTTTTTTTTTTTGCCTTTTTGTCTCTATGGCTGCACACATGGCATATGGAGGTTTCCAAGCTAGGGGTCTAATCAGATCTATAGCCGCTGGCCTACACCAGAGCCACAGCAACGCCAGATCCAAGTTGTGTCAGCAACTCACATGGCAATGCCAGAACCTCAACCCACTGAATGAGGCCAGGGATTGAACCTGCAGCCTTATGGTTCCTATTGGATTTGTTTCTGCTGTGCGGATGGGAACTCCATTTCTTTTGTCATTTTTAAAATGAGATTTTATGTATAAGTGATATCATATGGCATCTGTCTTTCTCTTTCTGACCTAATTTATGTGATAATCTATAGGTCCATCCATGTTGCTGCAAATGGCATTATTTCATTCTTTTTTATGGCTGAGTAGTATTCCATTGTATGTATATCACATCTTTATTCATTTATCTGTTGATGGGCATTTAGGTTGTTTCCATGTCTTGGCTATTGTAAATAGTGCTGCTGTGAACATAGGGGAACATGTATCTTTTCAACTTACAGTTTTGTCCAGATATATGCTCAGGAGTAGGATTGCTAGATCATAGGGCAACTCTACTTTTAGTTTTTTATTTTCAACTTTATTGCCGTGAAACAGAAGTCTATATATTAAGCAAATTATAATGTCTTATTGCAAAGCACCTTATAATTTTTAATGTTACATATCTAGCTTAAATAAATAGAATAATACTTTGTCGGTAGTATAATTTTGATTTCGTTTTTCTGATTGACATATATAGATGCTCCACGAGCTACTAATCATGCCCGTCCTCCATCAACCAGTTTGATTTATGACTCAGATCTGGCTGTCTCTTATACTGACCTTGATAATCTTTTTAACTCTGATGAAGATGAATTGACGGTGAGTATTCTATTAATGATTACAATTACAATTTGTTTTCTTTGATTTTATGTAAGTTTATTTTTCAGAAGTGATATGTGACTTGAATACTGTGTTTTAGCCCTGAACAATAGAAAGTACTTTGGAATAAAATTTCTTTAATTGGTTTCTTCTTCTTTTTTTTAAAGGACTGCACCCTCAGCATATGGAAGTTCCCAGGCTAGTCATCAAATTGGAGCCGCATTTGCTGGCCACAGCCACGGCCATGCCAGATCTGAACCACATCTGTGACCTAAACTGAAGCTTACAGCAACACCGGATCTTTAACCCACTGAGTGGGACCAGGGATCTGTGTCCTCATGGATCCTAGTCAAGTTTGTTACTGCTGAGCCACAGTGGGAACTCCTGGCTTGGCATATGGAAATTCCAGGCCAGGGATTGAATCTGGGCTGCAGCTGTGACCTACCCCACAGCTACGGCAACACTAGACCACTGCCCTGGGCTGGGGGTCAAACCCGGCGCCACCACAGAGACAACGCTAAATCCTTACCCTGCTGTGCCACAGCAGGAACTCCCTGAGGGTTTTTTGTTTGTTTGTTTGTTTTGTTTTTTTAGGGCTGTACCTACAGCATGTGGAGGTTCCCAGGCTAGAGGTTGAGTTGAAGCTATAGCTGCCAGCCTACACCACAGCCACAACAACGCCAGATCTGGCCGCGCCTGCAGCCTACACCGAAGCTCATGGCAGTGCTGTATCCTTAAGCCCCACTGATCAAGGCCAGGGATCAAACTTGCAACCTCATGAATACTAGTCAGATTCATTTCCCTGAGGCACAACAAAAACTCCTCCCTGAGCATTTTTGATGTAATGTCGACTATAAACATTAAAGGTTTTTTTCATTTTTTATATTTTAAGGATATGTATTATTAAGCTTAATGTAAGTTCTGCCATGTTTTTTTTTCTGTAGCCCTTTAGAAGCAGAATTATTTATCTGTTCTTTGATCCTCTTGGTTTAGAAATGACCTAAGAATTGACTCAGACAATAATAAGTAATTAACATTAAAATTATTTGCCTTGCCAATTTATTAAGAAATACCACTTCTTTTTAATTTGTTTGGTGTCATGGCTGTTATTATAAGACATCTACGTACTCTATTAATGAAAGAGAAAGAAAAAGTAATACTTTAAGACTCTTGCAGAGAAGGGTGAAGATAAAAGAAATCTTAAAATGGGATTCCCCATAATATCAAGTCTCTGGCAAATTAATGAATTGGATGATGCATTATAAAAGGGAATTCTTGGGAGTTCCTGTCATGGCTCAGTGGTTAACAAATCCAATCAGGAACCGAGAGGTTTCGGGTTTGATCCCTGGCCTTGCTCAGTGCGCTAAGGATCCGGCATTGCTGTGAGCTGTGGTGTAGGTCGCAGATGCGGCTCAGAGCCCTTGTTGCTGTGGCTGTGCCATAGGCTGGCGGCTACAGCTCTGATTAGACCCCTAGCCTGGGAACCTCCATTTGCTGTGGGATCGGCCCTAGAAAAGACAAAAAGACCAAAAAAAAAAAAAAAAGGGAATTCCTTTTTCATCTTCATAAAGGTAGCTTGGAAACTTCCGTTTCCATTAGGTCTTTTTTTTTTTTTTTTTAATGTATTTTAATTTTTTTTGTTTTTTAAGGCTGCATGTTTTTTTCTTCTTCTATTTTTCTGTACTTTGTTGCTGTTTTCTTTTCATTTACAAACCCTTGTGTTGAGGGCTGCACATTTATGTACACAGATATGTACACATTTGGTGTCTTCAGTCATAATGTAGATATCATTCTACATAAACTTTACTCCACATCCCTTAGAATAGTATATTTTAGGTAAATATATCCCTGAATACTTTGGTACTTTTGTACTTTATCTCTACTATCAGCTGTGGCTCTTCTGAGGTCAAAGTTTGTAATCGGAGCTCAGTCTCCTTATCTGACAAAGTGGCTAACAAGAGACAAGGAACCAAGATGTCAGCTATAACAACACTGGTGACAGGTTGGAGATGATAAATCTTAGTTTGTTCACTGTATTAAAACTTAACTTTAGGAGTTCCTGTTGTGGTGCAGCAGAAGTGAATCCGAGTAGGAACCATGAGGTTGCAGGTTTGATCCTTGGCCTTGCTTAGTGGGTTAAGGATCCGGCATTGTCATGAGCTGTAGTGTACATCGAAGATTTAGCTTGGATCCTGCATTGCTGTGGCTGTGGTGTAGGCCGGCAGCTGTAGCTCTGATAAGACCCCTAGCCTGGGAACCTCTATATGCTATGGGTGTGGCCCTAAAAAGACAAAAGACCAAGAAAAAAAAAAAAACAAAAAACAAAACCTTAACTTTAGGGAGTTCCCATTGTGGCCCAGTGGGTTATGAAACTGACTGGTATCTATAAGGATGCAGGTTTGATCCCTGGCCTTGCTCAGTGGGTTAAGGTTCCAGTGTTGCCTAAAGCTACAACATAGGTCACAGATGTGGCTTGGATCCAGTGTGGCTATGGTGGTGGCATAGGCCAGCAGCTTTAGCTCTGATTTGACCCCTAGCCTTGGAACTCCTATATGCTACAGGTGTGGCCTTAAAAAGTAAAAAAGCAAAAACACTTACCTTTTCTTAGGTGTCCTATTGAAGTTTGCTTTGTTTTATCTGTTGTGGCACGAAGAAGATTATTAAATATTAAGCAAGGTAAAAGTGTAAAGAATTTGGGGTGATTGATTATGTAGACGTCTTTAATGTCTTATTTAAAGGTAAAAAAGCTTTATGAATATCTAAGAGGCCATTCTGATGTTAATTACAAACCCTTATTGCAGGTTTTTCTTATAATTTTTTATTTTAATGGGTTTTAAGTGGTAAGTTGTTCTTGCTTCTTTGTTTGTTTGTTTCTTTTGTGTTTTATTTTTTGTTGTATCTGTGGCATGTCGAAGTTCCCTGGCTAGGGATTGAACCTGAGCCACAGCAGTGACCCAAGCTGCCAGAGTGACAGTGCCTCATCCTTAACTGCCAGGCTACCAGGGAACTCTGCTTCTATGTATTTTCTCTGAAGGAACTTTTCCCTCTCTCTGTTAATTGGGGCAGTATCAAATCAACACATAAACCAATCTGGGTTCATTGGTAAACTAAAATGTCTTTTATATTTTCAAAAATATCTAGTATATGAGTTTAGCACTGATGGGCTTTTATTCACATTACATCTGATTGATTACTGTCTTGATCACATTCAATTAAATGTGATTTAATTAAACTTAAATTTCAGAGAAATATTTGTGTATGTGTTTTTTTGAATAGCCTGGATCTAAAAAATCAGCAAATGGATCAGATGATAAATCCAGCTGCAAGGAGTCAAAGACAGGAAATCTGGACCCGTTATCTTGCATAAGTAAGCTTCCCAAATCTGTCTTCCAGAAAAATCTTCCATCTTAATCTCAACAAAGTTCCCCACCCCTTTGTTTTAAACACGGAGTAACTTCTTTTTCATCTTATGTTAAAATGTGTATTTTATTAAATATAGGCACTGCAGATCTTCACAAGATGTATCCCACACCACCATCATTGGAACAGCATATTATGGGATTTTCCCCAATGAATATGAATAATAAAGAATATGGTAGTATGGATACAACACCTGGAGGAACTGTTTTAGAAGGAAATAGTTCTAGTATAGGAACACAGTTCAAAATTGAGGTCGATGAAGGATTCTGTAGCCCCAAGCCTTCTGAAATTAAAGTAAGTATTTTTCTAGAAAAATAATTTACTTTCTGTATTTTTATTAGTTTATTACTATATTCAAAAATCCTTTCATAGTGATTCTAGTTTTGTAGTGGACAAATTTGAATTGTGGTAACACTATTAAGAATGCATTTAAAGAGAAGACTGAGTTTGGAAGAATGCATTTAAGAAAAGAGTTAAAATTATATTTACATTTTATTATTTTATTTAAAGAAAGGAAAAAAAAGTCCAGTCAGGTTTTTTTCCGTTGGAAGATAAGATGCTGAAACTCATGGTCTTTATATTGTAGGATTTTTCTTATGTCTATAAGCCTGAAAATTGTCAAGTTCTAGTGGGATGTTCCATGTTTGCACCTCTAAAAACTCTACCAAGCCAGTGTCTGCCTCCTATCAAATTGCCAGAAGAGTGTGTTTACCGTCAGAGTTGGACTCTTGGAAAATTGGAATTGCTTCCTTCAGGGCCTACAATGCCATTCATCAAAGAGGGGTATGATTTAAATTTTATTATTGATAGATAGTGTATGAATGCTTATGTAACTTTTATTCTTTTTTTGTTGTTGTTGGCTGCATCTGTGGCATACAGATGTTTCTGGGCCTGGTATCAAAATCAAACCCACAGCAGTGAAAATGCTGGATCCCTAACTGCTAGGCCACCAGGGAACTATCAGCTTTAATTTTTTCCACAGAAGCACATAGTATGCTGGTACCTGGTGCAAAGACACTGGTTTTGTTGTTGTTGTTGTTTTTTAGGGCCACACCCATGGCACATGGAGGTTCCCAGGCTAGGGGTCTAATCAGAGCTGTTGCTGCCAGCCTATGCCACAGCCACAGCAATGCCATATCCGAGCCACATCTATGACCTTTGCCACTGCTCACGGCAACGCTGTATCTTTAACTCACTGAGCAAGGCCAGGGATTGAACTGGCAACCTCATGGTTCCTAGTCAGATTTGTTTCTACTGTGCCACGACGGGAACTCCAAACACTGGGTTTTGAAAATTTTTTAAATTATTTCCTGATTAATAGCTTTTAATGGTATTAGTTAGGTATGATTAAACTATTGGAACAGTTAGAACCATTGAATTTTTATTTGTCTTTGGAAGCACCTTTTATTTTGATCTAAAATTCTAAATCACTCTCATTTGTACATTTGCCATATCTCACAAACTTTTTATATTTAAATATCTCTGAAATGGAGTGTCTCATAATTGGTAACTTCTTAAAATTGCCATTGTCCTTTTTTATACATAAACATCTCTAAAATCAGAATTAAAAAAAAAATAATGGCATCTTAGAATCAATGATATATAGATATTTGTAGTACAGGAAATATAGAGATAGTAATGTAGATGTCTAGGAATGAAGAGTATATACAGATTTTATTTATAGTAGAACCAGTTGGAGTTCCATGTAGTAGCTCAGCAGTAATGAACCTGACTAGTATCTCCGAGGATACCAGTTTGATCTCTGGCCTCGCTCAGTGGATTAAGGATCCAGCATTGCCCCAAGCTGCTGTGTATGTTGAGAGAGCATCTTGGATCCCATGTTGCTGTGGCTGTGGCATAGCTGACAGCTGCAACTCTGATTTGACCCCTAGCCTGGGAACTTCCAGATACCTAGAGTGGATATATTAACCAAAAATGCATTTTAATTGTACTTGTAATTTTTGCATTAATTGTGCTTTCAAAATTTTCAGTGTTACTGAAAAACATTTGGGACCTTTTTAGTTGTATTTTACATTATTAATGTGTTCTTTTATGTGTGTTTTTTATTTTCTTTTGCTCTGTGACACTAGTGATGGAAGTACTATGGATCAAGAATATGGCCCTGCTTATACACCTCAAACTCATACTTCTTTTGGGATGCCTCCGAGCAGTGCACCTCCTAGTAACAGTGGAGCAGGAATCCTTCCTTCTCCATCTACCCCCAGGTTTCCAACTCCAAGGACTCCAAGGACTCCAAGGACTCCTCGTGGAGCTGGTGGACCTGCTAGTGCTCAAGGTTCAGTCAAATATGAAAATTCAGATTTATATTCACCAGCTTCCACCCCATCCACTTGCAGACCCCTTAATTCTGTTGAACCTGCAACTGTTCCTTCCATCCCTGAAGCACACAGTCTTTATGTAAACCTCATTCTTTCAGAATCAGTTATGAATTTGTTTAAAGACTGTAACTTTGATAGTTGCTGTATATGTGTCTGCAACATGAATATCAAGGGTGCCGATGTTGGAGTTTACATTCCGGATCCAACGCAGGAAGCACAGTATAGGTGTACCTGTGGCTTCAGTGCTGTCATGAACAGAAAATTTGGAAACAATTCAGGATTGTTTCTTGAAGATGAACTAGATATCATAGGACGCAACACAGAATGTGGCAAAGAAGCAGAAAAACGTTTTGAAGCTCTCAGGGCTACTTCTGCAGAACATGTTAATGGAGGACTAAAGGAATCTGAAAAATTGCCTGATGAGTTGATATTATTGCTACAAGATCAGTGCACTAATTTATTTTCACCCTTTGGAGCTGCAGACCAAGATCCTTTCCCCAAAATTGGTGTTATTAACAATTGGGTACGTGTTGAAGAGCGGGACTGTTGCAATGACTGCTACCTTGCATTAGAGCATGGACGTCAGTTCATGGATAACATGTCAGGAGGAAAAGTTGATGAAGCACTTGTGAAAAGTTCTTGCTTACATCCCTGGTCCAAAAGAAATGGTAAGTATGCTAATGGAATGGTTTCTCTGTTAATTTTCCTTTAGTTGTCTGACTTTGCTTTTCTTTCTTAGAAAAAAGAATTAAAGGCAGTTTAACATGCAGCTGATAGAGATGCTTAGATTTGGACTTAAAACTATTTTTTCAGAGTTCCTGTCATGGCTCAGCGGAAATGAATCTGCCTAGCATCCATTAGGATGTGGGTTCAATCCCTGGCCTCAATCAGTGGGTTAAGGATCCGGCATTGCCATGAGCTATCATGTAGGTTTCAGACCGGGCTCAGATCTGGTGTTGCTGTGGTTGTGGTTTAGGCCAGAGGTTCGACCCCTAGCCTGGAACTTCCATATACCACTGGTGTGGCCATAAAAACAAACAAACAAAACCAACTGTTTTTTTTTTTTTCTTATTGCATGTGATTTATTAAGCTATGGATGCTATTCATAGTGCTAGGGAATATGGCCAAATGGCCAGTGCATTGTAGTGAACTGGATTTTTACTCCAGGTGGTGCCCAGCAAGCAGCATATAATGGACAAGAAGCACTTTGTCATCATTAGTCATGGGGTACAAGTGGCTTATCATGGTGGAGTGATGCCTTACTGGGAGGGTGCCATGAAAGGCTGGAGTATAAGAGGGGGTTTTGTCTGCAAGTCTATTCAGATGTAGAGCATGATCTGCTTGAAAGGCTCATAAATTGCCAGACCTGCAAAGGGCAGCAGGGCAGGAGCACTGGGGACAGTTTGGGAAGTAAGCCAGTTTTGGGAGGTAAGCCAGTGGAGCAGTAGGCCACCTATGAGTCCCATTTTCCCAGGCAGGGTGGGACATTTGGCTGTCATCCAAGATCTGCTGTCCTAGTCAGAGCTGGGCTGGAGAGCCAGGACAGGGAGCATGGAGAGCAGGTAGCTCCCCCAAGGGGCCCATCTGTGGAGGACACGTTGGCAGGTGGGAATGGAGTGTGGACTTACTTTGCTATCTGCCATCCCCATTCCCACCATCCCAGACCATTCATCTAGGCTCACCTGGCATGGAAGGGTGGAAAAAGGTGGTATAGGTGTTGCCGGCTATCACCATCCTCTTTTTGCACTGCCTGCAGGAAGCTATGCTCGGGATCCTGGCGGGGGTCCAGCTAGTTAGGATTGGGGGCCACCCACCATCAAAATGCCTGTAAGGTGCCATCCAAGCAGCAGTTTGTTGTAAAGAGCCTCGAGAAGGCCTCATACTACTCATGCCCATTTCCACTGCCTCTGCAGTCGCACAAGGAAGCACTTATGTCATATACCTAGTTGGGGGTGATGGGACCCCAAAGGCAGGGTTATCAGCCCACTCAGGTGGAGGCATCACCAGGAGAGCCAGTGACCCAACAGGGATCCCAATAGCGCATACCCACAAGTCTAGCTTAGGTGTTCAGGCAGCCGTCCCTAAAACTCCTTTGAGAAAATGACATTTTTTTTTTTCTTTTACAGCTACACCTGTGGCATATGGAAGTTTCTGGGCTAGGGGTCCAGTTAGAGCTGCAGCTGCAGGCCTATCCCATAGCCATGGCAACACCGGGTCTGAGCCGCATCTGTGACCTACACAAGAGTTTGTGACAATGCGGGATCCTTAACCCACTGAGTGAGGCCAGGGATCTAATCCTCATCCTCACAGAGACTGTATTGCATTCTTAACACTCTGAGCCACAATGGGAACTCCAAGAATGACATTTTTAAAGGGAGAATTTCCTAGCAGTTTAATTTTAGCAGTGAAAGCCTGGTTATAATTGTAATTCTGTACTTCTGTAGGAGTATAAAAGGTACTTTGCATATTGATTAGCAGAAAATTGCTAGTAGTCTGCTTTATTCAACATTCTTTCACTCATTAAATATTTATTGAGCACCTACTATGTGCCAGGCACTGTTCTTTTATTGAGGACAGTATTAAACAAAGCAAACATATTTCCTTCCCTTTTTGAGCCTATAAGATTCAAAAGAACAAAATAAGCAAAAAAAAAATTACACAATATCAGATAGTGATAAGTGCTTTGAAGGAAAAGCAGAGTAAATGAGTGGAAAAAGACACAAATATGCTACTTTAGATATATGTTTAGAGAAGATATTACTGAAGGACAGCATTTGAACAAAGACCTACAATAGAGTGGGAGAATGAACTGTGTGGCTAACTGAGAGAAGAATGTTTTCAGGCAGTACAAAGATGGCAAGGGAGTAATGTGCTTAATATGTTTGAGAAACAAGGGAGGCAGCTGTTGCTGGAGTGAATTGGGTGATGGGGAGACTTGTTGGAGGTGAAGTCTTAAGAGCTGGCTGAGCCCCCAAATCATATAAGCCTTGTGGACCATATAAATAAGGCCTTTATAGTTTATTCTGAGGGTAATGGGAAGCTGTAGGACAGTTTTGAGTAGAGGACTGACATGATCCTTTCAGTGTTTATTATTTTAAATGACCACTCTAGCTATTGCGGGTGGTGAAGGTGAGAGCAGAAGCAGGTAGATTGACTAGGAGACAGCTACAATAGTTGGAGTGACAGATGACAGTACCTTAGATAACACTGGAAGCAATAGGTATGTGAATAGTAGGTTCTAGGCATATTTGGGAAATTGAACCTGCAGGATTTGCTGATATAAGAAGAGAAGAGGCATGAAGGACAGCTTGAGCAACTGGATGAATGATGGTAGTAATTACAAGGGAGGGAAACATTGGGGGAGAAGGTCAAGTACATATTTGGTGATACGAGTTTTAAATTGAGAGGAGTGGTTAGGGCTAAAGATTTAAAAAGAATGTGCATGAGTTATCAGTATTTAAAACTAGAACTGGATGAAATAATCTAGGGAGTGACTGTAGACAGAGAAGTCCAGGGATGGAACTGACATTTGGAGAGGAAGAGGAGGATCCAGAATAGGAAACTAAGGAGGTAGGAGGAAAACCGAGAGAGTATGGTATCTTGAAAGCTAAGTATAGGAAATGTTTGCAGGAGAATGCTCATTACAAGTATTTGACACTATATGGTGACAAAGATCTAATAAGTTAATCTATACTAGGCATGTAACACAATGCTTGGCACATGGTAAGTAGTGAATTAATATAAACTGCATTATTATTAAAGTCATCAATTAGGTTTTTTTTCAGGCACTGCCACTGGAAAACTTTTTTTTTTTTTTTTTGTCTTTTCTAGGGCCAGGCTAGGGGTCTAATCGGAGCTGTAGCCGCAGGCCTACGCCAGAGCCACAGCAACTAGGGATCCAAGCTGCGACTGCGACCTACACCAAAGCTCAAGGCAATGCCAGGTCCTTAACCCACTGAGCAAGGCCAGGGATTGAACCCACCACCTCATGGTTCCTACTCGGATTCGTTAACCACTGCACCACGATGGGAAAACTTAACACCTTTAAAAAGATGTCTTCAGAGGTCCCATCGTGGCTCAGTGGTTAACAAACCTGACTAGTATCCATGAGGATGTGGGTTCAATCCCTGACCTTGCTCAGTGGCTAAGGATCCTGTGTTGCTGTAAGCTGTGGTGTAGGTCGCAGACATGGCTCGGATCTGCCATTGCTGTGGCTGCGGTGTAGGCCAGTGGCTACAGCTCTGATTTAACCCCTAGCCTGGGAACCTCCATATGTCACAGATGTGGCCCTAAAAAGACAAAAAAAAAAAAAAAAAATTTTACATTGAGAAAATAATTCACCAAAAAAAGAGAAAAATGTTTTTATATTTCAATTTGAAATTTTAATATTTTAAATGTGCAGTATTGGAACACTTTTTCATTTAAATTGCAGCAGCCTCACGAAAAGTAGCAAGCTCCTACATTAGGACCTTTGTTGGCCCTGATTATTTCCTCTGTCTGGGACACTGTTCCTCCTGGTATTTATATGGCTAACCAATCTCATCAATAGTTACCCTCTTCCTGCAAAATGGCAAACTCCTCTTCTTCCTGATCCTGCCTTTTTTTCTTTTTTCCGATGGTGTTTGCTTATTACCATCTAACCTACTATATTTATTGATTGATTAATTATTGTGCCTTACTCCATTAAGTTCACCCCATGTCAAGTTCTGTGTAAGGGAAAGGGTTTTTGTCTTATTTGTTTGCTGATATATTCGAAATACCTAGAACAGGAGTTCCCGACATGGCTCAGTGTTAATGAATCTGACTAGCATCCATGAGGACGCATGTTCGATCTCTGTCCTTGCTCAGTGGGTTAAGGATCTGGCGTTGCCGGGAGCTCTGGTGTAGGTCACAGACGTGGCTCAGATCCTGTGTTGTTGTGGTTGTGCTGTAGGCCAGCAACTGCAGCTCCTATTGGACCCCTAGCCTGAACCTCCATATGTTGTGGGTGTGGCCCTAAAAAAAAAAAAAAGAAAAAGGAAGAAAATGCAAAATACCTAGAACAGTGCCTGGCATATAGTAGGTGTCCAAGGTATTGAAATATTTGTTTGTTTGAAGGAATTGAAAGTCTACAAACCATGGTTTGTATAATTTAATGGTAATGTTTATTTTTCTCAATAATGAAAAGGTTTTGCTCTAATTACAAAAATATGTACTTGCTGAAAAGAAAGTTAAGAATCTAGACAAACAAAATTAGTAAAAATTGCTGCATATTTTTGCCCATTTCCATTATTACACCTCTTCATGATCACTCATTTTTTAAGCAACTTTATTGAGATACCATATAATTCACCCATTTAAAGTATATAGTTGAGTGGTTTTTAGTAGTCACAGAGTTGTATAGCCATCACCATGATCAATTTTAGAACATTTCTCATCATCCCCAAAGGAAACTCTGTATTTATTAACAGTCATTCCCAATTTCCCTCCAACCATTCCCTCCCAGCACTAGGCAATCACCAGTTTTTCTGTCTCTGTAGATTTGCCTCTTTTATACATTTCATATAAATAAAATAAAATGCTATATGGTCTTTTGTGATTGACTTTTTTATCTTAGCATTTTTTCAAGGCTTATCCATGTGTTAGTACCTTACTCATGTTTATTGCCAAATGATACTCCATTTATGGACACACCACATTTTATTTACCCATTTTTCTATTGATGGACATTTGGATTGTTTCCACTTTTGCTGTTAGAAATAATGGTGCTATGAACATTTGTGTACAGGTTTTTGTGTGAACATGTGCTGTCATTCCTCTTGGGTGGTCCTGATAGGTCACGTAACTCTGTTTTAGCTTGTAAGAAACTACCAGACTAGTTTCTAAGGCAGCTGCAAAATTTTATATTCTCATCAGCAGTGTGTTGAAGGTCCCACTTTCTCTGTATCCTCATTAACACTTGTCATTATGGGTTCTTTTTAAAAATATAATCATCCTATTGGGTGGGAAGTGTTATCTCATTGTGGTTTTGATTTGTTTTTCCGTAATGAATGACTAATGATGTTGAGCATGTGCTTATTGCTCACTTATATTTCTTCTCTGAAAAAATGTCTTTTCAGATCCTTTGCCCATATTTTTATTAGATTTTTTTGTCTTTTCATTATTGAGTTGTAAAAATGAGTGTTCTTTATATTTTCTGGATACAGGTCCCTTGTTAGATGTATGATTTGCACATATTTTCTCCTCTTCTCTGAGTTGTCTTTTCACTTTCTTGATGGTATCATTCAAAGCAGAAAACTTTTTGTTTTTAATGGCTGCCCCTGTGGCATATGGAAGTTCCCAGGTTAGGGGTTGAATTGGTATTGCAGCTGCAGGCCTATATCACAGCCACAGTAACACTGGATCCTTAACACACTGAGCAAGGCCAGCAATTGAGCCTGCATCCTCAGAGAGATAACATTGGGGTCCTTAACCCCCTGAACCACAATGGGAACTCCCAGAAAAGTTTTTACTATTGATGAAGTTCAGTGTATTATTCTTTTTTGTTGCTTTTGCTTTTGGTGATATATCTAAAAACGCTTTACCTAATCCTAAGCCAGAAAGATTTACTTCTATGTTTTTTCTCAGAGTTTTATAGTTTTATCACTTATATTTAGGTCTGTAATCCATTCCAAATTATTATTATTATTTACTGTTTTTAAATTTTATGGCTGCACTTGTGGCATGTAGAAGTTCCTGAGTCAGGGATTGAATCTGAGATACAGCTGCAGCCTGCACCCTAGTTCGGGGGTGGGGGGGATTGAACTCACACCTCTATGGTGACCTGAGCCCCTGCTGTCAGATTCCTTTCTTTTTTTCTTTTCTTTCTTTCTTTTTTTTTTTTTTTTAAGGGCCACACCTGGGGCATATGGAAGTTCCCAGGCTAGGGGTTGAATCAGAGCAGTAGCTGGTGGCCTGCACCACAGCCACAGCAATGCAGGATCCAAGCCACATCTGCAGCCTACACCGCAGTTCATGGCAACACCATATCTCTGACCCACCAAGAAAGGTCAGGAATTGAACCTCTGTCCTAATTGGATTTGTTTCCACTGTGCCATGATGGGAATTTCCTGAATTACCTTTTGTATGTAGTGTAAGTAAGGGATCCAATGCCAATATTTTGCTTGTGGATATCTGATTATCCTAGAACCTTTGTTGAAAGGTTATCTTTCCCCATTAAATTGTTTTGACACCTTTGTCCAGAATCATTTGACCATAATTATAAAGTTTTATTTCTGGATATTTACTTCTATTGATCTGTTTATCTGTCCTTCATAATTGCTCTTAAAAATCATTACATATTCTAAAAATCATTAGTTTCCAACCAAATCTCAGCTTAGAGACCTGGCACTTGTCATAATATGTAGTTATATTCTTTTGCATGTCGGTCATCCCCACAAGGTTATAAGATCCCTGAAGACATGAATGAGTATTTATTTACATGGAATTTCTATTATGGCACAGTGGGTTAAGGATACAGCCTTGTCACTGCTGCAGCTTAGGTCATGGCAGTGGTGTGGCTTTGATCCTTGGCACAGTAATTTATGTATGTTGTGTGCATGGCCAAAAAAGAAGAAAAAAAAATTATTTACATAGTACTCCTAGCAACTAGCATAATTCCTGACTCATAGCGGGTCTTCAGTAAATATATATTTGTTTTTTAAAAAAAATGGTTTTTTTTTTTTTTTTTGTCTTTTTAGGGCTACACCCACAGAATATGGAGTTTCCCAGGCTAGGGGTCGAATTGGAGCTGTAGCTGCTGGCCACAGGCACAGCCCTGGCAATGCCAGATCTGAGCTGCATCTGTGATCTACACCACAGCTCACGGCAATGCCAGATCCTTAACCCACTGAGCGAAGCCAGGGATCAGACCTGCGTCCTCATGGTTACTAGTCAGATTAGTTTCTGCTGAGCCACAAAGGAAACTCTTCCCCTCCTTTTTAAATATTTTTTCTAAAGAATGAAAGAGTATCTATGAGAACCTCTCTGAATTAAAATTGAAAATTGAAAAATAGATTCTCAAGCCTCACTCAGATCAGAATTTCTTAGGTTAGCTCTACATATATATTTAAGTTTCCCATTTAATTATGTTAAACAACCTTAGCCAGTGATGACATTTTTTAGATTTTGTTTAAATATTCATGTATGAATACACATAATTCTATTTGTATAAAATATCTTCCATATATAGTTTTAAAACCTGTTTTTTTATTTACTAGTGTATTAGTCATTAGTCCATTTCAAATAGATGTTATCACTTTTAATGACAATGGTATTCTGTTGTGTATAATAATAGTTTAAGCATAATAATTATTAAGCAGTATACCTAAAATTAAATAATAAATAAAAAATTAAATTCTGCACACTATTTAGATATAGGGGATTAAAACCAGAAATAATAAATTCAACATAATAATAATAAAGTTGAATGATTTAATGTAACAAAGTGCTCAAACATGTTTAATGGTATAACTGATCCATACTGGGGGAACAGAGTAATTATATTAGTAATATTTTGTGATTTTTTTTTTTTTTTTTTTTAAAGGTTTTGACATTTAAGAGCAAACCTTTCAGGAGTTCCCATCGTGGCTCAGTGGTCAACAAATCCAGCTAAGAACCATGAGGTTTCGGGTTCGATCCCTGGCCTTGCTCAGTAGGTTAAGGATCCAGCGTTGCCATGAGCTGTGGTGTAGGTTGCAGATGCGGCTCGGATCCTGCATTGCTGTGGCTCTGATGTAGGCTTGGCAGCTACAGCTCCAATTAGACCCCTAGCCTGGGAACCTCCATATGCCATGGGTGCCAGCCCTAGAAAAGGCAAAAAAAAAAAAAAAAAAAAAGCCACACCTTTCATATATAGATTGTTAGTTTGGAAATGCAGGTCATAATAATTTGATAATCTATAAATCTGTCTCTCTCTTTTTTTTTTTTCCCTTTTCTAGGGCCGCTTCTCATGCATATGGAGGTTCCCAGGCTAGGGGTCTAATCGGAGCTGTAGCCATTGGCCTACGCCAGAGCCGCACCTGCAACCTACACCACAGCTCATGGCAATGCTTGATCCTTAACCCACTGAGCAAGGCCAGGGATCGAACCCACAACCTCATGGTTCCTCCTCAGATTTGTTAACCACTGAGCCACGACGGGAACTCCCAATCTGTAAATCTCTAAATCTAGGTTTATAAAAGATCTGTGAATATTACATCTTTAGCAGTGTGAGTAGGTTTTATCATTACTGTGCAAGTTTTATATTTCAGAGTTGTTACAGTCTACTGTTTTTCACAAATTAAGCTTTTTTTTTTTTTTTTTTTTAATGGCTGTACTAACAGCACATGGAAGTTTCTGGAGCTGCAGCTGCAGTAGTGCCGGATCCTTTAATGCACTGGCCTGGGCCAGGGCTTAGACCTACACCTCTGTAACAGCCTAAGCTGCTGCAGTCAGATTCTTGACCCGCTGTGCCACAGTGGGAGCTCTACAAATTAAGCTTTAATCATTGTAACTAGCCCTATCTATCTGGTCATTTTACTGAAGTCATGGTAATTACTTCATGAGTTAACTTCACGAGTTAATTTATAAATCGTTCTGTGTGAGGCAAAGCTTCTTGGTAAGATACATATAAGCACCAAAAAACAAGCAAAATAAACGCAGAAAGGAATAAATTTATTTGATTAATTTATAAATTGGTATAGTGAGCTAATAAATGACTTATAGAAATGAGTTATAATAACTTTTTAATATGTCCTTCTTGGTTTTCAGTGTTAGAGAAACCATTTCTATAGATGATTTTAAATAGAAGTTAATACAGTTCTCTACACAAGTAGATGTTTAATCTTGGTGATGAAGAGCTGAACTTCCCTAAATGTACTTCTTTTTTATCTAAACATTTTTGTGTGTGTGTTGACAATAGCAATTCTTCTTCTTTTTTTTTTTTAATGGTTGTAGATGTTAGTATGCAGTGCTCACAAGATATACTTCGAATGCTCCTATCTCTTCAGCCAGTTCTTCAGGATGCTATTCAGAAAAAAAGAACAGTAAGGCCTTGGGGAGTTCAGGGTCCTCTCACTTGGCAACAATTTCATAAAATGGCTGGCCGAGGCTCTTATGGTAAGTAATTTATATAATGTGTATTGACTTATTTTATATCAGTTTTATTCCTTTGCCCAATTTTAATAAGCACATGTTATCTTCCTTAAATATTTTTGTGGCATATGCTTGACTTAAGGCCAGTGTGTCAATCCTAGCCTTTTTTACTTTGAACATTTTCAACATTCAGTTTACTGGGTTCTTCAATTTAGAAAGAAGAGCTTGTTTTTACATAATATACTGGCCAGTAAGATTTTATGTGAAGAAAGAATCATACTGCCAAAAATTTTTAAAAGGCTGAAATAATACTTTTCTTGTAAATTATCATTTATAAAATTGGATGAAAAATAGGGTAAAAAAAAGGATAATATTAGTGATAAGAGATTCCAAGTTCTTCTTTTTTTTTTTTTTTTAAAAAGGGAGTTCCCTAGTGGCCTAGCAGTTAAGGATTCAGCATTCTCACTGCTGTGGTGCAGGTTTGATCCCTGGCCCAAGAACTGCATTCTTCAGGCAAGGCCAAAAAAGAGAAAAAAAGAAAAAAAATTGATGGTTGTGGCAAGAGTAGCAAATGAACACTCTCTCTGTGGGACACAGTAAATTTATGGTCCACTGTAATAGTTCAAGCATTTTGAATGTTCTTTCTATCAGAAAGGTGGGGTGTAATTGGAACTTTTAAAATGTATTTGGGGTGTCCCTTCGTGGCTCAGTAGAAACTAATCTAGTATCAGTGAGGATTCAGGTTCAATCCCTGGCCTCATTCAGTGGGTTAAGGATCAGTGGGTTAAGTTTCTGTGAGCTGTGGTGTAGGTCACAGACGTGGCTCAGATCCTCTGTTGCCATGGCTGTAGCGTAGGTTGGCAGCTGTAGCTCTGATTGGACCCATAGCCTGGGAATTTCCGTATGCTGAGGGTGTAGCCATAAAAAAAGAAAAAATTCAAAAATTAAAATAAATAAATAAAATGTATTTGGAATGGTAGTTCCTAACATTGAAATCCTTGACTTTTTGCATGGTTTTAAAATGTATTATGTACAGAGCTAGTAGATTTGCTCATATTTCCCTTGTCCTTCTTTTATTAATGGCTAAATAATTTAAATCTCACTTTAAAAAACTTGATATTCAGTGAAAAATGCAGTTTAATTACAATATTTAAATACTGTAAAGGATGTATCCTTTTTTAAAGCCAAAATAGAGTTCTGCGTCTTACTGATCATTACTTCCATAGCCATCTTTTTTTTTTTTAAATGGCTGCATGTATTCAATTGTTCTTTACCTTTGATATTATTTTACTGGTCTACTGTTTATGGACATATACACTGTTTGCATCACTATCAAAACATATGTATTTTTTTTATTTTTATTTTTTTTGTCTTTTTTTAGGGCCGAAGCCTTGGCATATGGAGGTTCCCAGGCTCTAGGGGTTGAATTGGAGCTGTAGCCCCTGGCCTATACCACAGCAACGCCAGCTCTGCGCTGCATCTGCAACTTAGATCATAGCTCATAGCAATGCCAGATCCTTAACCCACTGAGCGAGGTTGGGGATTGAACCTGTGTCCTCATAGATGCTAGTCAGATTTGTTTCCACTGAGCCATGACAGGAACTCATGTGTTGGTTTTTTTTAAATACTGCCAAATTACTCTCTTTGATGGTAGTTTAAACTCCCACCAACAAAATGACTTTCTGCAAACCCTTCTCAATAGAGTGCTGATTAGATATCTGCTTTCTCTTAATGACATTGAGCATCTTTTTATGCGTAAGAGGTATTTTATTTCTGTAAACTTTGTTTATATCCTTTACCCATTTTTCTGTTAGGATGTTGATTATTTTCTCATAGATTTAATAGGTCCCATTTCTGTGGTAAGGAAATTAACCTTTTGTTATTGCACTGCAAATCTTTTTTCCAATTTATTGTTACTTGTTTAGCGTTGTTTAGAATGTTTTTTCATGCCACAATTTAAAATTTGTTTTGACAGATTAATCAGTTTTTAAATGGACAGGTTTTATGTTATACTTAAAAAGACTTTCCAGGAGTTACTTTTGTTGCCCAGTGGTAACAAACCCAACTAGTATCCATGAGAACATGGGTTCCATCCCTGGCCTTGCTCAGTTGGGTTAAGGATCCAGCATTGTCATGAGCTGTGGTTTGGGCCGCAGACATGGCTCAGATCCTGCATTGCTATGGCTGTGGCGTAGGCAAGCAGCCGCAGCCGCAGCTCCGATTTGACCCTTAGCCTGGGAACCTCCATATTCCGTGGATGTGGCCCTAAAAAGACAAAAAACAAAAAAAGACTTTTCATAGTTCACATTTATTCAAATAAAAATGACAATATAGGTGACGGGGATTAAGAGGTACAAACTTCCAGCTATAAAATAAACTAATCATGGGATGTAATGTACACATAGGGGGAATGTAGTCAGTAGAGTTATAACAGCTTTTTTAGGTTACAGGTGCTAACTGGTTTTATTGTGATTAATGTATAAAAATTTGTATACCTAATGTATACATAATGTATAAAAATTTCAAATCACTGTTGTATACCTGAAACCAATATAATTTTTTAAAAACTCCCCTCCCATATTTTCTTTTGTACCAGTAAGTTTTTTGTTCAGATTAATTTTTTGCATGTAAGTGAAGGTCTAAGTCACATGTTTTATAAGAGATCATTAAGCAAATACCTTTTTTTTTGGTGGGGGGGTCTTTTTGCCTTTTCTAGGGCTGCTCCTGCGGTATATGGAAGTTCCCTGGTTAGGGGTCTAATCGGAGCTACAGCTGCTGCCCTACACCACAGCCAAAGCAATGTGGAATCTGACCTTCGTCTGTGACCTACACCACAGCTCACAGCAACGCTGGATCCTTAACCCACTGAGCGAGGCCAGGGATCGAACCCACAACCTCATGGTTCCTAATCGGATTTGTTAACCATTGAGCCACAACGTGAACTCCCATTGAGCAAATACCTAATGGTGAAAGTCTTAGTCACTGGCTTTTAGGTAGTTTTGTCTTTAATCAAATATTTTTACTACTAATGACTTCAGTAACTCTTGACATTTAAATGTTTTCTTAAAATATGTCTCTTCTTATTTAGGAACTGATGAATCCCCAGAACCACTGCCAATCCCCACATTTTTATTGGGTTATGATTTTGATTTTCTGGTGCTTTCTCCATTTGCTCTCCCTCATTGGGAGAGACTTATGCTGGAACCCTATGGATCTCAAAGAGATATAGCCTATGTTGTACTGTGTCCAGAAAATGAAGCCTTGTTAAATGGAGCCAAAAGCTTTTTTAGAGATCTTACGGCAATATATGAGGTAGGTTCTTGAAAAGAGGAGGCATTTTAAAACTATATTGTGATTTATTTGTTTATATATAAAATATACTGAACATTTCAGTTGATTGGTAAAGAATAATAATGACGTCAGACTAGATGTTTAGTTCTCATACCAGCCAGTTACATTTTTTACAGCTTTGACCCAGACCCTTTGTTAGATGTGTGTGCATTGGGTCATGGTAGAAATCGCCATATTGAGGGAAAAACAATGAGAGCATATATGCGCCATTTAAGATAATCTTTTTCCTGAAACCAAGGGTGGCATTATTAAATGGCTAGGGAAAAAATTACATTTATAAAAATTCTAGGAGTTCCCTAGAACTCAACGGTAACAAACCCAAGTAGTATCTATGAGGATGCAGGTTCGATCCCTGGCCCCGCTCAGTGGTTAAAGATCTGGTGTTGCTGTAAGCTGAGTGTAGGTCGCACAGATGTGGTTAGGACTGGGTGTTGCTGTGGCTGAGACGTAGGCTGGCAGCTGAAGCTTTGATTTGAGCCCTAGCCTTGGAACTTCCATATGCCGCAGGTGCGGCCCTAAAAAAAGAAAAAAAATTCTAATCTTGATTTTCGAGAACCTCAGGTGCCAACAGTAGACCTTACTTTCCTTATATGTAGAATATTAAATTAAGATAGGCCTAGGACCCGTTGTATTTCTGAAATTCTTGACTGATCTTTTAAGCTGTAATTCTTATGTTGTCTCCATCACTGAGTTCATTGACTACAAGTTTTAAGTACTCTAGAACATAAATTCTTACTTTATTATATAGTCATCTTTGAGTATCCTCATGGTATTGGTTCTTGGATTCCCCTGCAGATACCAGAATCTATGGATGCACAAATCTCTTATATAGAACAGTACTATTTGCATTTAACCTACACACATCCTCCCTTATACTTTAAATCATCTCTAGATTACTTATAATACCTAATGCTATGTAAATAGACATGTCAAAGTTTTGCTTCTTAGAACTTTCTAGATTTTTTTTTTTCTTTTGGAATATTTTTGATCCATGATTGGTTGAATCTGTGGATATGGAAACCAAAGGTATGAAGGGCTAACTGTATCTTCCTTTTCCCATGGATGTTTGGAAATCTAGTTTTAAAATTTAATTTCTTTTATAATCTGATTCATTAGTTTGTGCTGGTTTAGTTCCTCATTAATGTTCCACTTAATTGCAAGGTATCTGTAGTGTGTTTTGTAAAAGTAAATATTTCCAAAGGGTGTTATTTAGAACACTAGTCCTATAAAATCTTCCCAGGAAAAAGTTCCATAGTTTAATAGGTTTAGGGAGATATTGTGTATCTGTTTACCTTTTAGAGATTCACTATTCATACTAGATTATTAAAGCCTTTGAATCTATCATCTGAATTTTCTTAATCTAGTTATTGCAAATTGACTCAAGATTGGGCTTCTTGTAATTAGTATCAGTGGGCTGCAGAATTGAAAGGAAAGCTGGATATATATATTTATATACATAAATTGGGGTAGATGTGCAACTTAAAATGATTATATATTTATGCCATTATTTCTTTTTCTTTTTTTTTACTTTTTTCTTTTTTGTTTTTTTGTTTTTTTTTGCCTTTTCTAGGGCCGCACCCATGTCATATGGAGGTTCCCAGGCTAGGGGTCTAATTGGAGCTGTAGCCACCAGCCTATGCCGGAGCCACAGCAACTTGGAATCTGAGCTGCACCTGCGACCTACACCACAGCTCACGGCAACGCTGGATCCTTAACCCACTGATCAAGGCCAGAGATCAAACCTGAGACCTCATGGTTCCTAGTCGGATTCGTTAACCACTGAGCCACGACGGGAACTCTGCCATTATTTCTGTATTCTGCAGGTTTTCATTTTTCAAACTATATGGTTCTAGTGCCATTATTATCTAGGTGCTTTATTTCATTGGAGATAACTATGATTTTGATAGAAATTTAATGGATTTCTAATGTAAAAACTAAGATCTATGGTATCATTTCACTGTTTATATTTTTATTCTAGATGTTAATTATAAATGATAAAGATTATATAGCTTAATTGCTTTATTTTATGATATGTACCAAAAAACTATAATAAACTCTTTAATTCTGATTTCCATATGTGTATTTGTAGTCCTGTCGATTGGGTCAACATAGGCCTATTTCTCGACTATTGACGGATGGGATCATGAGAGTTGGATCTACTGCATCAAAGAAACTATCAGAAAAGTTGGTAGCAGAATGGTTTTCTCAGGCAGCTGATGGTAACAATGAAGCATTTTCTAAACTCAAGCTTTATGCACAAGTCTGCAGATATGACCTAGGTATTAAATTTGTATTTATTGCATAAGGGCACTTTTAGCCATGCTCATTTATTACGAATTGTCTTTGGGTCCTTTTGTGCTGTAAGATCAGAGCTAAGCAGTTGTGAAAGAGACTGTGTCTTACAAAGCCAAGAATATTTATTGTCTGGCCGTTACAGGAAAAGTTTGTTGATCATTGCAATAGGGATCCCATCAAGAAGGAGGAAATTATGGTTACAAACAGTTGTTGGTTGTTTCCTTAAGATCTGATGAAATTGTGCTTTTATTTAAATTTATTAATATTAAGATTCTTGATTTGTCAATGGTTTAGAGATAAAACAACTTGTAGTTCCCCCAAGAGACTTGTTCTTTTTTTTTTGGCCATGCCTGCGGTATGCAGAAGTTCCTGTACTGGGCCTGGGATTGAACCTGAGCCACAGCATTGACAATGCTGAATCCTTAACCGCTAGGCCACCAGGGAACTCCAAGACTTGTTTTTAATACCCTTGAATTAAATATCAGTGGCCTTACTTTAGACTTAAGCCAAAGAGACAGAGAACCAAAGCATTAGATCTCATTAGACATTGCTGTAATTTGAACCCCACATGATAGTATTTCTCCATTTTATGTTTAATTAGCTCCCAGTATAGTAACCATTTATTTAACTTGTGGCCTTGGCACTCTTTAGATGGTTTAATGAAAAATATTAGATACTGTTTTTCTCTTTAATTAATAATCCTAGGATATGTAATTTTATATTTCATGGAAACCATTTCTTTATTTTGTATAAATTACTGTTTCAATTCCATTTAAAATTTGTTTTTTCACTTCCCAGAGAAAATAAAAAGCTAATATTTGTTCCATCATTAGCAAGCAATTTAGGGGGAGGGTAATTACCAAAAAAGTATCAGCTAGATGTTATTATTCACATAGTACAGTAAATAAAGAACTGATCAATGAAGTAAAGAATTAAATATCCTGCCTGTTTTTATTGTCTTTAGGTCCTTATCTTGCTTCCCAGCCATTGGACAGCTCTCTACTTTGCCAGCCAAATTTAGTTGCCCCTACAAGTCAATCTCTGATTACTCCACCTCAGATGACAAGTGCTGGAAATGCTAATACTCCGTCTGCCACCTTAGCGTCTGCAGCAAGCAGCACTATGACAATGACTTCAGGTGTTGCCATGTCTTCTTCAGTTGCCACAGCTAATTCAACTATGACCACAACTTCAGCTTCATCTTCATCATCCTCCAACTTGAATAGTGGAATATCATCAAATAAACTACCTTCATTTCCACCTTTTAGCAGTATGACCAGTAGTGCTGCAGGATCCATGTCTTCACAAGTGACTGCAGTTCAGAATGGCCAGCTAGGAGGGCAGCCATCATCAGCTTTACAAACAGCTGGGATTTCTGGAGAGTCATCTTCGCTTCCCACTCAGCCACATCCTGATGTGTCTGAAAGGTATCTTTAAACATGTTAATCTTTGCAGAAATATAAATATATGATACTTCTTATCTAAGAATATAAAGAGCTCTTGGGTCTTATCCTTGAAATTTTAGTTTTTATAATGTGGAATATTTTACATATAAAATTATAATGACTTCATAAAGTCTTTATCATAGATTCCTTTATCATAGAATCTCAGGGTGGGGATGAAGACCTTGAAAATCATTTAGTCCAACTATACTATGATTATGATGTTTGAGTCTGTTCTGTGACATATTGTCAAGTAGAAATCACTCCAGTGATTAGAGGTCACTCTTGAATGAGATTGAATGAGCCTGTTCAGAGGTGTAAGAGTCATACTGCGATTTGAATCTTAGCTCTGCCATTTACTGGATATGTGACTTTAGGAAAGTTACCTAACCATTTTGAGTGTATTTTCTTATTTGTAAAATGGAAACAGTAGGCTATAACGTATATTATATGCTTGACAAGATACTTCCAAATACTTGAGTTAATGACAACAGTGAAGAGGATTGATTTTTATCCTTTTATGAAGAAGGTATTATCTTTTGATTTATAGGTTAAGTTACCCTGAGGTTGGTTATATCTTTCAGCTATTTGGATTCAGTTTTGCCCCAAATTATACTCATTTTTGTGATTAAAAACACACCTCTAATGGAGTTTCCTGGTGGCTCAGGTTACGGATCTGGCATTGTCACTGCTGTGGATTGGGTTGCTGCTGTGGCATAGGTTTGATACATGGCCCTGGAACTTCCTCATGCCGCAGGTGTGGCCAAAAAAAAAAAAAACAACAACACACAGGAGTTCTTGTTGTGGCACAGCGAAAATGAATCTGACTAGTAACCATGAGGTTGCAGGTTTGATCCCTGGCCTTGCTCAGTGGGTTAAGGATCCAGTGTTGCTGTGAGCTGTGGTATATAGGTCACAGATAGTTCAGTTCTGGTGTTGTTGTGGCTGTGGCATAGGCCGAGCAGCTGTAGCTCTGATTTGACCCCTAGCCTGGGAACCTGCATATGCCACAGGTGTGGCCCTGAAAAGCAAAAAAATAAAAACCCCCACAAATTATTATTATTATTTTTTTTTGTCTTTTTGCCATTTCTTGGGCCACTCCTGTGGCATATGGAGGTTCCCAGACTAGGGGGTCTAATCGGAGCTGTTGCTGCCAGCCTACGCCAGAGCCACGGCAACATGGGATCCGAGCCGCGTCTGCGACCTACACCACAGCTCACGGCAACACTGGATTGTTAACCCACTGAGCAAGGGCAGAGATCGAACCCGCAACGTCATGGTTCCTAGTCGGATTTGTTAACCACTGCGCCACGACGGGAACTCCCCCACAAATTATTAATTACCGAGCTTAGATCCATTCATCTTGAACATTGTAAATAGATTTGGAGTTTAAAAAAGCATATCACTGTCAAAGAATGAAGCTTAATCACCATTGAAGTTATGAAGTATGAAATGAATGTATATATTCTAAAAATGTAGTAAACATAGACTAAGTCTGGAAAATTGGTTTCTTTCTGGTCGAGCTCTGCTTCTAGTCAGCCTTGTAATCTTTGAGCTGTTCATTTAACTTATCTTTGTCTCAGGTGTTTTTTTTTTTTTTTTTTTTTTTTTTTGGTGTTTTTTTTCTTTCGTCTTTTTAGGGCCGCACCTGCAGCATATGGAGATTCCAGGCTAAGGGTCGAATGGGAGCTGTAGCTGCCGGCCTACACCACAGTCACAGCAATGCAGGATCCAAACCACATCTGTGATCTGTACCATAGCTCACAGCAATGCCGGATCCTTAACCCACTGAGCGAGGCCAGGGATCAAAACTGAGTCCTCCTGGATACTGGTCTGGTTCGTTAACCGCTGAGCCACAACGGGAATTCCCTGTCTCAGTTTTATCATTTAATCACTAAGCCCTCTGACATGTCTGATACTCTGCGGTTTTAAGAATGCTGTCTCTTTTTTAAATTCAAGATCTCTTAATGCTGAGGGTCTTTGTATACCATGAAATTGTGAACATTTATGGTTCTCTTTAAAGAGAAAGATGTCCCTCATTTTCAGAGAGGCTATTAACACCCCTTCCTCTCCCCCCCAAAAATGTGGAGAGGGTATTAAGAACATGCTTTGATGGTATTACAGCAAAGTACAGTACAACTTTTCCCCTAACTGTCTTTATTTCTACTTCAAATTTTAGCACAATGGATCGGGATAAAGTGGGCATCCCCACAGATGGTGATTCACATGCAATCACTTATCCACCTGCAATTGTTGTTTATATAATTGATCCTTTTACATATGAAAATAAAGATGAGAGCACTAATTCTTCCAATGTGTGGACTTTGGGGTTACTTCGATGCTTTCTGGAAATGGTCCAGACTCTTCCTCCTCATATTAAGAGTACTGTTTCTGTACAGGTAAGAATGATAAATGTTAAGTTAAATTTATATAAAACATTTTAATGTTGACAGAAATTTCAAAGCTACTATTCTGTATCCATATTGATTTTGTAAAAGTTAGGTTCTATTGATTTTTACTTTAAGTGATACTATAATACAGAAATCTTAAAGAGTTTATAAAAGAACCTTGTGATCATACCGCAGTAATAATAGAGAACAAAAAGATTGCTTTGAGTACATTGTATGTTTCTCCCGTGTTACTTTTTTAAACTAATTTTTAAATTCATAAGCTTAATTAGGAAAATTAAGAACAGACATGGAGTTCTCTTGTGACTCTGGGTAAGGATCTGGCATTGTCACTGCAGCAGCTTGTGTTGCTGCTGTGGCATAAGTTTGATCTCTGGCGAGGGAAATTCCACATGCCACAGGGGCATGGCCAAAATAAATAGAAAATTAAATTTAAAAAAAGGGACTCACAAGCTAGGGTACTAGATAAGATAGTTTGCAGGAAAAGTAGAGAGAAATTAGCCATATTGTTTGCAGAGAATTTGAATTTTTCTTATAGACCATAATAGTACTAGTCAATGGCAGTATTAAACAGTATAACTACTATGTAGAAATGTTTTAAAGATTTTTATATATTCCATTAGTAAAGTTGACTGTTTATTAAAAATCTATATCATAGGAGTTCCCATTGTGGTTCAGCAGTAACAAACCTGACTAGTATTCATGAGGACACAGGTTTAATCCCTGGCCCCTCTCAATGGGTTAAGGATTCAGTATTGCTGTGAGCTGTGGTATATGTTGCAGATATAGCTTAGATTTGGCATTGCTGTGGCTGTGGCATAGGCTGGCAGCTGCAGCTCTGATTCGACCCCTAACCTGGGAATGTCCATATGCCGCAGGTGTGACCCTAAAAAACAAACAATATCTATATAATAGATAAGAAAATATAATTCATTAGATTATCATCCTAAATTTAGTTTAAATTTCTTTTCTTTTTTCTTTTTTTTTGCCTTTTAGGGCTGCACCTGAGGCATATGGAAGCTCTTAGGATAGGGGTTGAATCGGAGCTACAGCTAGAGCTGCTGGCCTACACCACACACAGCCACAGCAATGCCAGATCCAAGCCATGTTGCAGCCTACACCACAGCTCACAGCAATGCCGGATCCCCGACCCACTGAGCAAAGCCAGAAATTGAACCCGCATCTTCATGGATACTAGTCAGATTTGTTTCTGCTGCACCACAACGGGAACTCCCTAGTTTAAATTTCATACTAAAAGTGTTAGAGTTTTAGACATATAGTTCTTTTAATTCTCTTGTTGAAAGCTTAACATTTGTAATATTTGTTTATAACTCTTCAGATTGTTCCTTGTCAGTACCTGTTGCAACCTGTGAAGCATGAAGATAGACAAATCTATACCCAGCATTTAAAATCCCTAGCTTTTTCGGCCTTTACTCAGTGTCGGAGACCACTTCCAACATCAACCAATGTGAAAACATTGACTGGTTTTGGTCCAGGTTTAGCCATGGAAACTGCTCTTAAAAGTCCTGATGTAAGTATGTTTTCCATGACCAAAGTTATTGAATGACTACATTTTATGTTTTTATGCCAAACTAAATGCAGGTCTCTGTTTAGCTCTCATTTTTCAGTTATCTTACACACACACACTCTCTCTCTGTGTTTGTGTTTGTGTGTGTGTGTGTATCTTCAATAAAATTTTTTTCTATGATTATATAGTGCCATAGTAACTTAATTTTTTATTTTACAGAGACCAGAGTGTATTCGACTTTATACACCTCCTTTTATTCTGGCTCCAGTGAAAGATAAACAGACAGAACTAGGAGAAACATTTGGAGAAGCTGGACAGAAATATAATGTACTTTTTGTGGGCTACTGTTTGTCACATGATCAAAGATGGATTCTTGCATCTTGCACAGATCTATATGGAGAACTTTTAGAAACTTGTATTATTAACATTGATGTCCCAAATAGGTACTTTTATTTCCTTATATGTATCATTTAAAATGTAAAAAAATTCATTTTTAAAGAATAGAAAATGGCTTATGGTGTTCTCTTGTGGCACAGTGGGTTTAAGGATCTGGCGTTGTCACTGTAGCGGCTTGGGTCACTGCTGTTGCACAGGTTCAGTCCCTGACCCAGGAACTTCCATATGCCACGGGTGCAATGAAAAAAAATTATAATAATAATTTGATTAATTTCTATTATGTAGACAAAAAAAGATTAAAGTCCCTAAATTCTATGCTATAAACCTTGAGGTAATGATTTTAGCCTAACAAATTTTGAAACATGAAACTATAAAGTCCTCTGCAAATTAAAATCTAGTAAAGTATTTTCAAATATTTGCTTTCTTATATACCATCAAAAATATAGTCCCTAATGAACAGAATGTCTTGCTTCACTAAAATGTTGGAGTATATTCTGAAAATAGTGGCCTTCTTTGTAGAATTCTTTTTTTTTTTTTTTTGGCCACACTCACGGCATGTGGAAGTTCCTTGGCCACGGATCTAACCTGAGCCATAGCAGTGACCTAAGGCACTGCAGTGACAACGCTAGGTCCATAACCCACTGCACTGTAAGAGAAGTCCATGTAGAATTCTTTTTTGTGTGTGTCTGTAGACATGTTTTTATTTGTCTTGTGTGATAACAGAGAAATTGTTATATCCTATGGGAAGTGCATGACTAATTTTTAAAAAACTGCCAAATTGTCTTCCAAATTGGCTGAACCACTTTGCATTCCTATCAGCAATGAATGACAGATGCTGTTAGCCAATATCTTTACCAGAACTTGGTGTAGAATTCTTCTTGATAGTAGTTAGATATGACCAGTTATTCATGAAGGCTGTAACTGATAGTTCACAACAGGTGAGCCTTATATTAAGTTGTCACTTGGTAGACACTTCTAACAACATATTTCAAGGCTAACAAACACTGCCTAAGGGAACTTGGAAAGTCCATGAAGTAACTTTTAATTTTCAGATTTGGTTCTAGTCTTTATTTTCTTCATTATATGATGTTCTGTTTTTTTAAGTTTAGAAGTTGGTTATATGCAAAAATATTTAATGATTATATTAGATTATAGTGGTGCTGAAGAAACAGTATAGAAACATTGATTTTATGTTACTGGTTATAAAGATTTATTGACTATCTTAGAAACCTTAAGGCAGTATTTCATACCTTATTTCCTTGATATAGTTTTGATTTTTTTAAAAAATGGGATAGTTGTGCTAATTAAGTGAGCTCTGGAGAGAGTAATAAGCTTATCTGTGAAGGATGAGAAAGAATTGAAAAAGAATAATACCACCTTTCTAATACAAGACAAATTGCTGTTTTACTGAAAGTAGGAATGAGATGATGGTTAAGACATACAGCTCTCAGAGTTCCCGTTGTGGCGCAGTGGTTAACGAATCCGACTAGGAACCATGAGGTTGCGGGTTTGGTCCCTGCCCTTGCTAAGTGGGTTAAGGATCCGGCGTTGCCGTGAGCTGTGGTGTAGGTTGTAGGCACGGCTCGGATCCCGCGTTGCTGTGGCTCTGGAGTAGGCCGGTGGCTACAGCTCCGATTGGACCCCTGGCCTGGGAACCTCCATATGCCGCTAGAGCGGCCCAAGAAATAGCAAAAAAAAAAAAAAAAAAAAAAAGAGAGAGAGACGCAGCTCTGGAGTCAGAGATCTGGATTCAAATTTCCAATCCTCACACTTACTGGCTGTGTGATCTTGAGAAAACTGCTTTATCCACCTGAGCTCTAGCTTCTCTGTAAAATTAGGAGGATAATTTTATCTGCCTCATTGTTAGTGTGCAATGAGGCATTACATGTTAACTGGGCATAATGCTTGGTATATTTTAAGTACTCAATAAATGGTAGCCACTGTTGCTCAGCCACAGAGCGCTTATTTTATGTACTTGCCTAATAAAAGACATACATGGAAAAAACACTACAGTGTTGTTTGTTCTGAGAAGTGTTGGGGTTTTTTGTTTGATATTCTTAAATTTTTAAAGTATGAAGCAAGGGTTGGCAAACTCCAGCCTGTGGGCCAATTCTAGACACACTCATTTGACTGCCTATGGCTGCTTTCATGCTGCAGTAGCAGCAAAGTTGAATTGTTGCAGGAGAATCTTGCTGGCCTGCAAGTTAAAATATTGGCCTTTTAAAGAAAAAGTTTGCTAATTTCTGGTGAAGAGCAGTGTTTATGGTGTATTTTGGTGGTTTGTGGACAGTTTTTATTATAAGGGTATGTTTTAATGTGTATTACAAAAAAAAAGATACAAACTAATATGCCAAACCTGTGATTTTGTGTATATTCTTGCTTAGGACTTGTGTAAAAAAAAATCAAGCATTAAAATGAAGGGACCAGGGGAGTTCCCGTCGTGGCGCAGTGGTTAACGAATCTGACTAGGAACCATGAGATTGCGGGTTCGATCCCTGCCCTTGCTCCGTGGGTTAAGGATCTGGCATTGCCGTGAACTGTGGTGTAGGTTGTAGACGTGGCTCAGATTCTGAATTGCTGTGGCTTTGGCGTAGGCCGGTGGCTACAGCTCTGATTAGACCCCTAGCCTGGGAACCTCCATATGCCGTGGGAACGGCCCAAGAAATAGCAAAAAGGCAAAAAATAAAAAATAAAATGAAGGGACCAGTTTTTCTGTATTTGAGCTCTTTTTGAAATGTCATCGTATGAATTTTAAAAATATTGATGACTATTTTTGTTCCATACAACAGGGCTCGTCGGAAAAAAGGATCTGCCAGAAGATTTGGTCTACAGAAACTTTGGGAGTGGTGCTTAGGACTTGTACAAATGAGTTCATTACCGTGGAGAGTTGTGATTGGCCGTCTAGGAAGGATTGGTCATGGAGAATTAAAAGGTAAAATTGTGCTTTTATTACTTAATAAAAGCAGAGAGTTTTGACTTGATGATGACTCTTGTTTGAGGAATATATTAATTTTAGAACCATTTGTTTTAACTTTTGTTCTATAGAATGTTAACAGTGTTTGTACTTCGGATATTCTTATTTTTTTACTGTTGATACCCACAGATTGGAGCTGTTTGTTGAGTCGTCGGAACTTGCAGTCTCTAAGTAAAAGACTCAAAGACATGTGTAGAATGTGTGGTATATCTGCTGCAGACTCTCCCAGCATTCTCAGTGCTTGCTTGGTAGCAATGGAACCCCAAGGTTCTTTTGTTATTATGCCAGGTTAGCTATCTTTAATTTATATCAGATTTAATTCTTTATGCACTTAAGTTTCTAAGTTTCATGTAAAATCTATTTTTCATTTATTAAAAGAAAACATGCCTTTTATTTTCTTTTCAGATTCTGTATCAACTGGTTCTGTATTTGGAAGAAGCACCACTCTAAACATGCAGACATCTCAGCTAAATACTCCACAGGATACATCATGTACTCATATACTTGTGTTTCCTACTTCAGCTTCTGTGCAAGTAGCTTCAGCTACTTATACCACTGAAAATTTGGACTTAGCTTTTAATCCCAACAATGGTACGTGAATTGTTCTGTAAAGGTTTGCAAATATAAAATAAATATGGATGATTATGGCTGATTATATATATAGATAATGCCTCCCAAAACATCTGTGTCCTGTGAATATTCCTGAAACCTGTGAATGTTACCTTATGTTGGGGGAGAGGGGAAAGACTTTGCAGATCAGATTAAGTTAAGGATCCTGAGATGGAGAGTTTATCCTGGCTTTAGCAGGTGGACCCAAAGTACAATCATATATATCCTTATAAGAGGGAGACAGAGGGATGTTTGACTATACACAAAAGAGAACAAGAGTTCCCTGGTGGCTCAGTGGATTAAGTGTCTGGTGGTGTCACTACTATGGCTTGGCTTATAGCTGTTGCGTGTGTTCAGTCCCACATGCCATGGGTGTGGCAAAACAACCATAAGACAAACAGGATGTTTTAGAGGAAAGTAAAGAAGTAAAGCCAGGGAAGTTCTTGTGTGGCACAGTGAGATAAGGATCCGATATTACTACAGCTGTGGTACGGTTTGCAACTGCTGTGCTGCTTCAGTCCCTGGCCCCAGGAACTTGGCACATGCTGTGGGTGTGGCAAAAAAAAAAAAAAAAAGGTCAGAGGGAAAGACTATGCTGCTGAATTCGAAGATGGAGGAAGGGGCCATGGGCCAAGGAATGCAGGGAGTATAGTTCTAGAAGCTGGAGAAGAGAAGGAAGCAGACTTTCCCGTGGAGCCTTCAGGGAGAGCAAAGCCCTGCCAGTACCTTGATTTTGGCCTAATGACCAGAACTTTGGTTTCAATCCAATACAACTGATTTTGGATTTCTGGCCCCAGAACTATAAGAGAATAATGTTTGTTGTTTCAGGTCAATAGGTTTGTGGTAATCTGTTAAAGTGCAATGGGAAACTAATAAAATCATTCTTCTACCTCAGTATTATCAGAATACTGTGAATTATCCCATAAATGTTTACTTAGTTTAAAGGCAACATTAATCATAAAATATATGTACAAATTTATGCTCATAACCTGTACATAAACTTTGCAGTTCATTTTATATTCTTTTCTATTTCGTTCTTTTAATGATTTTTATTTTTTCCATTATAGCTGGTCTGCAGTATTCTGTCAATTTTCTACTATATAGCACGATGACCCAGTCACACATACACATATGCATTCCTTTTTCTCACATTATCATGCTCGATCATAAGTGATTATAGTTCCCAGTACTATACAGCACGATCTCATTGCTTATCTCTTTTCTATTTTGAATTTTTTTAAATTTTTTAAAAAAATTTTTAATTATTTATTTATTTATTTTTTTTTTGGTCTTTTTGCTATTTCTTTGGGCCACTCCCGCGGCATATGGAGGTTCCCAGGCTAGGGGTCGAATCGGAGCTGTTGACACTGGCCTACGCCAGAGCCACAGCAACGCGAGATCCGAGTCGCGTCTGCAACCTACACCACAGCTCACGGCAACGCCGGATCGTTAACCCACTGAGCAGGGGCAGGGACCGAACCCGCAACCTCATGGTTCCTAGTCAGATTCGTTAACCACTGCGCCACGACGGGAACTCCTCTTTTCTATTTTGAGTTGCCAAATTAATTTAGTAATTTATACAAACTGCCAGAGTAGGGATGTAATTTGTCTGGGTGAATTTATAAATTACATTTTAGTAGAAAAGAAATAAGGCACAAGTGTGGTTATTAGTCTCCTCTTTTAGTGTGTTATACAGTAACTTGAATATTTTACTTGATAATAAAGAATAACGAATTCTCTCATTTTCAATGTTTTCCACTCCCAGCATTTGTATATAGTTTCCTATTGCTGCTTGTAACAAATTACCATATACTTAGAGGCCTAAAACAACATACATTTATTATCTTACAGTTCCATATGTCAGAAGTCTAAAATCAGTCTTACTGAGCTATAAAGTCAAGGTGTCTGCAGGGTTGGTTTCTCCTAGAGGCTCTGGAGGGAGAATCTGTTTCCTTAAATTTGCCACCCTTTAGAGACCACCACACCTCTTGCTCATGGCCCCTTACATCTTCAGTGCCAGCAGTTTAGGACAGTCACATCTTCACTGACTCTAACCGTACTGCCTCCCTCTTATCAGGACCCCTGTGATTACATTGGACCCACCTGGATAAGCCAGAATAACCTCCCCATCTCAAGATCCTTAGCTTGATCACATCTGCAAAGTTCTTTATGGTAACATATTCACAGATTCCTGGGATTAGGATGTGGACATCTTGCAGCGGGGAGGGGGGGCCTTATTCAGACCACTACATACTAAGTTTATGCATAATTGATTATTTGACTCCTAGCACAATACTTGGCACATGGTAGACATTCAGTAGATGTCGGTTAAATTAACTCATTTTGTTTAAAATCCATTATTTTAACACTCTCCTATAAATGACCATGGTTTATGAAAAATGGAGTAATTTTCTTTCTTCTTCCTGTATAGATGGAGCTGATGGAATGGGTATCTTTGATTTATTAGACACAGCAGATGATCTTGACCCTGATATTATTAATATTCTTCCTGCATCTCCAACGGGATCACCTGTTCATTCTCCAGGATCTCATTACCCCCATGGAGGTGATGCTGGCAAGGTAACCCTGTTATAAAAGTTCAGTTTACCTAAATGTCACTCATCAACTTCATAATGGATTATTACATCAATGAAATAGAATGCTTTTTTCCTTGAAAATTAGCAAGACCATTACAGCAGTATATTTATATACTTCTGCCTTAGAGACATCAATACACTGAGTTTATATTATTAAGAGGGTCTCTAAGGTTCTTTCTCTGATTTCATATTTTCTAAGACTACTTGTCATTAGTTCTTCTTTTGTAGTTTTCCTGCCACTTCACCGTAGTTTTTACTCCAGTAAAGGATTATATTATTTGATTATCACTGTATTTCTTTAAGATCCGTCGTGACTCAGTGATTAACGAACCTGACTAGCATCTATGAGGACTCAGGTTCCATCCCTGGCCTTGCTCAGTGGGTTAAGGATCCGGCCTTGCTGTGAGCTGTGGCGTAGGTCGCAGATGCAGCTCGGATTCTGAGTTGCTGTGGCTCTGGTGTAGGCTAGAGGCTACAGCTCCAATTGGACCTCTAGCCTGGGAACTTCCATATGTCGCGGGTATGGCCCTAAAACAAAAAGACAAAAAAAAAAAACCAAAAAAACTATAAGCAGGTTTTTAATGTTGCATTGTTGTTCTACCGTAATTTGTTGTATTACTCCCAAAGTGTTGAACATTTAAATATTTTGGGGTTTTTTTAGTTGTAGGTAACAGTGAACATTTCCTTGTATTTCATTTTTATTCTTTTTAATGTATTTCTTAAATGCTAAGGAATGCATTGACTAATTTAAAGAATATGAGCATCATTTAATAGTTGTGTCTTCATGTTGCTATATTGCTTTCCAGAACTCTGTTATCTCCATTTTATAGACAGCGCTAGATGAACAAAGTTAAATATAAGCCACTTTTTGGATTGGAGTGTGATGGTCAGGAGTTAGTTGAGAAGGGAGTATTAGGAAATAAGTTAGAAGTTGTATTAAACATTCTGTATTTTTTAGTCATCTACAAAGGTTTGTACACACACACAGAGAACAAGGGCTTGACATAATAACATACTTGTTAAATAGTTTGTACAATTCATTTCCTCTTGCACCTCTTAAAACTGATTATTGAATGCTATTACTAATTTTGATACATAGCAACAGATTTTTTTCAGTATCCTTCAGTATTTTCTAAAATTGAAGACAAAAGATAAGGAGACTGACTGCCATAAACCATTCTGTATTTATAGCTAGTGCCTCAGTATATCACATGAACTCACATACTTTTAATTTTGTCTTTTTCAGGGTCAGGGTACTGATCGGCTACTTTCAACAGAATCTCATGATGAAGTAACTAATATTCTTCAGCAACCATTGGCCCTTGGTTACTTTGTATCAACTGCCAAAGCGGGTCCGTTACCTGACTGGTTCTGGTCAGCATGTCCTCAAGCACAATATCAGTGTCCCCTTTTTCTTAAGGTATTGCCTTTTTTTGGGGGGGGGGGAGTTCCTAAGTAATGCTAATTTTAAGGCCTAAGAAATATAGAAGTAGCTTTTTGAAGTCTTGTAGCTTTTGTCTCAGGTCTTAAATGCATTGCCACATACAGCTAGACAAAATCACAAAGAGAATGATCTACATAAGAAACAACTCTATAATTTTTAAATTCATAGGAAGTTTAAACTTTAAGTCAAATTTCTGGGACCTTACTCTTAATTATTTTCAGCTGCACGTGTAGAAAGACATTTAGACCTGGGAGAAACCTTATATTACCTTTTATCTAACCTTTTCATTTTCTTGGTGAGCGTATAAAGTTTGGAAAAACTCACTTGTCCAAAGTCATAAATTGGTAGTAGACTCAAGATAAAAACCTAGATCTTTTAGTGATTATATAATGTTATTCTTTGAATTATATCATACCTCACTCCCCATTATTTTGAGAATTAAAGGTTTCATAATTATTGTAAGAATATTTGATATTTAGATCTGTTTACTACCTCCTTAAAAAAGCTTTCTACCTTTGTGTAAATTGCCTTGCTAAAACTATTGAATGGTTTTCAAGTATAGAAATACTTAGACTCATAGTGATTTATTTTATCAAAATAAATTCATTAGCAGTGATGTAACAAGGTTGAGACAAATCATAAATGGTAAAATGAGATGTGAAAACTCTTACCTAGAGTTTGTTACTGCTGCTGCTACTATTCCAAAATAACAAATTCAGATCTGATTTCACTTATATAAATCCACCAGAAGTTGACTGATTTATTCCATAAATCATGTTAAGTACTTGCCTCCTGATTTTTCTTTGTAGGGTAAAAGTCAGATAGTATCCTTTAGTTTTTTAGGGTTATATTTTAATGGGTACTTGAACCAATAAGCTTGTTACTATCTTTTAAGACTGTTGCTGTGAAATCTTGATACCCTTGGCTCACATACCATTGAGTCAGTGACATTTGAGATTAAGCCATGAACTTCTGTAGCACATTCATGAAGATTACAACAACTATTGATCTGAATTGAGTATTAATGAGATAATAAATATATTTAGAGAGTGTCAGCCAAGGTAGTAGTTTTAGCATATGACTTTTGTTCCCCTTCTAAAATATGTACAATGATCTGTACAAAGCTTATTATAAGAACATATTCCCCAAAGGGTTTCTGCATAATAGTCCTTGGAGTTTCTACAAAACAAAGGGTTCCTTGGTCCTTTGGGAAGTCCTGGACGTGCTTTCTGTACCCTTTTTGTTGTTACAATACATGCATGCACATTAAAAGCTCTGAAAACAGCAGCGAATAACATTGTTTACCTACCATTTCCCAGACTTACTTTAATACACAGGAAGACAATTGTGTAACACCTATTAATAGTTCATGACCTTAGTGTTTCACAGAACAAAATTTTTAAGAAACACCACTTTACAAAAAGTCCAAGGGACTATCCAGATTCTTTTCTACTCAATATTTATTTGCAGAGAGGATAGTGTAAAGTGGGCATTCACCCTCAGATACAGTGTAACAAGATTAGGACTTCTGGTCTGAATTACCAGGTAAGGCATAACTTACCATAATTTTGTTCACCTTTTGTTTTCATGCATCCCATTTTATTTCTGTACCATAGGCAGTAAAACCATCTGGTATGTTTCTCTTCACTTGGAAAAAAAAAAAAAGAGGTTACCTAGAAGACTGAAAAATCTTTTCATCATTGTAATTAGAGCACTAGTACTAATTACATTAATTTGTAGTGATGTGCCACATGTGACTTTTGCTTATAAATCAAGAGTTTATGGGTAGGTAGTTGAAACATATACATTTTTGGTTTTATTTCTGAGTACATAACACAAGATTTTATTCATATATGACAGTTGTAGAGCACCTAAATATGAAATAGTATCTTTTACAGTATACAGAATGAGACCTTCCAAGAGTTTCTGAAGTGAATATCATCTTGTCATAGCATTTTTAACAGTATTATATGTATATATTGACTTGGACACAAAATGATTCACTTTCTTTAATTGAAATGTGAAGAAGAGTACCACATTCCTTTCTTTCACTGTTTATTGCCATGTCTAAAAGGCTGTACCAGTTGTCACTAAGCCTCTATTGTGAAATTGAGTGGGCAAAAGAATGCACCTATGCCGTACGTTAGAGCTCTCACAATGCCACCAGAGGTAGCTTTGCTTAAAATTTATAGCTTTATAAGTAAAATATTTTCATATGATCACCCCTATTACTTTCTTCAGTCCTAGACCTATGTAAATTTGCATAGTCTAAGTTTTATGTAACCTGGAGATTTACTCATATTTATCAGTTTAGTGCTTGCTTATTTATTTATTTATGTCTTTTGGGGGCTGCACCTGCATATGGAGATTCCCAGACTAGGGGTCGAATCAGAGCTGTAGCTTCTGGTCTACGCCACAGCAACACCAGATGCAAGCCACATCTTCACAGCTTATGGCAAAGCCGGATCCTTAACCCACTGAGTGAGACCAGGGATCGAACCCGTGTCCTCATGGATACAAGTCAGATTCGTTTCCACTGAGCCACAACAGGAACTCCCAATTTAGTGCTTTTTTAAAATATTTACTTTATATATCTAGGCAGATTACACTTAGAGAATAACTAGAAATCCTTTTTCAGGGTTATTATGTGGTCTCAAAAACTATAAAGCTGAAAAAAGGGAGTAAGAGTCATAAGTTAAACAAGTAAAATTTTCTTATGTAATGAATTAAAGAAGAACAAACATGTTTATAGTGGCAAACATGTTTACATAGGTCTAAATGTATTTCATCAAGTAAGAGACCTTGGGAGAATAATGTAAATCCAACAGATTTTTTTCTGTTAGCTGACTGATTCCCTGTTTTTTTTTAGGCCTCTTTGCACCTCCACGTGCCTTCAGTGCAATCTGACGAGCTGCTTCACAGTAAACACTCCCACCCACTTGACTCAAATCAGACTTCAGATGTTCTCAGGTACAGATCTTTTGACCACGTAGGGTTCTCCATTGCAAATTTGAAAGAATATAATGTTGATGCTTGTATGTTTTCTCACTTTTGGCAGTAGTTTACAGTTGTGTACCCTTGGATCTCTGCATGAATTACATATCATTCAGAAAGAGTATTTTTCTAACATTTGTGCTCTACTTTTGAGAACAATGCTTATGAAAATTAGTTTTTCTTTACTCTCCCAAAGATTCTCTATTTCATAGCTGCAATTTTTTTTAAATGACTTTTAATCTTAGGTGCCATCATTGGAAATTGCTTCCCAAATCTATAATGTAAGTACATACATGACTTACAGAGTTTACTTGCTTTTCAGGTTTGTTTTGGAACAGTACAATGCACTCTCCTGGCTAACCTGTGACCCTGCAATCCAGGACAGACGCTCATGTCTCCCAATTCATTTTGTGGTGCTGAATCAGTTATATAACTTTATCATGAATATGCTGTGATCTTCATTTGATGGAACTGTGCAAGAAAAGAGCAAGGAAAAAAGATACTTCGCTGCAAGATTAAGTTACAATTATCTTCTCAGTGAAAGTCATTTGTGATGCGGTCTAATTCTTATTACTTCAACAAATATTGTTTTGACTTGGGGGGAGGGGCTATAACCCTGTTATTTTTCATTGACTATACTGAACTCTTTAGGATGATGACTGATCATACAAAACGTATTATAACATTTTCGTAGCAAAATTAACCTTTTTTTTCCAGTCACAGTATTTGTGAAAAGTAATGAGCCATAGTACCCAGTCATGTTAAATGAATATTAAAAGCATGGAGAAGGAAACATGAGGAGCAATGAATTTCAACATATGGCTTCAGAACATCAAGATGTTCTTGTATTGGATTATAGTATCTAGTATTCAAAAATGCCTGCATCTCTTATTTATTGTAAGTTTTTAAATGTATAAATTGTCTTATATTTCTTAACCTCTTTTATAAAAATTTTCCTAGAAGGTTTATACTGCCTTCTTGCTTTAAAGCAATTGGTCTAAAATATATGTAATCGTCTTAATTAAAAAGTTACAGTAGGGTTGCTTTTAGAGTATTATTTTTTTGTAAGGGGTGGGTGGGACAGTAAATTTGTATTGTCTTGATGTACAGTTTAATGGGGATAGAGGGGGAATAATGTCCATACCATTGTGTGTGGAGGATTTACAGCTAAGCTGTAGTTGCAGAGTACATGTACAGTAATGAAGTTCACTGTGTTTATAAATTGAAAAGGTACCGGGTCTTAACAACATTTTATATATCAATCACACCTTTACAGAATAACATGATGGCAATATACAAGTGATATTGTTAGGTGGTTTAACTTAGAATAAAATGAGAATTCTTCAGTTATATTTTGTACTATGGTTTAGGGCTATGACTAATATTTCAGGCCATTTCCAGTGAAAGAAACTTAGTTTTACAAGAAAAACATTTGCTACTGAATGCTTAAACTAATTTTGGTGTTTAATGTTACATGCTTAAATTTTTTTTTGTTTGTTTTAACAGTGGCACATCTAGGCATGGGAATATTATTAATTATGAAAATTATCTTCAGGATCTGCTATAAGGTTGAAATTTAGCCCAGCTCTAGGCATTTTACAAATTATTTTAAGAGCAGAAACTCTTGATTGTTTGACTTTTTTTTTTTTTTTTTAAATTAAAGATTGGGAATGTGTGTGAGAGTATGCATATGTATGGGTGTGTGTGTGCAATCAAACTGTGGTGTAAATAGATTCTCAGTGAATTCTGGTATTCAGACTATTCCACTAGTTAAAGAACCATTTTCTAAACATAACCTGTTTCCTTTTGCCTTTTTTATTTATTTAATTTTCTTGGTTTGGAGATGGCAGTCCCAAACACCAGAGTCTGTACTTTTCTATAACACAGCTCAGATTAAGGCAGGGCATATGCCAAGGAGGTTCTCACCTCCCTAAAGAAGGGACTTGAATTTTAGGGACTTTAATTCACCCCTTCCTTCAGTACAGCTTTCTCTCTTCTTGTTTGCACATGCCAAGATAACTGCTTTTATGCAGGCTTTACCCCCTTAAAAAATCCTTTCTACAGTGCTGCTCACAAGAGAGTCCAAGTTAGCCTCCTACCTGTGTTGTTGACTTGAATTCACAGTCACCAAGTCTACCTATCTTTCTTGGAAGCAGTCTAGCTAAATTCCAAATTTGTATGTTCACTAATTCTCTACAAAGACAAAATGGATTGTATTTACAAAACTGTAATTCGGTATGATTTTTTTTTTTAAATTGAAACTTGTTTTGTAAATATTATATGCTTATTAGCTTAAATATCATTTTATTATGAATAATATAACTTCTTCAAAATGTGTATATTAAAACATTAGCCAGTCTTGTTTTTCCTATAAAGAGAACACAATTGGTGATAAAAGGTTTTCAATCATTTCTTCAAAATTATAATTCAATCCCAATGGTCAGCATATTTTGAAGTTAAAATTTAAAGATCATATTCTGCATTTGTTTTTAAATTATGCTAACACATACAGATTATGTTGGCATGTTTTGTTCTGGACCTAAAAAAAAACTTGTCTGAGATTTGAGGGGAAAGATGCTTATTTAGAATTGCTATAAAAACAGTATCCTTGTTTATATATTTTAGCTCATTAGTGACTTTTAAAAATAAAAGCTATGTTCTCAGTTGTTGAAAAATCACTAGCCTATAGTAACCACACCTCTGTTTGAAAACCAGTTTTTAAAGTATTCCCTGACAGTTTCTTTGATATGGAGCCATAAGGAAGGAACCCATTATATAATTCCTTTTTATCTGGGAATCAGGGAATAGTCCTCAAATATATAGGATTTACTGATAAGATTTTTTTTTTCCTTCCTTTCACATATAAATTCACAGTCAAACAAAATTATTAAGTAGCCATTAGAAAAGGTCAGGAGACTTATTTCAGAAAAAAAAAATTAAGTCTTTCATGCAGGATAATGGATCTGACTAATGTATTGTCACAGACAAGTATGAGTAGTTTTTTTTTTGTTTGTTTGTTTAAATAGGTAAGCAAAATAGTATATACTTTATTACCAGTTGATCACCAGTACCTTGACTTCTTTGTTACAGTGCTAATGTCTGTTTTTGTGCAGTTATCCATTACAAAGCAGGGTGGAAGTTCAGTATTTTGGCATTTTAAAAAAGATTAGTTATATAATGTCTGCTTCCAGCCAGTGAGAAACATCTAGCCATACCTTTCTTATGCAAGCCATTCAGTTATCAGGACTGTGAATTAACACTGTATGAATAAATTTCTGTACACCTTATTGTTTGGCCAGAAGGCCACCAAGTGTACTTATATGTAATCCTTAAATTTTAAAGTAGCTGTAATTTTTAAATCTTTCTAACTTTTCTTAAACCACTAAAATTAAGCTCTTAACTATTTAGTCAACTATCCTCAGCTGTATTCGTACTCAATTGTCAGTATGGCACAGATTACTGTATTAAAATATTCTCCTTTCGTCTTCATTCATATTTACCTTCTGAGGTAATTTTTTAACTTAATGTGTTACTACAAAGATTTGCAGATCTTTAATCAAGCACTATGTTAATACTGTAATATCAAAATACTATGTTGCATTATTTAAAATGTTCAAATTGAATACATTAAAAGGAAGTTTTTAAATGCTGTTGCATCATATAATTTGCTACTCATTCACTATGGCATCGCATATCAGTCTATTAATACATTTAATGTTGCATGAGTGATGTTTTGGTCTGGGTTTCCTCTTAAGATTTTAGTTTGTCTAAATTAAGGAAAAATGTTTTTGACATATATATATATATATATATATATATATATATATATATTTTTTTTTTTTTTTTGGTCTCTCTCCACCCCTCAAAAAATCAGCTAGAAATCTTAACCTTTCGGTTTTTCTTGGTGTTTTAATGGGCCCAGAACTGTTGGTTTAAATTTTTATATATGTTTTCTTATTTGTGGAGTATTAATTTAAAAACTGGATTTGGGACCTAAAATACTCCTCAGGTTGATGTATTCATGAAGTTTTAAAGTAGCTTTAGTTTTCAAAGTAAACTGGATCTGTGGACCTTAAAGTTACTGAGTTTAAACTACAAATTGTAATGTCATTACTGGACATGTCAGCATCAACTCTCTCAGAATAGCTTGGTCACTTTATGAAGGGGCGTTTTAAAGTTGTTGTTTAGCAGTGACATTTAATATGGTCCAATTGCTTTTTTTTTTTTAAGTGACAAAAAAAGAATAAGGAACAAACACTATTGCTGCCGAATGCCATAACACTGAGTTGTACAAATTGTGATTGAGGAAATGAAAAGGTTTATACTTTTTAAAAAAAACAAAAACAAAAAAAACTTCAAATGGAATAAATTATTCATGAAGCCTTCATTGTGGTGTCTCATTCTGTTGAAATATTTCCATCTTAAATTTGTGTAAAAAGTAGTAGTAGTATTTTTGTGTCATTTATAAATGAAAAGGGGCAATCTAAAAACTGGTTGATGGACTTTTAACTTCTTTGAAGTACTTTATTTTTTAAAAAGATTTTAATCATATTGGTGTTTAATATGACAGGAAAATTGTGTATATACATAAATACTAATTCCCTTTAGGCTGATCAGTTTGATATGAGTTTTCTAGTCCAAACAAGCTACTTTCAAATATTCAAAGCTTAGTTCTAATTTTTTTTAATCACAAATGTTTTTGAAACATAAGTGTTGTTCATATATGAAGAATCCATTGAAAATAACTCTGCCCATTTTGTATAAGCAGCCATTTAAACTATTTCTTGTCCCTAAGTTCCTGCTGGGGTACAATGGGATTGGCAGTGTCTTAAGGAGCAATGGGATGCAGGTTTGATCCCTGACTCCACACAGTGGGTTAAGGATCCGGCATTGCTACAGCTGCGCTTTAGGTCGAGACTTCAGCTTGGATCTGATCCCTGGCCTGGGGACTCCACATGCCACGGGGCGACCACAGTATTTTTGTCCATGCTTAAGCTGAGTAGGGACAAAGCACCAAAATTGTTCTGGCTCAGATTTGTCCCTGGCCTGGGAACTTACACATGCTGTGCCAGCAGCCAAAGCAAACAAACAAAAATTGTTGGTCTTCTGTATTTACTATCATGTATGTCCTGATATTAAACTGACCTGACCTTAGTCTAAATTAGCACTATGCAGTGCCATGTAAGGTATTAGATAAGAGAACCTTATCTGGGTGGACCACTGAAACATCCTTCTAAATGGTCTACTTTCAGTACGTTCTTTACTTGGTAACTGAAAACCCTTTATAGTTGCTTCTTGCTCTAAAGATAGATATTAAAAGACTTAGATGATCTGTCCTCTGCCTATTTCTTCACAAGCCTCAAAATGGCCTGTGAAGCCATTGTTCTTCTAGGCATTTGAGTTCTTTGAAAGCTCCTTGGTTATTCTTTTTTTTTTTTTTTTTTTTTGTCTTTTTTTGCTATTTCTTGGGCCACTCCCGTGGCATATGGAATATTCAAGAATTTAGCTTTAGTGTGAGTTTTGCAAATAATTAAAATGAAGTTACAAAATTTTAATTACATGGAATTCTTATTTTCACAGTAGTGGAAATAGTTTAGGATCATATAAACATAACTAGTTTGATAAGCCCTCTAAAGTGATGTGAATGGCAATGTAGTGCATACACAAGAGGGAATAGCTGAAATCAAGCTCATATTACTTCACACTGATAAACCGTACATTCAGCAGGTTATTAGTAAGGTTTCATAACTCATACTTGAATTATTAAAAACACCAATATTAAGTACCATACTGTGTGCCATAAACACAGTTCTTGCCCACAAGGTACTTACTTTCTGGTGAGAGGGACAGACGAGTTCTAACAACTATGGTGTAATATGTGAAATGCTATGATGAAAGAAGCAAAGAGTGCCTTGGGAGCATTGAAGAAGGGTACTTTAATGAAGAGACAGGTGATTTGTCAGGGAAGGATTTCGAAGCAAGGGAACACTAGAGGTAAGAAAGGATACTTGGGAGTTACTACATAAAGAGAAAAGGTATTCCAGGTAGAAGGAATAGTAAGAAGGCTCTTGAATAACATGAAGGATTTGGGAAATAAGCTGTTCAGACTAGAATGGAGGCACCATGGTAAGATATGACAGGAGTCCAAGCTAAGAGAGGTCAGACCACAAAAAACATTGTCTTTTGAATGCCACCTTAAAGAAAGTGAACTTTATCCCCAAGCAGGAAAGGGTTTTAGGAGCTGGGATGATTCAGAGTTGGTTGAACAATCATATCTCAAAAGGCTTAACTGGTGGAGCTAGGTCAACTAGAGAGATGTCTCAATGTTAACCTATGGAACCTTGCCTGGACCTAAGTCTACTCAACATGTTATCCATAAAATTAACATAGATATGATAGGTTTAGCCAAAGTAGACAGCCAGTATAAAAGAAGAATAAAAAAGACTTTGACCGGAGTTCCCGTCGTAGTTCAGTGGTTAACAAATCCGACTAGGAACCATGAGGTTGCAGGTTCCATCCCTGGCCTTGTTCGGTGTGTTAAGGATCTGGCGTTGTCGTGAGCTGTGGTGTGGGTGGCAGACGAGGCTTGGATCTGGCATTGCTGTGGCTCTGGTGTAGGCTGGCGGCTACAGCTCTGATTAGACCCCTAGCCTGGGAACCTCCACATGCCTAGGGTGAGGCCCTAAAAAGACAAAAAGACAAGTAAAAAAGATCTTGACAGGCAGAAACAATTGAAGAAATCTTACAAAACAGGGTAACTATAAAAAGAGTTCCACGTTGAGAAAACTGGAGCTAGATCACTGCTGAGATCTTTTTACTTTTGAAATTCTATTTCCAAGGAACATGGGTGCTCCTTTAAATCCCTAAGTCTTCTAATTTCTAGAAAGTCATTTACTGGGCAATAACTTATGTAAAAGCACCTATGATGCCTGAGACTGGTTTTTTTTTGTTTGTTTGTTTCTTTCTTTCTTTCTCTCTCTTTTTTTTTTTTTTGATTCCTGGCTAAGTCTGCAGCATGTGATGGTTAGGGATGGAACCTGAGACACAGCAGCCACCCAAGCCGCTGCAGTGACAACGCCAAATCCTTAACTTTGCTGCACAAGAGAACTTCTCCTTTTCTTTTTAAATTTTTAAAATTTATTATTTTATTAAAGTATAGTTGATTTACTGTGTTGTGCCAGTCTCCTTTTCTTTCTTTCCCAACCTGATTGAAAATTAAGGTAGAAAAGAATAAATCAAAGCCATTCAGGGGTGAGAATGTTCACTTCATCCAGGACTTAGAGTATAGGAACTATATAACACATTTCATCAAACAAATATAAGACACCAGTAATTGTAAAACATTATTTCATGTACCACTAAGGAAAAAAATGCTGTACATACATATATACATACATGTATACATACATATATACATATATTCTTTTTTGGTGTGTGTGTGTGTGTTTCAGGGCTGCACCCATGGCACATGGAGGTTCCCAGGTTGGGGTCGAATTGAAGCTGTAGCCACCGGCCTACGCCAGAGCCACAGCAACGCGGGATCTGAGCCGCGTCTGCGACCTACACTACAGCTCACGGAAACGCCGGATCCTTAAGACCCACTAAGCGAGGCCAGGGATCGAACCCACGTCTTCATGGTTCCTAGTCGGATTCGTTAACCACTGAGCCAAAACGAGAATTCCTTGATGACTTTTTAAATTCTTCTACAAACCCAGGATTCCAGAACTTTGGTGCTGGAAGGGCACAGGCAGAGATGGAAAAGAAATGTATGCAGTCTGATTTCTTTCGTGTTCTGATCAATGAACAGTGGGGACAACTTTAACATTCCGTTTCCATACTAATGTACGTATTCATTTGAACGCCACGGTAGTCCTGTGACGATGAAACTGCACCTCGTAAGGACTTAATGATTTACCTTAAAAAGAGTCAGCTGGTAGGGTCTGGAAAGGAGACTGAAGACAGCTAGCAACCTGCTAAATCTTCTCGAGTGAACTTGGCAGAGCAAACCAAGGGGGAGGAAGGGGTGGGGCCGCGCACGCGCGCCGTTGCCTCTGAGCGACGTCTGCGGGTTTCCTTTCACAGCCAGCCACTCTTCCTCTCAGTCCAGTACGGTGGCCGACCGGAGCCAGACGCTGGGGATGAATGAAGGTGCTGTGTGCAGGTTGAAACGGTCTGCTCTGCGTTCCTCTCCCTTCAGTCCGGGCTCTGCCTTTGTGCAGGGTCCGCATCCAGCCCCTATCGCACCGCCGGACCGATGGGTTCTGGCGTCTGGGTTTTTGGTGTCCAGGTCGACTCAGGGCACAGCTAGGGTTGGGGAATCCGGATTATCGCCTAGGCCCAACTTCGGACCGCGCTCTCGATTTCTACCGCGTCCCGCCTCTAGAGCGTGGAATCCGGGTGGGGTCCCGGGAGGTTGGAGGGTAGATCTTAAGGTATGAAGCTTCCGCTTCTCAGGCTCTTAGAGCGTTCCGAGGTCCGTGTCCGCCACCGGCCCGACTTTTCTCAGCCAGAGGAACTGGTTGGTTCTCTTTACGCCCAGGGCGAGACCTATGAGCACACAGGTCTTGACGCCTCTGCTCTATCAGCCCGCCCCTCTGTTAAAAGGCCAGCTCCTCTTGCTAAAATTAAAAGCAAAACAGCATTTCTGCCCACGACTCTTTGTTATTTACGATTCTGCAGTTTTGTGGGTCTCAGAGGGGATGGCTTTGGCTACCTGCTACTTGCTGTTTTGTTTCTGATTACTCTTGAAGACAGAAAAGTGCCCAAGTGGGACTCAGCTTTCTCCCACAGCTAATTGCACCTCCACAGCTGTTTTGTTTTTGTTTTTGTTTTTTTAAACTTAGGAACACAGGAGGTATGGCATACTGTTTTTGTCTCCAGAGCGTTGAATCTGGCATTGCTTCTGGCTAGTGAGGCTATTTAATAGTGGTTCCACCGACTCGTGGAGGGTGGGAAAGAGAAGTCTAACAGTGCTTTACGGATGTTGGGTAGGCATGTGAAACGAAAGAGGAGCGTTCTTTACTATGCTGATCTTTTACTCTACGTTGTGGCACTCATGACTGGTATAGTGGAGAAAATATTGGACTGGGTTTTAGTAGATGAGAGTTCAGCGTTAGATTTTGCCACTGACTAGTAATACTACTCAGAGCCAGTTACTTAGTCCCTCGGGGTTTCATATTCCTTCTTTGCAAAATGGGAGTATTACAACAGAAGATCCCCAAGGCTGGAAGAGACGTTAATATACTCTGTTTTCTTTCTCATTTTCCAGATGGCAATAGAAACATAGGGAGCCTTTAATTGTGCCAGGAATATTGCCAGCGACTAGTCCTATTAACAAGAGACCACATTTTTCAGAGTTGTTAAAAAGAGAGGCATTCATGCATGTGGAGTTATACCCCTACTTTCTCTTTCTTTTCTTTTTCTTCATCTTCTTCTTCTTTTTTTTTTTTTTAACCACTAGGATCAACTGTGATAATGACCGAGTGTACAAGCCTTCAGTTTGTCAGTCCTTTTGCTTTCGAAGCAATGCAGAAGGTGGATGTTGTTCGTTTGGCATCTTTAAGCGATCCAGAATTAAGACTTCTCCTGCCCTGCTTGGTGCGGATGGCACTTTGTGCTCCTGCTGACCAGAGCCAAAGCTGGGCTCAGGATAAAAAACTCATCCTTCGTCTTCTTTCTGGAGTAGAAGCTGTCAATTCCATTGTTGCATTGTTGTCTGTGGACTTTCATGCTTTAGAACAGGACGCCAGCAAAGAACAGCAGCTTAGGTAATGTAATATCTAATCTGTGGCTTGGTATTTACTTGGATTTGCTAAAACAGAAAGAATCCAGTATTTTTATTTGTAATTAAAATTCTATGATCTTTTGAATTCCATCTTATAAAATGTTGTGCTGAGAACTTTGTGTGCACTTTGTATTCAGGGTAAGTCCTTAGGCCAGTTACTTTCAGTGGGAAAAGGGTGGGATAAGTTCCTCTGGAGTAGAACGATTTCCTGAAATCTCTTGGGAGGCTTTTTTAAGCTTACATTGATTCCCCCAAATTCTGGGCATATATTTTGTCCTTCTTTGCCTGTTGTGAAGCCAGTAGTGAGCCACTGTAGTTAATGAAAGTGGATATTAACTGTCAGTTGTGATGGAGTCTTTACATAGGTTGTAAATTCCTGAAATAGATGAACAACCTGAATAGGATTTTAGAAGTAATCCATTTATGAAGTATATGAAAAGAATTCATGCATTATTTTGTAGATGATGGTGATTATTTTTTATGGCCATACTCGAGGAATATAGAAGTTCCTGGGCCAGGGATTGATACCAAGCTGCAGCTGCTTGAAACCAAGCTGCAACTTCAGCCTTCTCCATGGCTGCAGCAGTGCCAGATCTTGTAACCCACTGCACTGGGCCAAAGATCAAACCCATGCTCGGTGACCTGAGCTGCTGCAGTCAGATTCTTAACCCATTGTGCCACAGCGGGAACTCCTAGATTATTTTTATGAGGTAATTTTCACCCTGTCATTTCTGTGCCAGTGTTTTTATAAATGTTGTGCATGTTTGTACTTTATCAGGCATAAACTTGGAGGAGGCAGTGGAGAGAGCATCCTGGTATCACAGCTTCAGCATGGACTGACTTTAGAGTTTGAACACAGTGATTCGCCTCGTCGCTTGCGTCTTGTGCTTAGTGAATTGTTGGCAATTATGAACAAGGTACATTTATTTTAACCACAGCTCAAAATATACATGATTTGATCTCTACACTTAGAAGGTAGAAGAAACAGGCCAGAAGGCAGCCAGGTTGCATCCTCTTGTACAAATATTTCTGTTTTTTATGTAAGTGTTATCCTTTCAGAGGCTCAAAAAGGTATTAAATGCCTGACTTTAAAGCCTGTGAGAAAGAAGGTGTACATGTATGTGTAACTGGGTCACCATGTTGTACAGTAGAAAATTGACAGAACACTGTAAACCAGCTATAATGGAAAAAAAAATCATTATATATAAAAAATAAAAATAAAAAAATAAAGAAAGCCTGTCAGTTTCTAATTAGTATTTCCTCTCATAATGTGCCTGTTCTGCATACTTTTATCATGAGGATATTTTTCGGTATGGAGTCCATACAATGGCTTCTGGATAATTAGGAAAATATAGACTTCAAGACTTATATAAATAACCAAATTTGATAATATCTCTATAGGATATAATTTCACCCCTAAAAAAGTGAAGTATGTGTGTGATTTCTGAAAAATGTGTGATTCCTTTGGACAGTGAATGAATTACATACCTCATACATAATAGTGAGTGGGGAATATCAAAGCTGAATTGGATGTAAAATATTTGGTTAGCCTCTCACTAGACGGCTGAATCATATACACTATGCCAGTTCTACTAATGAAGACTCTTCAACTTCTCATCTTAGCACAATGATAGCTATTTATTAATTGATGTAGAATTGATTTATGGTGTTATATTAGTTTCAGGTTACATAGATTACTTTGGATGATGATAGTTAATTGAAACTCTGAATTTTAAGTTTGTTACCATACAAAGAACTAACCTGGATCTTCATATTAAGATATGTAAGACTGGGCCTAGACTTTGGAAAGCAAATGCTTTTTAATTTGAGAATTTCAAGGTCAGTTAATTTATAAAAAAGTTAGTTTAATAAATTTTGGACCAAAAAAAAAAAAAACACCCTGATTCTCTTTCCAAAGAAAATGCTGGTAAGGGGGAGATTTAGTTAGTTTTAGCTAGTTTTTAAGATATGTTACAAATCTTAAAATTTTTTCTATTACAGGCAGTTATACACTTTTACTCTTTTCTACTGTACTAGGTCTTTAAATTTAACTAATATTTTCCAATATCTTTTTCTTAATACATTACTTAATGGCTGTGGTAAAATAAGTGATCTTCTTTTGGGAGTTTTCCATTTGTTAGTTCAGCACCCTTCAGCATATGGGAAATGTAGTGATGAAACGTCTGTAGGAAATTTTCAGAAAAGTTAGTATTTTTTTTTTTGTAATTGAATGTTTATTTTTTAATAGTGATTTTTATTTTTTCCATTATAGCTGATTTACAGTGTTCTGTCGATTTTCTACTGTACAGCAAGGTGACCCAGTCACACATACATGTATACATTCTTTTTTCTCACATTATCATGCTCCATCACAAGTGACTAGACATAGTTCCCAGTGCTATACAGCAGGATCCCATTGCTTATTCATTCCAAAGGCAATGATCTGCATCTATTAACCCCAAATTCCCAGTCCTTACTCCCTCCTTGGCAATCACAAGTCTATTCTCCATGTCCATGATTTTCTTTTCTGTGAAAATGTTCATTTGTGCCTTGTATTAGATTCCAGGTATGTGATATCACATGGTATTTGTCTTTCTCTTTCTGACTGACTTCACTTAGTATGAGGGTCTCTAGTTCTGTCCATGTTGCTGCAAATGGCATTATTTTGTTCTTTTTTATGGCTGAGTAGTATTCCATTGTGCATCCTCCTAATCCAACCATTTGTTGATGGACATTTACGTTGTTTCCATGTCTTGTCTTTGTGAATAGTGCTGCAGTGAACATGCGGGTGCTTGTGTCTTTTTCAAGGAAAGTTTTGTCTGGATAGATGCCCAAGAGTGGGATTGCTGAGTCATATGGTAGTTCTATGTGTAGTTTTCTAAGGTACCTCCATACTGTTCTCCATAGTGTTTGTACCAATTTACATTCCCACCAACAGTGCAGGAGGGTTCCCTTTTCTCCACACCCTCTCCAGCCTTTGTTGTTTGTGGACTTATTAATGATGGCTGTTCTGACTGGTGTGAGGTAGTACCTCATAGTAATTTTGATTTGCATTTCTCTGATAATCAGTGATGTTGAGCGATTTTCCATGTGCTTGTTGGCCATCTGTCTATCTTCTTTGGAGAAATGTCTATTCAGGTCTTTTGCCTGTTTTTCAATTGGGTTGTTGGCTTTTTTGCTGTTGAGTTGTATAAGCTATTTGTATATCTTAGAGATTAAGCCCTTTTCAGTTGCATCATGTAACACTATTTTCTCCCATTCTGTAAAATGTCTTTTTTTTTTTTTTTTTAATGGTTTCCTTTGCTGTGAAAAAGTTTGTCAGTTTGATTAGGTCTTATTGGTTTATTTTTGCTTTTATTTCTGTTGATTTGGGAAAGTGACCTGAGAAAACATTTTTAAGGTTGATGTCACAGAATGTTTTGCCTATGTTCTCTTCTAGGAGTTTGATGGTGTCTTGTCTTACATTTAAGTCTTTAAGCCATTTTGAGGTTATTTTGGTGCGTGGTGTGAGGGTGTGTTCTAGTTTCATTGATTTACATGCGGCTGTCCAATTTTCCCAGCACCACTTGCTGAAAAGACTGTCTTTTTCTCATTTTATTTTCTTGCCTCCTTTGTTGAAGATTAATTGACTGTAGGTGTCTGGATAGAAAAGTTAGTGCTTTTGTTGACCTAAATTTTTATCCTTTGTTTTTCCCACAGTTCATTTAGAACATGAATTTATAGTTGTTATACTGCTTTCAGTTTATAGTTTTTTACTTTTTTTTGAACTACAGCTTATGTAGGTAGCATTCCTAATTCATTTCTTTGGCTTGGCTTGTCTTTAATTTCAGATTCCCCAAATATTCATATAGAAATAAATAATCAAGAGCCATGCTGCGTGTGTGTAATAGTAATTAATGGAACTGACTAATTGTAGTTAAATTAATAATCAATCCCATACTGCATATTCTGTTACAGTATATTAATGATATATTAAGAGATGTGATCTATAAACTCAGCAAATAATTACAAAAATAGTAAGGGTTCTGATTCATCACTTGAACTTAATAGAGTTCATCATGTCTTTTTTTTTTCCTTTTTTTGGGCTGTGCCTGCGGCATGCGCAAGTTCCTGGGCCAGGGGTTGAACCTGTGTCACAGTAGTGACCTGTTTGGTTTTCTTTTTTTTTTTAAATAAGGTATCTGAATCCAGTGGTGAATTTTTTTTCAAGTCATCTGAACTATTTGAGAGTCCAGTCTATTTGGAGGAAGCTGCGGATGTACTTTGTATTTTACAAGCAGGTACTGTCATTACTGCTAAGATACATTTCAGATACAGTTCTTGTTAAATGATCCCACGTAACTTCTTAACCTGGAATGTTGTGTTATTTTAAAGATCCTCTAATTAAGAATGTACCTTAAAAATTTAGGGCAAAAATGACTAATAGTAGGACAATAAGTAAATTCTATTATTTCCATGATACTATGCAGCCATTAAAATAGTGTGTTTGAAGAAATTTAATCATTTTGGAAAATGTTTACAGTAAGTTAAATGAGAAAAGCAAGGGGCGAAATAGTAACTAGAATATAAGCCTAGTTTTGTTTAAATTAATACCCATGGGGGATTAAAATGGAACAGTTGAAATCATTAACTTTGAGTGATGAGATTAGAGTTGGTTTCATTTTCATTCTTCATACTTTCTGTATTTTCCAGACTTTTTTTATAGTAGGTGTGCATGATCAGAATTAGAAGATAGAGGACATAAAAATGCAGAGAAAATTTTCATCAAAGTAACTCTTTTGACCAACACTGTCAACCACAGCAATGACTGTTGTGTGGTCCAGTACAGTGCCACTAGCCACAGGTGGTTATGGATGACTTGAAACGTGGCTGGTGTGATTGGGGAATTGAGCTGTTTTTATTTTATTTATTATTTATTTTTATTTTTTGCTTTTCAGGGCCACACCTTTGGCATAAGGAAGTTCGCAGGCTAAGGGTCAAATCATAGCTGTAGCTGCCAGCCTACACTACAGCCATAGCAACGCCAGACCTGAGCTGCTTCTGCAACCTACACCACAGCTCATGGCAACACCAGATCCTTAACCCACTGAGTGAGGCCAGGGATCCGAACATGAGTGCCCATGGATACTACTTGGTTTGTTACTGCTGAGCCAGGATGGGAACTCCTGAATTGTTTTTAATTGAATTTTTTTTTTTTTTTTTGTCTTTCATAGGGCCGCACCTGCAGCATATGGAGGTTCCCAGGCCAGGGGTCCAATCGGAGCTGTAGTCACCAGCCCATGCCAGAACCATAGCAACTCAGGATCTGAGCCATTTCTGTGACCCACACCACAGCTCACGGCAATGCCTGATCCTCAACCCACTGAGCGAGGGCAGGGATCAAACCCACAACTTCATGGTTCCTAGTTGAATTCGTTAACCACTGAGCCAGGACGGGAACTCCTAATTTAATTTAATTTTAATAGTCACATGTGGCTGGTGGCTGTCCTGTTGGACAGTTCAGCTCTACACTATGAAAAGAAAGTACCTTAATTTAACTGCTTTTAAATGACATTGGTGAAATGTCAGAAGATGTTTAATGTATAATACAGTGAAATAGCACTCTTTAGTAGTAACACTGATTTTTGTTTTCTTACAGAACTCCCTTCCCTGCTTCCTATAGTTGATGTAGCTGAAGCCTTGCTACATGTTAGAAATGGTGCCTGGTTCTTGTGTCTATTGGTGGCCAATGTTCCTGATAGTTTTAATGAAGGTAAATGTCATTTAATTTAATTTAATTTATTTATATATTTTGCCTTTTTTTTTTTTATGGCTGCACCTGTGGCATATGGAGGTTCCCAGGCTAGGCGTTGAATCGGAGCTATAACTCCTGGTCTACACCACACCACAACAGTGTGGGATCTGAGCCGCGTCTGCAGCCTACACCAGAGCTCACGGCAATGCTGGATCCTTAATCCACTGAGTGAGGCCAGGGATCGAACCTGCGTCCTCATGGATGCTAGTCAGGTTCATTTCCGATGAGCCATGACAGAAACTCTGGAAAATGTCATTTGAAAATGAGATATTGAAGAGATTTGCTTGGGCATGAGCAGGACCTGTGTTTTGAGCTGAGAAGAAACATTTATAGGATTTGAATTGAGATTTTATTTTTTGAAAATTTATTAGCACGGATTCACTGTAGAAATACTGAGTTTAGAGAAGTCAAAATTATTTCACAGTTACGGTTTTGAGTATGTGGAGTATGCAGTGTTTTTTTTTCTTTCTTCCTTTTTTTTGCTGTTGGTCACCAGTGTATAACAGGGAATTTAAAAAAATGCTGAAGAAATAGAAGATGCAATCCCTATGCTTAGTGAACGAACAGATGACAGATATCTGTGAAACAGCCAGAGCCATAGGAAAAGATGTAATCAAAAATACCAGCAATCAGACCTTTATTTTTCAGTCTTTTTTTTTTTTTTTTAAGGGCCGTACCCACGGCATATGGAGGTTTCCAGGCTAGGATTTGAATCGGAGCTGTAGCTGCCAGCCTAGGCCACAGCAACACCAGATCTGAGCTGCGTCTGCAACCTACACCACAGCTCAGGGCAATGCCAGATCCTTAAACCATTGAGCGAGGCCAGGGATCGAATCTGTAACCTCATGGTTCCTAGGTGGATTCGTTTCCGCCGTATCTTGACGGGAACTCCTATTTTTTAGTCTTATTGCTGCCATTTTGCAGGACAGTATATGGTAGAAATGAAATCAACTGAAATTTTCACCTCTCTTTTCTTTTCTTTTCTTTCTTTCTTTTTTCTTTTTAGGGCCACACCTGTGGCATATGGAAATTCCCAGGCTAGGGGTCTAATTGGAGTTTCAGCTGCCAGCCTGCACCACAGCCATAAGCACAGCTATGTGGCATCTGATCCATGTCTATGACCTACATCACAGCTCAAGGCAATGCCAGATTCTTAATCCATTAGGCCAGGGATTGAACCTGCATCCTCATGGATACTAGGCAGGTTCATAACCCGCTGAGCCACAGCCAGAACTCTTTCACCTCTATTTCAAACTGCTGATGACTGAAGATTGTTGTTTGGTTCTGAGTGATATAAATTACATTTTTTTAAGAAAGGTAATTTGGAAAGTCAGAGCTGAGGAAAAAAAAAAGTGCTGGGTCTGGGCGGGGGGTCATAATTTCTGGCTTTGTCATTGTTTGTTCTCTATCAATATGGTGGCACTAGGAATCCTTCCGGGGTAACAGAAATGTTCTAATGTCTTATGGAGATGGTTGCACAATTCTCTACATTTACTAGAAAACATTAAATTGTACACTTAGAAACAAGTGAGTTTATGATATGTAATTACACCTCAATAAAAGCTGTTAAAAAAATGCTTTTTTTTGCATCTGTAAAATGAAAGTATTGATAATATTTTCCTTTTTTTCTGGGAGACTTACTGAACATGATGATATATAAAGGTGCTTTATGTACTGTATCCTTGCTGATTTTCTGTCTAGTTACTGAGAGAGGCATGTCAGTGTCTCCAAACCCAATTGTGGAGTTGTCTCTTTCTCTTTCAGGCTGTCAGTTTTTTCGTCATTCATTTTGAATTTTTTTTTAAGTTAAAATATAGTTGACTTACAATGTTGTGCCAATTTCTGCTATACATCTTTGTGTATTTTGAAGCTCTTACTGAGTCCATGTACATTTAAGATTGTTATATCTTTTTGATAAATTGAGCCTTTTTCATCATGAAATATCCTTTATTCGTGGTAATATTCCTCCTTTTGAAGTCTGCTTTACTGATATTAGTACAGCCATATCAGCTTTCTTACAGTTAGTGTTTGCATGGTATGTATGCATTTTGGAATTTAAAAATTTTTCATGTTTTTATATTTAAGGTGGATATCTTGTGGACAAATACAGTTGAGCCTTTTTTCTTTTTTTTAAATTTAGTGGCAGTCTCTCTTTTTAATTCCTCAATGAATTTTATCACATTTATAGTTGTACAGCAGTCATCACAACCAAATTTTATAGCATTTCCATCCCGAACCCTCAGTGCATCCCCCAACTTGACTCATTTGGAAACCATAAGTTTTTCAAAGTCTGTGAGTCAGTATCTGTTCTGCAAAGAAGTTCATTGTGTCCTGTTTTTAGATTCCACATGTGAAGTGATAGCGTTTGATATTGATGACTCATTGTCTGACTGACTTCACTTAGCAGGATTATTTCTAGGTCCATCCATGGTATTGCACATGTCATTATTTCTTTCATTCTGTTTCTCTTTCTGAGACTCTGATTACAAGTATGTTTGACTATTTGATGTTCCACAGGTCATACTGTTCATTTTTTCTTGACCATTTGTAAGTATTTTAATCTAAGAAAAACCTATTTAGTTTCAAATTTATCTGATTCATCTCCAGCACTATCTAGTCCTTGATATTTTTTCCCTTTTTTTATAGCATTTTTTAATTACTCAGTTACACTTATAGTTGCACATTGATCATCACAACCAAATTTTACAGCATTTCCATCCCAAACCCCCCAGCGCCTCCTCCCACCCTGCACTGTTCATGTTTTGAGTCTTTCCACTCTTTGCTTTATTTTGTATTTTTTTGTGTTTTCGTGCTTTGCTTCACTTTGACCAGTTTCTATTGTCATGCTTTCAATTTTCCTGATCTGTTTCTCTCTCTTTTTTTTTTTTTTTTTAATATATCATCTTTTTAGGGCTGTACCCGCAGTACATGGAGGTTCCCAGGCCAGGGGTCACTTTGGAGCTGTTGCCTCTGGCCTGCGCCACAGCCACAGCAATGCCAGACCTGAGCTGTGTCTGAGACCCTCACCACAGCTCACAGCAATGGCGGATCCTTGACCCACTGAGCGAGGCCAGGGATTGAACCTGTGTCCTTGGATACTAGTCAGATTCGTTTCTGCTGAGTCATGATGAGACTTCCCTGATTCTTTTCTTCTGTAGTTTCTAATATGTGTAAATGATGGTTCTCAAGGCTGAAAAAATTATTTCTTGACATCTTACAAAGCTTAAAGTAATAGAGGCTCTTAAATGTTTAGTTTGTAGGGGCCTGATCAAAAATGGAGAACGACAAGACGAAGAAAGTCTTGGAGGAAGGCGAAGGACTGATGCCTTACGCTTCTTATGTAAAATGAATCCTTCTCAGGCCCTCAAGGTCCGAGGCATGGTGGTAAGAGATCTTATTATTTTTTTGAGGCAAAAGTCTTTATATTGGGACCAGGAACTTTTCTTGAGATGGTTTTAAAATTTTGTAGACATTTGGAATTGTAGTTATATTACTGAATATATTACCTTCCTTTCTGGGTTTTTCTGTTTTGTGAAAATGTCTTCCCCTAAGCTCTTTTTTTGGCTGCACCTGCTGCATGAAGAAGTCCCTGGACCAGGGATCCTGTCCACGCTCCAGCTGCAACCCATGCCACAGCTGTGGCAAGACTGGATCCTTAACCCACTGCCGCTGGTCCAGGGATTGAACCTGTGCCATTGCAGAGGCAATGCCAGATCCCCAACTTGCTGTTCCACAGCAGGAACTCCCAGTCTTCCCCTAAACTTTAGATGCTTTAGATTCTAAAGCATCCTGGCCCTTTTTCATACGATACTGAATTCAGTTTTTTTTCCTTTGCTGTGTTAGGTGGAAGAATGTCACTTACCAGGTCTTGGAGTAGCTTTGACATTGGATCATACTAAAAATGAAGCTAGTGAAGATGGAGTGAGTGACTTGGTTTGTTTTGTTAGTGGTTTGCTTCTTGGAACAAATGCGAAAGTCCGGACTTGGTTTGGAACTTTTATCCGAAATGGACAGCAGGTAAGGGAGAAATATTTGTATAGGCCAAGGATCAGCATATGTTGGTAGTTGTTAAAAGAAGAAACACTTCTAGAATGATGTCATTAGGCTCATGGTTCTCAAACTTCTTGGTCTCAAGACCTCCTACCATTAAAAAAAAAAAATCATCGACACCAAAGAGCTTTTGTTTGTAGCCTTTTATCTGTTGATATTACCATATTAGAAATGAAAACTGAAATGTTTGAAATATTTAATTCATTTAATAATAGTCATATTAAATGTGACTATAATGTTTTTTGATGAAAAATAACCATATTTTCCAAAACAAAAACAATTTACTGAGAAGAGTAGTATCATTGTCCATTTTTGCAAATCTCTTTAATGTCTGGCTTGATAGAAGCCTTTGGAAAAACTACACTCTACTAGTGAGAAAATGAGTTAAAAAGGTCTCTAATGTCTTAGTATAATTAAGGAAATATTTTTGACCTTCTGGACCCCCTGAAAGAGTATTGATAATCTCCAAGTTTCTGGGTCAGACTCGCTTGAGAACTGCTACACTAGGTTGTCAATGTAAGTTGTTATAGTTGTCTATAATTAAATATGTATTTGTATATATATATTATTGTGGTAAAATATACATAACATAAAATTTACCATTTGAAGCATTTGAAGTATACAGTTCAGTGGCATTAAGTACATTTATAGTGTTGTGCAGCCATCACTACTATGCACTTTCAGAGCTTTGTCATCATCCCAGACAGAAACTCTGTACCCATTAAACAATTATTTCCCATTCCTCCTTCTTCCCAGCTCCTGGTAATCTCTCTTCTATTTCCTCTATCTATGAATTTGCCCATTCTAGGTTTCTCATATGGGTGGAATCATGCGATATTTTTCTTTTGGAGTTTGGTTTATTTTACTTAGCACAATGTTTTCAAGGGCCATGCCTGTGTGGCACATATCAAAGTTCCCTTCCTTTCTAAGGCTGATATTTTATTGTATCTACTACATTTATCCATTCCTCTCTTGGTGGGTATATATTACATTTTGCAACAGTTTTCGACTTGCAAAATATTATACTTTTTCAAAATACATCTCATCGTAATTCTGTGAATGGAGTCTTGTCCCTACAAAGGAACTAATGCACAATGGTTTGAACTTGTTGAGGTCAGTGTACTGCTTAGATCCTTCTTCAGTCTATTTTTTTTATGCCACTAATTCACCCTACTTTGCTATATCCAAATTCTGCTTTACTTCTAGCCCGTATAAAAAGTAATTGCAAACTTTGAAAAGGAAGTTACCATTTGTTGTATACTTTCTATATGTCAGCCACTGTGCTCAGCATTTGACATGTTCTTTTGTTTATAATTGTCCTTTGTGTGCAATAAACTTTTCTTATTTGAATCTAATGTCATTATTGAAATGGCTTATCATAGTTTACTTTGAAACACTAAAAATAATAACTAACATTTGTCTAGTCCTTTACAGTATAGAACTACTTTCCTTTTTTTTTCCCTTTTTTTTTAGGGCTGCACCCATGGCATGTGGAAGTTCCCAGGCTAGGGGTCGAATCGGAGCTACAGCTGCCGGCCTGTGCCGCAGCCACAGGAATGCGGGCTCCGAGCTGTGTCTGCTCATGGCAATGCTGCATCCTTAACCCACTGAGCGAGGCAAGGGATCAAACCTGCAACCTTATGGTTACTAGTTAGATTTGTTTCTGCTGTGCCTAGAACTGTTTTCTTATTTATTATCTTTGTTTGTTCAATTCAACTATTTTTTTTTTGTTGTTGTTGTTGTTATTGTTGTTGTTGTTGCTATTTCTTGGGCCGCTCCCGTGGCATATGGAGGTTCCCAGGCTAGGGGTCGAATCGGAGCTGTAGCCACCGGCCTACGCCAGAGCCACAGCAACGCAGGATCCGAGCCGCGTCTGCAACCTACACCACAGCTCACGGCAACGCCGGATCGTTAACCCACTGAGCAAGGGCAGGGACCGAACCCGCAACCTCATGGTTCCTAGTTGGATTCGTTAACCACTGCGCCACGACGGGAACTCCCAATTCAACTATTTTTATTGAGTGCTTGCTATATGTCAGGCACAGTACGTCAGACCTTGCTGAGTAATAGATGACTGGATGTTATCCCTGTCTGAAGAGCTGTGGAGGTGATAGACTTGTAAACTCCTAAGTGCAGCAGTCCTGGGAGTTAAATGTTTTAATAAAATAGTCATTTCCTTGTCATTTAAGGAATTGGGGTTAATAGCAGAGATGTTGTATAAACCCAAGCTCTTGTGTCTCCAAAATGTAAGCACTTTGTACATATGACTCCACTAGTCATTATGTATTTGAAAACATCATTTATATGAGATTTAACATTTCAGATTGTCATTATTTAAGTGTATCCTGTACAGATAGGCCAAATTAGGGTGAGTAGAGTATTTGTCAAGTGAACCAGTGAATTTAGAGTTTGCTTGATTGATTAAAATGAGATTCTGTAGTTATGACAGACTCCTCAAATGGGTCAGTTTCAAGTGGAGAGCTTTGTCTGAGCTTCTTTTTGACTTCGTAAGTGTTCCATGCTTTCTCCCTTTTGTGGTCCTTATTTCTTGCAGAGAAAAAGAGAGACCAGTAGTTCTGTCCTTTGGCAAATGAGGAGGCAGCTTCTTCTGGAGTTGATGGGCATTCTTCCCACAGTAAGAAGTACCCGCATTGTGGAAGAAGCTGATGTGGAGATGGAGCCCAATGTGTCTGTGTATTCGGGGCTGAAAGAAGAGCATGTTGTGAAAGCCAGTGCGCTCTTACGTCTGTACTGTGCTTTGATGGGGATCGCTGGACTAAAGTATTCAATAATTTGATATTTTACTTTTTTATCATTTTATTTTCTCGTTTCTAATCCCCAGAAAGTGAGCCATAGGCTTTTTATTCAGATGTAGGTTTTCTGTTTGGCTTACGTAGTGAGCTGGCCTATGTCAAGAATGAATTCCTGGAGTTCCCTTGTTGTGCAGTAGGTTAGGGATCCAGCATTGTCACTGCTGTGGCTCGGGTTGCTGATGTGGCCTGGGTTCGATCCCTGGCTCGGGAACTTCATCATGCTGCAGGTGCAGCCAAAAAGAAAAAAAAAAAAAAAAAGAATGAATTCCCAAGGCAAAACATTCCCAGTTGGGATGTATCCATCTATTTCGGTCTGATTATAAATCGAATTATGTAAGGATGGGAGGGGCCAGAGCAGTGTAAGAAATGTATGACTGCACCACAGCTTGATGTGACTACAGTGAATAATCTGTGAGTGATCCTTTAACCTAGTGTAGGCAGCTAGTTGAAGTAAGCGTATCCTATTTCTTTTACAGCTGAGATCATAAATTATTTACAGATGATATGTGATTATTAAACACAAGATTTCTTAGTCACTGTATTACATCCTTTTGAGTGATATCCTCAACTGTTGTAAGTAGAGTCCTTGGTTTGCATGTTTCCAATACCATGGAAACACATTATTTACCACACTTTAGTTAAATAACACCGCTCCCTCGACAGCTCATGTATCAGTTACCGTGAAACCTTAACCAAATTATTGTCTCAAGAGCAAACTTTGCCGAGAGCTTTTCAAGCCCCACATCGCTGTATAAACAAAAGACGCACATGGTGATCAGTGACCAGTCACATCATTTCTTCTAAAATCTTTTGGTGACTGCTCACCATCCAACTATTACTATCAGTTCATGAGCAGACAACACAGTGGATAGTTGTATTGCCTCCTTGTCTCTCAATGAATAAACCCATGTGATAGTTGGCAAAACTAGAATTAAAAGAGGGAATTGGCCAATAAAAATGAAAGTGTAGCAAAGAAACAAAAAATGGGTTAACGCTGGAGTGACGTATGAACCAAAACGTAAATAGAAGAAATAGCTGACTGTGAGAATGGTCTGACTGCTTCCACTTGAGAGACCCTAAATGGGTGGCCAGATGAATTTAGTGAAGGCGAACTTGAGGATAGTCATTGTGACAGAAAGAATGAAGACCCAGGGGACCAGTGGTGGCAACAATCTTCACTTTAAAGTAGCTCTCAGGTATTTCATGACTGAAATATCAGCACATATTTATAATATATAAGCATATATATATATATATATATTTATTTATTTATTTTTTGGTCTTTTTGCCTTTTCCAGGGCTGCTCCTGCGGCATATGGAGGTTCCCAGGCTAGGGGTCTAATCAGAGCTGTAGCTGCCAGTCTACACCAGAGCCACAGCAACACCGGATACGAGCCACATCTACAACCTACACCACAGCTCACGGCAATGCCATGATCCTTAACCCACTGAGCAAGGCCAGGGATTGAACCCGCAACCTCATGGTTCCAGGTCAGATTCGTTAACCACTGTGCCACGATGGGAACTCCCTAAGCATATGTTTATGATATAATACAAAGCATAAGATGTTGGTAGCTGATCCAAGCTTAGAGGGGGGTTATGATAAGTCACCAAGGCTTAGAGAAGATGCTCATTCCATATTGTAAGTTATATGACGAGAAGGTGACAAGGGCCATTCAAACTACTCTTGATAAATCTTTCACAAAGAAAACATTGTAATTCCCACTGTTTCTAAAATATTCAATTATACAATGCTATATACACTAGTTTTACTATTTAAAAATATTTCCCTGTGCATTATAACCAACAGAGTTTTTAATGTCGACAAAAACTTAACATCTTACAATATTACAGATTTTATAAATTTTATAAAGCTCAAGATCTGTCTAAAAGGTTAAACTGTTGAAAAGTCCCTTCTTTTACTCAACTGAAAAAAGTAAAGCCTGGTAATGTGTTCCTTTTTTAGACCAACTGAGGAAGAAGCGGAGCAATTACTGCAGTTGATGACAAGCCGACCTCCTGCTACACCGGCTGGGGTTCGCTTTGTTTCACTTTCCTTTTGTATGCTACTGGCCTTTTCTACACTTGTCAGGTATCTAACTATATAATTGTTCTATTTTCTAAAGGTCTGCTTTTGTGTATTTATTAAAGCACAGCCTTAATAAGGAGCTCACTACAAAAATGGTGTAAGGGAGTTCCTGTTGTGGCTCAGCAGTAATGGACCCAACTAGTAACCGTGAGAACTCGGGTTTGATCCCTGGCCACACTCAGTGGGTTAAGAATCCGGCATTGCCATGGACTGTGGTGTAGATCACAGATGTGGCCTGGATCCTACGTGGCTGTGGCTGTGGTGTGGGCTGGCAGCTGCAGCTCCGATTAGACCCCTAGCCTGGGAACTTCCATGTGCCATGGGAGTGGCCCTAAAAAGACCAATGAACAAACCCCCCAAACAAAACAAAAAACCCCCCAAATGGTGGAGGTTTAAGTTCTCTAGTGGTTCATCAGGTTAAAGACCTGGCATGGCCACTGCTGTGGCTCGGTTTGCTGCTGTGGATGGATTTGATCCTTGGCCTGAGAACTTTTGCATGCTGTGGGTGTGGCCCCCCCCAAAATAGTGTTGGTATGAACATTGGCATTATCATTCATAAAAGAGTATCAGTGGCATCTCCTGTATACCAGTTATTTTATTTCTCTTTATCCGTTCCATATCCACATTGTTTAAAGGAGTCAAATTAGCTTTTCAAGATTTGAGGCACACAGTAGTCCTTACTCCTCTTCTCCCGGTTTCTCCTTCCTTGGAGGCAGCTTCTTTCAGTTCTTTTCGCTGATTGGTTTGGTTGTAAATACTACGTCTTTATTAAATCTTTGTCTTTGCTACATCCTGGCTTTCCGCTCAGCAGCGTTTGTTGAATTCCACTGTGCGAGTGAGGAATTTATTCCGTCTTTTCTGTCAGTCCTCAACACTTATCTTTCCTTTCTTCCCACTCTTCCGGTGCAGGGATGTTATTCGGCCTTCACCAGTACTTAGTTGTTTATATTACACTCTGGGGAGCTCAGCCAAGTTGTAGATGATTACTTTTCTTTGGCAAAACTTGCTTTGCCATTGATAGCTACCCCGTGTTTTTGTTCTTTGTTTTTCACTCACTTGTTGTTTTATGTACTTATTTTAGTGCAGTCTCAAACTCTCTGCTTATCTAAACTTCCTCTCAAGTTGTTCCGTCTCATTAGATATTCCATCAGTTTCATATTTTTGAGGAAATCTCTCCTGGAGCATTTTGACCCGCTCGCACCTGAACTGGTTACCTCTGCACCTTGTACCCAGCTCTCATCCTGGAATTACTTCCTCTTCACTCTTATTTTGGGGACTTGCTTCAGCTCTCCTTTGCTAGGGCTCCCGTGTCCTGTATCTTGTATCTGCATCCCTCATTTTGCTTTCCGAATACAGGTATGGAGGAGGTAAATTTTTTTTTTTTTTTTTTTTTTTTTTTTTGCTTTTTAGGGCCATACTCACAGCATATGGAGGTTCCCAGGCTAGGGCTATATTGGAGCTATAGCTGCCGGCCACAGCAATGCCAGATCCAAGCCATGTCTGCAACCTGCACCACAGCTCAGGGCAACATTGGATCCTTAACCCATTGAGCAAGGCCAGGGATCGAACCCGCAACCTCATGGTTCCTAGTTGGATTCATTTCTGCTGTGCCACTATGGGGATTCTTGGGGGAGGTAAATTATTTTGAGATTGGGTGTTTCTGGAAACGTCTTTATTCTGCTTTGGCACTTGGTTGATAGTTTGATAGAGTATGGAATTCTAAGTTGAGAAGTTCCCATTGTGGCTCAGTGGTTAACGAATCTGACTAGGAACCATGAGGTTGCAGGTTTGATCCCTGGCCTTGTTCACTGGGTTAAGCATCCAGTGTTGCTGTGAGCTGTGGTGTAGGTTGTGGACACAGCTCAGATCCCTCACTGCTGTGGCTGTGGCTGTGGAGTAGGCTGGCAGGTGTAGCTCTGATTCTACCCCTAGCCTAGGAACATATATGTACTGTGAGTGCGGCCCTAAAAAAAACAAACAAAACAAAGCAAAACAAAAAAAAACCCAAAAAACAAAAAAAATAGCTTTATTGAGACACAGTTTATGTACCATAAAATCCATCCATTTAAAAGTGTATAATACATTTGTCTTTAGTATATTTACAAAGTTGTACAACTATTACCACAAGATTTTAGAACATTTTTGTCACTTCAGAAAGATACTGCTCATCTGTCTTTTCAGTTTTGTCTTCAACTTTGTCTTTGAATCCTATTTGATTTTTTATTTCTCAGAGCTCTTTTTTATTCTGATGGTTGTTGTTTTCCTTTAAAATTTTTTTGGCTGCCCCATGGCTTTATGCAATTCCTGTGGGCTGGGGATCAGATCTGAGCTGCAGTTGCAACCTAAGCTTAACCCACTGCTGGACTGGGGATTGAACCTGCATCCTAGCACTCCCAAGACGTCACCGATCCTGTTGTGCCACAGCAGGAACTCCACGTTGTTTTTTTCTTTATTGTGTCTGTTGTTTCATGATGACATAGTTTCTCTTATTATTAATCATAATAATTGAAGGGGTTTCATTTGTACTGTTTCTTTTCTATGTCCTTTGTTTAGTCTCTATTTTTCAAGCTAGAAGCTTTTTCCAGAGGTTTGGTAATTCTTGGTTGTCTGTTCACATTAAGAGTAGGAAAGGAAAAGGCAGATTAGAACTTCTGAATGAGGAGTTCCCGTCGTGGCGCAGTGGTTGACGAATCCGACTAGGAACCATGGGGTTGTGGGTTCGATCCCTGCCCTTGCTCGGTGGGTTAAGGATCCGGCGTTGCCGTGAGCTGTGGTGTAGGTCGCAGACGCGGCTCGGATCCCGCGTTGCTGTGGCTCTGGCGTAGGCCGGTGGCTACAGCTCCGATTCGACCCCTAGCCTGGGAACCTCCATATGCCGCGGAAGCGGCCCAAGAGATAGCAACAATAACAACAACAACGACAAAAAAGACAAAAAAAAAAAAAAAAAAAAAAAAGAACTTCTGAATGAGTAGATAGGAAACTCTTGGGTTTTTAGAGTCTTAGAGAAGACTCTTGTCTGAAGAATGAAGGCCACAAGAAATCCATCAGCGAAGTTAAAAAGTGAGAATGAAAGGCTGGGCGATCTCATTGTGCAGTGTGATCATTCACTTAATTCTTCTACTTTCGGAATGATGCTCTCGGTATCCCTGGTTGTCCGTCAGTTCAGAGACACCCTCTTTTACCATCTCCAGGGAATAAATCTCCAGTCCCCTCTCCACTGGGGAATGGGTATTCACGAGTTATGCAGCATGGGGAGAGGTGATTCGGAGGTCTTCTGCTTATATAGACGGTTTGTATTTAGTCTCTGTCTTCCTTCTCACTCCCAGAACTGCCTGGAACTCAGTTGCTGAGTCCTTTGCGGATTCTGTAGTGTAAGTGGTAGATTGCCTTTCCCTTCTGCCAGTTTAGTAATCTCCTTTCTCCAGTCTGCAGGTCAGTTCCCACTCGTCCATCTAGGCTCTAGCTTCCAGCGTCCTGTATTGTTGCCCCTCATCGTCATCCTGTGCATTTATGCCTTTTAAGAAAATGTAGTTTGAATGGTGTGTTTCAGGAGGGTGGGAAATTAAGTACATGAAGTGCAGTGTTTTCTCAGTTCTTTACCTGGAGTAATTTTTAAGCATTATCTCTAGTCCTCATTACTTCTGTAAAGTGGGTGTTTTTAATCTATATTTTAAACGTAGGAGGGAAAAGTTCAGAAAGATGATGAATGACCTTTTAAATCTTCTTTGCTTTGGGTAGCAGGCTTCATAGTTACTTTTTTTCTTTTTTGCTTTTTAGGGCCGCACCTGAAGCATATGGAAGTTCCCAGGTTAGAGGTCAAATTGGAGCTGCAGCTGCTGGCCTACACCACAGCCACAGCAATGCCAGATCTGAGCTTAGTCTGCAACAACCTACACCAAAGCTTATGGAAACGCCAGATCCTGGACCCACTGAGTAAGGCCAGGGATTGAACCCGCATCCTCAGGGATACTAGTCAGATTCGATTATGCGGCATCACAGTGGGAACTTCTCATGGTTGCTTTTTGTTTTGTCTGTTTACACTTGAATGAAGTAGAGGGAGATCAATGAAAATTATTTTTACAAATAAAAATTGCCTTGTACCTTTTAATCTAAATTGAGAAATTCCCTTTAAGCAAGTCGTTGTTGGTACATTTTTATAACCATTTTTCATATCTCATACACCCCTGGCTATCTCTTTTTCTTTCTCTTCTTTGAATAGTGATCTATTATTTCTCTATAATTTGGAGTTCTGCTCAAAACGCTTCTATAAACTAAATTTTATTTTCCAGATAAAAGATAGTCTGACTTGTTACTGTCCTCATACTCAGTTCGTGACTTTTTGGCTGCACTTGTGGCATGTATAAGTTCCTGGGCTAGGGATCAAACCTGCACCACAGCAGTGACCCAAGCCACAGGAATGACAGCGCTGGATCCTCAACCCTCTGAGCCACACAGGAATTCCAGTTTGTGACATTTTAATGGTTAAATTTTAACACTAGATTTTTTTTCAATATGAAATAAGTATAAGCTGTTAATATATTTCATTCTAACATTTTAATGCAAAGGACCTTTGTTTTTCCAAGGAATATGAAGAAGTTTACTCTCTCTAATCTGCAAATGCAGTAACTGAGACTTTGAGAGGGTTTGACTGTTCCTGTTCATGGAGAAAAGTAAATAGTCTCATTCTTCTCTAGAACTGCTTCATATCTTGGTGACAATTAATGACCAATTCTACAAGCAGTTAATCTGAGGAAAAATAATTTCTACCAAGAGTAATTCCAGAATGCTTTGCACCCACAGCATATGGAAGTTCCCAGGCTAGGGGTCGAGTCTGAGCTGCAGCTGTGGCCTACACCACAGCCACAGCAACGCGGGATCCAAGCCATGTCTGTGACCTATGCCGCAGCTCTCGGCATTGCCGGATCCTTAACCCACTGAGCGAGGCCAGGGATTGAACCGGCATCCTCATGGATACTAGTCAGGTTCGTTACCCCTGAGCCATTGTGGGAACTTTGGCTTTTTTTGTTCTTAATGTTAGTGTTAGTATGTCTGATTTAAACCAGTGACTTCTGGTATGTTTTGTACAGTACACCTGAACAAGAGCAGCTAATGGTGGTGTGGCTGAGTTGGATGATAAAAGAAGAAGCTTATTTTGAGAGGTAAGATGGTTTCATTTGTGTCAGTTAGCTGAGTAAGTTTTTCTTATCCCTTCTTTGGAAATTCATATTTTCTTTTCTGTTCCAACAGTACTTCAGGGGTCTCTGCTTCTTTTGGGGAGATGTTATTATTGGTTGCTATGTACTTTCATAGCAACCAACTTAGTGCTATCATCGACTTGGTCTGTTCCACTTTGGGGATGAAGGTAATTTTTTTTTTTTATCTTTCTAAAGAAGGTGGTTCTAAGCTGATTCTAAGTGAATTTTTTTTATAGGGTTAAGTAAATAGATTGTTTTCATTTTGAAGTAATTGTATAATTGAGAGTGTATCAGGAGATTTTAGGAAAAAAAATTTTGTGAAAACATTTATTTATAAGAATAATAGATGTTCTATGTAGAAAGCTTGGAAAACATATAAAGAAGGGAAAAATATAATTCTATGTTCAGAGATATCAAATACTGTTGATAGTCTGGTATTTAATTAATATACATATTGTGTAATTTTAGAGAACTTACCAATATATAATGAGCAAGTCCTCATGTCAACAAATGCTCTAATACAAGTTTCAGTGGCTGCATTATACTCTATCATATGGACCAATCATGACATTCTTAATGGATCTTTTTTTATTTGCCATGTAGATTTTCCAGTTTCTTTTTTTTTGGTTTTTTTTGGCCACACCTTCAGCATGTGAAAGTTCCCAGGCCAGGGATTGAACCTGTGCCTCAGCAGTGACCTGGGCCACTGTAGTGACCATGCCAGATCCTTAACCCACTGAGCCACGAGGGAACTCCTAGATTTTCCAGTTTCTGAAAAATGCTTAGATGAATATCCTTGTGTGTATAAATACCCATATAGGCCCTCAAACGTGTATCTTCACTTTTTAGATTTTTTCCTTAGCATAAAGTTCTAGAAATCAGTACTAAGTGAAAGTGTGATGCTGTTAAGATATTTAATGAGTATTGCCAGATCATCTTCCAGAAAGATGATACCAGTTTCACCGTACTCATTAGTAAATGAGAAAATGTTCTCAAAACTCTCACTGTCACTGGGCATTATCATTCTTTTTAATCTTTGCAAATTTAATGAAGAATCGTCTTACTTTGCATTTCTTTGATTACTAGTGAAACTATGGTTATTATTATTTTTTATTGTTATGTAGTTTATATAGAAATTTTTGGGTAGTTTTAAAAAGTTCATGTTTTAGGTGGTTTATTTCTTTTGTGAAAGCCTTATTGATGTCCCCATTCTGTAGGTATTTTTATGGATTTTTCCTTTCACTGATTCAAAAGGATTCTTTTTATATAAATGATAGACCATTATACCTTATATATCATATTTAATTGATTTCAAGACACAGTTTTTACTCAGTATTGAAACTGGGCTTCATTTTACAGTTGATGTGTGATGTTAATGTGGTAATGTTTTCCCTCTTTTTTCTTGAGAAGCTACTATTAAATCAGCCATGTGTCTTATAATCCTTATTGTCTTTCAAAGTGAGTTCCTGTTGTGGGTCAGCAGAAGGGAATCTCACTAGAATCCATGAGGATGCAGTTCGATCCCTGGCCTTGCTCAATGGGTTAAGGATCTGGCGTTGCTGTGGCTGTGGCTGTGGCACAGGCTGGCAGTTGCCGCTCTGATTCGACCCCTAGACTGGGAACCTCCATTTGCCATGGGTGCGGCCCCAAAATAAAATAAATAAATAAATAAATAAATAAGTAAAAGTGGAGAAGCATAATATGTTGCAGTTGATTTTTCTCAACCTTTTTTTGCCATGTAAAAATTATCTTCTATTTGTGTAATATATCATTTCTTTTGTGGTGCTTATTTTGTTGTCATGCTTAGAAATGGTTTTCTTTCTTTAGGTTTATAGAAATGATCACATATTTTCTTCTAGTCTTTTTGTGGCTTTATGTTTTACATTTAAATCTTTAATAAATTTGCAGTTTATTTTGGGAATGGTGTCATGTGCAGATCTTTATATGTATTATCCAGAAAGATAACTATCCCACCTCTGTTTATTAAACTATCCACCTCTCCCCATTGACTTGAAATGCCAATAATGGTATTTGCTAAGTACTTTTATATGGTGGTTCATCTTCTCAGGAAAAGTGCACTTTAACATTGAGTTTGAAAAGCCACTTCTAATATAGAGGACTTGAACCTTAATTTTATATGCCGCATTATTGTATCTCTTTTACCAGAGAAAATTGTGCTTCATGGATTTTGTTTTCACCTGCTATTGAAATTCTTTTGGTTGTTTTAGATTGTAATTAAGCCAAGCTCCTTGAGCAGAATGAAGACTATCTTCACACAGGAAATCTTTACGGAACAGGTACTTCTTTTAACTTTATTCTTAGGTACCTCTTTAACTTTCTTTTACTACATCCCTTGGGAGAAAACTTGTATACTTCTGTTTAAAAGAATAATATCATCTTTTTTTGTTTTTAATTTCCATGCTGATATATTTAATCTTTGAAACTTCTATAAGAATTAAAACATTTCTTTTAAAGCTACTTATTACATACAAAAGCATGTTTGAAGTTTATGTATTTTGGAGACTATAAATAGATACTTAAGAGAATAGTCATAGGGTAATCGATTGGTATTGTCAGGAGAAAAATAAAGTAGAGACCTATTTAAACTTTTAGACTATAAGGTTCATTTCTTTTTTTTTTTTTTTTTTTTGTCTTTTGTCTTTTTGTCTTTTGTTGTTGTTGTTGTTGCTATTTCTTGGGCCGCTCCCGCAGCATATGGAGGTTCCTAGGCTAGGGGTTGAATTGGAGCTGTAGCCACCGGCCTACGCCAGAGGCACAGCAACGCAGGATCCGAGCCGCGTCTGCAACCTACACCACAGCTCACGGCAACGCCGGATCGTTAACCCACTGAGCAAGGGCAGGGACCGAACCCGCAACCTTATGGTTCCTAGTCGGATTCGTTAACCACTGCGCCACGACGGGAACTCCTATAAGGTTCATCTCTAACTAGATTATAGAGTCTGAATTCCTTATTCTGGTACTTTTGTCTATTGGTAATCCTAATGATATTTTTTTAGTGACAGAGCCTTTTTTTTAAATTGAAGTCTAGTCAGTTTTTAGTATTGTGTTAGTTTCAGGTATATGGCATAATTATTCAGTTATATATATAGATGTATATATTCTTTTTTCGATTCTTTTCCATTATAGTTTATTACCAGGTCCTGAATATAGTTCTTTGTGCTACATAGTAAATCCTTAATGTTTATATGTTATATATAGTAATTTGTATCTGCTAATCCCATATTCCCAATTTATTCCTTCTCCTCCCTTCCCTTTTGGTAACCGTAAATTTGTTTTCTGTGTCTGTTGAGTCTATTTCTGTTTTGCAAATAAGTTTATTTGTACTATTTTTTTATAAATTCCACATATAAGTGACAGCATACAATATTTATCTTTCTCTGTCTGACTTCATTTAGTATGATAATCTCTAGGCCCATCCATGCTGCTGCAAATGGTATTATTTCATTTTTTATGGCTGAGTAGTATTCCTTTGTAAATATTTACCACATCTCTATCCATTCATCTGTTGATAGTAACCTTTGTTGCTTCCATGTCGTGGCTATTGTAAATAGTGCCACTGTGAACCTTGGGGTACATGTATATTTTCAAATTAGAGCTTTTGTCTTTGACAGACATATTCCAAAATTTAAAATTCCCAGGTTCATTTGTCAATTTGAATCTCAGAATACAAAAATACGTGTATCTTAAAAAATGAAACGTTTGAAAATACTCATAGATCCATAACTGTTGCTTCTTTTAGGATAATTGATATTCTAATTTCTGTACCAAACTCTCCCTTCTCCCTCAGTGCACATACCCTCCCACATAACAGTCACACATAGGACATAGGAGACTCATAAATTATTTTTCATGTGTTTTATTTGAACTAACTGAAAGACAGCTTTGGGGAGGGTCTTTGAAAGATAGCCGTCTATGCATGATACAATGAGAATAACAATAAAAATTCCTATTTATATTTATGTGATACTTTATAATTCACATATGTTTTTCCAGGAATTTTTTTCTTTTTCTTTCTTTTTTTTTTTTTTTCTAAGGTCCTCAGGTACACATGGAAGTTCACAGACTGGGAGTAGAGTTGGAGCTATAGCTGCCAGCCTATGCCACAGCGATCGATAACAATGCAGGATCTGAGCCATGTCTGCGACCTACCCCACAGCTCATGGCAGTGCCAGATCCTTAGCCCACTGGGTAGGGTCAGGGATCAATCCCACATCCTCATGGATACTAGTTGGGTTCCTTTCCTCTGAGTCACAATGGGAACTCCTCTGAAAAAAATTTTTCACCCCTTCACAAAACCTTTTGAGACAGATAAGACAATATTGTATCATTTCATAGTGAAAATAGGCTCAGGAGATAAAATGACTTATGCATAGTCATTGTACCTAGATTTTATGATTCCAAATTTTATGTTATTTTTTAATCTAACTATACCCCTGATAACATATCTTTGTTTAAAAGCAAATTTTTAAAAAATAGAGAACTTTGCAGATCCTTAAATGTATGATACTACCTCGTCACTTGAAAGTGACTGAATCATGGGAGTTCCTGTTGTGGCTCAGTGATTATGAGCCCAACTAGTATCCATGAGGATGTGGGTTCGATCCCTGGCCTCGCTCAATGGGTTAAGGATCCGGCATTGCTGTGAGCTGTGGTGTAGGTTGCGGACATGGCTCGGAACTGGGGTTGCTGTGGTTATGGCTATGGCCAGCAGCTACAGCTCCAGTTTGGCCCCTAGCCTGGGAACTTCCACATGCCTCAGGTTTGCCCCCGCCTCCAAAAAAAGAAAGCAATTAATCATGTAATTGGTTTTTATCATTCCTCCCTAAAGACCACATTTGAATTAAGTATTGACAGTCTATCCAGCTAATCCTCCTTCTTTCGTAGTAATTTTATACGTGGTTCTATCATACATGTTAATATTATTTTTCCCTTTTAGGTTGTCACAGCTCATGCGGTTCGGGTCCCTGTCACCAGCAACCTGAGTGCCAACATTACTGGATTTTTGCCTATTCACTGTATTTACCAGCTTCTGAGAAGTCGTTCCTTTACCAAGCACAAAGTGTCAATAAAAGTAGGTCCTTACATTTATATTTCAAGCTAAGCCTCAATTAATGCTTTTTTTCCCAGTTCTATTTCAGTTTGTAGACCTTTACTGTGGATTTTGTGTGTGAAATGTTTTTAGTTACTAGTCATTTATATAGTTACAGTAATTAGGCTCTTAGTTTGAGATTTTTAAAATAGTGTAACTATTTAGTTACTTACAGAATGTAAAATAGTGCTAATACTTTTAAATTCTCAATAATAACATCATTTAGCTATTTCATTAAACCTAGTAAGAAATTGCCGTTTTCTTTTCTTTCTTTCTTTCTTTCTTTTTTATTTTATGGCTGCACCTGAGGCATATGGAAGTTCCCAGGCTAGGGGTGGAACTGGAGTTGCAGCTGTGGGCCACAGCCACAGCAACTTGGGATCCGAGCTGTGTCTTCGACCTACACCACAGCTCAGGGCAACGCCAGATCCTTAACCCACTGAGCGTGGCCAGGATCTGAACCCCCATCCTTATGGGTACTAGTTGGGTTTGTTACCACTGAGGCGCAACAGGAGCTCTGAAATTGCCATTTTCTATACTTGGTTTTGTTCATCAAACTGAGAAAGTTGCTGGTTAGCCATGACCAGCATTTGTTTATTTTTCACATGGACATCTAATATCTAACTTGTATATATTTTGATGTATTTTCAATTTGTTATATAGTTGGCTGTATCAGAAAGTTAACCTCTAAAGAAAAGTCTGAATGCCCGGAGGTAAAAAAAAATCTGTTTGAACCATTTCTGAGAGGCTATTTTGTTAATAAAGAACTGTGAACAATATATACATTGATATGTAACATTTATTTTTGTTTTATTTTATTTTATTTTTGTCTTTTCCAGGGCCGTTCCCACGGCATATGGAGGTTCCCAGGCTAGGAGTCGAATTGGAGCTGTAGCCACCGGCCTACGCCAGAGCCACAGCAACGCAGGATCTGAGCCACGTCTGCGACCTACACCATAGCTCAGGGCAACGCCAGATCCCTAACCCACTGAGCAAGGCCAGGGATCTAACCTGCAACCTCATGGTTCCTAGTCAGATTCCTTAACCACTGCGCCACGACAGGAACTCCTGATAATTTTCCTTGTTTTCATGACTTTAGTGAAGTTATTTTCCAGCTTGATCTTCTGCTTCTTTGTATTTTTAGCACATGAAATAGATAAGAATTAAGAGTCCAGATGCACACCCAGTATTTCTTCTTGGCCTCTATCTGTATAGTTAATAAAGTGATAGTCTCCCATAAGAGGTTATCAAAGCCATTTTCTTATCTATTTGAGGGCTATTATGAAGAACTATCCCTCTCCCTCAAATTCTTTCTGTTGTGAGGTCTTTTACAACAGCATATATGGTGCTGTAAATACAGACATAGTAGGGACTTACAGTTTTTTCTTCCCACTACTTAAAAACTAATAGATTGGAGTTCCTGCTATGGTGCCATGGGATTGGTGGTGTCTCTGCACCACCAGGACACAGGTTCTATCCCTGGCCTAGTACAGTGGGTTAAAGGATCTGGTGTTGCTGTGCTGCTTGGATTTGATCCCTGGCCGGGATCTCCATATGCTCTGGGGTGGCCAAAACAAACAAACAAAAACCCAATCAACCAAACAAAAAAACCCTAATGGATTAAAACCCCAAAGACCAAACTCAAAACTCATTTTAGATTTATCTTCCATTGGACAATATTCTTGATTTTAAGATATAGAAGTATTTCTTATTTTTAAAGCAAAGACAGTTGTGAAACTGGATAATATATTTAGTAACTGCTAAAAGTTAATAGTGAGTTTCACTGATTCGTAAATCATGTAAAATTATATGTGCTTTTAAATTTCTGCTTGCTTTTCTTATTGCCATAATTGATTTAGTGCCTGTAACCTTCTTTCTTAGGACTGGATTTATAGACAGCTGTGTGAAACCTCTACTCCACTCCATCCTCAATTACTTCCTCTGATTGACGTGTACATAAATTCTGTACTTACTCCTGCATCTAAATCTAATCCAGAAGCTACAAATCAGCCAGTCACAGAACAGGAGATACTCAATATTTTCCAAGGAGTCACTGGGGTAAAATGGTGGTTCTTTTACATTTATTAGCTTATTTTTCTTCTATTCCTCTGACTTCAAATTCTCCCCCTGATTATTAGAGGAGAACCACTTCTAGGTGGTTCTTTTTTTTTTTTTTTTTTAATTTATTGGAGTATGTTGATTTACAGTGTTGTGTTAGTTTCAGGTGTACAGCAAAGTGAATAGGTGGTTCTGAATTTCAAGTGGTATTAAATTTCTTTAGTTTGCTTATAAATATTAAAAGAATGGTATTAGTTCTATGTAGTTTGGTGAATAGGTTCTTTTTGAGGAATTCTTTCAAAAGCTCCATTTTAAAGTCTTAGGAGTACCCTGGAAGTTATATTTTTAACAGAGGACCATGCAGTGTTTCACACATTCAACCAGCTTTGTTAAGCTTCTTGGGATCTAAGATATACCTAGATTGTATATGGAAAATTTGGAGAAAATCTTTCTTCTCTAAACATACTTAAATGTACAATATCTTTTTTAGGAGTAAATTTCAGGTGATACTTGAGACCCTGTAAGCCTTTTTCAGAAGCACCCTGATGGGACTGATAGTGACTTTTTTTCTTTTTCTTTCTCCCTTTTTTTTTTTTGCTTTTTAGGTCGGCACCTGTGACACATGGAAGTTCCCAGGCTAGGGGTCCAGTCGGAGCTACAGCTCTCAGCCTACACCATAGCCACAACAACATGGGGTCCAAATTGCATCTACAAACTACCCCACAGATCATGGCAATGCTGGATCCCTGACCCACTGAGCGAGGCCAGGGATTGACCCTGCATCTTCATGGATGCTAGTTGGATTCATTTCTGCTGTGCCACAACGTGAACTCCTGACTTTTTTTTCTATCTTAAAGACTTAAGCATGTTGCTTTTCATCTCCCTAGCCATCTCGAATTTAACTTGGACTTCAAGTTGTCTCTTTGAGTTGAATGCAAACATAGCAACATTTCTCCCAATTTCTTTGCTTGGGAGCAGCAACACTGAATAATCTATTTTGAATGTTTTTACTGTCAAGAATCACTCATGACATCCAACAGTATTTTAAAGTGTTTGTAATATTACCTCCAGGGTGACAACCTCCGCCTTAATCAGCGTTTCAGTATCACAGCACAGCTTTTGGTGCTTTATTACATATTGTCTTATGAAGAAGCTCTCCTAGCAAACACAAAGACTTTAGGTAAGTTGTCCATAGGGCAGTGTTTCTAGTGATAGTTCACCTTATTTGCTTATATTTTGTTACTTGCCAGGTCGCTGTATGAGAAAATAAAGTCAAATATCCTAACAAGCTCCAGCATCATCCTCTAGACTTTGCACTGTAGGCATGTCTACTCTGATCATAAACACATGTACATGTGGACCCATCACCACCTCTTAAGGCTCAGTGCTCTTTTTAGCAGGCTGAATTAGTAGATGACTGAATTGTCTGTATTTTAATAACTTTAATGATCTAACTAAATGTAAATGAAGAGATGCACATGAGGGAACTGTAACGGAAGTTTTTTTTGCTTGATTTCAGTAACTGAACTGGGCTTTCAAACTTAGCTATTTCATATACTATCAGAAGGTCAGATTTAGAATAGATGATACCAGTATAAAGTAGTATGTTTTCCTCTATTTGAAAAAGAAAATTCACCTGTATTTTAGGCTTGCTAAATGTATGTAGGTCCATATTTGAAATGAAAAGAGTGTCATTAAAAAGTCACAGGCATTGAATATATAGAGCAGGAAGAATTCTCCTAAGGGTGGTTAATTTACCATAACTGAGTGATTTTACTTTTTGAAAGCTATTCCTTAAAGTTACTTTTCTTTTCTTTTTTCTTTCTTTCTTTTTCTGCTTTTTAGGGCCGCACTTGCGGCATATGGAGGTTCCCAGGCTAGAGGTCTAGTTAGAGCTATAGCTGCTGGCCTATGCCACAGCTCATGGCAACGCCGGATCCTTAACCCACTGAATGAGACCAGGCATTGAACCCACAACCTCGTGGTTCCTAGTTGGATTTGTTTCTGCTGCGCCACGATGGGAACTTCCTAAAGTTACTTTTCAATGTTTGGCAGATCAGTTTCTTTTATTTATCTGAAGTATTGTATTTTAAATAAACTTTGAATTTCTCTGTTGCTTTCTTTCCTGACTATGGTTGTTAGGGTTATATAGAGGATAGCCCACAACTAAAATTATACTTTTTGCCATATTAGGGACAAGATGGGCTAATAATCAGTAGATAATATTCTCCTACTTTTATCCACATAAAATAAATTCTCTTAAGGAATATGACAATTGTGATTTTCTTTTTAATAAATTTTATTGGACTATAGTTGACTTAGAAAGTTGTGTTAGTTTCAGGTATACAGCAATGTAAATCAGTTATACATATACATTTATCTGTTCCTTTTCAGATTCTTTTCCCAAATAGGTTATTACACAGTATTTAGTAGCTCACCCTGTGCTATGCAGTAGGTCCTTGTCACCTATCTATTTTATGTATGGTCGTGCGAATATGTCAATCCGAACCCCCTAATTTATCCCTCCTGCCCCACATTTCCCCTTTGGTTCACTAAAAATTGGATTTCAAAATCTTTGAGTCTGTTTCTGTTTTGTAAGTTCTTTTGTATCATTTTTTGTTAGTTTCACATAGTAGTGATCTCATAGGATATTTGTCTTCCTCTGTCTGCCCTCACTTGTATGATACTTTCTAGGTCCATTGCTTATGATTTAATAATTAGTAGAGGCGTGAGTTACATGGAGATATTCTGGGGAGAACTCAGACCATTAACACTGTGTCAGAGGGCCAAAAGACAGCCTTAATTTTTATTTAAATTGATGTTTAGAAAAAATTATTTTTTTAAAAATTTATTGGAGTATAGTTGACTTATAATGTTGTATACAGCAAAGTGAATCAGTTACGTATATATATATATATCCATTCCTCTTCAGATTCTTTTTTTTTTTTTTTGTCTTTTTGCCTTTTCTAGGGCCGCTCCCACGGCATATGGAGGTTCCCAGGCTAGGGGTCGAATCAGAGCTATAGCCGCTGGCCTACACCACAACCACAGCAACGCCAGATCCGAGCCGCATCTGTGGCCTACACCACAGCTCACGGCAACGCTAGATCCTTAACCCACTGAGCAAGGCCAGGCATGGAACCTGCAGCCTCATGGTTCCAAGTCAGATTCGTTAACCACTGCGCCACGATGGGAGCTCCTCCTCTTCAGATTCTTTTCTCACGTAGGTTACTACGCAGTAGTGAGTAGATGTCCTTCCCTATACAGTAGGTCCTCGTTACTTCTCTGCTTTGTATATGGTAGCGGGTGTATGTATAAATCTCCCAATTTATCCTTCCCCCCAACATTTCCCCTCTGGTAACCGTAAGTCTGGTTTCAAAATCTTTGAATTCTGTTTCTGTTTTGTGAATTCGTTCTTTGTATCATTTTTTAAATGAGAGTCCACATATTCATGATCACATATGACATTTGTCTTTCTCTGTCTGTTTTCACTTAGTATGATAGTTTTTAGGCCCACCCATGTTGTTGCGTATGGCGTTATTTCATTCTTACAAACATTTTTTTTTTTAAACAGAAAATACTGAGACCAGTATAGCCAACTTTTGTGTGTATACCATGCTGAATCAACAAGTCACTTAGAATTTTTAGAACCAGAAGAATCTTTAAAGATTACGTATCCTAAGTCCCCAGTGATGTGCTCAGTTCAGTCATGTGTCCTGTGAAGCTACTGTTGTTTGTACAATAATCTGATGGATCTCAATTGGAAAGTTAAGGATTTTAATTTAACTTGAGTACAGCTCAGCCTGGATTTGAAGGTCTTGGCCAACAAACGGGGACGTTACGGAGAATTTTTAGGTTTTTCTAAAATTCTAGTTTTTATACTTTATTTTTTTGTCTTCTTAGGGCCTCACTCGTGGCATTTGGAAGTTCCCAGGCTAGGGGTCAAATCAGAGCTGCAGCTGCCAGCCTACACCACAGCCACAGCAATGCAGGATCTGAGCTGTATCTTCGAGCTACACTGCAGCTCACTGCAATGCTGTATCCTTAAGCCAATGAGCAAGGCCAGAGATTGAACCCACGTCCTCATGAATACTAGTCGGGTTCGTTACCGCTGAGCCACAGTGGGAACTCCCAGTTTTTATGCTTTAAAAAGTGTTTTCCTGTTCATTACAGCTGGAGACTTTATTACTAGGTCGAGCAGCTTATTTTTAGATGCATTTGAAGTTAAGAACAAACTAATGTATACTGAACGTATGAGGAACTGTGTATCTGTTCTTAAACATAATCTCACAATTAAGTAGCTAAAAATATTACTTGTTTAACTCTGTCCCTCAGGCTTAACTTCATTTAAAAATAAGAGCTGGCTGCCTTTTCTGCCTCTGCCCTGCTTCATGTGAAATTTCCTTCCTTGTTACCAGTGGAACAAGACACATCCTGTGGTCTTGGAAACTATAATGTTCACTGGCTCTAAATCCCTGAACTTGAAGGTTTTCTTTGCACTTGATAATTATTTTCTTTCCAGAAGAAGGTTAACTCCAACTGCCTCTTTCAAAGTGCTGAAACCTTTAAGCAAACATTAGCAGATGTGATTTTTTAGCAGCTTGAAGTTTCAGTGCTGTAAAATCAAGTTTGACCAAAAAAGGTTCTAACAGTTAAATGACTGTACTGTAGAATAATAGTATAAGAATTTCAAACGTATTTCATTATTTACCTAATTATTTCCATATCTTAATGTAAAAGAACTGGTTTTTAAAATAAAACATTTTTTAAAAGTGAGTTTACTGAAGAAAATTAAGGAAGTGAGAAAAGAGTCAAGACCAAAGTATAAACCATCCACAGTTCTACTGCCCACAGGTGGTCACCATAGAGTTTTGCTACAAAACCCTTCAGTTTTTTTTGTTTTTTTTTTTCCTTTTTCTTTTTAGGGCCACCCCTGTGGCATATGAAGTTCCCAGGCTATGAGTCAAATCAGAGCTGCAGCTGCTGGGCCTTTACCACAGCCACAGCAACACCAGATCTGAGCCACATCTGTGACCTGTGCCACAGTTTGCGGCAACACAGGGTCCTTAACCCACTGATCGAGGTCACGGATCGAACCTGAATTCTCATGGATGCTAGTTGGGTTCTTAACACTCTGGGCCACAACAGGAACCCCCAGAACCCTTCAGTCTGCATATATGATAACTTTCACAAAGTTGGAATCAAATATATGGTTTTTTGTTTTTTGTTTTTTTTGTCTTTTCGTCCTTTTAGAGTCGCCGCACCCACGGCAAATGGAGGTTTCCAGGCTAGGGGTCTAATTGGAGCTACAGCTGCCGGCCTACACAACAGCTCACGGCAACGCCAGATCCTTAACCCACTGAGCAAGGCCAGGGATCGAACCCGCAACTTCATGGTTCCTAGTCGGATTCCTTAACTACTGCACCATGATGGGAGCTCCTGAAGCATGATTTTTAATAGCTATATAATATTCATAAATATGTATCACTACTTAATAAATTCCTTATTGTTGGATATTTGAGTTATTTCCAGATTTTTGCCATTATAGGCAGTGAAGGTTTGAATATCCTTTGAGCAAGCTCTGTATACAGGTATAATTATTTCTGTCCTTAGGATAGATTCCCAAATGCAAAACTACTAAACCAAAGATTTTGAATTATAAGATTTAAAAAATGAATTGCCATATTGCTTTCCGGGTAGGTTATACCATTATAGACATTTTTTTTAAATAATGATTTTTATTTTTTCCATTGTAGCTGATTTACAGTGTTCTGTCAATTTTATGCTGCACGGCAAGGTGACCCAGTTACACATACATGTATACATTCTTTTTTTCACATTGTCATTCTCCATCACAATTGACCAGACATAGTTCCCAGTGCTATACAGCAGGATCCCATTGCTTATCCATTCCAAAGAGTATAGTTTGCATCTATTAACTCCAAATTCCCATTCCCTCCTACTCCTTCTCCCTCCCTTTTGGCAACCACAAGTCTGTTCTCCATGTCCATGATTTTCTTTTCTGTGGAAAGGTTCATTTGTGCCTTGTATTAGATTCCATATATAAGTGAAATCATATGGTATTTGTGTTTCTCTTTCTGACTTACTTCACTTAGTGTGATAGTCTCTAGTTCCATCCATGTTGCTGCAAATGGCATTATTTGGTTCTTTTTTATGGCTGAGTAGTATATACCCCATCTTCTTAATCCAGTCGTCTGAATTATAGACATTTTATATAAGGCATTTGTGTAAGGTATGCCAATTATTTTGCAGTATTGATTTTTTTTTTTTAATTGGCTGAACTGGCAGCATATGGAAGTTCCCTGACCAGGAATTGAATCCAAGCTGCAGCTGTGAACTATGATGCAGCTCCAGCAATGTCAGATACTTTATCTACTACATCGGGCCTGGGATCAGCCTGTGCCATCACAGAAACAATGATAGATCCTTAACCCACTGTACCACAGCAGGAACTCCATAGTATTGTTATTTCTTTATGGTGTTTTCATGTATGTATGTATGTATGTATGTATGTATTTGGCTGCACCCGTGGGATGTGGAAGTTCCTGGGCCAGGGATCAAACCCACGCCACAGCAGTGACAAAGCTGGATTCTTAACCCACTGAACATCAGGGAACTTCTATGGTGTTTTTTAATTATAGAATTTTATGGAGAGGTAACTCTTTGAAAGAAAGGTACTAACATTATATAAGTAATCACCTGTATTTCCTCTTGGGGCATTATTATTTCATTTTAAAAATTTGTTTGCCGGGAGTTCCCGTCGTGGCTCAGTGGAAACAAATCTGACTAGCATCCATGAGGATGAAGGTACGATCCCTGGCCTTGCTCAGTGGGTTAAGGATCCAGGGTTGCTCTCAGCTGTGGTGTAGGTGGCAGACACGGCTCGGATCTGGTGTTGCTGGGGCTCTGGCGCAGGCCAGCAAGTACAGCTCCAATTCAACCCCTAGCCTGGGAACCTCCATATGCCATGGGTGTGGCGCTAAAAAGACACACAAAAAAATTTATGTATGCCTTTAATTTTGATGTTAAGTATGCAGTGTAGGTCCGATTTTATTGTATTTTTTTGTAATTTGTTATTTGCCAATGTTCCATAGTGAATAATCTGTCATTTTGTGATTACTTTGGAAAGTTGCTCTGATGTATATCAAAGTTTTCTTATAAACCTAGGTCTAGTTTTGGATTTTCTTGTTTATGTCAGACATTTCTAGTTCCTTTCATAGTTATTGTTCATGTTCAGTATTTCTGTCTATTCTCACAATTTAATCTTTCACATGAACTTTGCAGTAATTTTGTCAAATTCCACAGAAGACAATTGTATTGAGATTTTGATTAGAAATATATTAAGCTTACATTTTGAGAAAATTTGCATTTTTACAATACTGTTTTTTCAGCTAAGAATATGAAATCTTTTTTTTTTTTTTTTTTTTTGTCTTTTTAGGGTCATACCCACAGCATATGGAAGTTCCCAGGCTAGGAGTTGAATTGGAACTGCAACTGTAGGCCACAGCCACAGTCACAGCAATGCCAGATCCCAGCCCCATCGGCAGCCTACGCCATAGGTTGCGGCAATGCTGGATCCTTTGCCCGCTGAGCAAGGCTAGGGATTAAATGCACACCCTTGTGGATACTTGCCGATTGCTTAACCTGCTGAACCACAATGGGAACTCCCTGATTTTTGTGTTTTTTTGCTACCCTTTCTAGCATGTAGAATATCACTCAGTACATAGTAATCAATCAACCAATCAGTCACTTAAATAAATGTTTTTTGTTTTTTCCTTTTCATCCATACCTGGGTCATATGAAAGTTCCTGGGACAGGGTTTGAATCTGAGCTAGAGCCGCAGCCTATGCCACAGTTGCAACAACACTGGATCTGTAATCTACTACGTGGGCCTGGAGATTGAAGCAGTGCCTCCACAGAGGCAAGCTGAGTTATTAACTCACTGTGCCACAGCAGGTACTCCTAATAAATGTTTTTGATTGAGTGAATTTATTCAAGCTTTTTTTTAAAATGTCTGTCAATAACGTTTTACTTATATAGGTTCTGTATAATCTTTTTTTTTTTTTCTTTTTCTTTCTTTTTTTTTTTGCTTTTTTAGGGCCACACCCATGATGTATGGAGGTTCCCAGGCTAAAGGTCTAATTGGAACTACTGCTGCTGGAAATGTTTTAAACACTATTTACATAGCCCATAGTTTTTCTAACATTTTAATCCTTAAAACAGTCCAATGGAAAACTAATTCACTTATGAAGTTAGTGTAAACTTGATACCAAAGCCAGGAAAAAAGGAAGAAAAAAAAAGAAAAGGGAGGAGTTCCTGTTGTGGCTCAGCAGAAACGAATCTGACTGGAACCATGAGGTTGTGGGTTCGATCCCTGGTCTCACTCAGTGGGTTGGGGATTCAGCGTTGTCGTGGGGTGTGGTGTAGGTAGCAAACGTGGCTCAGATCTGGTATTGCTATGACTGGCATAGGCCAGCAGCTGTAGCTCCAATTCAGCCCCTGGCCTGGGAACCTCCATGTCCCAAGGGTGCAGCCCTAAAACAAAAAAACCGAAAAAACAAAACAAAAAAAAGGGGAAAAAGGTCAATTTCACTTGTTTAAATATAGATGGGAAAAGGTCATATTAAAAAAAAAGACAAATCAAATCTAGCACCATGCTAGAAGAGTAACATACCCAGAGCAAGCAGGGTCCATTCCAGAAATATAAAGATATTAATTATACAATGAGTTACATGTAGACCAAACATATTATCTTAATAACTGCCAAAAAAGTATTTACGTGATAAATTTTTTTTAAGTGGTACTCAAAGAAGTTCAGAGACTGACTAATCCAAACTAAATGTCAGTACCTTTCCTATAACCAGCAATGATCTGTTAAGAAAAGATTATACAAGAGTTCCTGTCATGGCACAGCGGAAATGAATCCAACTAGGAACCATGACGTTGTGGGTTCAATCCCTGGCCTCGCTCTGTGGGTTAAGGATCCGGCAGACATGGCTCAGATCTGGCGTTGCTGTGGCTGTGATGTAGGCCAGCAACTGTAGCTGTGCTTTGACCCCTAGCCTGGGAACCTCCATATGCCACGGCTGCGCCCCTAAAAAGCAAAAAAAAAAAAAAAAAAAGTTACAGTTACATTTCAGTCTTTGAAAGCCATATACATTGGAAGAAAATTGGAAATGTGATTGCTTGTGTCGAAATATAAAACCATTGATCTTCGCAGAAGCCTTTCATAATTATAATTTAGCCTTTTACTGAAAGATTAAGAATATCTTTGGGAGTTCCCTGTTGGTCTCATGGTTAGGACTTGGCAGTTTCAGTACTGTAGCCCAGGTTCAGTCCTGGTCTGGGAACTGAGAACCCATATCAAACCATTGCATGCTGCTACAAAAAAAAAAAAAAAAAAAAAAAAAAAAAAAAAAAGGAAAGAAAGAAAGAAAATACCAGGTTGAATTTATGCATTGAGGGAGGGCAAGAAAGTTGGGTGAAGTATAACTTATTGTCGTTGGGAGGACATGGTAAGTTTTCAGAGGACTAATGCCTTAGTTGAACTTCTCAGGATTAGTAGGAGTTTACTTATTCCAGCTAAAGGAGAAGGAAACTGCACAGATGGAAGAGCATTAGCATAAGCAATGGATATGAAACAGCCTGGTTTGCTTTAAAAACTATTTTTGTTGTGTTTTGTCTTGCTTTGCTTTTCAGGGCTGCACCTGCAGCATATGGGAGTTCCCAGACTAGGGGCTGAATTGGAGCTATAGTTGCTGGCCTGTGCCACAGCCACAGCAGCTGGTGATCTGAGCCATGTCTGTGACCCACACACCACAGCTCAAGGCAATGCTAGATCCTCAGCCCACTGATTGAGGCCAGGGATTGAAACCTCATTCCCATGGATACTAGTTGGGTTCATAACCCACTGAACCACTACGGGAACGCCTTAAAACTTTTTTTTTTTTTTGTCTTTTTAAGGGCCGCATCCTTGGCATATGGATGTTCCCAGGCTAAGGGTTGAATAGGAGCTACAGCTGCTGGCCTGCATCACAGCCATGGCAATGCTAGATCTGAGCCGTGTCTGTGACCTACACTACAGCTCACAGCAACGCCAGATCCTTAACCCACTGAGCGAGGCCAGGAATTGAACCCGCGTCCTCATGTATACTGGTTGGGTTTGCCAACCACTGAGCCATGACGGGAACTCCATGACTTTATTTATTATTTACTTATTTGTCTTTTTAAGGTCGCACCCATGGCATATGGAAGGTCCCAGGCTAGGGGTCAAACTGGAGCTGTAGCTGCCGGCCTACACCACAGTCATAGCCATGTGGGATCTGAGCCAAGTTTGACCTATACCATGCTCATGGCAATGCTGGATCCTTAACCCACAGGGTGAGGCTGGGGATTGAATCTGCATCCTTACGGATACTAGTTGGGTTTGTTGCTGCTGAGCCACGACAGGAGCTCCAAGTAACTTCCTTTAGTTTTAAGTGTTGGAACCAGGATTTGACTGTCACTAGAACTATATATATATTATTATTTTAAATATTATTAACATACATACTATTATTTTAAAAATATTAAAACATTTTTATTATTCATTATAATCCACCTTTACTAATATATATATATATGCACTTTGCATAGCTATAGTCAATGTATCTTAAAAATATCAGTTTATATTCCATTTTTACTCTTTATTTTGTGCATTAAGATAGGCCACAGAACTGTGGTTGCAGACTGGTTTTTAGTATTGAATTTATTTTTTCTTTTTTGCTTTTTTTTCTCTTTGTATCTTTTGATTCTCTTCACCTATTTCTTCTACTCATCCTCTGCCCCTCTGGTAAGCACCAATCAGTTTTCTGTATGTATCTTTTTTGTTGGTGGTGGTCTTTTTTTTTTTTTGATTCCACATATAAAAGAGATCTACAGTATTTGTTTTTTCTCTGACTTATTAGCATTATATTCTCCAGTTTTATACATGTTGTCACAAATGGCAAGATTTCGTTCTTTTTTATGGCTGAATAATATTTCATTGTGTGTGTGTGTGTGTGTGTGTGTGTGTGTATCACATTTTCTTTATCCTTTCACTCATTAGTGTACATTTAGATTGAAATAACATGGCAGTGAACATTGAGGGTACATGGGTCTTTTCAAGTTAGTGTTTTTGTTTTCTTCAGTTAAATACCCAGATATGAAATTGCTGGATCATATATGGTAGTTCTATTTTTAATTTTTTGAGTAACTTCCATACTGTTTTTTGTTTCTTTTTTTTTTTTTTAGTGATTTTTATTTTTTCCATTATAGTTTGTTTACAGTGTTGTGTCAGTTTTCTACTGCACAGCAAAGTGACCCAGTCACACACATATATATACATTCTTCTTCTCACATTATCCTCCATCATGCTCCATCACAAGTGACTAGATATAGTTCCCAGTGCGACACAGCAGGATATCATTGCTTATCCATTCCAAATGCAATAATTTACACCATACTATTTTCCATATTGGCTTCACCGATTTACATTCCCACCAGTAGTGCACAAGGGTTTGCTTTTCTTTACTTCCTTGCCACAATACTTGTTATTTATTATCTTTTTGATAATGGTCCTTGGAATAGGAATGAGGTGATGGCTTATTGTGGTTTTGATTTGCATTTCTCTGATGATTAGTGATGCTGAGCATCATTTCGTATACTGTTGGACATCTGTATGTCTTCTTTGGAAAAGTGTCTATTCAGATCTTTTGCCCATTTTTTTTTTTTTGTTTTGTTTTTTTGTCTTTTCTAGAGTCACACCCGCGGCATATGAAGGTTCCCAGGCTAGGGGTCTACCATCCCCGAGGATGTGGGTTATATAAAAAACTGAATCACTGTGCTGTAATACCTGAAATTAACACAGCAATGTTAATCAACTACAATGAGAGAGAATCTTTGTATATTCTTTTCTCCTTTGTTTTTTCTCCATTGTATTTTCTTTTCTCCTTTGCTGCAGATTAATTGGCCATAAATGGTATAGATTTATTTCTGGACTCTATTCTGTTCCATTGATCTGTGTGTCTGTTTTCATGTCAGTAGGATACTATTTCATTTACTTTAGTTTTGTAATAGAGTTTGAAATCACTTATGCCCCCAGTTTTGTTCTTTATCAAGATTGCTTTGGCTATGTGAATTCTTTTATGTCCCTTAGAAATTTTAGGATTTGGGGAGTTCCCATCGTGGCCCAGCAGTAACGAACCCCAACTGGTATCCATGAGGATGGGGTTTTGATCTCTGGCCTTGCTCAGTGGGTTAAGAATCTGGTGTTGTGGTGAGAGCTGTGGTGTAGGTTGCAGATGAAGCTTGGATTCTACATTGCTATGGCTGTAGTGTAGCCTGGCAGCTACAGCTCCATTTTGACCCCTAGCCTGGTAATTTCCATACGCTACAGGTGTGGCCCTAAAAAGCCAAAAAAAAAAAAAAAAAAAAAAAAAAAGAAATTTCAGGATTTTGGAAAAATGCCATTGGAATTTTGATGGGGATTGCATTGAATTTGTAGATTGCTTTAGGTAGTATGGATACTTTAACAATATTGATTCTTCCAGTCCTTGAGTATGGATTATCTCTTCATTTATTTGTGTCTTCAATTTCTTTCAATGATGTCTTATAGTTTTCAATATGTATATATCCTTTCATCCCTTTGATTAAATTTATTCCTAGATGCTTTTTTTTTTTTTTTTTTAAATCCAGTGCCACATCTGTGGCTTATGGAAGTTCCCAGGCTAGGGGTTGAATTGGAGCTATTGCCACAGCCACAGCAATGCGGGATCCAAGCCAATTCTGTAGCCTACACCACAGCTTACAGCAACTCCAGATCCCTAACCCAAAGAGGAGGCCAGGGATCAAACCTGCATTGTTATGGATACTAGTTTGTTTGTAACCTTCTGCGCTGCAACAGGAACTCCTTAATTTGTCTTTCTGATTGTTTGTTTTTGGTACATAGAAAGGTAACAGATTTTTGTGTATTGATTTTGTATCCTGCAACTTTACTGAATTTGTTTATTAGTTCCAACAGCTTTTTGATGGAGTCTTTAGGGTATTCTATACAATGTGATATATGCAAATAGTGACAGTTTTATTTCTTCCTTTCCGACTTGGATGTCTTTTATTTTTTCTTGTCTAATTGCTCTTGCTACAACTACTTCCCATAGGAAGTGCTGGAACCAGGATTTGACTGTCACTGGAACTTCTGTTTTTTTTTTTAACTGCTTTGTTTGTTTGGCTGAGCCCACAGCCTGCAGAAGTTCCTGAGCCTGGGAGCGAACCCATTCAGCAGCAGCAGCCAGAGCCATAGCAGTGACAAAGCCAGATCCTTAACCCTCCACGCCATGAAGAAACTCCTTTAACTGTTTTTTGAGACACATTTTTACTCAATTCCTGAAAGATTGGAGTGGAAAACTGGGATGCTAATTTATTAATTTGTAGAGGGATTATATCTAATCAAGAGGTGTATGATCTGTATTGGCAGTGATTCTCAACCTTTATTCTAACACTTGCACTCAGATACTTCTTATCTTCATCCAGTAAAAATCTGTTGAGCTTTACATTGTGTGGTTTGTATTTGCAAAATAATAAATATATCGAATATGCCTTTTCAAACTATGGACACCCTAGTTGAGATGCTCATTTAGTTTTGTTGTGTACAAGCAAAGTACCTTGGAATGTTATGTGTGTCAAGCATTTAGCATATGGTGGAGATGAAACAGAGAATGATATCATTGATTAGCAAGCACCTATACTCTGTGGGATTTAAGAATCCATGGAAGGAAAAAAAAAGAAAAGCACTGAGAACTATGTCCAGTCACTTATGATGGAGCATTATAATGGGAGAAAAAAGAATGTATACATGTATGTGTAACCAGGTCACCATGCTATACAGTAGAAAAAAATTGTATTGGGGAAATAACAATTTAAAAAATTCAAAAAATATTTAGAATATTAAAAAAAATTAAATTAAAAAAAAAAAAAGAATCCATGGAAGGTTTTTGAGCATGGAGCCAGAAACGCATGATCTGGGCAAATCTGAATTTAAACAAGAGGTCTGTGGTTGCAGTGTGAAGGTTGGATTAAAGGGAAGAGAAAATGGAGTCTGGGAAATTGAGCTATAATAGTTATTTAAATAAATGATGTATAAGCACTGACTTAGCAGAGAAAGAAGAGAAATTAAGATGGATTTGTTTAAAAAGAAAAAGAAAAGGATGGACTTGTTAGCTGAAGGTAGAAGTTGTGAGAGAAGAAAGTTGTTCATATTTCCCACATTTTTCAGAAAGAGTCACTACCGTAACGTATAATATGTTTAAACTAAGGCTTTTGGCATCATGAAGCTTTAAGCCATGAGGTCACACTGTATTTGGTGTTCCCAAATAGGTTTGGAAGTCTTGAATTCTAAGAGTTTTTGTTTGTTTGTTTGCTATGTTTTTTTAAAAAATGCATAGGGTACTTCTGCAGGTGGCTTCTTTCACTCATGATTTTTCTCCCCAGCATTTTCAGTTTCAGTCCCAGATCTTGCCCTTAAGAATGTTCTTTCTCTTCCTGTGTACTCACTATTTTGGTAGTGATTCTTCACCTTTTATGAGCTGTATTCATAGACGAAGTGAATTAAAAGTAGTTTGGGGTTTTCTGGTGGCCTAGCTGTTGAGAGTTGAGAACTTGGTGTTGTCACTGCTGTGGCTTGGGTTTGATTCCTGCCCTGGGAACTTCCACATGCCAAGGGCTTGGCCAAAAAAAAAAAAAAAAAATAGTAGTTTGATATTGTTTTTGTTCCCATTGTGTTGAAGGTTAAGATTTCTGTTGTTTCTGACACTTCATCCTACATTTTGTATCTTTGACTGACAGCTGCTATGCAAAGAAAGCCCAAATCATATTCATCGTCTTTAATGGATCAGATTCCCATCAAATTCCTTATTCGGCAGGCTCAAGGGCTGCAGCAGGAGTTGGGAGGTATTTGTTTTATTTGCTTTTCACTGCTAATGTTTATTGTTAAAAAATACCTATTGTTTATTAGGTTATAAAGTTCAATAGGTGCTCAAAGCTGAAAACCCAGTTTGAGTGAAATTCCTCTTTACTTCCCTCACAGTCTATTCCCTGCAAACCACGCCTTACCCCAACACCCCAGCTGTTTTATTTTGGTGTGTAATTTCAGACATTCTTTTCTACAGGTTGAACCATACGAAATTACAGGTATTCAACTATTTTTGACCTACAAAAATACAGTTTCATATGGTTGAAACTAATATGCATATATAAAAATTTTTTTTTTAAACCCCAAATGGTATTCTACTCCATCTCTTCTGAGACTTTCAGTTTTCTCTTGGAGTCTTGGAAATCTTATTTCACTACCTTATTGTTTTTATTGCTCCATAAAATTCCATAGGATGGAATTACTATAATATTTTTGCTATAAAACTATCAAATAGAAATACAGTAATATTTCTTGAAATTTAATTTTTTTCTTAATTTAACACCTTTTTATGTTTGAGTATATGATTGTTTTGTTTTTTGGTTTATTTCTTTGAAGTTGTAATTTTCTTTTTCTTTGTTATGGTTGGTTTCAGGGGTGAAGATGAGCTTTCTTTGGTTCTCTTTAGACAGATATCTGCATTTATTTACTTATGTCTTTGCATAATCTCTTTCCAGAGAAATGATGTTATATTTGGCAGCATTTGGAAACTAATGTTTTTGTTATTGAAGAGATTGTGTAGATTAATTTGCACTATTGCAAACAGTCATTTTTGTGACTGTTTTGGGATAGTCTTGACTATACATATACTTGCGCATTTAAACTTTAAAATAATACTACTCTTGATTGTTACAGTATTTTTTTTCAAACAGATGCATTTATTTTAAGCAGTTCCTATGAGAAAGGAAGGCAGAACTTAATCCCTATTGAGACTAAGCAGTGGTTTGATTTGATATAAGTTACATAAGAAGGGGATGATTGGATCTAAAGTACTTTTGCTACTACCAATACTCTTAGAGCTTTGGAGATGATGATAATTGTTGTATAATTACAACATTTGTTAGGTAGATAACAGAGTTGCTCTGCATATATCTAAATAGGCATTTTTACAGTATCATCATTTATTTTCTGATTGTTGATATTACACAACAATAATCATAAATAATCAGACTACACTATATGCAAAAGTTTAGAAACAAGACTTAGATTTAGTCAAAGCAGGGTTTCCCAAACCCTTTGAACTTCCTTAACCCTTCTTAAAAGAAGACAAAGGCACCCTCTTGTGGCTATTATCAGTACTACTTGGGTGGGCGGACATACTTAGCTGGTTGACTTTGGAACTTTAATAAATATCTTTCAACCTACTTCCTTACAGTTCAGATACAGACAGTATTGCTTACCTTGTAGGATATTAGGGTGAAATTAGAAAATATAATGTATACATTTAGACAACTTCAATTGTACCCATCTACAGCAGTGATTTTTAGCCAGGTTGGAGAAGAGGATATGTTTTCCTATTAGAGTTTCTGAGGGAGGCCTTTTTCAAAGCATAGATGATCTCCCCCAGTGAACATTCTTTTGCCTTCTTTTTCTTTCCTTCCCACTCAACTCAGAACTACTGCTGTGACAGACAACTCTTCCGAATGGAAGACTTTTATGCTGGGATAAAGTGGAAGAAAGCATAAGAACTTTTGATTAAAGTAGTGGTTTCCAGCTTCCTGTGTGTCAGTTCATTTAGGGATCTTTCTTTTAAGTAGGTTCTTTGACTGACTTACTGGCCAGAAGTTCTCAAACTGTAGCATGCATGCATAAGAAGTACATATTCCTTTGGCTTGCTGAAAATGAAAGGGAGGAGAGAGCGGGGAAGGAGAAGAGAGAAGAGTTTGATGATTAAAATGAAGGCTCCATTGGTTTCTTGTTAATTTTCAAGGGTTGCATTCTGCTTTACTACGTCTCCTTGCAACTAACTACCCACACTTATGCATTGTGGATGATTGGATCTGTGAAGAAGAAATCACAGGGACTGACGCCCTGTTAAGGCGAATGCTCCTGACTAATAACGCCAAAAACCACTCTCCTAAACAACTCCAAGAAGGTATAGTAAGTTGATACTCCTATTACCCCTTTAGTAGTACAAAGAGGTGGGCTCATTGAAATCTTAAAAGCATGAGAATTTCCCTGGGGATATAGCAGTATTTTGGTGAATATAGTAATTCTCTTGAGTTTAAGGAGTTTTACTATTTCTCTCTGACATGTGCCTCATAGGTCTTATATCACTTAACAGGTCATGTGGTTTTGGGAAGGTCCTAAAACTGGTCAGGAATAAGTGCCATGGACTAGAACAGTGTATTTGCTATTATTGGATAATATTCTAGATCAGCACTGTCAAATAGAAATATGACACGAGCCCCACATAGTTTTAAACTTTCTATAGATTGCCACATTAAAAAAGTAAAAAACAGACAAAATTAATTTTAATAATTATTTTGTATAATCTAATTTATCAAATATATTATCATTTTATTATGTAGTCAATATTAAATACTATTAGTGAGATGTTTTACTGTTTTTCCATTGTGAGTCTCTGCAGTGTGGTATATATTTTTTGCTTAAAGCACATCTCATTTTGGACTAGCTACATTTCAAGTGCTCAGTAGTCAGAGGTGATTTGTGACTATTCTGTTGAAGGAGCATGGTTCTAGAGCATGGTTCTACTAACAGCAATTTGCTGGTTGCTGACAACCCATAAAGGTTTAATCTTTGGAGAAAGAAGTCAAGAAGTTTGAATTTTTCAAAAGAATGTTGCTACTGAAAGCCATGCTTAGGTTTATTTTTATGTTTCAATTTTTTTTTTTTTTGTCTTTTTAGGGCCGTACCCACAGCATATGGAGGTTCCCAGGCTAGGAGTCTAATCAGAGCTGTAGCCACTGGCCTACACCAGAGCCACAGCAACTCGGGATCCAAGCTGTGTCTGTGACCTACACCACAGCTCATGGCAACGCCAGATCCTTGACCCGCTGGGCGAAGCCAGGGATCGAACCCACAACCCCATAGTTCCTCGTCGGATTGTTTCCGCTGCTCCATGATGGGAACTCCTGTTTCAATTTTTAAAGTCATTGTGAATCACTAAGGAAATCACATTTGTCTTTGGGTCAGTGTCATTAATGTCATTTTAAAAATGAGATTTTTTTTGTTCTTTATGAAATAACTTTTAACGTGAATTTTTCTTTTTTTATTTCTTTTCTTATTTATTTTAATTTTTAGAATTTTTTCCCTTGAACATGAATTTTCCTTAAGGGCCTAATTTTAAGTGTACTCAAAACTGTGGCTAGGATTTTACTTTTTTTTAAAGTAATATACTTTTTTAAAAACAATATATATTTTTAATTTATGTGGCGTATAGTGTGATAGAGAATATTACTTCCTATTTGGTAAGCCATATAGCATTTAAATTATGACTGCTAAATTTTCCTTTTAGCATTTTCAGCTGTCCCAGTAAGTCACACACAAGTGATGCAGATTCTAGAACACTTGACTCTACTCTCCGCTAGTGAACTTATACCGTATGCAGAAGTATTAACATCTAATATGAATCAGCTGTTGAATTCAGGGGTTCCACGGCGAATTCTTCAAACAGTCAATAAACTGTGGATGGTTCTTAATACTGTGATGCCTAGAAGGTAATTTTAGTGTATTTTTACATGTAATAGATAAATGTATAGCAGTGATTATATATAATAGCCTAAACCTAAATGTTGAAAAAAATTGTTAACTTTTTGACAATATAAATCATTTCTGAAAACGACTTATTAAAGAGTTGCTGTAACTTTAAGGAAAAAGAATAAACTTTATCTTAAGAAACCTTAAGGTATTTCCAACTTGAGAAAGTTCTTTAAAAGCGAGAGTTCTATGTATAGTCGTTTGTGGTTAATTTGATTAGATTAACATTGTGTCTTGTGTCATTGCAGTGGTTCCAAATTTTGTTGTGTGTTAAGATCAGCTGGAAAGCTTTTAAACCTCCTGATCTCCACGTTGTAACCCGCCTCAGTTAAATCGAGTGTCTGCGGGTGGGAGTCAGGCATTAGTATTTTTTTCAAGGATTCCCCAGGTGATTTTAATGTGTAGCAAAATTTAGAAATCTCTCTCTCTCTCTTTTTTTTTTTTTTGTCTTTTTAGGGCCCTACCCCCACGGCATATGTAGGTTCCCAGGCTAGGGGTCTAATTGAAGCCCCAGCTGCCAGCCAACGCCACAGCCACAGCAACGCCAGATCTGAGCTCATGGCAGCGCCGGATCCTTAACCCACTGAGTGAGGCCAGGGATCAAACCTCGACCTCATGCCTCCTAGTCCGATTTGTTTCTGCTGCGCCACATGGGAACTCCTAGAAATCATTATATTGTCTTTAATCAAATGGGTCTCTGCTGGTCCATAGACTGCATCAAAAATACTTAGCTCTAAAAACAAACACTGGGCCTAACTTAACTGAGATTTTGATGCAGTAGGTCAGGGAATATTTATACTTCTAAATTTTATTTTTTACTTATATCAAATTAATAAATGTACATAAGTTACATAGGGCATAAAGTCTGACCTCACTTTCCCATTTTGGACAATTGCTCCCCAGAGACAACTATTTTCAGCTCTTCTCTCTTTTATTCTGGCATTTATATCCCACCATATATCACGATCATATGCTTATAATTACAGTGATTTCTTTACTTTCCAGTTTAGAAATTATCTTTCGACTCTACAAGATGAAAATGGAACACATCTTCCCCGAACACATAGTGTCTCTTCCTCCATTTCTCCCAACAGTTATATAAAAACTTTTGGTTAAAAAAATACTCAGTGTGCGTATTATTATGACTGTATAAGTGTTTTGTATAGTTGGTCTGTGCAATATCCTTTGATTACTATTTCTCTCATAAAGCTGCCTCCTCCTCAACACCCCACATAAACCCTGAGATGTTTGCCTCTTTTCCATTTGTTCAAGGTATTTTGTGTGTGTCAATAGCTAATTCACCCTCAAACTCTATCAATGACGGGAAATTTACATTACAGTTAGTTTTAACACACTCAGGTAACACATCAGTAACATTTTTTTCTTGGAAACCTTCCTTTCAGAGCTTTCCATCCTTGTGTTTCAATCTGGGACGTACACAGGAGCCAGCTGGAACTGCTTTTGACTCTTGGTTGGATTCCATGTTTTTCTCTGGGTTTTAGTTCCTTATTTCAGCGAATGGAACTCGCACTCAACTTGCTTCCTGAGAAAGGGTGTTTGGGAAACTTTTTTAAAAAACTTTCATATGTGAAAAGGTTTTTATTCTTCCCCTCACACGTGTGATTGATATTTAGCCTAGGAATAGAATTCACACTCAGTTTTCCTTTTTATAACTTTGAAGGCTCTATCCTATTGAAGGAACTAGAATTTCCCTAATTACTTAATGCTAAGTAATCCAGTGTTATACCGATTCCCAATCCTTTGTATGTGACCATTGCTTTTTCTCTCAAGAACATTTTCAGTTCTCTTCTTTCACTGTTTGCTGAATTTCATGATGATACATTTTGGTCTTTTAAATTCATGGTGCTGGGCACTAGTTTGGCCTTTTTTCTTATCTGGGGACTAATGTTGATGCCTTCATTTCCAGGATATTTTCTTAGTTTTTTTTTTTTTTCCTTTTTGTTTGTTTGGCTACGCCTGTGGGCACATAGAAGTTCCTGAGCCAGGGACTGAACCTCCACCACAGCAGTAACCAGAGCCACAGCAGTGACAATGCCAGATCCTTAACCTGCTGATCCACTGGGGAACTCCTTCTAGGATATTTTCTTTAATATTTTTTTTTCAATGCTTTACTTCCCTCTATTTTCTTGTATTTTGCTATTTGGATTTTAAACCTCTTGAACTTACTCTGATTTTCTCCTTTTTTCTCTTCTATTTTTTTCTCCTCTTTTTTTTTTTTTTTTTGCTTTTTTGGGCCACATCTGTGGCATATGGAGCTTCCCAGGCTAGGAGTCTAATCGGAGCTACAGCTGCCGGCCTGTAACACAGCCACAGCAACACCAGATCTGAGCCTCATCTGTGACCTACACCACAGCTGACAGCAACTCCAGATCCTTATCCCACTGAGCGAGGCCAGAGATGAAACCCACATCCTCATTACCACTGAGCCACAATAGGAACTCCTCTCCTCTATTTTAAAATTTACCTTTTGAATACATTTTTTCTGGATATTCCTTTTGTGTTATCTTTTCATTTTATTTTATTTTTATTTTTTGGCTGCCTCACAGCATATGGAGTTCCTGGGCCAGGGATCAGATTCAAGCTCGAATCTGATCCCTGGCCCAGGAACTCTGTGTGCTGCTGGGGAGCCAAAAAAGAAAAAAAAAAAAAAAATGCAGTTCCTGAGCCAGAAATCAGATTCCAGCTGCAATTGCAACTTAAGCCATAGCTGTGGCAATGCTGATCCTTTAATGTACTGTGCTGGGTCAGGGGTCGAACCTGCATCCTGGTGCTGCAGAAATGCCGCCTGTGTTATCCTCTCAACTTTCCTTTGCATTTAAAGTATTTCTGTTATAGTCTTAATTTCTAAGAGCTCTTTCTTATCTGAATATCCATAAACTCCTCCTGTTCTTGTTTCTTATACAAAATATTTTATCCTTTAGGAATATTAATTATAGATTTAAGAACTTTTTTTCTTCTCATCCCTCCACTCTCTGTTTCTTTGGCTTTCCTTTCTTTCTGTTCATATATTTTAATCTTTTTCAAAGCAGAAGCTTTCCTTTCTGTAAATGTCTGATGACTGTTGGCTGTCTGCTCATGTTTAAGAGTTGGTAAGCTCTGTGTGAGAGGCAGAGCTAGTGGACTCCTGGGCTTCACGGAAAGAGATCAGATACCCCCCATATTGGCATATCCCTCCGTAATTCTGATGTGTAGTCAGATTAGTGACCATGCTTATAGTCTGTTGCGGTCTCATCTCAAAGTGGCATTTCATATTGAGATTCTATGATGATAAATATTGAACAGTGATGTAATTTATGGGGGCAGTTAGAAAGTGCTTTGGCAGATACCATTTCATTTGCAGGTATTATATTCTTGTTTTACAGTTGAAGAAACAGTTCAGAGAGGCTCAATGACTTACACAGAGTCATATAGCCAGTATCATATAACTGAGGTTTTCATTTGTATTTTAATTTTATATGCCATGATTATTCCATTACAACTGTGAAGATATTTGAAACTACTTTGTGTTTATTCTTTTATCTTCATTTTAGAAACATAATAATAGGTTAGATTTCTATAGTTTTTAATTTTTCCAAATTCATTTGCACCTGTTCTCTAATGTTTTCCTGAATATCTCTTTCTAAGGTAAAAGGAATTGGATGGCTGCAGGTTTCAATTATGATACAGCTGTTTTTAAACATGTGATTATTATTTTCTCATCAGGCTGTGGGTTATGACAGTTAATGCCCTTCAACCTTCAATAAAGTTTGTACGGCAGCAAAAGTATACTCAGAATGACCTGATGATAGATCCTCTCATTGTGCTAAGATGTGATCAGAGAGTATACAGGTATGTGTCATTTGAGTTTCATTTTTACTATAGAGTTATGCTTTGGAGAGTCAAAGGAAATTGAAGTTCAGTTTAAGCTTATATCTTAGTATCTTTACAGATAATTTGGCAGTATGACCTGAGAGGTTTTTGTTTTTGTTTTTTGGTTCTTTATACTCCAGAACTATTATATTTGGTTTAATATTTAATATGTGATTAACAAAATGTACAGTGGAAAGTCTTATTGTCTCATATATACATGCTGTATTTTTAAAGCAAAATTCTTCTTTGGCCCCTTTTGACCAATCTACTTCCATCTCCAGAGCAAACTTTAATGTCATAATGGTGTGTATGTAGCTTTACTTTCTATGTATTTACAAATTTATAAATAGAAATATTTACTTTTTTGTTTTGGGTGATTTTGAAAAACATAAGTGATATTTTTGTGTGTGTGGCTTTAAAAAAATTTGCTATTCTCAGAGTTCCTGTCCTGGCTCAGTGGAAACAAATCTGACTAGCATCCATAAGGACGCAGGTTTGATCCCTGGCCCACTCAATGGGTTAAGGATTGTGGCGTTGCTGTGAGCTGTGATGTAGGTCACAGATGTGGCTTGGATCCTGCGTTGCTGTGGCTGTGGCGTAGGCTGGCAGGTGTAGCTCTGATTCTACCCCTAGCCTGGGAACCCCCTATATGCCCGGGTGCAGCCCTAAAAAGACAAAAAAAAAAAAATTACCGTTCTCAGAGTTTCCCCCATGGTGCACTGGGTTAAGAATCTGATTGCAGTGGCTCAGGTCACTGTAGAGGTGCACGTTTGATCCCTGGCCCGGTCTACTAGGTTAGAGGATCTGGCGTTGCTGCAGATGCGGCATAGATCACAACTGCAGCTTGGATGTGATCCCTAGCCCGGGAACCACATGCTGTGTGGCAGCCAAAAAAGAAAGAAAAAAATGTCTGGTGGAGCTTAGGGGTTTTTTTTCTTTTCTTTTTAAATAAATACTCTGGGCAATTCTTATCTTCAATTTTGGGAAACATTGCCATGGTTTATTTAACCATTAAGAGATATATATCTCTCTTAATGAATTTTATTACATTTATAGTTGTACAGTGATCATCACAAACCAATTTTATAGCATTTCCATCCCAAACCCCAGCACATCTCCCCACCCCACAGCCTATCTCATTTGGAAAACATAAGTTTGTTAAACCCTGTGAGTCAGTATCTGTTCTGCAAAGAAGTTCATTGTGTCCTTTTTTTTTAGATTCCATATGTAAAGTGATAGCATTTGATGTTGGTGTCTCACAGTCTGACTGACTTCATTTAGCATGATAATTTCTAGGTCCATCCATGTTGCTGCAAATGCCGTTATTTCTTTCCTTTTAGTGGCTGAGTAATATTCCATTGTGTATATGTGCCACAGTTTCTTTATTCGCTCCTCTGTCCATGGACATTTAGGTTATTTCCATGTCTTGGCTATTGTATATAGTGCTGCAATGAACATTGGAGTACATGTATCTTTTCAAGTCATGGTTTTCTCTGGATAGATGCCCAGGAGTGGGATTGCTGGATCAAATGGTAATTCTATTTTTAGTTTTCTCAGGAATCTCCATACTGTTTTCCACAGTGGTTGCACCAATGGACATTGCCACCAGCAGTGTAATAGGATTCCCTTTTCTCTACACCCTCTCCAGCACTTACTGTCTGTAGACTTTTTGATGATGGCCATTCTGTCTGGTGTAAGGTTATATACCTCATAGTGGTTTTGATTTGCATTTCACTAATAATGAGTGATGTTGAACATCTTTTCATGTGTTTTTTGGCCATCTGTATGTCTTTTTTTGGGAATTGTCTGTTTAGATCTGCCCATTTTTTGATGGGGTTGTTTGTTTTTTTGGTATTGAGCCACAGAAGGTGTTTATAACCATTGATATTTTTTTTCACTGTTAATCCATGCATGTTTATGGTAGAAAATCTGGACATTTAAGAAGAACTATTGGCACATTGATGGACATTTAGGCTATTTTCAGTGTTTAATAATTAAAAACAAATCTGTACTGCTTGTTAATGCACACATGCTCGATCTGTGATAGGCAGAGAAGTGGCATTGTCAGGTTTTTCTAAGAGCTTGGCTTCTAAAATTATAGTGGTTACTAATTTATCTTTTTTTGTTTCCTTTTGTACATTGCATTCTTTTATCTATTCTTATTTAAGTTTAATTTATAACAACTTCGGGGGAATGAATAATTATTCATTTTATAGTTGAGGAAATTAAGGTTCAGTAAATAACATACTGTCAAGTGGATGAAGCATTCCTGGAATAGAGTTGTCTAGCTCCAAAGCATAAATAGGAGTAGAAAGAATAAACATTCTAGTCTCCTTCATCTTATCAATAATAGACTATTTCTCTTTGATGGCAGCTGCTTTGCAGGCTCATATCTAAGAGATTTATAGGTAGCGACTTTTTTTGTGGAAAGGAATGCTTTTTCTCGAGGGTAGACATTATATTTGATTTTAGCTGATAAGATGAAATAGATAATACTATTCAGACAACCTTGAAATATAGAGAATTATATATATTAAGCTTTCATTTTGAGAGTAAGTATTTCAGTGGGAAAAATGTTACTTTTCTACTCTTTTCATGTTTTCAGGTAATAGGTTTTTGTAATTATTTATAAATAATAATTTATAAATTTATCTTCTTTTCTCATGTATTTTTCTTTTCTTTTTTCTTTGTTGAGATGCCCCCCACTGATGGATATTACTCTACACATGTTGAATGGATACCTTCTGGCATCCAAAGCTTACCTTAGTGCTCATCTGAAGGAAACGGCAGAACAAGATAGGCCTTCTCAGAATAATACAATAGGTTTAGTTGGACAAACCGATGGTCCAGAAGTTACCAGAGAAGAATTGAAAAATGCATTACTGGCTGCTCAGGTAATAAAGTACAATTTAGTCAAAAAGGGCAGAGGACTTCCCTGTTAATATAATCACTTCAATAGGTGGTATATTATGCCTTCTCTATATATTATGCATTTTAAATTACACATTTTTAATTACCGAATGTATATATAATGGTGTTCTTTTTTCTTTTTTTCTCTTTTGGCCATCTTGTGGCATATGGAATTCCCAGGCCAGGGATCAGATCTGAGCCACAGTTTGCAGCCTGTGCTGCAGCTGATCCTGTTGTGCAACAGTGGGAATTCCTATAATGGTGTTTCTTTTGCTGCTGAATATCAAATGGACTACATTATTAACATCAGGAATAATCATCATGATATTAATTGAATAGCCATTTAAATGAGATTTACATTTTAACAAAATATAGGACTTTTGTATCTTAAAATCAAACAGAAAAAAAACAAATGGAGACAATAAGAAACATATATATATAATAAAATGTTGAGCACTGATAAATAGTATGACAGTATAAGATGTTAAATTTCATATTTAGAAAAGTTTTATAACAATGTACAATTTACTGAAGGCTTAGTAATTTTTTACTAATGTAGGACATATGAAATGATTGAATGTTAAGAAATTTGAGGTCTTTAAAAAGTAGAAATGTTTTCTTAGTTTGCAGTTTGTTTTCTGGGAGTTCCTATTGTGGCTCAGCGGGTTAAGAACCAGACATAGTGTCTGTAAGGATGTGAGTTTGATCCCTGGCTTCTCTCAGTGGGTTAAGGAGCTGGCATGGCTGTGGCTGTGGCATAGGCCGGCAACTGCAGCTCCAATTTGACCCCTAGCCCGGGAACTTCCATATGCTGTAGGTGTGGCCCTTAAAAAAAAATTTTTTTTTTCTGCAATTTTTCATTGGCAACAAGGGGAATAGAGTAATAACATAGATTCACAATCCCTTATCTGTAATGCAGAAATCCAAAAGGCTATGAAAACTGAAGCATTTTTTGGTAATTAAGTTGGCAGAAAAACCTGACCCTAATGTGACCTCATTTGTGACAAAACTTCACTCAGTTGATGTGAAGCTATTTATGGCCTTTTTCCCACTTAATGTGAATATTGGTATATTTTGCCTCAGCAATGGTAATATGTTTAATTAGAGTGCTGCCATAGTCTCTGCTGGAGGAATTATATAATAATATAGAAAAAGTGTACGAATTCTAAAATAAATCTGACCTTTAGAGTTTCAGATAAGGAATTGAGGATGGTAAAAGCTACCATTTATATAATTTTTATTAAATGCTGGGTGCTATTGAGTTCTTTATGTGTATTAACTCATTTAATCTTTACAACCAACCTATGAGGTGTGGAGTAGTATCTCTATTTTTATAGTTTAGGAAAATGTAACCCAGAGAAGTTAAATGACTTGCTCAAGGTTATACATTTAGTAAGTGGGGAAGCTGGGATTCAAGCCTTGGGCAGCCTGGCTCCATAGTCTACAAAAAAAAAAAAAAAAAACACACACACAAAATAATAACAACCCAAAACCAACTCCCCCCAGATCAAGAATGATGATTATAAAGTTTACTTTATAAATGATTATAGGAGTTACTCATGGCACAGCGGAAACAAATCTGACTAGGAACCATGAGGTTGCATGTTTGACCCTGGCCTTGCTCAGTAGGTTAAGGATCTGGAGTTGCCGTGAGCCGAGGTGTAGGTCGCAAACTCGGCTCAGACCTAGCATTGCTGTGGCTGTGGTGTAGGCTGGCAGATACAGCTCTGATTCGACGACCCCTAGCCTGGGAACCTCCATATGTCGTGGGTGTGGCCCTAAAAGGACAAAAAGACAAAAAAAAAAAAAAAAAAATCATTATGATGTAAGGCTAACCTTAGTTTATAATCAAATTCTTAAACAGTTGGAATAATTGTTTTCTTCTATCCTATGCAGTGGTTATGTTTCAGAAACACGTGTTACATATTCATTTTTTCTTACCTCCTTCCTGCTAGATGAGAGTGATTCTAGCTCTCTTTTATATGTAGGGGCATCAAGTAGATCACCCCTCAATAAACTTTTTCTATGAAATGACACTCTGGCTTATAGGCCAAGCACCAATGTGTTGTGCAGGTGGAAAAGATTTTGGAAAGAGCCCATCTTCAAATTAAAAGGGAAAAGTGCTTTTTTTTTTCTCTTTTCTTTCTTTTTTTAGGGCTGCACTTGTGGCAATGTGGAAATTCCTAGACTAGGGGTCGAATTGGAGCTGCAGCAGCTGGCCTACACCACAGCCACAGCAATGCTGGATCCGAGCTGCGTCTGTGACCTACACCACAGCTCAGGCAATGTTGGATCCTTAACCCACTGAGCAAGGCCAGAGGTGGTCAAACCTGCATCCTCATGGATACTAGCCAGGTTTTTAACCCGCTGAGCCACAGCGGACTTTTAAGCATTAAATATTAATCACCATCTTCAGAGGTGAGAAAAGAGGGGAATACATGATAATATCCTGGGGAGAGTAGGAATTTTAGGAGGAAGGAAAGGAGATTCTGGGAGAAGTGATTTTTTGCCTGGGGCCAGTTTTAGATGACCTTGAACTGGAATACTCTTTTAGTAGTTAGACTAAAACTGGAGTCCATGGATCTACCTTAGAGATATGGGACCTTCCTGAAATGATGCAATATGTTTGTTTACATAATGCAAATTTTTATACTGAGAGAACATGTAGTTTCCTTCAGATTCTTTTTTTTCATTCATTTTTGGCCGCCTTGTAGCTGGCAGATGGAGTTCCCAGGCCAGGGATCAGATCTGAGCTGCAGTCATGACCTAAGCCGCAGCTGTGGCAATGCCGGATCCTTAACCCACTGTGCTGGGCTGGGCATCAGACCTGTAACCCAGTGCTGCCAAGACGCCACCCATCCCGTTGTGCCACACCGTGAATTCCTCTTCAGATTCTTAAAAGGGTTCATAATCCTAAAAAAGGTGAGAACCACTGCCCTATAGATTGTTCACTTTACTCTTAGAAGTACCTCTTGGCTTTTCATTGTTTTTGTTTGTTTGTTTGTTTGGGGTTTTTTTGGTAAGAAACAGTTTTGTTTGTTTTTTTTTTAAATCACATGTGTTCATGTGAAAGCAAAATCAGATTTGGTTTCAAATAAACTCTCATGAACTTCGTAAATTCACTGTATTTTATTTGTTTGTAGGATAGTGCAGCTGTCCAGATTCTCTTGGAGATTTGCTTACCTACTGAAGAAGAGAGGGCAAAGGGTGTCAATCCAGACAGCTCGCTAAGGAATGTTCAAAGTGTTATTACTGCCAGCTCTCCAAATAAGGGACTAGAGGAAGGAGAAGACAATTTGCTCTGTAACCTTCGTGAAGTTCAGTGCCTTATCTGTTGTCTGTTGCACCAAATGTACATTGCGGATCCCAACATCGCTAAGCTTGTCCACTTTCAGGTCTGGTTTCAAAGAATGATGCTTTATGGTTGACCTTTATTTTGGGGGGTAGTTTCGAATTGCTAAATAGGAATCATTCAAAAACAGGAGGTCGCAGAATTGATCATGGTCCTTTACAATATGTAGAAAAATGCAGATTTTTAAAACAAATTTTTACTTCAGCCTAATAAAGTGTTCCTGTAATTTCTGTTTTAGTACATCAGAAGGGTGAAATGCCAGATACACACAGGGCATTATAGCTGTTTGAGCAACTTTCTTACATAAAGGAAGTGAACCCTTTCTTTGTATTTTCATCTCTATTTGGCTTGTAACAATTTTATTTCTGACTTTTCTCCCCTTTCTTGTCGAGATAGGGTTATCCATGTGAACTTTTGCCTTTGACGGTGGCAGGTATTCCATCTATGCACATCTGTTTGGATTTCATACCTGAGCTTATTGCACAGCCAGAACTTGAAAAACAGGTAATGAACATTTTGAAACCTGAGGAAAATTTTGATCTCCTTCCAGTCTTGCTAGTTACAAGAAAATACTTTATACTTTTTAGTACCTAAAGATACTCTCAGAAACATGTAATATTTGGATTTTGTGTTGCAGATATTTGCTATCCAGTTGCTTTCTCATTTGTGTATCCAGTATGCATTACCAAAGTCACTCAGTGTGGCTCGCTTAGCTGTCAATGTCATGGGAACTTTGCTAACAGGTGTGTAGCCAACCGACAGAAATAACACAAATTTCTAACATAAAGTAGTTAATATTTTTTCTGAATTTTTTTTTCTTTTTGGGGCCGCACTTGTGGCAAATGTAAGTTCCCAGGCTAGGGGGCGAATCGGAGCTGCAGATGCTGGCCTATGTCACAGCAACACTATACAGATCCAAGCTGTGTCTGTGACCTACACCACAGCTCATGGCAACGCTGGATCTTTAATCCATTGAGCAAGCAGGGACAGGGATTCGAACCTGCAACCTCACAGATACTAGTTGGGTTCATTACTGCTGAGCCACAACGGGAACTCTCCTGAATTTTGTGACACCATGTTTTCTGTGTCACTAGTAGTTTAATTTACGCCATCTTTTGAATTATTCTTCTTTTGTAAATGTTCCTATTACAAATGTGCTATATGGTGTAGAGATGAATAGGTAGGCAAATTGTAGCTTTTATTTTTGTGAATGACTATATATAGATTCAAATTAAATATACTAAGTATGCCACATTGTATAAATGGAAATCAAGTCTACTTTATGAATTATGTCAGTAGAAAAAAAATTACAATTTATTACGTATGCTTAGAGTTGCAGAAAAATATAAACATAGGTATGAATAAGAGATAAATATATTAGTTGTTTTCTTAAGTTCTAAAACATACCCTAATTTTTAACCACCTTCCAAGTTGTTAAATAAAATGGTATGAAAATAAACTAAAAGATATGAACTATAATTCAATCTTTTAAGTTATGGCTTAGTCAATATTATATTCTTTCCCAGTGCTCCCATAATAATGTATTCATTTTTTTCCCATTGTATTGACTTCATGATATAATTATTTGTAGTAGTTAAGAACTTAAACTCCCTGAGTTCTGTCCTATCGCCACCACTAACTGGCTGTGTGACCTTGAACAAGCTTCTTAATCTCTCTAAGGTTTAAGAGTTTTCTTATAAAATACGTGTCATAAAAATACTTTTTTCATTCATAAGATTGTGAGAACTTAATGAAACAATGCATATAATACACCTCTCAGCATGCTTGGACCTAAGCATTTGTGTGTTGGATGATGGCTGACTATTAGATTGTGAGCTCCCTGAAGGCAGGGGCTGGCCACGTCTTAGGAAACTTAGTATCCTCAGCACAGACCATGGTGCTTAGTTTGTTGTATAAGCCATGTGTGTTGAATTTATATCTTTAAAGTCAAGAATTCTGTATCATTTCTTTCCAACAGTTTTAACACAGGCTAAGCGATATGCTTTTTTCATGCCAACTCTGCCAAGTTTGGTCTCTTTTTGTCGAGCATTTCCTCCACTGTATGAGGATATCATGTCTTTACTGATCCAAATAGGGCAAGTGTGTGCCTCTGATGTTGCCACTCAGACAAGAGACATTGATCCAATTATTACACGTAAGTAGTAACTTCTGTTCAAGAGTTGTTTTAATATCTCAAACGGAAAGGCCAAAATCCTTTCCCGAGTTCTTGCCTTATTTATTTTTCCTTATGTTTTTAGGTCTTCAACAAATAAAAGAGAAACCAAGTGGATGGTCTGGAATCTTAAAAGATCCATCATATAAAAATGGATCTCAGGACACTAGAAGCATGGATCCTGATGTACAGCTCTGTCATTGTATTGAAAGCACAATAATTGAGATAATAAACATGAGTGTTAGTGGAATTTAAAAAAAAAAAGACTTAAAACAAGAAAAAATGAAGCTGTTTGCTGCCTATGTTTGCTGCCTATACCCAACGTGAATCTGCATCTCATAACAGCTAAACTGAATGGGAACATTAACGTCTTAGAATCACTAAGATGATTCAATTCAACATGAATACAGTTTAGAACTCTTTTGAGAATTATGCTTGCTTGTATTTGATTGGCAGTTCTTTGGATCTACTTTGCTGGTATGTTTCTTGTAGCAGCTGAGCTTTTTTTTTTTTTTTCTCCTGTTGGGAGCACATTTAAGAAACTCATTACTGAAAAATGAATTTGGCTTTTAAAGTGAAGAAAATCTGCCATGACTTTAATATAATTTCTTATAAAAATGAGTCTGTGGGTAGCCCTAGTGTTTAACTGTTAAGTAGTAACAGAGTACAAGGATGCAATGATGCGAGGGAGAAGAAAACGAGAATTCAGGAAAAATTAGGAGTTTTGATAGCCAGATAGAAATCTCCAAATCTTGCACATGATAATAATGCAAGATGGAATTGCAGTTCTCAAGACACAGTATTGAGAAAGCTTTAAAAAGGCAAATAGCTTTTTGTAAATGATTTCCATGGAATTACAGATAAGGATTTTAAAATTTTACATATTTGCTTCAACTTTTACTAATATATGAAGCCATATGTTTAAAGAGATACTTGAATAATTTGGAATTTTAAGATACTGGTTTAAATGTGTTTACAGAAACATCTTTGTGCAGAGAAGAACCCAAAAGGAGGTCTCATTTAGTTTTTTTAAAGTTTATTTTTATAATGGTCAGAGGGGGAAAATACATTGGTATCTAATTAAAGTGTAGAGCAATAAAACCCACTGGATTAACAAGCTCTTGGTTTGTCATCAGGATTATAATTCACATAATAACCCTAGAAGATTTTGAAATAAGAAAATACATAGTGTTTGGACCTCAGGAAAAATTTAAAAAGGGGAAAATACCGTGTTGCGGAAGGATTTTGCAGTCCTTTGTCAGTAATGTCCATTGATTAGGTCGATGCATTCAGATAACTCATAATCCTCATTTGTTTTCTTAATGAAGTATCCAGTGTAGAAGCTCCTTCCCTTGGCTTTCTGCGATATATCTGAATAAGCCCCACCATCCTTCCTTGAAACGGACCTCTTCGTTTATAAAAGAAATTAGACAGGCTAAAGTATGCTCTTAGGGAAAGAAATTAAGGCGTTCCCTTGTGCAGCTGGTTAAGGATCTGGCACTGTTACTGTGGCGGTTCAGATTGATGCTGTGGTTCAGGTTGGATCCCTGGCCTGGGAACTTCTACTTTCACATGCCGCGAGTGCGGCCAAAAAAAGGAAGAAAATAAAAGAAATTTACTTTCAGCCTTTTCACTATAGCAGATAGCCACATTTCCTTTTCCTTCTTTGTAAGATGGGATTACTACTGGCCCTACCTCATAAGGGTATTATGTAAGAGCTAATTTGTATCTGTTTCCAATCATGAAGTGCACAGGATCATAGATGATAGAGTATTTATAACTTTTATTAGATGCTTAAAGTTCAATTAAGTAATCTTGATGCAAAAGATAAAAGCATACACTTAAACCATAAGAATTTTCCTATTTTTAAACAAGGCAGTTTTGTAGTCTTTTAAGATTAAATACAACTGCTCTTGTTTCGTTTTAAACTGAGGCTTTGGAATATTTTGTGTGTTTAGATAAACCTCTAGGAGTTCAGAAAAGGTTGAAATATGTTTTCTAACTAAATGCAGTGCACATTCCTGGATCAATTTTCAAAGACGGTCAAAACCTGCTGTGTTAAATAATAACATGCTGTTTTTCCTCAGATTTGTTGATGATGTAAATAAAATGTGTACATATATTAGTAAATGTTAATATTCATGCATTTTAAGTTAAGGTTATAAAATTTGTCACAATGTGATTTTTTTTATTCAAGTGACAAAAAGATGTGTGCAGCTATTTTGAATATTGGTTTATAAACATTCATATTCTTTATCAAATGAACTTGTGTTTTTTTTGTGTGTTTCGTTTCATTGCTATTAACGTGAAAGGAACAGTTCAAGGGACTGGGATCCAGGACTGTCTGGCTCCAGAGCCTATGTGTATCAGTTTTCATTATGCCACATACATCAAATGGCAATACAAGATGAGAGTTCAGAGCCTCATGAACTTAAGAGAGGAAAATCAGAGTAGTTATCCTGGAGAAGTTACATAAAAAGATTTGATGATTTAAAACATTTGTAAAAGCAGAATAATAATTTGAAGGTAGTTTTAAGGATTTATTTTTATAAACTATCCTCCATTGCACTGTCTTAACAGTAAATTACACTTTTTGTACTTTTCCTTCATCTTGGCTTATGAATATGTATTTTCACATAATGAAATTCATAATAACCCAGTTTGGAGTCTGCTTTTTTTCATTTAACGTTATGGAGTTTTGGCAGGTTGTTTGGTTTTACATTTATTTTATCGGTTCCATAATGATTGAATTGATATAATCATCTCCCTGGGAAGTTAGGGTTTTTTTTTTTTTTTTTTTTCAGTATTAGAATAGGCCTTGTTAAAAATAAATAAATAAATAAAAAGAATAGAACTTGTTGTCACTAGAGCTATTATTACTTTTCTTTCTTTTAGATTACTTCTTTAGGGTAAATTTCTGAGCCCGAGATTACTAAATTAAAGGGTAGAATTTATTTTTATGACTGTTTTGTCATTTGGGGAAGATGCAGTAAAACTGAAAGTGAGGCAAGCAAACTCGACTTTTGTTGCTCCCTTCTGCAGCAAACCTCTCTCCCCAAACTGGTTTCTCGGAATCTGAGAAAATGTTTCAGGTCTTGCTTTTTTGGGAGAGTAGCCATTTGAGCCAAGTTTAGGTAGAGGATTGTTTTTTTTTAAATATCAATTTGGCGAGATCATGATTAACCCCCCTACCTTTGAGGAAACCGAAGTGTATTTCTTGGCAAAGAACAAATTGGTCTTAGGAAGGACAGAAGGCTGATAAGCTTTAATGGAATTAAGAGTGATCTGGTGCTGGAGAGCGTTTCCAGTTGAATGTGGTCTCTAAGAAAGCCTTGAATATCAGGAGATTCTGTAGCCAGCTGTCATCCAACTTTTTCGCCTCGTTTGGCTCAGAAGTCTGGCCATTTCCTTTCATTACTCTGGGTACCGGAAAGTTCGGAAATTTGAATCGAGTGGCGCTGAGAAATGCTGAGAGAACTTGGCGTGTTTCCTCTCGCTTGGTCTAGAGACCTTAAAAATGAGACTTCGAATTTCCAAGGAAACTGAGCCACGGCTTAAATCACCGGTTTCCAGAAGTCTAACACAGCAAACTGTATCCCTTTATATTCTTGGGATCTGCGGGAGTCCTTCACCGCCAAGGAGCTCGCCTTCCCATGCCTCCGTGTAGCTGGGGTTGGTCTTTACGGCGGAGTCCTCCATTGGGTGCCAGCGTGCGCGCCCCCTGACCTCGCGTCGGGATTGGTTGCCTGGTTTCTGGTCTTGGCGAGTGATTGGTTGTCTGACTTCGCCCGGCGATTGGGTGCTGGGAGTCGAGGGGTGGGAGGCGGGAATTCGTCCGCTGGAGTGTTGTACGTGGGAGCTGAGGGGAGAAAAAGTAAGAGGTACGTAATCCCGCGACTGGGAGTAGCATCCTTGGGAGGAAGAGAGGGAGGCTAGGACCTCTCTTTGCCGGAACTTCTCTGTGTTTGCTTGCAAGTTTCGGCTTCCTTTATCCCGAGAATCGGAGCCCAGTCGGCATTGTTTGATTTTCCGCCGGGCGGGCAAGTCTGTCTCTCGCGGGGAGGGCGCAAAGCCTGCCAGAAGGGTGCCTTTTGCTTTTGTCCACCCGCCTTGCAAGCCCATCGGTGTGGAGTGGATCCCCAGGGCCTTGGGGATCGGGGTTTGCTGAGGGAGGAGGGAATATGAGGACGAAAACCTGTGGGGGGTGGGGAGGAAGCCTGCTTTTACCTCCTTGGAGCAGAGGCCTTCTACGAGTCTGGGGCTTTTCGTTACTCTTGGGAGGGGGCTACGGCGGAGCCAGATAAGTTTTGTCCTTTATCCAGTGTGTAGGGGAAGCGACCCCTTTTTGTTGCCAGTTGCCACCACGGGTGGGGGTGGGGGTGGGGATGGATTGCTTTCTAGGTTATATCTGAGTTACTAGGCCAGCCTTGAGTTGTTGGTTAGATTAAGGATTTAGATTCCACAAATATCGTTCTCAGAGCTTCACAGATGGAAGCACAAAATGTTACAACTGGAAACTACCTAAGAATAGTGATTCTTAATTTCTCTGGGGACAAATAACTATGGTTAAGGTTGTGACAGGCTTTATACTATGTGGAATTGAGATTTTAACCCATCTCTTCATCCCCACATGGAATTTAGCATTTCTTCACTATTGCAAATAATTCCTCAGTTGATAACAGTGTATATCATTTCCCTTTTATTTTTAGTTATTTCCTTAGGATATATATCTGGGAATGAGAAATCTATGGACTTTCTCTTAAAAAATACAGTCATATACAGAAACTTATGCATGCAATATCAAAAGATTACACACAGTCTTTGAATTACATCTATGTATCCTAGGTTAAGTTGGTTTAGAAGAGGTGGAGATTAAAGTAGATCACTTCCTCTGTATCAGATACTGGAGTTTAGGCACATTCTATACATTACCCGTATTTAATTTTTGACTCAGTGCCTGGCTAATTTTCATAAAAGCCCTATCAGGTAGATAGTATTATATTATCTCCATTTTACAGATGAAGAAACAGGCTCTGTGAGATTAAGTAATTCACAGTGCAATTCCACTTTAAGGCTTATTTTCTTTGCATTATACCCTATTGACGTTTACGTAAGAATTATTGAGCACCTACATATGCCAAGGCATTTTCTCCCTTGCAACAGTTTTTAAATTAGGGATTTGGATCTTAGTCTAGAGAAGTGAAGATCAAGGTAACATTTCAATTGTTGTCAGAACCTGATCTAGAACCTATACTTATTAATTCCTGGTCCACAGCTTTGGCAGAATAGGGTTCAGATTTGTCAGATTCTGAGGCATGCTCTTAACCACTGTGATTTATAAGAGTAGGAAATTCTTTCTTGTTGTTGTTTATACATTAATTCCAATTTTTATTTCAAGACTTGTGTTTCAGTGTAAGGTATCTGGTTTTTCTTTGAATGGCATTCTTTCAACATTGACTCTCATTTCTCTTGGCAGTTAGGAATCGGAAGTAAAGCGTGATGTCTTCAATACGGTCTGAATATACAATTGGTGGGGTGAAGATTGACTTTCCTTATAAAGCTTATCCATCACAGCTTGCTATGATGAATTCTGTAAGTATTTTTCAGCAGTTATTTTAAGTCTTTACTGAGATACAGATGCTTATAATTCACAACATACAGTGAGTCTGTGACTATGTTTTCTCAGATAGTAAATAGATTGAAAACATTTGCTGGATTCATTAAAGAACATCTAACCTTTGGAAAAAAATGCTGGTCGCTACAAAACTGTATTTGTCTCTATTAGGGGGCAAAGGAGAACATTCTGAAAAATGTTCTCAGCTCATTTGGAACTTCTATTTATTGAAGTACTGCTTTACTTTGCCTCATTACTTTGAAATACAAAGTATTTATTATCTTACACAGAATACTGTATTTTCACCAAAATTTTTTGAAATATTTTAATCATATAGAAATTAATATACAAACGTGAGTAAACCAACTTACCAGCTTTGTTAAATCTTAATGTTTTGCCATCTTTACTTTTTGTTTTTTTGTCTTTTTCTCCTTTTTAGGGCTGCACGTGCGGCATATGGAGGTTCCCAGGCTAGGAGTCTAATTGGAGCTGTAGCAATTGGCCTACACCAGAGCCACAGCAACGCCAGATCCGAGCCTTGTCTGCGACCTACACCACAGTGCATGGCAACACCGGATCCTCAACCCACTGAGTGAGGCCAGGGATCGAACCTGAAACCTCATGGTTCCTAGTCAGATTCGTTTCCGCTGTGCCACGATAGGAACTCCCCATCTTTACTTTATACTTTGTTTATGAGTAGCAAGATAACTAGTACCGTGAATTTGTTCTTTTTCTTTTCTAGCCATGTTTTTATACTTTTATTACATATATATGTATTCATAAACAAAATAGAGTGTACTTAACATATTTTTGTTTTTCTTTTTGGGCCCACCTGCGGCATGCAGAAGTTCCGGGGCCAGGGATGGAGCCCTTGCCACAGCAGTGACAACACTGGATCCTTAACCCTCTATGTCACCAGGGAACTTCACTTTACATATTTTTAAACTTTGCACAATGATATTCTATATCTGTCTTTCTGGAGAACTTGATTTTTTTTAACATTATTTTTTTAAGTATTTATGCCATAAATTTATTTACAATGAGTTCAAGAGTTTGATTGTTTTTTCAAGGAGATTGTACTCCTTTCTTTCTTTTTTTTTTTTTTTTTTTTTTTTTTTTTGTGTGTGTGGTTGGTCTTTTTGTCTTTTTTTAGGGCCACACCCGTGGCATATGGAGGTTCCCAGGCTAGGGGTCCAATTGGAGCTGCAGCTGCCGGCCTACACCACAGCCAGAGCAACGTGGGATCAGAGCCGCATCTGCGACCTACACCATAGCTCACAGCAATGCCAGATCCTTAACCCACTGAGTGAGGCCAGGGATTGAACCTGCATCCTCATGGATGCTAGTCGTGCTGAGCCACGACGGGAACTCCAGGAGATGGTACTTCTTAAAATGCTCCTCTTCATATCTGTTTCATGAATTATTTTTTAAGCAGTTGGTGTTTTACGATAAAGGTGTACTAAATCCAGATCCAAAGTATGAAGATCATTGTAACTCGTAATTGCCACTTATTTTCCACTGAAAATGGTAAATTCTTCCCTGGACCCTCCTCATGGTGACTTCTGTGGAGCACTGAGGTTGTGAGCCTTCAGATGCTCTGTCCCAGCCTGGTACTGTCAGGAGCTCTGCAGAAGGCACTGAGACTGAAGGTGAAAGAAGTGGCAGCAGCACATCAAGCCCCTCCTTTCCTCATGATCTTGCTCACTTGCTCATCTTACTTTTAAGATGTAGATCAATTAATTGTTATTTTATTTATTTATTTATTTGTTTGTTTTTGTCTTTTTTTGTCTTTTCTAGGGCCGCACCCAAGGCATATGGAGGTCCCCAGGCTAGGGATCTAATTGGAGCTGTAGCCACTGGCCTACGCCACAGTCACAGCAATGCAGGATCCAAGCCACATTTGCAACTTACACCACAGCTTACAGCAACACCAGATCCTTAACCCACTGAGCAAGACCAGGGATGGAACCTGCAACCTCTTGGTTCCTAGTCGGATCCGTTAACCACTGAGCCTCATGGGAACTCCTGTTAATCTGTTTTGATTGCTGTATAGCAGTTTGGAATTTGGAATACTATACAGCAATCAAAACAGATTAACAATCCATTGGGCTACATCATACAAATTATCAGAATTTTATTTGCCCATTTTCTCCTTGATAAATATTTAGGTTGTTTACATTATTTTGCAATTATAAACAGTGCTGCTCTCAACTTTCTTATACCTGTTTCCTTGTTTGTGTGGGAAAGATTTTGGGTATTTACATAGGCCTGGATTGCTGGAGGTGGGTACCTTCAACTTTACTAGCAATTGCTAACTTCTGTATTAACTGGGTGTAATAATTTATGCTCCTTCTAGCAGTACCCTTTGTTAAGTTTTCAGCAAAGATATTAGTGTATTTTAAAGACATGATATCGTTTGCATAAGTAAGGCACAAATCGTTTCTCATTTCTTTTGTGTTTGACATGGTTTAAATCTAACATAATTTTAGGGAGAGATATAAAGGAATAAAATCTCAGTTTAACTAAATTCTAGTTCTTCTTTCTGCTACTGCTGTGTTTCCTTAAGAGCATGCAGCTTTACTTCTCATTGTTGTATGGAGATAGGCCTTGAGGAAGTAAGTTGTTTATTGATTTTTTAATATTGTTTTTGTGTCCATAGATTGTCAGAGGATTAAATAGTAAGCAACACTGTTTGTTGGAGAGCCCTACAGGGAGTGGGAAAAGCTTAGCCTTACTTTGTTCTGCTTTAGCATGGCAACAATCTCTTAGTGGTAAGTAGTTGGTTGGTATCTTCAGGTTGCTTATTGGGACCTAAAAAAAAAAAAATCTTAAAATACTTTTTTACCCAGAATGATTCAATCATCTTCTAACTAATTGAAATATTCTCTTTTAAGGTATTCTTTTCTTTTCTTTTTGCCTTTTTCTAAGGGCTGCTCCCATGGCATATGGAGGTTCCCAGGCTAGGGGTTGAATCGGAGCTGTAGCTGCTGGCCTACGCCACAGCCACAGTAACTCGGGATCCGAGCTGCATCTGTGACCTACACCACAGCTCACGGCAACGCCAGATCCTTAGCCTCCTGAGCAAGGCCAGGGATCGAACCCGCAACCTCATGGTTCCTACTCAGATTTGTTAACCACTGAGCCACGACAGGAACTCCAGGTATTCTTATAACTAAGAAAATATTCTCTTTTAAATATTCTCTTTTCTGGGAGTTCCCTTGTAGCTCAGCAGGTTGAGAATCTGGCATTGTCACTGCTATGGCTCAGGTTGCTGGCTCAGGTTGCTGCTGTAGCATGGGTTCAATCCCAGGCCAGGGATCTCCAATCTGCTGAGCCATGAGGGAACTCCCAAAAGATATTTCTTTATAATCAGTTATATATCATCCAAAAGAGTTTCAATATAGCAAAATATGTTTAATTAATCTTCAAACAATTTTGAAATAAGATGGTCCTTTATTTGATGATTTAGAGTGTACATAAGAATCTTGTATATTATATATTGTATATAATATATAAAAGATGGAAGAGGTGGGGCTGCCATGATTACATAGCATATGCAAATACTTGCTTTTTTTTTTTTGAGTAAATCCTTTAGTATAGTTGCTTATCTGTCCCTTCCTCATAACACTAGAAAATGGAATACATTAAAAAAATATTCGAGTTGATCTTTCTACTTATTTGGATGCCAGATAAACAGAAGCTTATTGTAATATTGTTTTTAGAAATTCATGTTATTTCCCATTACTTTCCTCTATTTGCCAACAAATGTCTAGTAATGTTTACTTTTATGAAAGCCTGTCTAATATATATCTAATGAATTTGAAATGCAATATTGGGTACATTTTAGTTACATAATTAGGTGCCTTTGATGTTAAGTATTAGGAGAATTTAAAGTTAACCTTGGGTGTGTATGTATGAGTGTATGTACGTAAATGTGCCTTATATATAATTCTTTGAAAGGAAATGTTTGTGTTACTGGTAAGACTACTAAAAATAAAAAGTAAATAGGAGTTCCTGTTGTGGCTTAGCAGTGATGAACCCAACTTTTAACCATCAGGATGCAGTTTTATTCCTGGCTCAGCTCAGTGGGTTAAGGATATGGCACTGCCGTGGCTTGGATCTGGCGTTGCTGTGGTTGTGGCGTAGGCTGGCGGCTACAGCTCCGATTCGACCCCTGGCCTGGGAAGCTCCATATGCTGCAGGTGTGGCCCTAAAAAGCAAAAAAAAAAAAAAGTAAATAAGTAAATATTTTATAAGCTTTCACTTGTTCATTTTGATTCTTCCTGATGTTTGTCTTTGGAGAAAATGAGATTATCTGTTAATAACTTAAAATTTTAATGGGAGATTCTGGAAAATAAAATTTATGTAGGGCAGATGGGAAATAATGTTAGTACCGTTTATAGAAAATTAAATTATTCAGCTTTTTTTATATATGTGAATTACATATTTACACAATGTAGCCATGAAATGTAGACCTACTTTAATTTTGTATTATATTTAAGTATTGAAAATCACCTGTTTTATTTAATTTGAATATTGACTTTCAAATGTGTTTTGATACATGTATCAGATATGATATCATGAAACATTTTTTGAAGTATAATGTGGGAATGATTTAGCCCTTATGTGTTTATATTATTATTTAATATATTGAACTTTCAAATTCTTCATTAGGGAAATACCATCAATTAAGTATATACCTTTATTTTAATCTTTCCTGCTTGGTATTTTAATATATTTCAATACAATACGAATACTTGAGTGGTGGTGCCTTTATTACATTGTTGATCTTTAATTATTGTTAGATTTTTGTAAATTAATGTAAAGTGTTGATAACTTCTCTATAAATATTTCTCGCCTGTCCTGATTTGATGCTGCAGATTGAGTGACCAACTTGCCCAGATTTGCCAGGTGCTTTCCTGGTTTTAGCACTGAAATTCCTGCATCCTGGGAAACGTCCCAATCCTGGGCAAATTGCACACCCTGCCTGCAGATGAAGATTAATGATTTTTTAATTAGAAATATTATACACAGAGGTTCTTTCATTTTTAGGGAAGCCCGTGGATGAAGGCTCAAGTAGAAAAGCTGAAGTACCATTGTCGTGTTGTTGTACATGCCATTCGAAGAATTTTGCAAACAATGACGTGAACCAGGAAACTTCGTTTCATTTCAGTAATCCAAGTACACCACCTTCTGAAAGAAGTGGCAGTTTGTCAACTTGTCAAGGTAGTTTATATGTTGCCCGAGTCTGTTGATATCTGTAATAGGAGTCTTAATTATTGCTCTTGTGAGACCTAATGTAGATAAATTTGTTTAGCATAATTTGTTCTATATTTCCACTTAATTTCCCTGGAATTATTTTAAGCAACACATAAAGTGGTCAGAAATCTTTGGACTATTTTATTCTTGGCCTTACTTTTAATTTATTCAGACATCTTGCTAGCTTAAATCATTTTTGAAGAAGGCAAGGCAAAAATAAATGATATTCAATGTTGTTTTTAGGCAGTATTGTTAATTGAATGTTAGAATTTGATAAAAAATTCTGATTTGTATGGTAAAACAAAATCTAATTAACCACATTCATTCTTGCTAAGTTTGCCTGAACTTCTGAGATCAGTAGCCTACATGAGGATCAAGTATGTTTCAAGTATGATCCTTAAATCATTCTTATTTAGATTTATTTAAGATAAATATTAAGAATAACATAAGATTATTGTTATTATTATTTTTTTTTTACTTTTTTAGGGCCACACCTGAGGCCTATGGAGGTTCCCAGTCTAGGGGTCTAATTGCTAATCGGAGCCACAGCTGTTGGCCTATGCCACAGCCACAGCCACAGCCACAGCCACATCAGATCTGAGCCGAGTCTGCAACCTTCACCACAGCTCACAGCAACGCTGGATCCTTACCTCACTGAGTGAGGCCAGGGATGGAACCCAAAACCTCGTGGTTCCTAGTTGGATTTGTTTCTGCTGAGCCACAGTGGGAACTCCAACATAAGATTATTAATTAAAAAAGTTTCTTCAGGAGTTCCTGTCGTAGCGCAGTGGTTAATGAATCCGACTAGGAACCATGAGGTTGCAGGTTCGATCCCTGGCATTGCTCAGTGGGTTAAGAATCCGGCGTTGCCATGAGCTGTGGTGTAAGTTGCAGACGTGGCTCGTATCCTGCGTTGCTGTGGCTCTGGTGTAGGCCTGTGGCTATAGCTCCGATTCGACCCCTAGCCTGGGAACCTCCGTATGCCGTGGGAGCGGCCCAAGGAATAGCAAAAAGACAAAAAAAAAAAAAAAAGTTTCTTCTGCTTTGATTATGTAGAAAAGATTGACCGTTGTTTGCCTAGGCCAGAAACCTAGGAGACGTCTTGGACACTTTGCTCTTCCTTATTCTTTCATGCAAATCCCTATCTCCATTGATACCTACCTAGTCCAAACTACCATCTCTTGCTTAGAACATGTAATAACTCCTTTCCGCTTTCGCTTGTGCCATTCCTGAACGAATCACTGGCAGGGAGAAAAGTGATCGCCACGGTGGACTTAAGTCTAAACAGTATCGACTTCCCAAAATCACGGATGGAGTCATCTACCTCTAAAGCACCTGACTGTGTGGAGGATGGTAGCTGCTTGAACTAAAGTGTAATTCTGTTAGGAACGAGGAAGAGGAGGTGGAATAGATGCCGGAGAGGTGATCAGTAGTGTTGTTTACACTGTTTGACCCTTAACTCTTGTGGCTTTCTTTCCATTCCTTCAGAGGGTCATGCTTCGTCCTGCCTCTAGAACCTTTGCTTGTGTTGGTGTCTCTTCTGAGCAAAGTTTGACTTCAACTTATTAGCCTGCTATTCCTTTAGCTCTCAGCTTAAAGAGCACTTTAAGGGCCCTCTGCCGGTCTTTCTGTCAGGCTAGATTTGGTGTCTGTATTGCATTCTGACATCTCACTGTGTGCCTCTCCTTCATAGCACTTGTCACAGTTTGTATCATCCGTGTGTCTGTTGTGCATTTTTTTTTATCAATCTCTGCTTCCCCTAGCAGACTACATACTCCAGGGGGTCAGAGACTGTGTCAGTTTGCTCAGCATCGCATACCTAGCAGAGTACCTGGCATATAGTAGGAACTAGATAAATGTTTATTGTATGAATGAGTGGAATTGATTTTGAACTAGTTATAAGAACTCTAGTTTGTAACATTTATATACAACTTGTATTTTTTTCTGGAAAAACTAGCTTTATTGAAACATACGTAACAGAGTTCCCATCGTGGCTCAGCGGCTAATGAACCCGACTAGTATCCGTGAGGAAGCAGGTTCGATCCCTGGCCTTGCTCCTTAGGTTAAGGATCTGGCGTTGCCATAAGCTGTGGTGTAGGCCCCAGACAGAGCTTGGATCCCATGTTGCTGTGGCTGTGGTGTAGGCTGGTAGCTCTGGCTCCAGTGGACCCCCTAGCCTGGGAACCTCCATATGTTGCAGGTGCAGCCCTAAAAAGACAAAAGACAAAAATAAGTAAATAAATAAATAAAAATAAATATACATAGCATAACAAATTGTATAGAAATTCCCATTGTGGCTCAGTGGTAACGAACATAATTAATATCTATGAGGACATTGGTTCGATTCCCTGGCCTTGTTCAGTCGGTTAAGAATCTGGTGTTGCCATGAGCTGCGGTGTTGGTTTCAGATGAGGCTTGGATCTGGCATTGCTATGGCTGTGGTGTAGGCTGGCATCTGCAGCTCAGATTCGACCCCTAGCCTGGGAACTTCATTTGCCGCAGGTACGGCCATAAAAAAAAAAAAAAAAAAAAAAAAAAAAAAAAAAAAAAAAAAAACCAAAACCAAATTGTATATGTTTAAATTTTGATAAGGTTTGACATAGGTGTATCTCCCTAAAATTTTTGCCAGCATCAAGAAAGTGATTAGTTTGCATTTTGTAGAGTTTATGTAAATGGAATAATACAGTTTGTACACTTATTTTTGTCTGGCTTTTTTCACTTAAGCTAATTCTTTTTAAATTCATTTATGTTGTTGCAACAGTTCTTTTTTATTGCTGAGTAGTATTCTATTGTATGCATATACTACAAATTGGTGTATATTTGAGTTGTTTCCAGTTTGGGGCTGTTAAAAATAACACTGCTATACAAACAGTTGTTTGTAAATCACTGTTACGGACATAATGCTTTCACTTTCCTGGGTAAATATCTAGGAGTCTTTTAAAACCTAGTGTTCACATTTATAAAATGAGGATAATATTTGATGATTAAGAGGTCACTGATAACCTTCAGATTGAGCTTTCAAGACGATGGGGATTAAAAGGCAGATTATAGGAGCTTGATTCTACTGTATTTTTGAACCTAAAGGACATTGAGAAATTTAGTAGAAAAGGAACATTGAGATAATATAAAGATTTTTATTTTTTTATTTTTTATTTTTTTTGTCTTTTTGCCTTTTTGCCTTTTCTAAGGCCGCACCAGAGGCATATGGAGGTTCTCAGGCTAGGGGTCTAATCGGAGCTGTAGCCACAGGCCTACACCAGAGCCACAGCAAAGACAGATCAGAGCCGCGTCTGCGACCTACACCACAGCTCATGGCAGTGCTGGATCCTTAACCCACTGAGCGAGGCCAGGGATCAAGCCCACAACCTCATGGTTGCTGGTTGGATTCGTTAACCACTGTGCCACAATGGGAACTCCTGAGATAATATAAAGATTTTTATAGAACTGAAATTATTTTGAAAGAATCTTACAGTTATATTTTTTAAACCACGTTATTGGGAGTGGTCTGTGAAAGCACAAACCCATTAAAAGTCAAAATTGGACTTGCCTATTGAAAGCATAGTTCTTGGGAGTTCCCATCATGGCTCAGCGGAAACGAATCTGACTAGTATCCATGAGGATGCAGGTTTGATCCCTGGCCTCGCTCAGCGGGTTAAGGATCCGGCATTGCCATGAGCTGTGGCTTAGTGGAAATGAATCCATATGCTGTGGTGCAGCCCTAAAAAAACAAAAAAACAAAAGAAAAAAGATATCTAGCAGCTCATGTTTTAAAGTATGTTATTAAGTTTTTAGAAATGTCTTAACATATTTTTAAAAATTGAAGTGTAGTTTACTTACAATATTATATTACTTGTGAACCACATAGTGATTCAGTATTTTTATGGATTAAGGTCTTGTGTCTTAATACCAGTATTTTCTAGAAAAATCGACTAAATGTAAGTTATTTATACTAATTTCTTATGATTTTTTAATATAAGATTCTCCTGGAAAAACTACACTGGCTGCAAAGCTATCTGCTAAGAAACAAGCGTCTATGTACAGAGACGAAAATGATGATTTTCAAGTAGAGAAGAAAAGAATTCGACCCTTAGAAACTACACAGCAGGTAAACAGTTTATTGGCAGTAAAATAATCCCATTAGTTATAGCTGAACAAGGTAGTCAGGTATCAATCATGTTTTCAGTGGCATTTGTAGATATTGGTTGGGTAAACTAATTAAATGGTAAATTATTAAAATTTGATTTTATTTAGTCTCAGTGCAAAGGAGTTTGTTATTGTAATAGATTATTCATAGTAGGATGTCATTAAAGTGATACTGAGTGGTACTTTCTTATGTATAAGGAATTTGATAGTAAAATATTTACTTAAGATATATATCAGTAATAGAGTTACTTTGTATTTTTTAATCCCTTTGTTGTTTTTACATAATAATGGTCTCTGATATGAATATTTAGGTCATAGAATTTTTGGTATTGATAGTTTTAATGTAATGACAAGGTTTACTCTTATTTATTGAATTTTTAATGTCTATACATTATAAAATATGTTTACTTCTAAAAATTATTGAAAGACCTAAATTATAAGGAATGTTAAATGAATTATATTTTTCATAAATGAATACAATGTTTTCTCATAGAGTTCCTGGCATTGAGGTAGGGAGGTTGGACTTTAATAGACTTAGTTACAGATAAAAATATTGCTTTTAATTAATTAGCATATCATTTTAGATGATTATATATTTTAATTGAATATATTTTAAAAGTACTTGCATTTTTACATAGTTTGTCTGTTCCCTTGTTTTTAGAAATGGAATGAATTTCTTTTCCAGTTTGGTATTTGGAGAAGAACTAATTAAAATCAAGTGTGGCTCTTAGAGATTTCCCCCCCCCAAAATGTGTGCTTAGAGTTGAATGTTGTGAAGTGGGGCTCAACATATAACATTTAATCCCTGACTCCATTGACTCTCATTTCTTTTTTGGTAGGAATGGAATTATCAATAGAAATGTTTTTTTTTTTTCCCCCCTTTCTAAATTTTTCTTTTTTGGCTGCACCTTCAGCATATGGAAATTCCTGGGGTAGGAATCGAGCACACCACAGCAGTGAACTGAGCTGCTGCAGTGGCAATGCTGGATCCTAAAGGAGTGCCTCCCCTTTATAATTTAAGTAAATAGGTTTTTGGCCAGTAAGAAAAAACATAGTTTGGAAAGAAAAAGTGGTATTTATAAAAGAAATTTTGTCAAATACAATTTGGATTATCGAATATCTAGTAAGTGATACAATAATAGTAATCAAGTAATCATGATTTTATCATTTAGGAAATTTAGAATAAGATTTCCTTTTTTATTTATCTTTTTTTTTTTTTTTTGCCTTTTTAGGGCTGCACCTGTGGCATATGGATGTTCCTAGGCTAGGGGGCGAATCTGAGCTGTTCCTGACAGCCTTCACCACAGCCATGGCAGTGGGGGATTTGAGCCACATCTGTGACCTACACCACAGCTCACGGCAACAATGGATCCTTAATCCACTGAGTGAGGCCAGGGATTGAACCCCGTCCTCATGGATACTAGTCAGGTTTGTTACCACTGAGCAATGATGGGAACTCCTATTTACTTTTATTTTCCAGTTGGGTGTGTAATTGGACTTTGTTGTAATACTATTCTTGGTGTCTATGTGGTGGGCCTATTTTATGGGAAGATCATTTAATGATACTGTAGTTTTGACGTATCACTAATTAAAGCTAGTTGATTGGAGAGGTATTACTGTATTCTACCTTATTTTATTATTTTTATTTTTTGTCTTTTTAGGGCCATACCCGCAGCATATGGAAGTTCCCAGGCTAGGGGTCGAATTGGAGCTGTAGCTGCAGGCCTACACCACAGCCACAGCAACCTGGGATCTGAGCCGTGTCTGCATCTCAGCTCATGGCAACGCCATCTCCTTAACCCATTGAACAAGGCCAGGGATCAAACCCATGTCCTCGTGGATACTGGTAGGGTTCATTACCACTGAACCACAATGGGAACTCCTGACAACGTTATACCTGTTTTGATCTTCGAAGACAAGTAACCTCAGCAGACTTCTAGTTTACATTATACTTTATTTGGGTTCTATATTTACAGATTAGAAAACGTCATTGTTTTGAAAAGGATGTGCAGCACTTGGATGCAGAAGTTGCTTCAGGAAAGAACACAAAACTCGAGTCTCCAACAGGAAAGATAAACTCCTTTTCTCCACAAAATGTACGTATTTATTCCATTGTTCATTTTAAAGAAGGAGAATGTGGAGTTGGCTAAATCCATTTTTGAAACAGAAGAACAGTATAATCACAGAGGAATAGAAAACTCAGAAGTCGTAAGTGCTATCGCATCTCTGCTCCTGTGTGAGATGGTAAACCTGTGCCCTTTGTGCCCCAGTTTCCTCTTTTATAAAATAAGAGAATTGGGCTAGAATGAGATCGGACAGTTTTTTTCCTCTTCTGCATTCTAAGGTGTGTGAACTCTCCTTCCTAAAGTTCTGTCAATGTCCTTAGGGCAGCAGTTCTCAAGGAGTAGTCCAGGGAGCTCTGGAGAGTCCTAAGAATTTTTTCAGGCCGTCTCCGAAGTCAAAAGTATTTTCGTAGTGATAAGAAGATGTTATTTACCTTTTTTCTTTTACTGTCTTTGACATTTGCACTGATGGTGCAAAAGCAAAGATTGGTAAAACTTTAGGTGCTTTCGCACAATCAAGATAGTGGCAGTAGTGTGTATTAATAGTATTTTTCTTCATTGTCATTAATGCACAATTAAGAAAAGCCAGTTTCACTTAATGTCCTTAATGAAGTAGTAAAAATTACTAATTTCATTTATTTGCACCCTTGATTTTTTTTTTTTTAACATTCTCTGAAAAAATGGGTAGTTTTCATAAAACACTTTCACGTTCAGGAGTTGTCTTGAGGAAAAGCACTTTGTAGGATAGTTTGGACTGTGAGCTGAACTAGCCACTTTTTTCACAGAACGTTGTTTTTACTTGAAAGAATAACTGACAGACCGACTATGGTAATTCTTGAAAATCAACAAAATAAGCTTGATAAAATTTGAGCTTTCAAGTGAAAAATCAGAATTTTGAAAAATTGTGTATACTACTGTGAGTTTATCAGTTTTCTGATACTTAAAGACTCTTCTGATGATATTTATTGGTGGTGATATTACATAGTGTGACTTTTTGATATTGTATTGTAAATGTGTTAGCATCTGTAAGATCTGTAAAATCAGTAAATTATTTTCTAAATGATATTACAAAATGGTGTGTAGAAAAGATCCACCCTAAATGCAAGATAGATCAAGGGATAGTTTTCTTTCCTCTCCTCCCCAGGCAACTACAGATTTTTTTTTTTTAGTCACTGTAGATCAGTTTTTATTTCTGTCATTTTATTTACTTATTTTTAAAAAATTTTTTAGTCAATGAATTTTATTACATTTATAGTTGTACAACAATCACCACAACCACATTTTTGTAGTTTTACATTTATGAAATCATGCCTGGTACTTTTTTATTGAATTCCAGGTACTTTGAATTTTACTGTGCTGAGTACTGGATGTTACTGTATTTCTCTAAATACTCTTTTGAGTTTTGTTTTGAGATGCAATTAAATTACTTGGAATCAGCTGGATCCTCTTGGGCCTTGCTTTTAGGATTTGTTAGGTAGGTCCCGAGCAGGGTTGAATTTGGGACTACCTCAATAGAGGCTAGCTCCTTTTGAGTCCTCTCTCTAATGTTCCATGAATTGTGAAGTTGTCCAGCCTGGCTGGTGGGAACAGGCACTCTTCCATTCTCTATATGAGGGCCTCATCATTTCAGGGGGTTCTTGCCGCTCTCTTGGATTTGTTTCCCCACTGGCATTACTGATCAGTACTCTGCTAGACACGTGAGACGTCCTTGTGCAGATCTCTGAGTTATTATTATTATTAGTTTTGGCTGCTCCCATGGCATGTGGAAGTTCTCAGGCCCAGTCTCAAACCCCACACCACAGCAAAGACCCAAGGCCCTGCGGTGACAACACCAGATCGTTGACGTGGTGCGATGCAGGAGAACCCATGGAGTTCATTCTTCGTACAGCTCTCTCCATTTTGGTATGCTTCTCTGTGAACTTGAGTCTTCCTGGTCTCCCTGGACTCTCAGCAATGTCTCTGCAACTTGGGTTTGCTGGGCTATATCTGGGTTCCCCTTCCCCTTGCCACAGCCGGGATAAGCTGAGGCCACACCAGGTTCTCTAGTAGACTGAGCCCTCCTCGAAGATTGTGACTGTTTCATTCATCTTTATGTTTCAAGCATCTACCCTAATGCCAGGAACCTAGTTATATATAGACCGAGTGAATGAATGCCATAATCCCTGTCCTCAAATGCCTTCTTTTAAATTCTGAAAAACAACATGTGGGGAAAAAAATGGTCACAGAAGTGAAAATGGTTATCTTCGCAGAAGTCTTATATTTGAAGTCATCTCAGGAGCTTTTAATGTTGAATTGTCATGAATAATATATGCTGTATGTTTGCTTCTGCCAGTGTTTTCTTGCTCATTTTCTTTCAAAGTGCCTTATTTTCTTCATAGAATTTTCGTCATCAAATTTATTAGTCTTGTTTTTTTAGTCTATTTGCTCTGTTAGAATGTAATGTCAGTCTTTTCCATGGGTGTCTCTGGTACCTAGAATAGCATTATATAGTTGCCCAATAAATATTTGTTGATAGAATCTGATTGGATTCTAATAATGATAATGAGGCAGATACCATTGTTGTTCTCACTTTAGAAATAAGGAAACTCTGAGAAGGAAGTAATTTGCCTAAGATCATAAAACTGGCAAATAGTAGAGTTAGATCCTACCCAAGTTCTGGCAAATGCTCTAATTATTATACATTCTGTAAAATGCCTCTCAGAAATTCTGGAGCTGTCTAAGCAGTACCAAGATAAGGAAAAAAATACTATGGAGAAGCCAAGGCTAAAGAAATCAAGTATAGAATAAGCTGTGATTGATAATGGCTAAAGTAAGATAGAGAAGTGATTTGAAAGGATTTTGTTTTGTTTTCATTGGTTAAGAAAATGAACCCAGATCAGACTGCCTAGGTTTTTTGTTGTTTTGTTTTGTTTTGTTTTGCTTTTTAGGGCTGCCTCCATGGCATATGGAGGTTCTGAGGCTAGGGGTCTAAATCAGAGCTACAGCTTCCGGCCTACACCACAGCCACAGCAATGCCAAATCCGAGCCGTGTCTCTGACCTACACCACAGCTCAGGGCAACACCAGATCCTTAACCCGCTGAGCAAGGCCAGGGATTGAACCACAACCTCCTGATTCCTAATTGAATTCATTTCCACTGCGCCACCACAGGAACGCCCCTGCCTAGGTTTTTTATCACAGCTCTCTGCTCTTTACTACCTTTGTAACCTTAAGTTTTTAAACTATTGCTACTCCAGTTTCCCATTTGTTAAATGGGGATAGGAATAGTACCTATCCTCTGGGGCTGTTAGGAGGATTAAACAAGTTAATGCATATAAAGTGTTTAGATTATACCTGGAGTATCTTGGGGCTTATTAAGTATTAAGTGGCATTAGAAGTAACCACGCAGCAGAAGTAGCAGCAGCAGCAGCAAATAAACATATTTGTATGCTGCATATAAAAGGTGTTATATAATATCGATTAATAATACTAATTTTGAGGAGTTAGGTTTATAATAAAATTTTTTTTGATTTTTTAAAGTTTTATTGGAGTATACAGTTGATATATAAGGTGGTGATAATTTCTACTGTACAAAAAAGTGACTCAGTTATACACACAGTCCATTCTTTTTCATATTCTTTTCCCATAGAGATTACCATAGAATATTGGGTAGAGTTCCCTGTTTTATATGGCAGGACCCCTTTGGCCAATCGTTCGATATACCAGGGTGTGCATATGCCAGTCCCAACCCCCCAGCCCATCCCTCACCCCCTGTCCCCTTTGGTAACCATAAGTTTATTTTCAAAGTCTCTGAGTCTGTTTCTGTGCTGCAAATAGGTTCATTTGTATCCCATTAGATTCCATGCATAAGTGATATTTATCTTTCACTGACTGACTGACTTGGTATGATAATCTCTAGGTCCATCCATGTTGCTGCAAACGGCATTATTTCATTTATTTTGTGACTAATATTCCATTGTATATACATACGACATCACATCTTCTTTACGCATTCCTCTATGGATGGTATTTAGGTTGCTTCCATGTCTTGGCTATTGTAAATAATGCTATGGGATACTTGTGTCTTTTCGAATTACAGTTTTCTCTGAATAGAAGCCCAGGAGTGGGATTGCTAGACCATATCGTAGTTCTATTTTTAGTTTTTGGAGGACACTCCATACTGTTTTCCATAATGGTAGTATATAAATTTTTTTTTAATTAAAGTATAGTTGATTTAGTACGTGCCAATTTTTGCTGTACAGTAAGAACATTCTTTCAATATGTGTTAAGGATGTTTATAGCTCAACCTGTTTAGAGTATAAACCATTTAATTGTAAGGAGAGCTACTATGCTCCTGACTGAGTACCTTTATTTTATTTTATTTATTTTTTATTTTGTTATGGCTGTACCCAGGAAATGTAGAAGTTTCTGGGCCAGGGGTTGAATCTGAGCTGCCACTGCAACCTATGCTGTAGCTGTGGCAATATCGGATCTTTTAACTCACTGGTCCTGACCGGGGATTTAACCCATGCCTCCATAGTGACCCAAGCTGCTGCAGTTGGGTTCTTAACCCACTGTGCCACAGTAGGAACTCCTGAGTACCTTAACCTTTTTTTTGCGGGGGGGGGGCACATCTGTGGCATATAGAAGTTCCCAGTCTAGGGGTCCAATTGGAGCTGCAGCTACAGGCCTGTGCCACACACACAGCAATGCCAAATCTTGAGCCGCATCTGTGACGTACACCACAGCTTTCAGCAATGCCAGATCCTTAACCCACTGAGCAAGAATAGGGATCAAACCCATAGCTCATGGGTACTAGTTGGATTCTTAACCCATAGCCTCATGGGTACTAGTTGGAGCCACAACTGGAACTCTGCTGAGTAATTTTAAACTAGGAGTTTTATGGTTTCAGGTCTGAGGTTCAAATCTTTAATCCATTTTGAGTTAATTTTTGTAGGTGGTATAAGATAGTTGTCCAGTCTCATTCTTTTGCATGTGATTATCCAGTTTTCCCAGTGCTATGTTTTATTATAGACTGTCCTTTCTCCATTGTGTAACATTTAAATCACAAAATTACCTTCTGTAAATTCTGGAATAGGTGATTTTGTAAAAAGTAGAGGAAAAATATGTAGTTTCATAATATTTAATATTTATTTTATATCAGCTTTTGAAATTAGTTTATCATCAAAACTTAAATAAAGTCATTTTAGAAATGCAGTCCACATTTTGGGAACTTTTCTTATGCTGGTGGATAATATGCTTCATATTCATGTATCATGTTTTAATCTAGATCATCTGTAGATTTGAATAAATTAAATTGAGGGACTTAGGCAAGAGACCTTTCTTTTTAGGACCAGCTCCTTCAAATGGGAGGAAAAAGATGGTGAGACTGTATTTAATATGCCTCATTTCCCATTTAGCTCTAGTACCTCTAAATTCTCACGATGCTTTTCCTATTTTGAGTCTTATAAATGGTATTAAAGCATATTTCTTTTCTAGAATAGTTACTTGGATTTGTAAATGGTTTAGTTCTTTTATCCCTACAAAGATACAAATGTTAGAGTTTTCATACATTTACAATCTGTAGTTGTATTATTTTTTGGAAAGCTTTCCTCCATAAATTAAATGAGAAATAGTTTAATGATTTCTGTTTTCCTCTAAATTTGACATTGAACTTGTAATGTTTTTCTTTCAAATTTTCTTAGTTTTTATTAAAATAATTTATTTTCGAACCTGAGAATTGAACTAGGAAGTTGTCTTTTTACCTTCCTATCATCTCCTCTCCTTACTGTCTCTTCAGTCAGAAAATGGTGTTAGTACCTCCTCTCTTACATGAAGTACCTTCCAGTGTCCCTTGCTTTTTCCCCTTTCCTTGCATTTTATTAAAAATTTTTTTTTTATTATAGTTGATTTACAATGTTCTGCCAATTTCTGCTGTACAGGAAAGGGACCCAGTTTTATGTGTGTGTGTGTGTGTGTGTGTGTGTGTGTGTGCGCGTGCGTGCCTGTGCTATACAGCATCCTTACAATTTAGATTCATGTTTTTATGTGGATAATTCATATTTCAAAGATCTAGTGAGGCATCAATCTCCGTATGGTCAAAATATATTCAGGAAAAAAACATTTTATTTTAGTTCTTACACCATTCATTTTCTCTAGAATTCACTTATTCTATTATCTTAATTCTTTTAGTAAATCCTCAGAATGGATAAAATTCTCACAGACACATTCTTCTGCTTATGCCTGATTTTTATTTATTTATTAAAAATGCTAACATTATATATACGCTTTTATAGAAGCAATAATATTCTTTGTTTTAGTATTGCAGTAGTGTTTATTTTTGCCTAGTGTGTGGTGGGCCCAGCAGAGGGCGCTGTTGATCTTCAGATTAAAGTGGTGGTGGTGGGCAAAACTTCAGGCTTTCTTTTTCTTCCTCTTAAACCTCAACCTTTACCTTCTTCTCTGTCTTTTTCTCTCCTTCTCTTTCTCCTTTTTCTCCCGTCCACCTTCCCTCCCTTTAATACTTCAGATAGTTTGTAGAATCTCAGGAGAAAATGACCAATTTGCTCTGAAAACTCTAGAAGTCATTTCACCTAGTTTTAATTTATTTAAAATAACGGCTTATATACTGAAATGAGGCTTACCATGTTTCAGAAACTCTTCTAAGCCGCGTAGAAATACTAACTTACCTGGTAAATACCTGTTCATGTAAGTAATGCTAATTGCAGATTCTTTTAAGTTTTCTGTGGATTTGACTATTTTCAAAATAAAACAAAATCACTTAATTCAGCCCTTATAATAACCTTATTATATTATTTATATATAAAATATTGTGTATTATATACATTATTTGTATATATAATATATATATTATATATAACATTATTTATATTGAGGCAATTGAGTCACAGATAGCTTAAGTTCATGTCACAAAGCTGATGGGTAGAGGCTGGTTTAGAACTTGGGCAGCCTAGCTCTAGAATTGATCTTCTCAACCACCTCATTATTCTGCCTCTGAATAAACTCTTCCAGATGACCTTTAGATTAAAGATAGTCTAGATAATCCACTTGAGATTAGTTCCTCTTTTAGTCTCTCTCAACAGCCTGTTCTTTATGATGCTTAACTGAAAGTTTATAGTCACATATTTATTTATTGATTTCACAGTTTTATTTGCCTCCTCGCCAGGTTGTCTGTAAGAACAACTATGATTTCTCTCTTGTTTACTCTTATAATCAGCATTTGGCACAGGACTTGCACCTAGTAGGTACGCACATATTTGTTGAATAAGTGAAATGGAAAAACGGCTAAAGAAAAGGAAGTATACTATTTACCATTGTTTTTTTTGTGGCTTACAACTTTTACTCAGATCCATATACTTAAAGAGGTATGACTACTGTTAAATAGAAGAGACTTAAAGCAGATTTTTAATTTTTGGTGGCGGAGGTTTATGCCCACGGCATAGAGATGATCCCAGGTCAGGGATCAAAACTGTATCACACAATCACAGTGCCAGATCCTTAACCTGCTGAGCCACCAGGGACCTCCTAAATTTTGGTTGTAGTTGTTGTGTACTAGCTCACAAAAATGAAAGATCAAATAATTATTTCAGGGGCCGAGATGTAAATTGGTGCTTAATATAAACAAAAATTAGAAACAACTTTATTTTCTATAGCTACTCTAGGAACAAATTACTAAATTGTGTTACCATCTAATTGAAGTGTAGTTTATTCAAGAAGCAAAATATTTGAAAACTATTATGTACCAGACACTTAAGAACAATAACTTGTATTTCTTTAAGAATTAATAATAATGATATAACGATAACTTTTTGGAATATATGCTTGTGCCAGGCAGTTTATATATCTTGTATATTTTTACATCAGCACTGTGAAGAAAATAGAGCAGATATTAGTCTCATTTTATGGGTAAGAAAATCGAAGGCCAAAGATAATTGAATTATTTGACTGTGGTCATAACTACAGGTATATGGTAGAAGCATGGTTTGAGCCTGGTTTTAAAACTGAGTGAATATAGATCCATGGATTAGAAATGGGGGAAAAGGAGAGAATTGAAATGACTGGGAAAATTTTTTGTTTTCTTGTTGGCTGGTGAGGAAAAAAACAAAGCTGGTAAGAGTAAATAGATTTTATTATTCAATGTGTCTGGCTTTGAAATATCTTCTTTTAAATAATCAGTCTGCAATTGGGGAATATTAAATCATCTTAAACATTTTGTGTATGTCTACTAAAGAGTCAAAAGAGATTTTGAACTCAAATTTTAAAAAATTATGAGGAATATACATTGTTTGAAAAACCTTTAATAATATAAACCAATACAGAGTAAAAATCAATATAATCTCCCTTAAACTATTTCTCCCAAGCCCTTGCCTCCTCCTAGAAGGTGAGCACTTTCATGAGAATCTTTCTGGATCTTTTTGTATAAATTTACAACAGGTATTTTTCATAGTTCTCATACAGTTGTTTTTAAAAATATTTAACCGTCTTATTTCCGGGATTTATTTTAACATATATATGAGGCCAGTCTTTAACTGTATGCTTTTCCAAATAGATGATCATTTGTCCCAAGTTCAATTAAAGAATACTTTTTCCTGATTTGAAGTTTTGTTATTATCATATACTAAATTGTTGTATGTATTTGAATTGGTTCCTGGACTTTTTTTTTTTTTTTTTTTTTTTGTCTTTTTGCCATTTCTTGGGCCACTCCTCGGCATATGGAGGTTCCCAGGCTAGGGGTTGAATCAGAGCTGTAGCCGCCGGCCTACACTGCAGCCACAGCAATGTGGGATCTGAGCCGCATCTGCGACCTACATCACAGCTCACGGCAACGCCGGATCCTTAACCCACTGAGCAAGGGCAGGGATCGAACCCGCAACCTCATGGTTCCTAGTCAGATTCGTTAACCACTGAGCCACAACGGGAACTCCGGTTCCTGGACTTTTTAAAAAAATTTTTATTTTTTTCAAAGTGTGTATGTATATAGTCAAAGCATGTACGTATATAGTCAAAAGAGTTCTACATTTCTTCAAACAAAAAGCAGTAGACCCTTGCCCTAGTTCTAGCTTCTACCGATTCCCACTATTTGAAGTCAGTAATTTGTAATCATTTTTATTTATTCTGATATGTATTTATTTTTTAATGAGTAACATGTATATACTGCCTTTTTCTTAAATTTTCAATTTTTGGGTACTTTCCATTATCTTCCTGTTATCCTTTCTAATTTTCTCATTACTTCTCCTCAAGCCTCACAGTATTTGGTGTTTTCTATTATTGTAATTATTTAAATGTCATTAAAAACTGAGCCAAATGTTGTATTATGATTACAGTTCTTCCCCCAAACCAGGTGTTATTTTTTCTAGTGCTTATATGTGTCTTGTCATTTGCTTAGTTTTCTGTATATCTGTAGTTGTGTATCTCCAAACTCTAGTAGAATTTAAAATCTGTTAGATCACTCAAATGCATCGGGTCAAGAATGTATGTATTTTTTAGACTCTTAATATTTAGTGAGATAATGAAAAATACTTTTTTGGTGTTGGATTATATATATATTTTAATAACATTGACCTCTGTTTTTTTTTAAATACAAAAGCATTATTTATTCCTTTGTGAAAATTTGGAAACTACCAGAATGTAAACTTAGATTATTTTATTAATCTTTATCTCCTTAGTATCATCCCCTGTTATTTTGCTTGCTATCCTTTTACATAAACGCACACACACAATTAATTACCAATTACTGTGTAAGAAACCAGCCATTTATTTAGCTCACTCTTCTTGGGGTCAGCAATTTAGGCTGGGCTCAGCCTGGCATTTCTTCTGCTGATCTCAGCTGGGCCACTCATGCGTCCCTAGTCAGCTACAGGTCAGCTGCAAGTCAGCAAGGCAGCTCTGCTTCATAGGGGTTGGTTGGCAAGTTACCTGGGACCGTGGGATGAGTATCTCTCATTGTCCAGCAGGCTAAACCCAGCCTGAGTGTGTGTGTGTGTGTGTATGTATGTATGTATGTATATATAGGGTGGCTCCAGGGTTCTAGGAGCAGCAAGAGAACAACTCCAATGTGCAAATACCTTTTGAACCTTGGTTTCTGTTATGTTTCCTAAATATCCCAGTCACCAAACCAAGTCACATGGCCAAACCCCGATTCAAGGGATGGAGTGTACTTCTTGGTGAGAAGAGCTGCAAAGTGACCTTACAAAAAACATAGAAATGAGAAGAATTTGTGGCCATTAAAAAAAAAAAATTATATATATATTATTATATATATAAAATAGGTATTATGTGTATACTTTTTAAAAAAAAAACTATTTGGGTTATAGTGTATATAGCTTTTATTTTCCACCTAATATATTATGGTCATAGAAAAGGCTTTTAGAAATCCAAATCTTAGGTGGTCTATTTTGATGCATGCCATTTTTTAAATTGAAGTATAGTTGATTTACAATGTTGTGTTAATTTCTGCTGTATAGCAAAGTGATTCATACACACACACACACACACACACACACTTTTTCATATTCTTTTCCATTACGGTTTATCACAGGATATTGAACATAGTTCCCTGTGCTGTACAGTAGGACCTTGTTTAGATGCATTTTTTTTTTTTTTTTTTGGCTGTGCCCACAGTACATGGACGTTCTCAGGCCAGGGATCGACCCCCGAGCTACAGCAGTGACAATGCTGGATCCTTAACCCTCTAGGCCACCAGGAAACTCCCAGATGTATATGTTTTTTTTTCTTTTTAGGGCCACACTTGCTCCATATGAAAGGTAATGGGCTAGGGGTTGAATGGGAGCTGCAGCTGCTGCCTAAGCCACAGCTTATGGCAACGCCGGATCCTTAACCTGTTGAGGGAGGCCAGGTATCGAACCTGCATCCTTGTGGATACTAGTCAGATTCTTAACCTGCTGAGCCACAAGGAGAACTCCCCAGATGTATACTTTTTTGATCTACCCTTTCTTTTTTTCTTTTTCCCTGCTATGCCAGAAGTTTCACAAACTATAGTCCATGGACTGAGTATGGCCTGCTGCTTGTTTTTATAAATTTTGGTGAAAACAGTTTACATTAATGTACATATTATCTGTGGCTACTTTTGCACTACAGTGGTATTTTTTTGTTTGTTTGTTTTTGTTTTTTGTCTTTTTTTGCTATTTCTTTGGGCTGCTCCCGCGGCATATGGAGTTTCCCAGGCTAGGGGTCGAATCGGAGCTGTAGCCACCAGCCTACGCCAGAGCCACAGCAACGCGGGATCCGAGCCGCGTCTGCAACCTACACCACAGCTCACGGCAACGCCGGATCGTTAACCCACTGAGCAAGGGCAGGGACCGAACCCGCAACCTCATGGTTCCTAGTCGGATTTGCTAACCATTGCGCCACGACGGGAACTCTGTACAGTGGTAGAATTGAGTAACTGTGGCAGGTAACCATATGGCTTCCCAAACTTCAAATATTTACTTTTTGGCCATTTAAAGAAAGTTTACCAACCCTTGTCCTATGCTATTTTAATCTCGGTAGGTGAGGCCAGAAGTTGGTGGCATTAGTGTGAACCTTTTGCTTTATCTGCAAATTTACCTAAGGGAAGGATGATAGAATGGGTGAGTAAGTTGCTTGAGTGAGTTCCCTTCAGCTCCAATAATTACGGTTTGTAGGAGCTTGTAGAAGGCATAATAGTGACCACTACAGTGGAAATAGAAAGGATGATTCTCAGCAATTTCAACTCTCCTTCATCGCATTAAGTGAACCTGGTGAGAGTTTCAGGAAGACTTGCAGTTATTTTCCTTGATGTGTAGAAATACTTAATGAACTACTATAGCAATCTAGCTGACGTGTGTACGTATCTCATGATACTGACATCTGCAGTTGCCCTAATTTAGAAGCTTTTCACTTATTGATAGTTGGTACGAAAAGATAACTTTTGCCTTAGAAAACTACTTTGTTAATTTACAAATTGTATGACCAGTAGACAGGTAGACAGAGAAATAGATGTATTGATTTATTAAAGTTTTAAAAGATTCTGACAGGCACAAAATTATACAAAAATTGGAAATATAAGTGTGTATATATTTATATTTCCCTCAACCATTTGAGAATAAGTTACTGATATGATATTCCATCACCCTAGAATACTTGAGTGTCTGTTTCCTATAAGCAAAGACATTTTTCAAAAAATTTCCTTCTCAGTTCCTAGTTAGCTTTAAGTTTTATAATGAATGGATATTGATTTTTGATATATTAAATGTCATTGCCTCCATTGGTAGGATTGTATGGTTTTATTCCCATATCCTGTGGATAATAGTGAATTACACTGATTGGTTTTTGGATACTGTCCCAACCTCACATTCAAATTAAAGCTGGTGTAAAACCCACTTGGTCATGGTGTAGTACTTTTTTTTTATATATAGCTAGATTTGTTCCGCTGAGTTTTTTTAAGGGCTTTTGGCATCTATGCTAATAAAGATGTTAGTCTTTAGTTTTGTGTTGGTTTTATGTATTATATTTGTCTGGTGTTGATATCAAGGTGTCATTATGTATGTAATACATCACACAGATTTTGGTGTTACATTTTTCTTATTTTCCTTTTGATTTTTTTTTCTGACCCAGGATTTATTTATGTTAACAAAAATTAGTTTTTCCCACCAGATATTTTTCTCTTATTAATTTGTGATTTGTGTGGTTAGAGATCATATTTTATGCTTATACTTTTTTAAAATTTAATAATCTGTTTGTGAAAGCTCTGAGTTCTTAGAAAGGATGTGTGTATTCACTTACAGACAACTACTCTGTTTTTTATGTCAGTTAGCTCAAGTTGGCTTGTTATGTTCATTTCTTTGTTACCGATTTTTTTTTTTTTTTTTTTTTTTTTGGTCTGCTTACAGAGTGCTGAAGGCCCTGTAATTGTAGATTTATTTCTTTTAATTCTGTCAATTTTTGCTTCTGGTAATTTAAGCTCTGTTATTAGTTGTATACATTTAAGATGATATCTTCTTCTCTTTTTTTTTTTTTTTTTGGCTGCACCCAGAGCATGTGGAAGTTCACAGGCCAGGCAGGGACTGAACCTGCACCATCGGTGGTAGCAGAACGCTGGATCCTTAACCTGCGATGCCACAAGGGAACTTCCGAAGATTATTATCTTCTTGATGAATTAACCCATCTGTCTTTACGAAATTTCTTTGTTCTGCAATCTCCTTTGCATGATTAATATAGCTGGTCTGGTTTTCTTATGATAATTGTTTGAATAGTTTTTTTTTTCATCCTTTTACTTTTAACTCATTTGTGTCTTTACACTTAAAGGGGGATTTTTTTTCTTTTTTGGCCAAGCCTAGGGCATATGGAAGTTCTTGGAGCAGGGACTGAATTCATGCCACAGCAGTGATCCAATCCACTGCAGTGACAATGCTGGATCCTTAACCTGCCACACCATAAGAGAACTCCTAAAGTGGATTTTTTTGTGCATTGTTGAAACTTCCTTTTTTTATCTAGTCTGACAAACTCTGCCTTTTACTTTTTTTTTCCCCTAGGGCCACTCCAGAGGCACATGGAAGTTCCCAGGCTAGGGGCTGGATTGGAGCTATAGCTGCAGCCTACGCCACAGCCATGGCAACACCAGATCCTTAACCCACTGAGCAAGGCCTGGGATCAAACATGAATCCTCATGGATACCAGTCGGGTTCGTTTCTGCTGTGCCATAATGGCAACTCCCAAACTCTGCCTTTTAATTAAAATGGTTACATTATTTGCATTTAATATAATAATATGATTGCTGTTTACTTTTGGTTTGTCTCAATTGCTCTTTATTTCTCTCTTTTTTTTTTTTCTATTTCTTGGGCCGCTCCCGCGGCATATGGAGTTTCCCAGGCTAGGGGTCTAATCGGAGCTGTAGCCACCAGCCTACGCCAGAGCCACAGCAACAGCAACGCGGGATCCGAGCCGCGTCTGCAACCTACACCACAGCTCACAGCAACGCCGGATCCTTAACCCACTGAGCAAGGGCAGGGACCGAACCCGCAACCTCATGGTTCCTAGTCAGATTCGTTAACCGCTGCGCCACGATGGGAACTCCTGCTCTTTATTTCTCTTAAAAATTTTTGGCCTTGTTTTGGATTAATTGAACATGTTTTAGGATTCCATCTTTTTTCCATTTTCTTCTTAACTATGACTCTTAGCTTACTTGTTCTGGGGTTTCTCTGAGGTTTACAATTAAATTTGTCACTGTAATTTGAAACATTTTACTTCACATACAGTGTAGAAGAACCTCTTCCCCCTATACTTTCATTTCCACCTTCCCATATGTAGTTTTTGAAAATATATTTTACATCTGTGTATATTATGAGCCACAGAGTATTTTATTATTATTTTTCCTTAAAATCATCAGTTATTTTTTAATTTTGAATTTTTTTTAGTGAGACTTTATAAAGCAGTTTAAGGATCACTACAAAATTGAAGGGAAGGTACAGAGATGCCCTGCCCCACCCATTCCCATTATCCACATCCCCCACTAGAATGGTGCATTTATTACAGTGGATGAACCTGCATTGACATATCATAACCACCCAAAGTCCATAGGTTGTTACTTACAGTTCAAGTTTTGTTAGCCCAGCGCTTGTACCTGCACTGAGTTCCACTGGTGTCTCTATTGTATTCACCTGTTGCTCCTTGTATTCACCTGTCTGTCTCTCCAGTCTTAAAGGCAGCGGTTTGTCCTGTGTCCTCCTTTCTCTTACAAACCCAGGAAAAGTTGCTGATTTTTCAGTCTTTTCAATCTTTTACTTAAGATGGAATGCTGACTTCAAAGTTATTTATATTCAGAAATGGAAACCAGAAATCTACCTCCATTATTTTAAGCAAATTTACAAATCAGGAAAATCATTTATTCCCTCATCCTCCTGTTTCCTACTTTGGTACCCTTCAATCCTTTATGTAGCGTCAAATTTTTATCTTGTATAGTTTTTCTTTCTGAAAATCTTTATTTAACATTTGTAGTACAGGCCTGCTGGTAACAGATTTTTCTCAATTTTTTTCTTTGCCTTTTTTTTTTTTTTTTTAAATGCGATGCAGTATACATAACAAAATTTATCATCTTAACCATTTTTGTGTGTGTGTTCAGTTCAGTGGCATTGTCTGTTCACATTGTTGGGCAGCCAGAACTCCTTTATCTTCCCAAACTGAAACTCTGCACCTCTTGATCCATAACTCCTATTCTGCCTTGCCTTAGCCCTTGGGAACTACCATTCTTCTTTCTGTTTATATGACTGCTGTGAGAACCTCATTTAAGTGGACTCGCACAGTGTTTGTCCTTTTGAGTCGGAGTTATTTCACTTAGCATAATATCTTCAAAATTCATCCATGTTGTAGCGTGTATCAGAACTCCCTTTTTATGATTAAATAATATTCAATTAAATGTTTATTTATAGCATTTTGTTTATCCATTCATCCTTCAGTGGGCATTTGTGTTGTTTTCCTCTTTTGGCTTTTGTGAATAATGCTGATGTATGAACCCTGGTGTACAAATACCTACGTGTTCAAGTCCCTGCTTTCAGTTCTTATGCATATGTGCCCAGAAATGGGATTGCTGGATCAAATGGTAATTGTTTAATTTTTTTGAGGAATTTCCGCCTTGTTTTCCATGATGGCTACAACATTTTATATTCCTACCAGCAATGTAAGAGGGTTTCAATTTCTTCATATCCTTGCCAAACGCTTATAATTTTCTATTTTGCTTTCTTTTTGAAAAACAGCCACCTTAATGGATATGAAATGGTATGTCTTTGTGGTTTTGATTTGTATTTTCTAATGATTTGTGGTGTTGAGTGTCTTTGAATGTGCTTATTTTCCATTTGTATATCTTCTTTGGAGAAATGTCTATTCAGGTCCTTTTCCTATTTTTTGAATAGGGTTGTTGTTGTAAGAGTTCTTTATATATTCTGGATATTAACTCCTTTTTAGATTTTGCAAGTATTTTCTCCTATTCTGTGGATTCCCTTTCATCCTGTTTGATGGTGTCCTTTGATGCACAAGTTTTTAATTTTCATGAAGTCCAATTTATCTGTTTTTGCTTTTGTTGCCTTTACTTTTGATAAAGCTTTATGGTTTCAGCTCACTGAGTATATGCTAATTTTTTACATTTTTTTTCTTTGTTTCAATTTATGTAGCTTCTTTTGCTATGTCTTGAAATCCCTAATCTTTTCTTCTGCTGGGTCTAATTGATGTTAATCTCATCTAGCAAATTTTTTTTTTTCAGTTGTGTTTTCATTTGTGGAAAGAAGGCAATAATTATAAGTATGACATTTTTGTTTTCCTTCCTCTGTAATCATAGTCATATGTTGCCTGCTGTCCAGTGTCTGAAAACTATTATTATATGTTTTGTCCAGTTTTTGGTAGTTTATTATGGGAGGGTAAATACTGTTCCTTATAGTTAGAGGTCGGTGTCCCTACATTTATGTTGTAAAAGACATTTTCTTTGTTTCTCTAAAACTTGGCTTTTTGGGAAAGTTACAAAAGAATATGTATTTTTTCCAAATAAAAACTTTTTTTTTTAAATTTTTTTAGAGCCTCACCTACAGTATATGGAGGTTGCCAGGCTAGGGGTCAAATCAGAGCTGTAGCCACTGACCTACACCACAGCCACAGCAACGGGGGATCATTAACCCACTGAGCGAGGCCAGGAATTGAACCTGCGTCCTCAAGGATACTAGTCAGGTTGTTAACCGCCGAGCCATGACGGGAACTCCCCAGATAAAAACTCTTATAAACTAGATGTTGCACTAATTGAGCAAGATTAACATTTGATGTAGAAGGTAATTGATATTGACAACATGGTTTCGAATGAGATGTTGTGTTTTAAAATGGTAGCTCTTTTGAGTTTTAGTGGAGTAGCAGGAATCAGGGCAGTAAAAATATCAGATTCTTTTTATTAATCAGTAATCTGGATTATTAGGAGAAGCAGTCACCATCCCTAGGCAACTTTTTGGTCTGTGTTGATGATATTACATTCTGATCAGTTTCTCCGCCTTCTTGATGCGAATGACCTACTTCAGCCTTTAAGTCAATAGCATTACCACAGTTTAGGCGTCATTGTCCTTTGAGACTGTCCCACCCCTGAACTCAAAAGTTGATGTTCCCCACAGTAGTCATGAACTGCCTTGCCTTTTTTCCCCCTTTTTACAGACTTTTCTCCCATTCACATCCCACTGCTCACTCATTTCATTGTGTTCTCTTTATAGTTATTTTCCCTTTCTCTTGTTTGTTTTCATTATTCTAGTTGTTTCCTTAGTTCTAGTTGTTTTCATTAGTTCATCTAGTTTCCCTTTCTGTTGTTTGTTTTCATTAGTTTGAATCATGTTCTGTTTTCTCCTGTCCCTTCCAAGAAAACCTTCTCAGCCATTTCCTTAATAAACTATTTAAAACAGTGTTAGATGTGAGAGCAATGTATTTTTCTCCTCTGCCATTTCATTCATCTCTGTGATTGATTTGACTCTCCTTACTGAGTAGTTAGGCTTTCTTCCCTGGCTCTTTTTGGGGCATTATTCCAAAAAGTACATAATTGATCTAAGAGGAAATTAGGAAATAGAGTAGGATGATTCTTAAAAGAATGAAAAACTAATAGCTGCTCTTTTGGGGGGTATCTCTGTTCAGTATATTATTGTTATTGTGCTTTTTTTTTTTTTTAAGGCTTCACCACAGCATACGTAAATTCCTTCCTGGGCCAGGGATTGAATATAAGCCACCGCTGTGGTAACACCAGATTCTTTAACCCACTGCTCGGGGGTGGGGATTGAACTTGCATCTCTGTAGCAACCTAGCCACTGCAATTGGATGCTTAACCCACTGCACCATGGTGGAAGTTCATGTATATTATTTTTTCATTGTATGTTTTTTAAACATTATTTTTATAAATGGTATTTGATCATTATAAATAACTCAGGTAATATCAAAAATTATGGAAAAGAAAAAAATGAATCAAAATGCCATTATCACGTCTAGCTGTCAATATTTTTTCTATTATTATCTTGTATTTTTTGTCGTTTACTATTTTTATGTAGTGTTTACATGGGAAGACATTGCATTCCTTAAAGATTTTTTTTTTCAGCCATGTCAGCTTTTTACTGATTATGGCTTCTGTCATTTAGTTCTTTTATTGGTGGCTCTTATTTCTAACATATTCAGTACTTCTCGGTGAGGTTTTGCCGGTCACAGTTTTGTCACATAATTGGTTCTTCTGTCAGTTTTCAGTCAATAAGAAAATTTTATCCTGTGCAGTTTTAGCCAATGTGAGATTGGTTGTTGCTTTTTCCTGCTAGTGATGTTTGTTGAGTCTTTAGTCTCTTTTGAGAATGAAATTGTGATGTCAGTATAGGCTACTTCTGTATACATTGTCATCCGTTATCAACAATTTAGGGAGTTAGTATGTCTGTAATACCAGAGAAAGGTAATTTGGTATTTTGATGTTTAAAATTTACATTTTACCTTTTACCTCAGAAAGGTGATAATGCTTGTGGTATAAAAAAAAAACAAGAACAAATGGGTATATATTAAAAAGTTCCCTACACTCAGTTTCTCAGCCATTCTGTTTCCTACCCCAGATGTAGCTGCTGTTATTTATTTCTTATGAATCCTATGAGAATTATTAAAGCAAGTATATACATATAATATACAGACACATTTTACGTGGTATGTCTGTACACTCATATCAAGCACGTATATATGTGTCTTTACTCTCTTGCAAGTAAGTGTGTTATCAAAGTCTTAGATCATTTTTCTGCCTGATTGGTTAAAAAAGGTATCTCATACTTTTAATGTATATTTCTTTTTCTTATTATATAGGAGGTTGAATATTTTTTCAAATAATCATCAAATAATCGATTATCTTTGTCAATTAGGTTATTGGTCTTTTTTTTTTAAACTGTTTATAGTGTTCTTCAATATTAAATTAGTTCTTTATATTATGAATTGCAAAAGAGTTTTGTTTTGTTTTTTTGGAGTTCCTATCGTGGCTCAGTGGAAACGAATCTGACTAGCCTCCATAAAGATGCAAGTTCGATCCCTGGCCTTTCTCAGTGGGTTAAGGATCCTGCATTGCCACGAGCTGTGGTATAGGTCACAGACATGGCTCGGCTCCTGTGTTGCTGTGACTGTGGTATGAGTTGGCAGCTACAGCTCTGATTCAACCCCTAGCCTGGGAACCTCCGTATGCTGTGGGGGCAGCCCTAAAAAGACTAAAAAAAGAAAAAAAAAACAACAACAAAAAACTAGTTGTTGATCTTTTGACTTTGTTTATATTTGAGTTCTAAATTCCTTATGATATCTGGTTCTATTTCTGGACTTTCTGTTTTTCATTGATCTATGTACTATTTTATTATTGCAGTTCATTAATATTTTATGTATGTAGTTCCTCCTTATTACCTTTTTATTTAAAAGGGTCTTTGGCGGAGTTACCCTCGCGGCGAAGCGGAAACAAATCCAACTAGGAACCATGAGGTGGCGAGTTCAATCCCTGGCCCTGCTCAGTGGGCTAAGGATCCCGGCGTTGCTGTGAGCTGTGGTATAGGTTGCGGATGCAGCTCAGATCCTGAGTTGCTGTGGCTCTGGTGTAAGCCAGCGACAACAGCTCCCATTGGACCCCTAGCCTGGGAACATCCATGTGCTGCAGGTGCAGTCCTAAAGGGACAAAAGACAAAAAAAAGTCTTTGGCTATTCTTGCTTGCTTATTTTTACATATGTACTTCAGAATTAACCTGTTTAGTTAACAAAATATTCTTGATATACTTTATAGATTATTTAGAAGAAAATTGACTTCTTTATGATATTGTCTTCTACGTTAAGACTATGCTCTGTTTCCATCTGTTTTTTTTCTTTTTATTTCCTTCAGCCATGTTTAAAGTTTTCTTAGTAATTTTTTTCAGCTTTACTGAGGTATAATTGACAAATAAAATTGGAAGATATTTAAAGTATACATCATGATGATTTGATACACATGAAGATTATGAAAGGGTCGCTGCTATCCAATTAATTAAACATTCACTTATTAACTTCTTGAATGTATTTATAAGTTGATTCCTAGTATCTTCTATTTCTTTATAATTGAGATTTTTTCTTTTTATTACTTTTTTTTTTTCCTTTTTCTTACAGCTGCACCTGTGGCATATGGAAGTTCCCAGGGTAGGGGTAAAATTGGAGCTGCCAGCCTATTTTGCAGCCACAGCGACCTTGGCTGAGCTGCACCTGCAACGTATACCCCACCTTGCTTCAATGCTGGATCCTTAACCCGTTGAGTGAGGCCAGGGATTGAACCCGCATCCTCTTGGATACTGGTCGGGTTCTTAAGCTGCTGAGCCACAATGGGAATTCCTATGTGGCATTTTCATTAAGGATTAATATTAAACTATAAAGATGAATTAGATTTATTTTCACATTTTATGTTTTAATATGTTAAACTATGTTGATAGATGTCTAATACTAAATTACCCTTTTGTTCTTGGCTTTTTGGGTTTTTTTGGTGTGTGTGTTGTGTACATGTACAAGAGTCCTATTTGCAGTTACATTTAGCTTATACTGTTTTAATACTCATTAGTTTGTCTTTTTCATCAAAGGGTGTCTGCCAGTAGTTGTGATTTTGGTGAGCTCGGGGTCTTTCTGCTCTGCCGTCTTTGCCTACTGGGCAATATTCATTAGTGATATTGGTCTCGATATTTCTGATGAGAGAGTTTATCTAGATTTTGTTTAGCATTGGTGTTGTACTTGTTTGATAAAAATGGATCTGTAAACTCTCCCTATTTAAAAAATATTTTATTAGGGACATTTCGTATACAAAGCTGAGAGAGATCAGAATAATGAACTCCCTTGTGCCCATCACTCAGCTTTAACAATTATCAATATTTTGCTATTTTGCCTCCCCTATTTGTTTTATTTACCTCCTGCCCCGCCCCCCCCACAGCATGTAGAAATTTCCAGGTCACAGATTAAGTCTACACCACAGCAGTTACCTGAGCCACAGCACTGACAGCACTGGATCCTTAACCTGCTGAGCAACCAGGGAACTCCTACCCTCTGCCATTTCTTCTTTTCTTTTTGGGGAGTAACAGTGGAGGAGAGAGTGAGGGACTAGAATATTTTAAAGCAACTATCACTCATCCTATCTATTTACTCATTAAACAATGTATATATTTCTAACAGATAAATACTTTTTAAAAACATGGCAGTGGTATTTAAAAATAATACTCTTATAGCTTAAAAAAAAGTAATTTTTTTGTCTACTACCCAGTCTGTTTACAATTGTCATTGATTGTTTATAAAATACCTTTTTTTTTTTTTTTAGGGCTGCATGTGCAGCATATGGAAGTTCCCTGGCTAGGGTTTGAATTGGAGCTGCCACAGTCATAGCAATGCTGAATCCAGCCCCATCTGTGACCTATGCTGTACCTTGTGGCAACATATGATCCTTAACCCACTGAGCAAGCCCAGGGATCAGACCCACATCCTCAGGTCACTATGTTGGGTTTTTAACCTGCTGAGCTACAACAGGAACTCCTAGAAAATATTGTTTTAGAGTTGGCTTTTTATTTTTTATTTTTACGTATTTATTTTTTTAAGGCTGCACCCACAGCATATGGAAGTTCCCAGGCTAGGGGTTGAATCAGAGCTACGGCTGCTGGCCTACACTACAGCCACAGGAACGCAGGATCCGAGCTGTGTCTGCAACCTACACCACAGCTCATGACAACGCCGGATCCTTAACCCACTTAGCAAGGCCAGGGATCAAACTCGCATCCTCATGGATGCTAGCTGGGTTTGTTGACTGCTGAGCCATGAAGGGAACTCCTAGAGTTGGCTTTTTAAAAATCGGAATCCAAACAAGTTACTTGCATGATGTCTCTTTTAAGACATGCCATTTACTTGTTGAAAAACTATTATTTGTCCTATAGGATTTCTCATATTCAATATTTATTTGAATTTGTCCTCATGGTATCATTTAAGATAGTCCTTTATCCCCATTTTTCTTGTAATGATAGTTAGCTCTAGAAGCTGAATTAGATTCAGCTTTGATTTTGTCCTTGTTTTGTTTTTTGTTTTTGTTTTTCAGGAATAACACAAAGTGCTGTATGCTTACTATTACATCACTCAGGAGGCAAATAATGTCTAGTTATTTCTCCTTAGAATAATATATCAGGATTGTGTTTTTATGTCATTTGATATTCTTCTGCATCATTTTCAATGACTGCATTGCATTCTTTTGAATACCTGTTCTATAATGTCTCATATCTTATGGCTGGATGTTTAGGTCAGAGTCTTTTCCATTCACTATGCTAATTACTTAGTGGCTGTAATTATCAGAGACTTTTCAATTTAGGGAAATTCTCTTTTGTTATTTGTTTGGTAATTTCAATCCCTGATGTAATCAGGCGCAATTTCCTTTTGAAGAAATAGAACCCTACTCAAAGAAAGGTCAAGGAAGAAATACAACTACTTTTATTGGAACTCAGAAGATTTTAGGCAGCTTCTCTCTTCTCTGTGGGACCTCATGTGTGTCTTCTCTGTGTCTTTTTGCAGAGTTATCTCTTTTTGTACATTGCTTTTTTTCTGGATATTTATCTTCTTTCACGTGACCCTACCATGACACCTCAAAATGGAAGGCTTGAAGTCTGAATTGTTCTCGTCTGTGCCTTGTCATTAATCAACTCAGTCTAAATGCTCCAAATACAGATGCCTAGGAAAGGGAATCTTACTGGTCTTACTATGCCTAGGAGTGTGTTTAGACTTGGTCATGTGTTATTAATGTATACACTAGGTCCACCTTTTCAGCAGAGGCTATAGTGTTGAATTGTTTTCAGAATAAAAAGTTGAACACGTCTAAAGAGGCGCCTAACATAAATAACATCTTTATCGTATACACCAAATTCTTTTTTTTTTTTTTTTCCTTTTAGGGCCGCACTCATGAACATGGAGGTTCCCAGGCTGGGGGTCCAATTGGAGCTACAGCTGCTGGCCTATACCACAGCCCCAGCAATGTGGTATCGGAGCCACACGTGTGAACTGCACCACAGCTCACAGCAATGCCAGATCCTTAACCCACTGAATGAGGCCAAGGATCGAACCTGCAACCTCTTGGTTCCTAGTTGGATTGTTTCTATTACACCACAATGGGAACTCCTAAATTCTTACATATGTAAGATCCTACGCCAGAGCCACAGCAACTCAGGATACGAACCGCATCTGCGACCTACACCGCAGCTGAGAGCAACACTGTTACACAGCAACCTTAACCAGATCCTTAACCCGCTGAGCAAGGCCAGGGATCAAACCCGCAACCTCATGGTTCCTAGTTGGATTCATTAACCACTGAGCCACGATGGGAACTCCAACAATTTTTAGCTAACATACTTCTCTTAGGAAGAGCTTTCACTGTTTCCCCCTTTTCCTTTCTTTGATTCTTTTTCTTTCTTTTCTGTTTTGTTGTTGTAAACATCGCAGGTATTTCTCATGACGTTAGAGGGACTAATCACAACATTTTGAGACTCATTGCTATTGTCACATCTCTATAAACTGCCATTATACCAGGAGAATTTTTGCTTTCTAGCAAGCGTGTCATCTTTATGATATGTTTGCTCTTAAACTGAGACGTCTTATAGAATGTGATTGTTCTAGTATAAATTTAGATTAAAAAATCATACCACTCTAGGTATAGATCTAATCTAGAATCTTGATTAATTCTACTGTAATATACACTTTTCAGAAACTGGGGCAACTGTGTTAAAGAATTGCCATTTACACTAGGCAAGAAAGTAAACAGTAAGTGGAGAGTAGGGTAACAAACACTTATGGTATCAAAAAACAGCCGTGAAAAGGATCTGTCTTAATGTGCTAGCCCACTGCAGTTTAACATATTGCTTACAACCTTCACAATAGAATTTGAGTGACTTCAGTTACACATTCCAGGAGACTGGCAGTCTGTTACAATCAGAGTCTGAACTTCAGAGCAGGCTAATTTACAGCGATGGGATGAAGAAAGTTGTGGATTTGTATTACACACTCTCACCTGACACTGTATCTGATCCCTTGCCTGCTGATTGACATCTTGAATGAGCTCTTTGAAGCAAGTTCCAGCTTAATTAAAACGTTTGCTTGGTTAGCAGTGATCTGTGAAAGCCTGTGATAAATATTGAATCAGGTTCACCTGCTGGTTGCTGCGAGTGGATAAACAGCTGCTTTGTGCAGTTTAATCATGAAACTGTGGCAGTAGAGTACTACTGTTTGAATTTTTAAAAAAGAATAGCTGAAAAGGTATAGTTATGTCACTTTTGCTATCTTACTAGAGTGTGTGCTTCTGTGAGATTTTGCACAACAAGTATTCAGTACCTGTTTAGAGGGGTTGGACAACAGCAAAGGGTTGATAAAGAACAACAGCAAACCCTCTTTTTTAGGCCTCAAAGATTGTAGTATTACTCAATAGTCTTTGACTTTTTACCTCTAGATCTTTATGTGTATGATGTTTTGAAATTTAAAAAGGGCAGTATTTAGCTTTTTTGTCAAATTATGGTAGATTAAAATGACCCCGATAAAGCTGTTTTAGGGTTTAAGGTTATGAATTCCAGCTTCTCACAAATTTATCCTGCACTTTGTAGCAACTTGAAGAAACTTTGATTTTACTTTTTCATCTGTCAAATGGAGTTAGAAATAAGCATCAGTGAACTAAGTGTTTTTAAATTATATTAATATTATGTAATCAACAAACATTAAAAGAGAAATGAGGAGTTCCCATGTGTGGCGCAGTGGTTAACAAATCCGCCTAGGAACCATGAGGTTGCGGGTTCAATCCCTGGCTTTGCTCAGTGGGTTAAGGATCCGGCGTTGCCGTGAGCTGTGGTGTAGGTTGCAGACGCAGCTCAGATTCCGCATTGCTGTGGCTCTGGTGTAGGCCAGTGGCTAAAGCTCCGATTAGACCCCTAGCCTGGGAACCTCCATATGCCATGGGAGCAGCCCTAGAAAAGGCAAAAAGACAAAAATAAAAATAAAATAAAAGACAGAAGTGAAAATTTTGAAAAAAAAAAAAAAGAAATGAAATTATAAGCAGTAGAGGACCCTTTCTCAAATAATCTTCTTTGGACTATCAACTTGTTTATTCCTTTGCAGAAGTAATGCAACTGGCCAAGTTGGTTGTAAAAGAAAATGTTATTTCTACTTTATTTCCATTGTAAAGTCAGACATAAATTCTGGAATAAAACCCTCACCCAAATAAGTCATAATCTTCTTTGAGCACGTGATTAAAGTTATGGATTCACTTTCTAAAAATACATACAACATTGTAGTTTCTGGGTGATCTCAAACCCTCTCCATGGACCCTACATTAAGAACCTATTGCTTAATAATGTAGATTGAAAAATTTGGGTCAGGAGGGATTAAGATGAAAGTTATTCTGCTAGGTATTAAGCTGCTGAGGAGAAACCAGTGTATTTTCTATTTTAGGTTTCTTTGGAAGTACTTTTTAGCATTTTTCAGGTATATTGTCTATTACAGTCCTTAGCTCCAAAAATTATCTATTATAGTGGGGATTCTGATTTTCTTTTCTCACTCTCTCTCTCTCTTTTTTTTTTTTTTTTTTTTTTAGGGCCACACCCACGGCATATGGAGGTTCTTAGGCTAGGGGTGGAATTGAAGCCTAGTTGCTGGCCTACAACACAGCCACAGCAACACAGGATCTGAGCTGCGTCTGCAATCTATACCACAGCTCAGGGCAACGCCAGATCCTCAACCCGCTGAGCAAAGCTGAGGATGGAACCTGCATCCTTGAAAGCGTCCTTTCCACTAAACCATGGCGGGCACTCCTGATTCCTAACTTTCTGTCTGAAGTTTTTATTGTTTTATTCCTATCATCAAGTTGAAAGTTTATAGGGAGAATAGAATTTTATTTGTCATACTCAGTCTGCTCAATACTTTTTAAAAAATATTTACCTATGTTGATAAATGGAACTCTGTTCATATTTTTGATTATATATGGTATTCCCTTGGTTGACAGAACTCCGCAATTTATTTATCCGTAATTTTGCTGACGCATTTAGCTTATTTTCCTCACTATTAAAACAGTGCTGCAAAGAATATTCTTATTGTATGTCTTAATGTGCAAGAGTTTCTCTAGCATGTATGCCTAGCTGTGTCATGTTGGGTCAAAGGGTCTATATATCCTGATTTCACTAAATCAGCAATTGTTCTCCAAAGCGGATGTGCCCCTTTATTCTTGGATCAGCAGTATATGAAAGAGTTGCTTTATATCCTCTCTAACACCCAGTCTGTTGGATGTGAAATAGAATCTAATCATGGTTTTAATTTTCATTTTCCTAATTAGTAATGACACTGAGCATTAGGTTGCACATCTTTTCACATGTTTATTGGCTTTTTTGCTTTTCTCTCCTGTGATTTTCTTGTTCTTGGGTTCTTGTTCTCCTATTGGGTTTGTCTTTTTAAAATTAATTTGTTGTTAGGGAGTTCCCATCGTGGCTCAGCTGAAACGAATTTGACTAGCATCCATGAGGACGCAGGTTCAATCCCTGACCTCGCTCAGCAGGTTAAGGATCCAGCATTGCTGGGAGCTGTGGTGTAGGTTACAGATGCGGCTCAGATCCTAAGTTGCTGTGGCTGTGGTGTAGGCTGGCAGCTACAGCCTACAGCTGGCAGCTACAGCTCCGATTTAACCCCTAGCCTGAAAACCTCTATATGTCTTGGGTGGAGCCCTAAAAAGACAAATAAATAAATTAATAAATTAATTAATTTGTTGTATTTCTTTATATGTTATGAATACTGATCTTCAATTGGTTATATGCAGTGGAAATGTCTTCTGTAGTCTTTGCCTCCTTTTACCTCCTCCCCCTTCTTTAAAGGGAGTGTCTTTTTTTTTTTTTTTTTTTTTTTTTTTAACTGCCTCTTTAACTGTCCCACAGCACATGGAGATCCTGAGCCAGGGGTCAGACCCAAGCTGCAGTTACAACCTATGCCACAGCTTTGGCAGTGCAGGATCCTTAACCTACTCTGCCAGGCCAAGTGACAAACGTGTGTCCCAGTGCTGCAGAGGCACCACCAATCCCATTGTACCACAGCAGGAACTCAAAGAGAGTGTCTTTTGGAAGAGAAATTTACCTTTCTTTTTTTTTTTTTTGCCATGCCCAGGAAGTTTCAGGGTTAGGAATTGAACCTACACCACAGCAGTGACAACAATGGATCCTTAACCCGCTGAGCCACCAGGGAACTCTGAAATTTTACATTTTAATGAGATTATGTCTTCAGTCTTTTGTGCTTTTTGTGTATTGTTTGAGAAATCCTTCCCTATATAGGGACCATAAAGATATTTTTCTATGTAGGGACAGAGACTCTATGGCCCACAAAACCTAGAGTGCTAACTCTGGTTCTTTACAGAAAAAAATTGGTGACACTTTGTAGAACATTTAAAAAGTGAAGGCTTCTTTGTCAGTGGGATGAAGTAACCCTTGTCATTGTCTTCTTGACTTGATATATCAGGAATGCTAATGTTTCTTGAATGAATGAATGAATGAATGAGATAGCACATGTAAAGTGCTTAGCACAGGGACAGCCTTAATAAGTGGTAGTTATGAATAATTATTGTTATATGTTTGTCATTCACAACTACCATTAGCATAAAAAGATGATTTTTCTTTTTGTTCTTGAAATATAACAAATTGTCCTGTACTTTTAAAAACTAACTTTTTTATTTTGAGGTAATTTTTTGATATGTGAGGAACTTTAAATTGGGGCATCAATACAGCCCCTATCAGAAATATAAAATGTGGTACAGGGGTACAGTATTTGGTTTAGGGACATTAGTTACATTCCATCAATTTAAGAAAATTTAAGTTACAGTTAAATGCAAAACTCCATGCTCAATGAATGAGCTATATAAAGTAATGCAAGACATAGTTTCTGTCCTCAAGGAATTTGCAGTGTGGTTGAAAGACAAGGTGTGCACATATGGAAAAAGTATGTTACTATTTCATGGTCTTAGTTTTCCCTTTATTTCATACAAATAAGCTTCTTTATGGTCTCTTTTCCTCTCTACATCTTTATGTACTAATTTTTCATATTAAATATATCCTTTTATGTTTGCTTTCAGAATTCATAGACTCCTTTTAAATGCTCCTCCGAATTTGAATTCACAAAATATCTTCTTGCAATGTAATTTTTTCTAACTACTTTATTGTTTTCCATTTTTAAGCATATTTAGTTGTTTTCGGGTAAGATTGAAAAAAGCTATGAAACTTTAGAGGTTGATGTAGTATCTTAATTTCATAAATTTCTGAGTATAGCTTTGCAAAAGGAATAGTGTGGCAAGGATTCAGAAATTGTCCTTTCAAGATCAAATATTCTTTCTTCATCTTTTAAAACAATATAGTATATGTCTCTATATAGTATGACAAGAGAGGGAATAGACAAAAATTGTTAGACACAAAGAAATTTTTCCAAAATCCTTGGTTGCTGACCTTTTAAGAAAAGTTTTGGGTATTGTAGATTTGAAATGTATTTTTAAACAATTGACTCATTTAGGTGGAAATAATATAGCTGTCACATCCACATGTATTTCTTGTATTTCTCTTTAAATGAGAATAGATTTTTTTTTAACTGTTATTTGGGGTGTTTTCTTGCCTTTTGTTGAAATAAAAGAACTTTAGATAGTTTCAGCTTTAGGAAAAGGAGCCATCTCTTAAAGGGGTTTGGTTCTGCCATACAGTCTGTAGCTACTTACAGGTCTTAGAGATTACAAGTTTTAGGAGCCCATGTATTTTTATCTTTCTTGATGTTCACATATTTGGATTAGAGAGAATAGTTTTTCATTGATTCTCCAGTTTCCTAATACAATCTCTGCAAATTTAAAGAGCAGAAACAAAAGGAAAGCATCCCTATGAAAGATAAACCTGATCATTTGTTAGCAGGAGAAATACTTAATGAAAGGTATAGAGATATTTGCTTTTGTTCATCTATTATTTCTTTTCAGAGAGAGGCCAGAAAGTGTTAGCACTTTCTTGGATTGGACTTCCATAGTTGGAAGACAATTATGACTTCCTATAATTGCTGTTTTCAGGATTCTGTCTCTGGTTTTCTTACAGAATTGAAAGTTGCTGATTTTGATACAAATAATTCTCTTTTGTTATAAAATAAATGTCTTTTTGAAGCCTCTCTTCTATTGCCACATTCAGTTTTTTCCCATCTTCAAATATGATTATATCAAATCCTTTAAATGGAAACTTCATTAAAAGATCTTTTCTGAAGAAATAATTCCACTTTAATATCACAAATAAGAATCAACTTTCTTAATTTCCATCTTCTATTCTACTTGTCCAACCACCACTGAAAAACCATCTTCCTGAGGAGTCACCCTTGAATTCATAGATGGTATAACTACTTCAGAATACTTTAAGACTTAACAAACAAAAAACATTTTAAATATAAAATTAGCCATGGTTTATAGTTTTCTCAATTATGGAGTGAAAAACTAAGGTACCTAAATAAAGCTGCTCTAGTGGGAAAGAGTTTTTGAAACAAGTTCTTGATCTTTGGTTTTTGCTTAGTACGGTGACTAACCAGCATAATGTTTTAAGATAAGCAGATCCTTTTTTTAAAGTTATTAGTGTAAATACCCCTTGTAAAAATTAAAACATTTGAGTACAAAGCAGCAAGTTTTAAGACTGTTTGATAGCATCTCATTTATTTGGAAGAAAATATGGAAGATATATTTGTATGTAGGAAGGTCTGCAACTTATTTATGGTGGTGGTTGACTTACTCTCTACTTCCTGTAGCTTTTGACTTTTTTGTTAAGGAAACTATTGGAATTAAAATAAAAGGAGTAGGTGATAAAGCTTTATAGGGAATTCATGTTGAAAAGTGTTGTATTGAAAAGTGGATTTTCTGGGCCTTGAGAAAAGACCATTTTATTGGATTACTTTAATCTTGTATATAATATATCCATATAGTATATAACAGTTCATTGGACTATAGCATTTTAGTATTCAGAATGAATTTAACTGTATCATAGGGAAAAGATATAATTGAAAAGATTACAGATATGAAAAAAGTAAACTAATTCTGCTACCTAGAGTTACCTTAATTCTTTTACTGACTTAATTAATTAATATGATCAGTTCAAAGGCCAAAAAGGAATTCAGTCAGAAATGTCATGATATAATTTGCATTCCATTTTCTATGTGACCATAAATTGTTAGATATTGCAACCAGTGTAACATAAACCACATGTCAGCTGTTTCCTGCCTAGCTGTTGACAAGAGCTCCATTCATAACTCTTCTTTTTATCCTTTCAGTGAATAAGTAATTATTCAATATAGAAGGCAGGATATTTGGAACTGGCTATTTAATGTGGCAGCACTCTGTAATGAAATCTGCTGTTACTAGCAACCTGAGATGGGAATGTAACAATTCCAGCATGGCTGTAACTTTATCTGCTTTGACGGACTGTTTATTTGGCACATCAGTGAACCTTTTATCCCAGTGAGTGACAGCTCCAGAAGGGTCACATTTACATCCATTCTATCATGTATTGTAATATTTAATGGCGGACAAGGTTGAGCGAGACTGGGAGTAATTTGAACTTGCTTTTCCACCGAGTCGAGGCTAAAAGACAGCTTGATCCCCAGTATTGTGGTGTAACATGCTATGACTTAGCATTTGTTTATGAAGGCTAAGCTTACTGATTATAATTTTTTAAAAAATCTTCAGTCAAAGGGTATGTTTGTTCCGCTAAACAAAACCCCTCTAGTACAGATTCTCTTAAGCTACTAGGCTATTTAACTTTTTTCCTCATCAGTGACCATTCTTATAAACTAACCATTTCACGGTATTTCTCTTAAAGGAGGCTGCATTCTCTCTCATTTGTGTAAGTAGTTGAGGTTGAGAAGGGAATAGTTATTAAGAACCCATGGATTCTAATATATAGCATTTTTTTTTTATTTTTGAGAGTTTGGAGACAGGAGAGAACTAGGTAAATATTAGACTACTTCTGATGTTCCCTACGGTATATTTAAGAAGACATTTAGTGTAACTTTTAATTATGGAACTGAATTAAGAGTAGAATCGTCCAGGAAAGGCTATTCTGAATGATAATTTTACTGGTGTATTTACATTCCATGACAGGTAATTGTCTTTCAGATATACTTGTTCCACACAAGCAACCTGCCTTTATTATTAAATATTAATAATTTGCATTCATTTTCATACCTTTGCTAGAGTATAGTTTTCTCTTCTTGTTTTTTAATGATGCTTTAGATTCAACTTGATATCTGTTCTTTTCGTAAGCTATATTTAAAATGCTTATTAAAATATTGATATACTATAGGATGTTTGAAGGGACTGTGCTATGAACCAAGCTAGTACTATCAACTCTAAATGGTAATATTTTAAGTTCACGTGAAGCCTAAGCAAAAATGAAAATTGTCCTCCATTTTGTCTTATTTTTATAATTTGCGAAAGAGGAGAATTAAAATATACTTAAAACAGTTGAAATTTGAGAGTTGGAGTGGTTATGTTAGAAAACAGTGCAAATATGGAAACATAGTTTATAACTCTTAAGAGTGAAAGAGAATCAGTTTGAAATTGAATTTGTCGTGTTTTCTTTAATAGCAAGTTTTAGGTGATTTAACATCTTGAAATTCCTCTCCTCGTCAGTTGTGATTCACTGCTTCATAGGAGAGGTTTGATTCCAGGAGAGGTTTGATAGCAATTTTTATGGCAGTCCAGATACTAGTTATCTTTTCTTTCCTTTGTTACAGCCCCCTGGTCACTGTTCTAGGTGCTGTTGTTCCACTAAACAAGGGAAGAGTCAAGATTCTTCAGATACCACTAAGAAGGATCATGGAGGGAAATCCAAGATACCCAAAATATATTTTGGGACACGCACACACAAGCAGATTGCTCAGATTACTAGAGAGCTCCGGAGAACAGCATACTCAGGGGTCCCAATGACTATTCTCTCCAGCAGGGATCATACTTGTGTCCACCCTGAAGTAGTAGGCAACTTCAACAGAAAAGAAAATTGCATGGAATTACTGGATGGAAGAAATGTGAGTAAAGTTGATTTATTTCAAAGAAAAAAAATTAGGCTGAAAAAATTACAATGACTGATTTTTTAATATGTTCATTTTTATATTATATGTACATTTATAATGATAATCAAATAACTTATGAAAATCAAATTGATTGCTAGTGTTGATAATTACGAAAAATTTTTAACCATAAGAAATCTTTATTCAATTTTAAAATTATGGGTTTTGACCCGAAAGCTTGGCAATATTTAATTCCTTGAAAATTAATTTCCATTTTAGTCAAATGCCTTCTTTCTTTCTTTTAAATCTACCAAAAATAGTCAAACATGAATGTCACTTGAGAAGATAAAGACCTCTAAGTGATTTAGTCTAACTCGATCTAATTAATATATTTTACATATTGGAAAACTTTAAAATAAGGTGGTTTACAATGGCCCTCTCTCTGAGGAAATTAAAAACAATTTATTGAGAACTATAATGACTATACTGTCTCATAGTTCTGATTCTCTTTCAAAATTATATTATTCACTAAAGATAAGTTGTTGATGGTTTTGAAGTTTTCCAGGGACGTGTAGAACATGATGAATTTTGGCTAGTGGAAATAGAGACCTCTTTCTTGCTAAAGATATCTTTTTTTATAATATTTTGGCAGTATTAGTTCGGTAGTCTATACACTGGTTTGATAACTAGTTTACTCTAAAATTAAAGTTATAAATCTGGGAATTATACCCAGAAGTTATTGGTGAATCATAAATTGATAGTATATGACGTGACCAGTGACGTTTTAATGTTTTTTGAAAGTTGTTCTGTCTTTCACTAGCATTTTGTCAAACATGGTTCTACACAAAAGGCTAAGAACTGTAGCCCCTAGAGTTTCATTTAATTGATGTATCACGTCCTACCATATAATGTGAATAGATTGTTTTGTATTATGCTTTTCTTTCTTAGAGCTTTCTTTTATTAGATGGGAATTTATTCAGGCTTTATTTGGAGTTACTCAAAAGATTCTTCAATAGATAGTCAAACCTGAGAATATGAAGTGTAAGTACTAAGGGGCCTCAGTGGAAAAACTTAAGTGATTTGTTCAGAGCCAGGAAGAGAGTACAGAATTCCTGCATCAAAACCATTGTTGAAATTCTGTGATCAAATTTGTTTCTGTGTAAGTTTTCTTTAACTAACTGGGAGGAACTGTGAAATCTCATTACTCTGTATATTTAAGAAAGTTCTCCTCAAAGAGAGATGAAAATATTAAAAATCCAAGTGCTAAAAAAATAGTAAAATAGAGAAAAGACTGTTCATGATCAAACCCCATAAATTTTATACTTAAGTAGACTCCTTTCCATAAGTGCCTAACTGATCTACTAAATTCCTCAAATGCTTGAAATTTGCTTTTTGGCTGAAATGGCCTGTGCCAAAAAAGACCTAATGGCATTGTCATTATCTTTTTTACTCCTTGTTATTGAAAAAATTATTATATAATTTACTATGTATTTGTTATCCTGTTGGTAAAAACAATTACAAAATTTAAGATTGGGTATTGAAAGCAAGCATCTTATTTTATGTAATCCTCTAGAATCCTGCAGTGCTGGTTGTGTTTTTTGATTGACCTTTAGTCTCCTAAGTTTGAATCATGTAAACATAAAAATCCAATAGACGTGAATATTCAGAATTTTTCTTTGGCCTTTCGTTTCTATTTTAAAGCGATCCACTCCTTTTATTTTTTAATATGAGCAATATAAAAATTGAAGATATCTGCTGAGGTTGTTTGTCTTGACCTAATTCTGCCTCAGAACGCCTAGATCCATGAACATTCTTTTTCTTGTTCCAAAGCCCTCAGGGTAATTTGGTATTGTAATGAGGGCCAATTACAAAGTCACTAAAGGTGTCTGTGTTTACAGAGGCTGAATTGCCAAAGAGAAATGATAAATAGATAACTGACAGTTTGAGTGAAAAAGAGTTTAGAGTGTGATAACGCTTCAATTGACAGGCTCCCCTCAGGGTTATATTACGTTGCTAAAGTGGATGAGCTTTTCTGGTTTTGCTATCAGCCTGCACAGCAGTGTCATTCTAGGTGCCCTTAAAGTGTAAACTTTCTGATTTTTTGGCTTGATCCAAAGGCACATGTGTTTTTGTTCACTGTTTCTTTTATGCTCCTATGCTGGAAAAGCAATGCATTTATCTGCTAAAAGTTAAATTTTGTTTCAATTAAGAAAAAATAAGCTTAACTAGGCCTAGAAATAATTCTAAGGAGTTATTTTAGGTATGGAGGAATGTCTGTTTTTTGTTAAGGTGGGTTATAATAGTCCATAATAATAAACTTTGAAAGCACCTTAATGATCATTTTATACAAATAAAAGCTTTCAGAATAGTATGGAAGTTACTTGGAATGAAGAAATGTTGACTGTCATCTTATTAAACTCAGCCTGTGTCCAACTCAGTATGAAAGATACTTGGCACATCTCCACCTGCCTCTTGACCCCCCAATCATCGTATTTTAGAGCTAGAGGAAACCTTAGAAATGGTCAGAGGAATTTTAAAAGACTTCTAAATTCATCTACTCTTTTGATGCCTAAGTCACATGAGAAAAATGTGCCCTGAAGTTTGCCTGGTGTCGAACAACTAGTTAGAAAGAAAGGAAGCAAGTTTTCTACCATTGCTATTTTCACTGCACTAGAAAGAACCAGAAAAATAGGGCATCATGGTGTGGGGAAGCTCACACCACATGAAGGATAAAAAAGATTGGTAGAGATTACAAAAAGTAAGTGCAAATAATAGAAAAATGAAGCAAGTAAAGAATGTTAGGTGAGCCTTTTCTTCCTAATTTTTATTTTTAGTACCTTGGGGGACCAGTAAGCAGTTTCCATTAACATGGCTGTGTATAAAGTTTAAAGAGAAAAAACAGCAGTCTTCAGCTGATCATGTTTTGTCCCTGGAGTTGCAGACATTCTTTTTGTTTTTAAGTGAATTAATTTTTTTTTTTTTTTTTTTTTTTTGCTGATATTCTTTTAGAGGACATGACCTTTTTGTGTTTTACTCCATTTCTAAGCAATTTCTAGATACTTTTATGTATGTAATGATGGATGAATGTCTTAAAAACATAGATTTGCATTTTAGATAGTTCATAGATAAAAATACATACATAGGAGTTCCCTGGTGACCTAGGATCCAGTGTTGTCACCCCTGTGGCTCAGGTTACTGCTGTGGCGCAAGTTCGATCCCTGGCCTGGGAACTAATGTATGCTGTGGGTGTGGCCAAAAAAAAAAAAAGCATGTATACATATATGCACACCTTTTTTAACATAGATATGTACACATTACCACTTCACTGGTTAAGGATAGCAAACGGGAAAAGATGATAATTGAAAAAGAAAAGTAACATCATACCCATGGTTAGAGTCTCAAAATTATACAAAAGCATTAAATGAAAAGAGATCTGTCTTTCTAGCTCTTTGTGTCCCCTTCACCCTTTAAGGGAGCTATGGTAAAGTTCTGTGTGTATTCTTCTAAAACATCTAAAATATGTATTTCCTATAATATATGTGAATATATTCTTTTAAAAGCTTAAGTACATCAGCACATAAACAAATCTAACTCATTTTTTAAGGGCTATGTCTTTTGTATGAATTTGTCACAGTTTATTTAACATATCCCCTGTTAGTAAACATTTGGTTTATTTCTGATGGGGGGGCTATTAAATAATGCAGTATATATATATATATATATATATATATATATATATACATACATATATATATATATAAAATTACATTAATGGTGAAAATTGTATTTTGTAGTTACTGACAAATTTCCTGTGTCTATCTAATAGAAATAGAAGTTTATACTTCTACTAATTTTACAGACCTTTTAATAGGATATGAAACACCTTTGCTAGGACTGGATTTTATCAGACATCTTATTTTTTGATTGGCATACGTTTGTTACATTCTTTGCATGGTGGGATTTTAGATAATTTGGGTTTTTTTTTTTTTTGTACTCTTGTATTTTCCAAATATTTTCTAGTGAACACTCATTATTTTTTCATCTAGGACATCCCTCCTTCCCTCCCTCCTACACCTCCTTCTTCTTTTCTTCCTTCTTTTGTTCACTTGCTTATATTTGATTAAATAATTCTGTCTCAAGGGTCAACTTGCCAAGGCCCAAAAGGGTCCGCAGAGAAAAATCTCTCCCAGTCCTGTCCCCGAGTCACTGGGCTCTCATCTTTGAAAGCAACTGTTGACACCATTGCTCTTGTGTATCCTTCCAGAAATGTGTTTGCTTAATATCACTTTAATCAGAACAAAGCCACAGCAAACGTTTAAAAGAAAAAAGTTTCTCATGTTAATTTGGGGTATATAGAGCTATACTGATATGGAACTCTACCTGAGTTAACTAATACAGTTCTTTAAAATGGTTATGTTATAGATGTGGTATACTCTGTCTCTGTTAAATCTTGGTCTCGTGGCTTCAATGATGTTTCTAAAATTCTGAGTTAAACATGTTTTGTTTCTTCTGTTCCAGTATTGGTTCATATTTCCTCTGTGCATATTTGTTTTTAGGGAAAATCCTGCTATCTTTATCATGGTATTCATAAAATTAGTGATCAACGCACATTACAGACTCTCCACGGAATGTGCAAGGCCTGGGATATAGAAGAACTCGTCACCTTGGGGAAAAAAATAAAGGCATGTCCATATTACACAGCACGAGAACTAATGCAAGATGCTGACATAATATTTTGTCCCTACAACTATCTTCTAGATGTACAAATAAGGGAAAGTGTGAGTATATATGTAGAACTTTTTAACAAGAACTTTTTTCCTACTTATGGGGATATAAATGGTGAATCGAAAAGCCACATGTTTTAATGTCTTTTACTTTATTCTTTGCTGTCTATTTCGTTTATGTAAATGTATATAAATAGATTAGAGCGCTAAAAATATATTCCAGGGGGTATTAAAAAGAGAATTTTAGACATTGTCATTTAATCTCCAATGGTCTTTCAAGGATCTAGTACTGAAGTGGAATTTTTTTTTTTTTTTTCGTCTTTTTGCCATTTCATGGGCCGCACCCGTGGCATATGGAGGTTCCCAGGCTAGGGGTCGAATCAGAGCTGTAGCCGCCGGCCTACGCCACAGCCACAGCAACGCAGGATCCAAGCCGTGTCTGTGACCTACACCACAGCTCACGGCAATGCCAGATCCTTAACTCACTGAGCAAGACCAGGGATTGAACCTGCAACCTCATGGTTCCTAGTCGGATTCATTTCCGCTGTGCCACGGGAACTCCTTGAATAATTTACATTAGGAGGATATGCATACTATGTAAATTATGCTTTGTGAGCTTTGAATAAGTGAACTTTATTTTTGTTTTGTTTGTCTTTTTAGGGCTGCACCTGCCGCATATGGAGATTCTCAGGCTATGGGATGAATCAGAGTCCTAGCTGCTGTCCTACACCACAGCAATGTGGAATCTGAGCTGCATCTGCGGCCTACACCACAGCTCATGGCAATGCCAGATCCTTAACCCGAGTAAGTGAACTTTGAATACAGCATTTGTGGGGTTTGTTTGTTTGGTTTTTTTTTTTTTTTTGTCTCTTTGCCTTTTCTGGGGCCGCACCTGCGGCATATGAAGGTTCCCAGGCTAGGGGTCGAATCGGAGCTGTAGCCGCCAGCCTACGCCAGAGCCACAGCAACGCAGGATCCGAGCCACATCTGAAACCTACACCACAGCTCACAGCAATGCCAGATCCTTAACCCACTAAGCAAGGCCAGGGATCGAACCCGCAACCTCATGGTTTCTAGTCGGATTTGTTAACCACTGAGCCACAACGGGAACTCCAGCATTTGTGTTTATTTGCCTGGTTTTTAGAGACACTCTAGTTCTTATAAGACAAAAAGAGAATAACTTGACATATTCAATTGTTATTCCTCTCTTTAGATCTGACTGTACAGCTTGCATTAGCTTTCTGTTTCCATACGTTCAAAATGAATAGAAATTATGTTTAATACCCCCACTATCCTTTCTTATTTGGTTACCTTTCAGCTAGATCCCTTTCCTTTGAGCAACTGTATAATGTCAATATCAGGTCAGTTTTCCTAATGTTACTTTTATAACATCTTTCCACTGCTTAATACATTTCTTATATATCTCTTTGCTCATGGGATAAAGTCTGTATTTCTTAAGATTACTCCCAAGATGATCAGTAGGCTGACCTGACTCTACCTTTTCAGCCTTCTCTGCTACAGACTCTCAGACTGAACCCTTTGAAAAATTACCTCAATGTCCGCTGTGGATACCTTTTTCTCTCCTGTGTCTCTGCTTTTAATGACACCTGTATTGAATTACCCTACTCTCTCTTTGTTTATCCAATCCAAATCCTACTCATCTTTTATCCCTAGTATATTTCCTATTCTTCATGGTTCTTTTTCAGCCATCTACAACCCTCTGTATATTATTATTTTCCTCAGAAGAACTCAGTGGCAGTTGCTTTGTGACATTTTGTGTTAGGAGTCTTTCAATCTCAGTTGACACAAACCCAGCTTCAGTAGAGCTTAAGAAAAAAATACTTGGCTCTTTATTGTGATGGCTTTATAATCAGGCAAGTTCTTCCCAGTGGGAACAAAGATAACCATAAGCAGCTATCTTTTTTCCAGCTAGGTAATATGGAAAAAAGAATGTGATTTCATGTTAGACATCCATAATTACTCAGATCAGCCTAGCTTGCATCTTATGCCCATTCTGGAACCATTCCCTGTGACCCCAAAGGGGTGGAATATGTTATTTAATTGACAAGCCTGGGTTCTAAGTCTACCCATGTTATGAGAAGAATGATGTCCCTTGATTAACAAATTAACACACCTGCCAACAGCACATGGGCGTTGTAGAAGAGCAATTCTCGAAATGAAGGGTTGTGGGAAAGACTGAAATGAAACAGATACAAGCTATATTAGTGTGTTTTTGAGAGTCTTTTGAATCTTATGTTGTTATTTTAAAGGGCTTTTTATTCTGCTTTTTACATTATGTTGGAGATCTCTTCAGAGTGGGATTTTTATACCCCCTCGTATGGCCAGCTGAACCTTGGTCTTTGTTCCCTTAACACATTATTTTGGTTGACAGGTTTGCAAAGCATTTTGAAAGTGAAAAATGGAAAACTCTGTAATGAGCTGATATTTGGTTGGTCTAAGTGCTTTAAAAGTTTTAAGACCAAGAATCAATTGTTCATACAGTTAGACTTGAGATATTGACCTATAGTGGGAATGAAATATCTTATCTATTGCTGTTAAATTCATTTTGCTGAATGTTTTACAGGAAAACTCTTTTATCTTATAGATGGAAATCAATCTGAAAGAACAGGTTGTCATTTTAGATGAAGCTCACAACATTGAGGATTGTGCTCGGGAATCAGCAAGTTATAGTGTAACAGAAGTTCAGCTTCGGTTTGCTCGGGATGAACTAGATAGTATGGTCATCAATAATATCAGGAAGAAAGACCATGAACCCATACGAGCTGTGTGCTACAGCCTTATTAAGTAAGAACATTTGTTCTTCTGTGTCATTTGTGCTGCTTTTTTTTAATTAAAAACATGTTTTATTATGCCAGAATAGTTTATAATTAGTAAACTTTGACTGGGTTACTTGGGAAATGGATTGTACCTTACCAGTTAAACTTAAAGATAGGCTAGTCCAAACTTGTATCTTGTTTAAATGAATATAATGAACAATTGACTTTTTAAAATTGATAATTATGAATATTTTTCTTTTTTTTGGCCATACTGTGGTGTTCCGGAGTTCCTGGGCCAGGCATTGAACTTGCAGCACAGCAACAACATGAGCTGCAGCAGTGACAATGCTGGATCCTTAACCTGCTGAGCCACCAGGGAATGCCATGATAATTGTGAATCTTATTCCTAGTTTAACAGGATAATTTAATAGTCCCTTAGGATGTGTGTGGGATCATCAACTGTGAACATCAACTAAACATGGTTTTAATTAACACATTTTAAAAATTCTGGATCATGGCTTTCACATATTGCTTTATCCTACATTTTGCATATGATTCTGGTTTGATGAGTTTCATTTAACCGAAGATTTCAATGCTGTAAAATAATTTTAATAATTAATATTCATAATTTTTATTACAATTTACATGAAATATTTTCCATTTCATTAGACATTATATTGTAGATCTAAAATCTTTTTCCTGAGATAAAACCTCCCCTGACCTTATATCCATTCCATTTATTGCAGCATTTTTCTGTTCCCTTCACAGTATATTTTTTTAAAAATTTGAGTGTTATGTACCCATATGTTTCAACATGAGGTTTTTTTCCTGCCTTTTTTTTTTTTTAATTTTAGGGCCGCACTTGCGGCATATGGAAATTCCCAGGCTAGGGGTTGAATCGTGGCTGCAGCTGCCGACCTGCACCACAGCCACAGCAACACAGGATCCAAGCTGCGTCTGTGACCTACACCACAGTTCACAGCAACAGTGGATTCCTAACCAACTGAGTAGGGCGGGGGATTAACCTGAGTCCTCTTTTTTTTTTTTTTTTTTTTTTGCTTTTGAACTTGAGATTTTTTTTTAAAATTTTTTCATTGTAGTCAATTTACAATGTTCTGTCAATTGCTGCTGTACAGCAGAGTGGCCCAGTTATCTATATATATCCATTATTTTTATCACATTATTCTCTATCATGTTCCATCACAAGTGATTGGAACATGATAGAGAATCTTATTCCTAGTTTATACATATATAGTTCCCATTGCTTATCCACTTCAGATGCAATAGTTTACATCTGCTAACACAAACTCCCAGTCCATTCCACTTCCTCCCTCTCCCCTTGGCAACCACAATTCTGTTCTCCATGTCCATGAGTTTTTATCTGTTCTATAGATAGGTTCATTTGTGCCATATATTAGATTCCATATCACGACCTAGAAGGCTTTCTCAGTTTTTTTAAATTTTATTAAAATACAGTTGGTATTAGAATGGAAAGCTTTATCAGGTTTAAAAAAAAGTAGTTGCCTAGTATTCCATTGTATGGATGTGCAGTAATTTAACCAGGCTCTGATTAGTTGATATTGAGGTTGTTTATAATCTTTTGGATTACATTGCTGTAATGTGTAACTTTGAATATGTACCATTTCATATGACTAAGAGCATATCTATAGGAACATTTTTAGAAGTGGGGTTCTTGGGTCAAAGCATAGATCTACATGTTTTAATCGTTATTTCTAAAATTTACATAATAAGTGGGTGAGCGGAAAGACTAATTTATACTCCTATCAGAGTGGCTGTAAGTTGTTTTTTTCTAACCTGGTGAGTGAAAAGTGGTATCTCAGTGTGCTTTTCATTTACATTTCTCTTACGATGATGAAATTAAGCATCTTTAGGGGCAATTTATATTTCCTTTTCTTCCAACTCTATATTGACATCTCTGTCCTTTTCTTGTTCTTGTTATGGTTCTTTTGGGTACGGATTTGTAGATGTTCTTGGTAAATAAGCCTTTGCTCGTGATTAGAGTTGCAAACACCTTTTGCTCCATTTTGCCATAGCTTGTGTCTTTCCTTGAGGTATTTTTGCCATGTAGAAGTTTGTCATTTCTGTTTCACAGTACAATTTGTCAAAAGTTGTCTATAGGTGCTGATTATATTTCCTCACTTCCTGTTCTTTCCTAATCCATCCCAATAGTATTGCTGTCTGCATAATTCTACTGAAACTCTTTTTATCAGAATGATGCATAGATTGCCAAATGCAGAGGTTATTTTTCTGTTATCTACTTAGCCTCTCAGCAGTGTTGGGATGTTGACTGTCACCTCTATAAAAATTTTTTGTCTTCTATAAAATAGTAGAAAATATGCATATTGGTCTCCGTCCCCAGTTGCTGGCACAGAGTTCCTAAAACCTTTGTAATTTCCTAAATGATAAGTGCACTAAGAGCATCTTTTGTTCTACTATTTAGTTTTTTACTCCAGTTCTTGACAGAGCTTCCTTTTATTTATTATTATTATTATTATTATTTTTTTTTGTCTTTTTAGGGCCGCACCCATGGCATATGGAGGTTCCCAGGCTAGGTGTCCAGTCGGAACTGTAGCTGTGGCCTATGCTGGATCCTTAACCCACTGAGCAAGGCCAGGGGTTGAACCCATGTCCTCATGGTTGCTTGTGGGGGGTTGTTTACTGCTGAGCCACGAAGGGAACTCTCTGATGGAGCTTCCAAATCCCCTGGGGTTTCCTGGGTGGTAGGACTTTTTTTTTAATGAGGTGATACCTAGTGGGCTTCTGGAGGGTCTGGTCACTAGAAACACTACACCAAGTTTAGAAGCTTCAGAACTTTAGAACTTTCAGAAGCTTTAAGAACTTTCAGCCTCCCCTCACCTCGGGGAAGAAGAAAGGGGCTGAATATTGAGTTAATGTTCAATCATGTCTTTGTAATGAAGTCTTCCTAAAAATACCAAAAGGACAGGATTCAGAGAGCTTCCGTGTAGGTGTATACTTGGAGGGTGGTGCACGTCACCTTTGCAAAGACAGAAACTTCCATGCTCGAGACTCTTCTAGACGTCACCCTATATATCTCTCTCTCTAGCTCTTTATATCCTTTATTATATGAAAAACTGGTAAAAATGTGTCTCCTTGAGTTCTGTGAGCTGTGCTAGTAAAAGATCAAACCTGAGGAGGGGGTCGTGGGAAGCTCTGATTAGTAGCTGCTTGGTCAGAAGCCCAGATGACGATCGGGACTTTGACAGCTGGCGTCTGAGGTTAGGAGTGGGAAGGACAATCTTCTGAGACTGGGTGCTTAATTTGTGGGGTCTGTGCTGTATAACTCCAGTTCGTGTTAGAATTGAATTGAATTAATTATGGGACACCCATCTGGTGTCTTAGAGAACTGCTTGGTGTGGGAAAAAAAACCCACATGCATGTAGAGATCAGAGGCATTAGAAGTGAAGTGGGGAGAGGAGGGCAGACACGCAGGGGCGTTTTTCCCTAGGTGGCTTCTGTGACTTCTTCCGGTTTTCCTCCGTCTAGTCCATGCTTTCTCAGTTTCTTTTGATGGTTCTTATTTTGTTTCATGTCCAAATATTGAAGTGCCTCAGGGCTTGGTCTTGAGACCTAATTTCTTTTCTAGTTGTACACTTTCCTTCATACCATAACCCTTATAGCAGTGCTGGTGAGGCCTGATGCTGTGTCTATCTCAACCTCTCCCTAGAATGCTATTTTCACATATATACCCATCTACACTTTATGTGTCTCTTTGGATCTACAATTTCAACTTTTCAAAGCAAAATGCCTTTCGCTCCTTTACCTACCTCCCCCACCTGCCCTATCTTCCTTATCTAAGCTCTTAGTACCAACCAGTTCCTCAAATAAAAAATCTTAAGTGTTTTCCATCCTTGATTACTGCCTCATCTCATTCATTTCATCCAAAGTTCTATAAATGCCTCCCATGCAGTATATCCCCAACCCATCAATCTCATTCTGTCATCCCAGAATCATCTCTCAACTAGAACATTGTAACAGCCTCCGCATGTGTCTTTCCTTTCTTTCCTGCTATTCTTCTATAATCCATTCCAGTTTAGAAACTGGAATCATCTTTGAAACACTTAAAATAGATTTCCTCTCTCTCATTTAAAATCCTCCATTAAAAATCTTCCCACTGCACTCTGAATAGGATCCAGACTTCTTATCCTGTCTCAAGCGATCTGATTCCTGCTTATCGCTCCTCGCATTGCTCATGCCCTTATTCCTTTTTGTCCATTGTGTTGCAACTACATTGGCTTTCCTTCGGGGCTTTAAATAAGCAAAATGTATTGAATCATCTAAGAATCTTTGCACCAGGTCTTCCTTCTGCTTTTTCTGATCCTCCCATGACCGAACACTTTTTGTATTGACTTGTTAGAATAAATGTCACCTGAGGGAGAGCTCCCTTGACATTTAAAGTAGCAATTAGATTACATTAACCCAATTTATTTTCATTATATCACCAGCATTATCTGATATATTCTTGTTCACATATTTGTTTCTAAGTTTATTTTTGTCTCCCTTTAGTAGAATCTAATTTCTATGAGAATAAGGTCCTTGCCTATTTCATTCACTGCTATATTTCCACTACCCAGTATAGTTTCTGGCATAATACAGACCTTGAAGCACTCATTGAATATGTAGGGGTGTGTGTGTGTAATTAATACCTTTATATGTTTTCTAATAATTCTCTTTTTTGTGTTAATATATAATACCATTATTTCTTTATTAGGCTTTTATGTGCTTTTGGGATAAGCTCCTAAGGCTTGACTGTCAGTTGGAGAAACAGTCAAGTAAAGCAGTGTGAATCCACAAACACAGTTGGGAAGTCACATGCATGTTTCTCTTTTCTGTATAGATACTTACTTTTTAGCTGTATATTTACTTTGCAATACAAAACATGCATGCTACTTAAAAGATGTTTTAACCCACAATTATGTGCTAGGAACTTCAAGAAATACAGATCGGAGTATCCCATTTCTTTTTGTTCTGTTGAAGTTAAGGGTGATACTGGTTGATGGAATTGTTTTATTTTATTCCAGTTGGTTAGAAGTAAACTCTGAACATCTTATGGAAAGGGATTACGAATCATCCTGTAAAATATGGAGTGGAAGTGAGATGCTCTCAAATTTACACAAAATGGGTATCACCACTGCTACTTTTCCCATTTTGCAGGTAAGAATTTTTTTTTTCTACCCGTGAAATTCATTTAGTGAATTAGAAATGATTTAATAGTGAATCATTAATCCAGAGTTTTTAAAAAAGGTAACAATTTAATTGTTTTAAAATTTTATTTTGTAAGTTTGATCATCTTTAAATGATAGCATAAATTTTGGATGAAAAAGTAGCATTGTTAGTTTGAAGAAAATAATGCTTAAAGGAATTAGTTGCTTTGTTTAAAGCTAAAAGAAATCAATATTGGGAGTTCCCAGGTGGACTAGTGTGAGGACTTGTGCTTTCCCACTGTGGCCAGGGTTCAGTCCCTGGCCTATGAACTGAGATCCTACATCAAGCCTCTGCATGCTGCGGCCAAAAAAAAAGAGTATTTTTAGGTTGTAAATGAATTTTGTCAATTATAAAAGTTAAAAATTTAGAAAACAAAAAGATCAGAAATTCATGTATCATTCTCCTTAACTTAGAGGTTATAGTGCTGTGTATATAGCGATCATGGTGGGCTACGACATTGTGATCAAACTTTTGTGAATATGTACTTTTGTACATTTTTCTGGATAGAGACTTACATACTGTTCTCTAGAGTGTTTTTGCAGATGAGAATGTTTTTCTTTTCTCTTTTTGTTCTCATTTATTTATTCAGATTAATTGACTTTACTTAAAGCCGTTGTTTTAGGTTTATAGAAAAATTGAATGGAAAGAATTCTCGTTAAATGCCCCCTCCCCCGCCGCAGATACTGCAGATTCTCCTATTATTGACATCTTGCCATAATAGTACATTTATTACAGTTGAACCAATATTATTACATTATGTTTAACTAAGGCCATCCTTTATGTTAGGGTTCACTTTTTGCATTGTACAGTTCTACGAGTTTTGATGAAAACAGTCATGTATCGACCTTTATGTCATACAGACTACTTTCATTGCCTTAAAAATCTTCTGTGTTGCATTTATTCATCCCTTCAACACACCTTATTTCCTCTGATGAACCTCTGGCAACCACTGATTTATTTTGTTTTCTGACCTCTGCCTTTTTTTCAGAATGTCACATAGGTGTAATGACATAGCATGTGGTCTTTTCAGACTGTCTTCTTTCACTTAGCAATATGTACAGTTAAGATTCCTCCATGCTTTTTGTGGCTTGATAGCCCATTTCTTTTATGTACCATAGTTTGTCTGTCCATTTTCCCTGCTGAAGGACATATTGGTAGTTTCCAAATTTGGGCAATTGTGAATAAAGCTGCTATAAACATTTGTGTGCGTGTTTTTGTATGGATATACTTTCTTCTCATTTGGGTAAATAACTTAGGGGGAACACAATTATTGGATGATATAGTAAGACTATGTTTAGTTTTGCAAGAAACTACTAAACTATCTTCCAGAGTGGCTGTACCATTTTACATTCCAGCCAGTAGTGCTTGAGAATTCTTGTTGTTCCACACCCTTGCCAGCATTTGGTGTTGTTACTGTTTTGATTGTTACTTATTCTGATAGGTATGTCTTAGCATCTCGTTGTTGTTTTAATATACATTTCCCTGATGACATATGATGTGGAGCACCTTTTCACATGCTTATTTTCCCAAAGTATTTTATTTGGCAAGCTATCTCTTCACATATTTTGCCTACTTTTTAATTGGGTTGCTTGCTTATTGTTGAGTTCTAAGAGTTCTTGGTGAATTTCGTGTACAGGACCTTTACGCATGCAAGGTATGTGTATGCAGATACATTCTCACAGTCTGTGACTTGTTTTTTTAATTTACTAATGGAGTCTTTCACAGAGCGTAAGTTTTTAGTTTGAATAATGTTCACATTTCTTTAATGGTTCCTGCTTTTGGTGTTGCATCTAAAAACTCATCACCAAATCCAGTTATCCAGATTTCCTCCTATCTTTTCTTCTAGAAGTTTTATAGTTTTGCATTTTGCATTTAGATCTGTGGTCCATTTTGAGTTAATTTTTGTGATAGGTATAAGGTTTGTCTCTAGATTCATTTCTTTACATGTAGATGTCCAGTTAATCTTTCACCATTTGTTGAATAGACTATCCTTTCTCCATTGGATTATCTTTACTCCTTTGTTAAAAATCAGTTGATTGTATTTGACTGTATTTGTGTAAGTCCCTTTCTGTGTTCTCTATACTTTTCCATTGATGTGTTTGTCTGTTCCTTAATCAGTACCACACTGTCTTGATTATTGTATCTTTATAGTAAGTCTTGAAGTCGGGAAGTGTCAGTCCTCTGACTTTGTTCTTCAGCATTGTGTTGGCTATTGTGGGTCTTTTGTCTTCCTGTAGAAACTTTGGAATCAGCTTGTCAGTATCGCACCTTGTTAAAGAGAAAACTCTGAATACTAAAGCAATAAGAGATACTGTGAAAAATCTTATATTTGACAATAAAATATGTGCTCAGTGAAAATAAAATGGAGAAACAGTTAAGACATAAATTTCGATATCCAGTTACGCTGTGAAATAACACATGGGAAAACATACTTTCCTGTTTTCTCATTATGTTTACTCTTCCATCTGTATTAAAACTTATGAGCCACATAAAAACTGCCACAGCCACAGCAACATCGGATCCAAATGGCGTCTGCAACCTACACCACAGCTCATGGCAATGCCAGATCCTTAACCCACTGAGCAAGGCCAGGGATCGAACCCGCAACCTCATGGTTCCTCGTCAGATTCGTTTCCCCTGCGCCACGACGGGAACTCCTCTCTCTCTCTTTTTTTATGTCAGTAACTTTTATTTATTTTTTTTTAAAGATTTTTATTTTTTCTATTATGGTTGATTTAAGCGTTCTTGCTTTGAGTTGTTCTTTTAATTTGCTTGTCATGTTGTCATATTATTCTCAGCATCTGAGAACTCAGTAGAAATAATTCAACCATGTAAGTGGTCTATCAAATCTTTTAAGCTTCTTAAAAACTATTTGGTATATTTTTATTTAGTTCTTTGCTTTTGAAGGGCACTGAATAAAATCCTAATTGTCCAAAAAAGTAATAAACTTATTAAATGAGTAACATTTATTATTTAAATGTCTTTGAATAGAATTTGGGAATATATGGGAATTCAAAACATATTATTAGTACTTATGTATTAATAATGTTCAACTAAAATTTCAATGTATATTTCATTTGGATTTTATTGTAGTTTTAAGAATTTTGTTTTTCCCCTCTTTCCCTCCCCCTCAGTATACTTAATAGGGTAATTTCTTATAGGGACATTTATTTGCTATCCTTCAAAAAGAAGAAAAAGTCTCATCAATTCATGGTAAAGAAGAGGCAGTAGAAATACCTATTATTAGTGCTTCAACTCGAGTAATGCTCAAAGGACTTTTTATGGTACTTGACTATCTTTTTAGGCAAAATAGCAGGTAAGTGAAGATATCTGCTCTGTATTTTTCCTCTTAAAGTATTAGTCTTATTGGGTGCCAGCATGTACTTAATACCTACAATTTTGATGTGTGTACATGGGTAATCATAAACAAGTGGTATAAATACTGCTCTTGCTGGTACAGACTCAGTCAATTAATAATAATATTACTCTGTTAATGAAAATGAGTATTGTAGTCAGTAAATAAATACATTTAATTAATTCCACATTAAATTTATGGTCCTTCAGGACTAAATTTAAATTTTCTGTCAAGTATAATTTAGATGTTTCTCCCAGTGCCAGAAAGTCTGTTATTGCATAAAGCCTCTATTTAGTGAAATGTGGGAAATGAAAAGCAGTCAACTCCCCAAACACTGCTCCTTAAGTTATAGTACTACCTGCCTCCAGTATTTTTTTTTTTAGTGGGATTTTTAAATGGTAAAATATATATAATATGTAAAATTTACCATCTTAACCATTTTTAAGTGTACATTTTATTTTTTTGGTTTTTAATTTTTTTTTTTTTTTTCTTTTTATGGTCACACTTGCAGCATATGGAAGCTACAGGCTAAGGGTTGAATTGGAGCCATAGCTGCTAGCCTACGCCTCGGCCACAGCAGCACAGATCCAAGCCACATCTGCGACCTACACCATAGTTCATGGCAGTGCCAGATCCTTAACCCACTGAGTGAGGATGCATCAAACCTGCATCCTCATGGATACAACTGAGGCTGAGCCACAGTTACTGCCAAGCCACAATGGGAACTCCTAAGTGTACATTTTAATAGCATTAAGTATATTCACATTTTTGTGCAACTATCATCACTGTCAATTTCCAGAACTTTTTCATCATCTCAAACAGGAACCCTGTATTCATAAAACAGTATATTCTATTTCTCTCACCACAACCTTTAGTAACTGTGTCTTACTTTCACCTCTGTGCTTGCCCTTTCTGGATGTCTCATGTAAGTGGAATCATACAATACAATGTTTTCAAGATTAGTCCGTGTTGTAATGTGTCATCCTTTTTAATGGCTGAATAATATTCCATTGTGTGTATACACCACATTTTGTTTATCCATTTTTATATTGATGGCCATTTGGATTGTTTCTTTTGCCTCCTGTAACTTATGTTGCAGTGTACATTGATGTATAAGAATCTGGTTTGAGCTCCTGCTTTCAATTCTTTTTTTTTTTTGCCATTTCTTGGGCTGCTCCCATGGCATATGGAGGTTCCCAGGCTAGGGGTTGAATCGGAGCTGTAGCCATCGGCCTACGCCAGAGCCACAGCAACACAGGATCTGAGCCGAGTCTGCAACCTACACCACAGCTCACGACAATGCTGGATCCTTAACCCACTGAGCAAGGCCAGAGATCGAACCTGCAACCCCATGGTTCCTAGTCGGATTCTCTAACCACTGAGGCATGATGGGAACTCCCCTGCTTTCAATTCTCGTAGATACATATCTAGCAGTTGAATTGCAGGATCACATGGTAATGTTGTATTTAACTTTTTGAGGAACCAACATACTATTTTTCACAGCAACTGTACATTTTAGACTCCCATAATTATGTACAAGAGTTCCCAACTTCTCTCCATCTTTGTCATTTTCTCTTTTTTGTATACTAGCCATGCTAATGGGTATAAAGTGATATATTCTTATGATTTTGATTTACGTTTACATAATGGCTAGAGATGTTGAGCATCTTTTCATGTGCTTATTGTCCATTTGTATGTCTTTATTGGAGATGTGTCCACTCAAGTCCTTTGTCCATTTTTGAATTAGAGGGTTTTTTTTTATTGCTATTGTTACGTTGTAGGCATTATTCTGCGTGTTAATCCTGTATCAGATACATGCTTTACAAGTATTTTCTTCCATTCTGTGGGTTGTCTTTTCACTCTCTTTGTAGTATTCTTTGATGCACAAAAGTTTTTTTAATTTTATCGAAGTCCATTTTGTTGGTTTTTTTCTTTTGTTGATTGTGCTTTTGCATCCAGTAAATATGGTCAAATCTGATGTCATGAGGATTTCCCCTTGTGTTTTCTTCTAAGAGTTTTATAGTTTTTAAGCTCCCAGTGTTTTTATAAAATTCTTTCCATCTAGTACAGGGTTCCTGACTTGAACTTTGAGTTCTAATCTCTCCAAGGATAAGATTAACAGTCAGTATTATTTTGAGGACATGGCAGAGAATGCCACATTTTAGTCTGTTTGCGGCTAGGATTTATAGCCTCATTAAAAGAAATTAGGAGTCACCATTGCGACTCAGAGGTTAAGAATCCAACATAGTGTCCACGATGACGCGGGTTTGATCCCTGGCCTGATGTAGCAGGTTAAGGATCTTGTTAAGTTGCACGTAGGTTGCAGATGTGGCTTGGATCCAGTGTGGTGGTGGCTGTGGTGTAGGCCTGCAGCTGCGGCTCAGATTTGACCTCTAGCTCAGGAACTTCCATGTGCTGCAAGTCCAGCCATAAAAAGAAAAAAAAGAAGGAAATTATAAGCTGGATAGGCTCACAGAGATCATCTGGTTTAGTACTTTCACTGAAAATAGATGACTGCTATCCAGATTTTAAAGGAAGTTAAAAATTTTATAATCAGTTCCCTGAACTTTCAGTAAAAATTATCTTTCTATTTTCTCATGCAATAAAAAAGTGTAACCCACTTTTTAGTTTCTCTAACAGTAATACTGTTATCTATTTTATAACTAATGCTATAACATAGATTGCAAAGAGGTCTGGAGTAGGAGTGAGGAGGCCTGGATTTTAATTCTGGCTCTGCCATGATTTATGTAATGTTTGAACATAGGGATGGGAAGTGATAAAGGGTGGATAATTAGATGATATCTAATCTCTGTAAGAGGGGGTCGACTCTAAAGTTTAATGGCTTATTTTCTATCAGAATTACTGAATTTAATTAGTGGTAGGGGTTGTTGGCGGGGGACAGTTTTATCTAAAGTTTTGCCATCTAATTACCATTTTATTTTCATTTAGATTTGCAGATGATTATAAAGTTGCTATTCAACAGACTTACTCTTGGATAAACCAGCCAGATAGTTCAGATAAAAATGTGTTCTTTGTTCTACCAAAAAATAAGAAACGTTTACCACAGAAAACAGCAGTTCGTGTGCTGAATTTTTGGTGCTTAAATCCAGCTGTGGTAAGCTAATTGTGCTATAAAAAAATCCTGTCTTCTTGTCCAGTGACAACATTTAAACGAATGTGTTTGACTTTCTAAAGATGATTTCATGTATCTAATGTTGTTTCCTTTTAGGCCTTTTCAGACATTAATGGCAAGGTTTGGAACATTGTTTTGACATCTGGGACATTATCACCAATGAAATCCTTCTCATCAGAACTTGGTGTTACATTTACTATCCAGCTGGAGGCTAATCATGTCATTAATAACTCACAGGTTAGTTTTTTTTTTTTTTTTAAGGCTCTTATTAATCTTTTTACCTCAATATAGTTGTCTATAAACAAATTAAAAGGTACTTGAAGTACTAGCAAAAAAAAATCCTGATAGGAAATTTACCATTTCAGTTTTAGAATAAAAGAAAATTTGTCAGCAACTTCATAGTGTCAACAAAAGGAAATACCAATAAATAGCATTCTTTCAACCCACTGAGTAAAAATATACACTTTAGATACAAGACAGTATTGCAATTTCTCCCTTTAAATAAATAAACAATTTTTTTTTCTGTTTTTGTCTTTTTAGGGCCATACCTGTGGCATATGCAGGTTCCCAAGGCTAGGGGTTGAATTGGAGCTGCCACTGCCAGCCTGCGCCACAGCCACAGCAACGCAGGATCTGAGCCGAGTCTGTGACCTACACCACAGCTCACGACAATGCCAGATTCTTAACCCACTGAGCAAGGCCAGGGATCGAACCCGTGTCCTCATGGGTACTAGTCAGGTTCGTTAACTGCTGAGCCATGACGGGAATTCCAAATTTTAAATTTTCGTAATGAAAATTAAAAACAAAAAGTCAGCTTTCTTTAACCATAATTTCTAATTGTATAGTTATTTATGTGTTTGCCTTTTCCATTAGACCAGGCCTCATTCTTACTGGTACATCCCCATCCTTCCACTCCACCTAGATTAATACTTGATATTACTTAGCAAGTGTCTAGCACATGTCTGAATATCTGAAGTGAATTAGAAGTATTCTTGTGAGCCCTGTAACTGACAATTTTAATTTTTTATAACAATACTATATAATTGTTACTTTAGTTTTCCTCAGAATGTTTGAATTGTCATCTGTCAATCTGCCTTCTGTTTCTTTTTTTGGGGGGGTTGCACCCATGGCCTTTGGAAGTTCCGAGGCTAGGGGTCAAATTGGAGCTACAGCTGCCAGCCTACACCACAGCCACAGCAATGTGGGATCTGAGCCACATCTGTGACCTACACTACAGCTCACAGCAACCCTGGATCCTTAACCCACTGAGCAAGGCCAGGATTGAACCTGAGTCCTCATGGATACTAGGCAAGTTTGTTACCGTTGAGCCACAACAGGAACTCCTGTTTCTTTTTATGAAGTAATTTAAAGTGGTTAGCTGCATGCTTAATAATACCACCTGTGTGCCTACTACAATTCTAGTTCTTTATAAAGCTATAGTATTCAACCAGGGAGTATTCGTGGGAACTATTAGATTGAATGCTAAACTCCTATATAACTAAGAATTGTGCTTATCAAAATGCCAGCATGCTCCTGTTTAGAAACATTGCTACAAGTAAAAGGAAAAATAAATGTTCCACATTTTCAAGTTTTCCTTAGAGGGTCAAATATATATGAGAACATTCAGCATATATTTTCAGCATAGTTTGTAAATTGAACATGTATTTTCTTTTTAAAAATATTTATTTATTTTTTAGTTAAGTAATGAATTATTATTATTATTTTTTTTATTTTGTTGGCCACCTCATGGCACGTGGAGTTCCCAGGCCAGGGATCAGATCTGGGCCACAGTCATGACCTAAGCTATAGCCTCGGGACTGCTGGATCCTTAACCCATTCTGCTGGGCCAGGGATTGAATGGGCATCACGGTGCTCCTAAGACCCCTCTGATCCCATTGCGCCATAGCAGGAACTCTTAACATATATTCTCAACTTTCTGTTTTTATGAATTTGACTATTTTAAATACAAACTACTTCAGGTAAGTTGAATCACAAGGTGTTTTTTGATTGTTTCACAGATTATTTAGATCTGGGTGAATGTAGAGGAATTGCATATAATTGTAACATTTGGTGGGTCTGATTTTCTGTGACTGTGGATCTTTGAGCATCAGTGAATTTGTGAAACAGTCATTCCTGTCATAGTTAATTAAGTCTTAGACTTACCTATAACAGATCTCTATCATTTTGGATTCATTTCTGATTTATTCATTTGTTCTCATCATTCACCAAAATTAAATCTGTATAGAACTAATTAAAGGTAATATTTTTAAAAACCCAACAGTTTAAAAACAAATATTCTCTAAACTCGTTCCTTGATCTTTTGACATACATGTAATTAAAGCTCCCAACTAAATGGTAGTTTGCCTGCCTCATTTAAGCATAACTCTAATACTGACATATTTATTTTCTAGGTTTGGGTTGGCACCATTGGGTCAGGCCCCCAGGGTCGCAATCTCTGTGCCACCTTTCAGCACACAGAAACATTTGCGTTCCAGGATGAAGTGGGAGCACTTTTGTTATCTGTGTGTCAGACTGTGAGCCAAGGAATTTTGTGTTTCTTGCCATCTTACAAGGTAAGGGAATATTTACTATTTCTTTTGCTTTTAAAAAATCATATAAGATTACCACGATAAGCTTCCCAGGATCAGAAGTAAGATGGGAATGACAGTTTTCTAAACATCATATATATTTTACTTGTTTATCGATTACGATACCACCTGACTGTGCTATCACTGTTTTACTTGCAAGTCTATAAGACTAAAGGTCTTCAAGAAATGTTAGTTATGTAAGAGGGCTGTTTTCGTGTACGTGATATTTATTATTAGGGTGGCTGGATATTTTTATAGTTAAGGGGAAGAGAGCATTATTTTTCATTTTGATAAATTATGCTATTTGAATGTTCCAGTAATCTGAATCTAATGTAAGCCTTTCTTTGTTGCTCTTCTATTCTACTTCAGGTATTTGGCTGGAAAAAATTTTTTTGCTTTGTTTTTAAAGTTGCTCTGATTTTTAATAATTTCTTCAGTTCAAATAATTTATATAGTATATTTTAGTTCTCATATTATCAAAACATTAAAACCACATATAATTCCTGAGAGTGATATCATGCTTTATCAAAATATAAGTGAAATTCCAATGTAGAAGGGCAGCATTCCCCTTTTCTTTTTTCATAGGTAGTTAGTATCATAAGTCATATATTCGAATGGCAGTATTGATACTTTTGACTCTCCCACTGTCTTTCTATCTATATACATATTGCTGGGGCCTGAATGTGTCCCCCCCAAATTTCATATGTTAAAATCCTAATCCCTAAAGATGATGATGTTAGAAGTGGGGCCTTCAGGAGATGTTTAAGCCATGAGGGATCCTCATGAACAGGATTAGTGTCTTATAAGGGAGGTTCCACAGAGATTCCTTGTTCTTTCCATCATGTGAAGACACAGTAAGAAGGCACCAGCTACGAACTCTTCCTGGGCCCTCTCCAAACACAACCATGCTGGTACCTTGATTTTGGATTTTCCAGCCTCTAGAACTATAAGTTATAAATTTCTGTTGTTTATAAGCTCCCTGGTTTCTGGCATTTTTTTATAGCAGCTGGAATGAGCATAACACACATACTTTATTAGTCAAAGATCCAGTAAATTAGTTCTCCTGTAGATAAATTGAAATAATTAGTTTCAGAAGAAATTTAATCAGGTAGGTTGTTTTATTAAGAATATCTTAAAAAATGGACATAAACATATAAAAAATTCTTTTTTGTTAGGGCTGCCCCCACAGCATATGGAGGTTCCCAGGCTAGGGGTTGAATTGGAGCTGTAGCTGCTGGCCTACGCCACAGCCATGGTAATGCCAGATCCAAGCTGCATCTGCGACCTGTACCACAGCTCATGGAAATACTGGATTCTTAACCCATTGAGTGAGGCCAGGGATCAAACCTGTGTCCTCATGGATACTAGTCAGATTCATTTCCACTGAGCCAGGATGGGAACTCCTAAAAATTCTTCATACAAAGCAATATTTATTCTAGAGTATAAACATCTACACCAAAAGTTATGTTAAGAAAAACTAATAATTAAGCCTGAAGCTAAAGAAAAGCAAGATCTCAACACATGAAGAGAAAAAAAAAATTTTTTTTTTGGAAGAGAAAAGTTTTATATTTTCCAATTACAGTTAAAAAAATTAGCCAGGAAATGCCCAGTAGAGTAAATATATAATTTCGTTTTTTGTTAGGCTTCAAAGATATGGTGAAAATAATTTTTTGTATGATAGGAAATGGTTTGATACTTGTTTTTTTGGTCTTGTAGAGGAGAACCAAATCTAATTTAAAGTTATTTAAATGATATAATTGTCATTGAAAAAGTTACACTGGAAAGGAAAACAGTCTTTTGTTCAGCGTGTACCATACCTACTGGTACCTGTATTCTCAAATGATATAATTTTTATTAGTTAGTTTCAGTAGTTGAAAAAATATATTCTAATTATTAATGTGTTGAGATGACTTATATTGCCTGATAGAAGGAAAGTACTCTATAAATGGAATATCACCTCCTACTTCAGCTTATCCAAACTTCAGTTCCTCCTCAAAAAATATATATAATAAAAGAAGAATTCTTATGTGGCTTAGTAGGTTAAAGATCCAGCATTGTCACTGTTGTGGCTCAGCTTGCTGCTATGGCACAGGTTTGCTCCTTAGCCTGGAACTTCCACATGTGGGCACAACCAAAAAGAAAAGAAAAACAGCTATATGTAGAAAAAGAAATGCCAAGGGAATTAAAAGAGCACATGAGAAAAATTTAAATGTTACACTAAAAAATATCTACTTAACACAAGAGTGTGCAGTAATGGAGGAATGGGGGTGGGAGAGATACTATATAGAAAACAAATAGCAAAGTGGCAGATGTAAAAACTACCTTCTCAATAATTACGTTAAATGCAAATGGAGAAAACATTTTAGTTAAAAGGCAGAGATTAGCAGAATGGATTTTTATGTATTTATATTTATGTATTTATTTATTTATTTTTGTCTTTTTAAGGCCACACCCACGGCATATGGAGGTTCCCAAGCTAGGGGTCTAATCACAGCTATTGCTGCTGTCCTATGCCAGAGCCACAGCAATGCCAGATCCGAGCCACATCTGCAACCTACACCACAGCTCACGGCAACACCAGATCCTTAACCCACTGATGGAGACCAGGGATCAAACCCACAACCTCATGGTTCCTAGTTGGATTCATTTCCATTGCGCCATGATGGGAACTCCCTGGATTTTTTTTTTTTATGATCCAACTATATGCCATCTATAAAAGATACATTTTAAATTCAGAGATAACAAATTAAAAGTAAAAGGAATATCATTCATTCATAAAAAAGTATAAAGTATTGATTCATCTTACAACACAGATGAATTTTGAAAACATTATGCTAAATGAAGCCATACACGAAAGGCCACGTACTATATGATTCCGTTTATATGAAATGTCCAGAAAAGGAAAGTTCATAGAAGTAAAAAGGAGCTTAGTGGTTATGAAGGATTAAGGGAAGATAGGAATGGGAAGTGACTGCTACTGGATAAAAGGTTTCTTTTAGGAGTGAAGAGAACGTTCTGGAATTAGATAGTGGTGACAGTTGTACAACTTTGTAAATATACTAAAAACTTCTGAATTCTATACTTTAAAAGAATGAATTATGTGGTATATGAATTATATCTCAAACAAAATGTTTCTTTATAAAAACCGAAAAGAAGAAAACTATTTTGAGATTAAGAAAAAAATATTTTTAATAAAGAAGAAATAATCAGAGACTTCTGAATTTTCAAAAATTCAAGGTTTTGAAAAAATGTAACATGAATCAAAATGAGTAATTAGGAGGGATTATCTAAAAACTATCAATTAATAAAACTTTTCCCCTCTGTGCCAGAATATTGATTCTTCAGAAGCACTGCTTCTACTTTAAGCATATATATTTTTTAATTGTGAAGAGGTAATTGTTCTCAGTATTACACACCAAATTTTCAAAATTTCTTATGTCTTTAATCTCATATACCTCGATAAATAAATTTTAGTATGGTAATCACCTCCCACACAGGGGGGAAAAACCTATATATTGTGGATCTTTTTAGACCCATGTAATATAATTATATGATATGAAAATTCTATGCCAAAATAACACTTAAGTATGTGATGTTTATTATAATAAAACTTTAAAATTTTACTTAAATTTTCACATATTTAGAAAATATACTTTTATTATAAAGCCATGTCATTTTTAAAGATTTTTTTGTTGTAAGACAAGGTGAATATACACTAAAAATGTATTTATGGTAAAAAATCAATAGCAATGCTAGCAAAAATAACTTCTGAAGATGAGTATCAGGATCAATCCAGGGTATTACAGATTATCAGAAAGTAAAATTTACTTAGAAATATAAGATGCTTTTGGAGTTTCCCTTGTGGTGCAGTGGAAACAAACCTGACTAGTATCCATGAGGACACTGGTTCAATCCCTGGCCTTGCTCAGTGGGTCAGGGATCCAGCGATGCCATGAGCTGTGGTGTTGGTCACAGAAGCAGCTCGGATCCCATACTATTGTGGCTGTGGTGTAGGCCAACAGCTGCAGTTCTGATTCGACCCCTTGCCTGGGAACCTCCATATGCCGTGAGTGCGGCCCTAAAAAGACAAAAAAAAAAAAAAAAAAGATTGAACCAACACATTATATTAGCCTTTTGTCTGTACCATTGTCAATTCTTACACAGTACAATGACTAAAGTTATTAAATGTTATCATGTCATCTTTTTTTCATTTTGAAGGGGTTTTGACTTTGGGTTGTGCAAAAGGTATGAGAGCTTATGTTAGAATTTATTTTGGGGAGATTTGGGGCATACAAATTTAATTTTTAAGACAAACATTGTGGTGGCAAAAGGTTTTTCCCTGTTATGTCTAGATAATTGCAATTCATGATTTACTGAAAACTTTCACTGAGAGAAATAAAATGAATTTCCTTTTGTTATAAACTGCAACATTTGTGTAAGGATAAAAATCAGTAAATTGTCATTCTAGATCTTTCCCCCCACATTTCTTTCAGAGCCTTCTAAAGTTACTTAATATTGTAATAGTTTCAAGAAGAATACCATTCATCCACTATGGTAAATTTGATTTTGACTCCTATTGTCATTTAACTAGTGGCACCACTGCTTTAGAGCTCTCCAAGAGATCATTTTTATGGGTAGAAGAGTTTTTACACTCTTTTTATGGATAGAAAAGTTTCCATTAAATCATTTGGAAAAGAGACTCTCTGGTGCCACATAGCAACTTGGATCATTTTATTTGTACATTGTAGATTTTCTTTTACATCTTTATGAGTAAAAACCATTTTCCCTGAGGGAGCATTTTGCATTCAACACTGAATGTCAGATAAGGAATACAATGCAAATGTTTCTGTTCAGTCTCTGGTTATAATTTTTTTAAGTATTGTTTTATATTAAACTTGTATATTGAGAAATTTGTAGTGCCACTAGTTTGACATTTCTCATTTTTAAGCTATATTGCATTTAAAGGAGAAACCAAATTGTTCTCTGTAAAACGTTTTTCTTTTTCTTTCTTGCTTTTCCTTTCTCTCTTTTTCTTTCTCTCTTCCTTCCTTCCTTCCTTTTTTGATAGGTAAGTAGATTTATTGAGAGATTGTGGGCCATTTCAGAAGGCAAGACTGGCCTGAGAGATATACATTCCATAGATAGAATGCAGTCCATCTCAAAAAGTGAGGGAGCAGCCTCTTTTTTCTTATTTAGACACAACATTTCAGTAGAATATGTATTTGCCTTATTTTAAGTATTCACCCAAGCCGTTTAAGGAGCAGTTTTTCCACCATGTCATATAAAAGGAATCTTTGTGGTGTTGAAGCCTTTGGGATCATGATAGGGAGGTTATACATCTCTGAGAAATTAGGTGTAGTTCTTAAGAATTCTGCCCTTAAAATTAAACAACATTCATTCATTTGTTTATTCCTTCATTAATATATTCATTTGACAAACATGCATTGAGCACATACTACATTCTGGGTTAATATGTCAAATAACCTGGCTAAGGTCATATGTTTAATTAGTAAAAGTAATTGCTTTAGAACTCTTGAATTTCCAGTCTAATACTGTCTTCATAATATCATTCTGGAGTTTGATATATGAAATATAATTGATCTGATAAGTATTCATTTGAACTATTTTTATTTAGAATATGCGCATGTATACAAATACCTACATGTTGGTATATTTCAGTATTTATATTTGCTTTGCACATTTTGTTACCTTTAGGAAGACAGACATAAGAGCTACTCTGGGAGTTCCCATTGTGGTGCAGCGGAAATGAATCCAACTAGGAACCATGAGGTTGTGGGTTTGATCCCTGGCTTCACTCAGTGGGTTAAGGATCCAGTGTTGCCATGAGCTGTGTGTAGGTCGCAGACGTGGCTCGGATCTGGTGTTGCTGTGGCTGTGGTGTAGGCTGGCAGCTGTAGCTCCGATTAGACCTTTAGTCTGGGAACCTCCATATGCCTTGGGTGCAGCCCTAAAAAGACAAAAGATTAAAAAAAAAAAAAAAAAAAAAGCTGCTGTGACACTGCCTTAATGTGTATGTGATGAAATATTCTGAAAAATAGTGGCATAATTGAAAAGCAGCTATTTAAATAACCAGTTTTTTTTTTCTTAATTTTATTTTACATGCATGCATATAGTCATTTATATTCTTTGTCTATAATAACATGTATACATTTGTGCCACTTCTGGCTCCAAAACTTTACAAAAATATATTGGTTATGATTTTTTAAGTGAAAAATCTAGGGAGAATAAGACCAGGGAAGTTAAGATTAAACTAGAGTCAAGGATGGCCATCTTAGCTAGTTTGGCACATATTAAGGATCAAATAATAAGTTTAGAAGCTGAATTCATTCAAACTTCTTGGGTATCCCTCCTCCCCAACATTGGTTCTAAACTATATTTTTCTAAGGATAAAAGCATAGTTATGGAAAGCACTTTTGGGGTAGTAACAGAAAAAATGGTTAAATTTAACTTACAATTAATTTACTAAACATTTCCATGCTGAAGCAATTTATTTGAACTTGATATGGGTTAGACAAAGTTGGAGGCTCCAGGCATTTATCTTGGTTACAATCTTTAATGTCCATCTGTAGTCAATCTTTGTAACAGAGACCAGTGGATTTTTTTCTTTTTGGCTGACAGTTTCAGATTGGCAGTTTTTTGATTTGGATATCATCAGGTGGAAAATTACCTTGATGCAATGGTAACCTCCACATCGGCTTACCAAGCAGGCTATCCCAGAGGTACTAGGGACAGAGAAGCTGACAAATTAAGATGTTTGAATCACATAGAGTTTTTGTTGTTGTTGTTGTTGTTACTGGTTTTGTTTTGTTTTATTGTGCTTTTTAGGGCCATACCCACAGCACATGGAAGTTCCCAGGCTAGGGGTCAAATTGGAGCTGTAGCTGCCATCCTACACCAGAGCCACAGCAGCGTGGGATCCGAGCTACGTCTGCAGTCTACACCACAGCTCACAGCAATGCTGCATCCCCGACCCACTGAGTGAAGGCAGGGATCGAACCTGCATCCTCATGGATACCAGTCAGATCCGTTTCCACTGCGCTGCAATGGGAACTCCCTTGAATGTCATGATTTATTTAAGAAAATTTAAAACATACTCTTAGAAGTAAAAAGAAAGAGTTGAGTATAAGTTAACACATTTCGAATAGGGTACAAGAGGGTGGAAGAACCACATTACCTACATCCTGGGTGAAGCAGTGTTCACGTGTCTCCTCTTTCATTCTCTACCATATCAGCAGTCCTTGCTGATACTGTGGTTACAAAGACTAGAAAGGAATTTGAGCAACATGGCCCAGTAGATAGAAGGTGCTCAAGGCTAATGACACAACTTTATTAAGGAAAAGCTGTGCTTGGCCACAGCTGTAACCCACCAATTAGCCTGCTGAGCAACTATGGCTTTTATTTGCCTTTCTTGGGGAGAGGATACACGGGGCCAGGATGGGTGTCAACAACAGGTGGCTGAATTGAGATTTCATGAATATTGAGTGTTTCATGTGCCTCAATGAAAGGTTAGAGCCCATACCAGTGCCTTGGTATTTGCCTTGGTACAAAGTACGATTTCTGAGGAGTTTTTAGAAGTAACATCTGCTTCACTTACCTGGTTTAGATAGTGTTAGCTTGAAGATGGTGTAACTAGGAAGTCAAGGTAACATGACAGATCATGAGAGGAAAATAACAAGGAAAAGATTCTACAGATAGCAGCTTAATGGAGAAAAATCTATAGCTTATGTAGTTTTTTAAAAAATAGAGTTTGGGGGCTCCTGTTGTGGCTCAGTGGTAACCAACCTGACTAGCATCCGTGAAGACTTGGGTTCCATCCTTGCCCCTGTTCAGTGGGTTAAGGATCCAGTGTTGCTATGGTGTGTGTTGTAGTTGCGATTTGGATCTGGCATGGCTGTGGCCGGCAACTCCAATTCAACCCCTAGCCAGGCAACTTCTGTATGTCATGGATGCGGCCCTAAAAAAAAAAAAAAAAAAAAAAAAAAATGAGAGTTTATTTTTTAGAGCAGTTTTAGGATTGCACCAGAATTGAGTGGACAGTACAGAGAGCTTCTGTAGTAGTTCCACACATGCATAGCCTGTGACATTGTCAATATTCCTCACTAAAGTGCATTATTATACCGATGACCTTATGCTGCCGCATCATTGTCACCTAAAGTCCTTAGTTTAAATTAGGGTTTCTCTTGGTATTATATATTCTAAAATACTTATACAATGAGTTTGTATAAGTGTATAATGACATGTTTCCACCATTACAGTATCATACAGAGTAGTTAGTTACCCTGCCCAAAAAATGTTCTGTGCTCTGCCTATTCATTCTTACCTAACCCCCAACCCTTAGCAACCACTGGTCGTTTTACTGTCTTCGTAGTTTTGCCTTTTTCAGAATGTGATATAGTTGGCATCATAGCTTTCTCAGATTAGCTTCTTTCACTTAGTTGTATGATTTAAGTATCCTCCATGTCTTTTCATTGCTTGGTAGCTCCTTTCCTTTTGGCATGGAATACTTCTTCCATTGTCTGAATGTACCACAGTTAATTTATCCATTTGCCTACTGAAGATGAATAGAATTTTGGAATCTGGTTCTACAGTAATGTGAATTACATAACGCTACCGAACCCTACCCTTAATGGTTACGATGGCAGATTTTATGTTATGTATATTTTACCAAAATTTCAAAATTTATTTTCAAAAGTGGGTCTTATTTTAAGTCACTAGGTTTGTGGGTAATTTGTTAAGCAGCAGTAGTGTTCGTAGTGTTGTGTCTGCTTGAATCCACTCCCTGACTTTTTTGTTAGTGTAGAAATTTTATGCACTCCATCCAGCTCAAAAGTTTACTCTGTTAAACCATCTTTAACCCTCAGGCAAAAGTTTAGTCACTTTTTCCTCTGACTAGCTGTATATATCTATAATAGCACTTAACACATTGTATTTTAAGCATTTTTCTTTTGGGTCTTCTCCACTAGATTGTGAAGTGTTTTTTCCAAAGCATTTCACCGTCAAGTTTTATAGCAACAGGTTTACAGCAGATTCAGATGGGCAATATGTGGAGGTAGTAGCTTTTAGGTAACACTGTAGTAGTTTGTTTCTTCTTCATTTTCTTTTCTCAGTCTAGGTCTGCCTTAGATTCTAATAGTGCAGGTGCACTGACCTCATTCGGTTTACTTTAATTAGTTTTTTAACAGAGGGATAGAAAATGAGTTGCCTTCCCCCCTTCTTTTTCACACAGTAGTCAATCTACTCAGGTAAGAAATGAAACGTGAACGAATTTGTGTGAATAAATTTCTTTGTTCATTCAGATTTAAGCCGACACTTACTAAGCTAATACTTCTTGACTCTACAGTGGCAAAACTGGGCAAATATGTACATTTTAGTGAAATGGCTACATCAGACATTGATGAACCAACTATGTTGATCAACAGAAATTCAGAATTCATGTTTTAAAGAATTAAGAATTTGTTCCATGCATAAATAGTATTGGGTTCTTATTATTTTCTTTTCAAGAGATTTCAGTGAAATAGGTGAAGAAATGTATGAGTTATTTCTGAAATTTACTTTTATTGGAAAGTTTTTACCATGTAAGTATTCTGTATTTTTATTAAAATGTATCAATAAGTGACTCTCTAAATAAGCATATTAGTATCTATAGCACAGTTCTAACATTATCATAGTCCTCATTCTTGTAACAAATTTATGAGAGCGAATACTCCAAGTTAGATACTGTAGGACCTTTCATTTCCATGTGGATAGTCAACAACTATACGCAGTCTTACTTTCACTTTAGGACAGTATTCCTACGTATTATTCTTCCTACTCTATTACTGACTCCATGTATGTTCATTGAAATCTTGATCCTGAACTATAACCCAAGCCTCTCGAGATACCACCAGATAGCTAGACTATAGCATGTTGTCTCAATAGAAATTAATATTTCTGGTTTTCTCATATTATGTTTGAATACGGTTAAGAATTAAGGATATACCCATTTTTATTGAAGTTTAAAATGTTATGAAAATACACTACAATTATTTTTCATTTTTTATTACTACTTAAAAGGGACTGTATTATTCCTAACATATGCCACCAATGGGTACATATCACCTGAGTAAAAGAAGGTAGACATTTCTTAAATATTAGTGCCTCATGAAATGAATAGGAAGAATCATCGTCAGATGGAAAAATATGGCAGGTTTTACCTATGAAATAAATTATGTGAAAAAGATTACAAAAGATGGTAGTCTGTTTAGGCAGGCCTATTAAAAGCATTAAGACTTGAGTACTGGCTATTAAAGTGAGTAAATGGCAATATTATAAAGTTAAACACATGCCAAAAAACATTTTCCCGCGGACTGGGATTGTAACAATACCATTAATGAGGGCAAAGAGGTCTTAATGCAATTTGCACTTTCTAAAGTTTCAAAAAGAGGCTTTGAGTTAGTGCATTATTAATGCACTGAACATCTGGAACTGTGTAAAAGCCATAGACATTGAGCAAGCGCAGGATTTCCCCACTAGGTTGCATTGTAACTTACTGCCTCCCTAGTGAGATACTGGTTTTAAGAAGTTTGAAAAAGTAAAATGACAATATCCAGATAAGGCATAAACATTCCAAAGTGTCTTTTAATTTGTGAGATCTGACTCAAAAAAAAAGTTTCCAAAGTTACCAAATCCAAGTGATGTGAACATTAGTAGATTAAATTATCTGTATCACTGTTTGTAGGCTAGTCTCTCTGTGTGTGAATAGTATTTGCTCTTTATCAGCTACCTATTTTATAACAGAGATACCTCGCATTTTTCATACACACACACACACACACACACGTCTTAAAACCTGAGAGATGGTTCTGTGTCAGTATACTTTTCTCTAAGTTATTTGATTTTTAAGTGCCTAGTTAGGATACTTAAGAAAATTTAAAAAGTTGAAGTATGTGTGTATTTAGTTGTATGAATTTTATGGCACGGGGGAAGTACTTAAGATGTGTAGATGTGCAGTTTCCCTTTTCTTCATTTTTTAATTTTAATTTAATTTTGGGGGGAGGGTCTGCGGCAAGCACCGGCTTGATCTGAGATCTCAGTTCCCAGGCCAGGGGTTGAACCTGGGCCACAGTGATGAAAGCACCAAGTCCTAACCACTAGATTAGCAGGGACTTCCAGATGTGCATTTTGAGTGTCACTTTCAGTGAGAGTGATAAAGCTCTAGACCCCCCCCCCCTTTTTAACTTAAAACTGAAAATTAGCCAAAATACTCAGTATGTTTTTGCTGTAGAGCTACCACACTCTGGGTTTTCATGCAGCCCCTGTATAATCCTGCATAGAAGGCTTTTACGGTACTTAAAAAAAAACCTTCCCTGAAAAGATTAAAATGAACACATTCTTGTCTGTGGAAGTGTGGTCTCATAGTTACCAAATCCCCCTACCCCATTTTTATAGCGTTCCTTGTAGGCCCTTCCCTGAACTAAAATCTGGGTATATGCACCCAGGGGACATGCCATTTCCTCGTCAGCGCTTTTGTGTTGTGACTGAGTATCTCTCTGTAGTACCTCCAGTTTGGTATCGTGTTTACTTTCCAGCGTTCCCTCCCTAAACCTTTACCTCTCCATCTTTCTCTGAAGAAAGGAAAAAGGAAGGAAGGAAAGAAAGATAAAGAGAGAGAAACTCACCAACAGAAAATTCGAGTCTCTGAGCTTATGCCTTTTAAAGATCACAATCATCTTTATTGCTCTCTTTTATTCAGAACATTGGCCCTTGATTTTACAGGTGGTTGGGTTTTTTTGTTTTTGTTTTTGTTTTGCATACTTCTATGTGCCCAGGTACTGTTCTAAGTACTGGATCATCAGCAGTGAGCAAAACAAACAAAAATCATTGTTGTTATGGAGGTTTATCATCCAGGGGTGAGAAACAGAAAATAAACTGACTCACAGAAAGATACTAGTCTGTTAGATGGTGTCATAGACTGAATGTTTGTGTTCCCACCACCCACATATTCCTCTGTCGAAGCCCTAACCCCCAGTGTGGCTGTGATTGGAAGTGGGGTCTCTAGGGAAGTAATTAAGGTTAAATGAGGTCATAAGGATGGAGCGTTAATCTGACAGCATTAGTGTCCCTCTAAGAAGAGATACCTGAAATTTTAATCTCTCCCCCACAACATGAGCACAGAGGAAAAGTGGGCTTGAGGATTTGGCAAGATGGCCATCTGCAAACCTGGAAGAGAGTCTCACTAGGAACTGAGTCAGCCAGCTACTTGATCTTGGACCTTCCAGTGTCTAGAATTGTAAAAAATAAATTTATGTTTTTAAACCGCTAAATCTGTGATACATTTATCCAGCTTTATGGAGATAGTATTGACATATATGTAAGTTCAAGGTGTACAATGTGATGATTCGATACATATGTGTATTGTGAAATGATTTTTTTTTTTTTTAATGGCAGCCTGAGTGGACTAATATAGATAATGGTAAGTGTGTAGAAAAATAATGAAAGCAGGGAAAATGAGAATCCTGGGGGAGTGGAAAGAGGTGCTTTAGAATTTTATTTATTTATTTATTTATTGTCTTGTTGGGACCATACTCTCTGTCAGCATATGGAGGTTCCCAGGCTAGGGGTCGAAGCAGAGCTGTAGCTGCTGGCCTACACCACAGCCATAGAAACACAGGATCCGAGCCACGTCTGCGACCTATGCCACAGCTCACGGCAACACCAGATCCTTAACCCACTGAGTGAAGTCAGGGATCGAACCTGCATCCTCATGGATACTAGTTGGGTTTGTTAACCGCTGAGCCATGACGGGAACTCCTAGAATTTTAATTGAATAGTTCTCAAAGGCCTGCCAGAGAAGGTGACATTGAGTAAAAGCCTAAAAGGAGATGTGGAAACAAACTGTTCTAAACTGGAGGAAGAATATTCAGACACAGGGAACCTTGTGGTAGGAGAGTGGTTTGTTTGATCAACAAGATGTCTACCCTGGTTGAAGCAAAATAAGGGTGAGGTGAGCGATACAGAGAAGGAGCTGTGGTAAAATCATGCCACGGTAAGGATTTGGATTTTGTTCTAAATGCAGTAGGAAGCCATTGGAGACTTTAGATTTAATTTTTAAAGGATTGTGTTGGCTGCTATTTGAAAATGGGCTATAGAAAGCAAAAGGAGAAGCATCGTGATGCCATAGGAGTCCACTGTAATAACTCAGGTGAGAGACTCTGGTGGCTAGAACCACTAGTAGCAACGTTTGGAGTCTAGATTTCCTTTTAAAGTAGTGCTGGCAGGATTTGCGGATGGATTGAATGTGCACTGTGATAGAAAGGAAGTAAGGTTTTCTTGCTGGACTTTTTTCTTCATCTGTACTCTACTGCTCAATCTTATCTATGTTCATTCTTTTAGTTATATCTAGTTGTCTTGGCTTCCCAATTTATAATTCAGTTGTGACTTCTGAATACCACAATCAAAATAACAAACAGCTCTTCTGTGTCTGCTCTACTCTCGGTAATCTACTACCACACAGGTTCACTTCTGACATCCGATGCTTGGGTTTCCAGACATTAAGGACATCGCCTGAATGTCCTTTGGTTTGACCCAGTTATGACAATATCTACCTACATATAGCATCAGATACCAGAGGTTAAGGGCTCCATCCCACAAGACTGCTTCCCTTCGGACACCAATCTCATGTCCAGGTTATTACCTGTGGTGTCTGACCGACTGGCTGTAAATTGGAGATTCCCACAATTTCCTTATCAAATTTAATTATTAATTTGCTAGAGTAGTCCGCAGAACTCAGAGAAACATTGACTTACATTTACCAGGTTATTATAAAGGATAGTATAAAAGAGTCAGATGAAGTATATGGGGTGAGATCTGGAAGGTCCCAAGTACAGGACTTCTGTCTCCATGGAACTGGGGTGTACCAGTCTCTGGCATGTGGATGCATTCACCAACCCAGAAGCTCTCTGAGCTCCATACTTTTTGGTTTTTATGCAGCCTTCATTACATAGGCATGCTTGGTTAAATCACTGGCCATTGGCACTTAACTCAACCTCTAACCCCCTTTCCTGCCCCTGGAGGTTGGGAGTGGGGCTGAAAATTTCATACAGTTCATTCCTAAAAAGGGTTTCTGACTCTCTTCTAATGTGTGCTCTGTGTGTGTGTGCGCACGCTTCCCTATACCAACAAACAATTCTTGGATACCAAAAATTTAGTTCGCTTTTTTTTTGTTTTGTTTTGTTTTTCTTTTTAGGGCCACACCTGTAGCATATAGAAGTTCCCAGGCTGGGATCAAATCAGAGCTGTAGCCACTGGCCTTCGCCACAGCCACAGCAATGCCAGATCCCAGCCATGTCTGCAGCCTACACCACAGCTCATGGCAGTGCTGAATCCTTAACCCCCTGAGTGAGGCCAGGGATCAAACCCACAACCTCATGGATACTTGTCCAGTTTGTAACCCACTGAGCCACAATGGGAACACCCTTTTTTTAAAAATATGTATTATGATTTTTTTTACTGAGTCCTAACGCAAGAGATGGAATTAGATTCCACAGGTAGATGGCTCAGTCCCACAAGACCACCCTCCACTTCAGACACTAGTCATAGGCCCAGAGTGTTACCTATACTTCGGACAGACTGGCTATAAACCAGAGGTTCTCATGACCCACTCCTTGGGTTTGACAGATTGCTAGAACAGCTCATGGAACTAAGGAAAACTCATTTACTCCCTAGATTATCAATTTATTATAAAAAGATATTAAAGGATCTGAATTGGTAGGCAGATGGAGAGATGCATAGTTCTACATAGCTTGAGGTTTTCTGCAACAGAGGCTTCCATCCCTCTAGTTTTGTGATTGTCCCCATTGACAACTAGCCCCCATCCTGAGATCCTTTCTAAAAGTCACCTCATTAACCTAACAAAAAATGTCATTATTACTCTCCACGCTTAAGAAATGCTGAGGGTTTGGAGAGCTGTGAGCCAGGAATGGTGGATGAAGACCAAATATATAAGAGCAATATATTTTGGTTATCTGAATGACCAAATATATATTTTTCTTATAAATCACAATATCGCAGTTCCACTGGCAACTAGCCAATGTCCTCAGTTACCTGGGGCTGTCCAAAAGCCACCTAATTAACATATACTCAGGTGTGGCTGAAAGGGGCTTGCTATGAATAAATCATTTCACCTTATGGCTCTGGAACTCTTTCACGAACTGAGAACAAAAGATGTTCCTATAGCTGTTATTGCTCAGGAAATTCCAAGGGTTTTAGAAGGTCTGTGCTGGGAACAGGGACCAAGATCAAATATATATATATTTCTTATTATAAATCATAGCACCACACATTGCTGCATCAACATATCAATCTGAGCATCTCAAAGACAACAAAATTGTAATCTTTTCTCCCAATCTTGGTCCTTTTCCAGTGTTACCTTTATGAATTAATGGTACCATAATTTATATTTGGTCTAATCAGAAAACCAGGGGGCGTCTATGACCCTTCTCCCTTTCCTTTCTAACATAACACCTTATTCATGTTTAATTTTAAATATTATTATAATCTGTTTACTTTGCTTTCTCTACAGTATAACTTCAAAAAAATGAAATGATAAAATCACATGTAAATATAAAATGAGCACCTGTCATAAAATTTGTTCAATTTATTGATTAATGAGAAAATGAGTATGATAAAAAAAGCTGATTTGGGGAACATTTAAGGAGTTGTGTACCTATAGGCAATATAATAAAGGAATAGACTGTAAGATTGCTGGCCAGAGTATAAATCTAGTTAATGCACTGCAATTCAATAAACTGAACCTTTGGGGTTATCTTTTCACCTGGACAGAAATCATTTGCATTTTTACTGGATAAAAATACTTATGTTCAGAGGTAATTTCATTAAGTCTGGATCTTAATCAACAGTAAACAGTGAGTTTAATAAAGTGCATTTTCCTATGTAATCCTTGGATGGGCCTTCCCCGCCATATGATCCTCCAGTGCTGGATCCTTAACCCACTGAGGGAGGCCAGGGATCAAACCCGCATCCTCATGGATACTAGTCGTGTTCTTAGCCTGTTGAGCCACAATGGGAACTCCAAATTTGCAATTTTTTTTTATGGTCTTTTGTCTTTTTAGGGCCACACCCATGGCACATGGAGGTTCCCAGGCCAGAGGGAGAGTCTGAGCTACAGCTGCCAGACTACACCACAGCCACAGCAAATCGGGATGCAGGCCGAGTCTATGACCTACTCCGCAGCTCATAGCAATGCCAGATCCTTAACCCACTGAGCAAGGCCAGGGATCTAACCCATGGCTTCATGATACTAGTTGGATTTGTTAACCACTGAGCCACGACCAGAACTCCCTAGTTTTGCATAATTTTTGAACATTTTTTAATTCAAGCTACTTCTGTCTGGGTTTACTGTATTAGTAGCCTAAATGTACCCATTCTAACCCCTTCTCTAGCTCATCTGTATTAATTCCAGAGTAATATTGTTTAATCATTATGTTTTAATTATGAAATATAATGCATATGTAAGTGTATAAAACTAATATGTACATTTTAAAAAATGATAAAATGAACATCTAAGTATCTATCACCCATTTTAGGTAGCAGAACCTTACTCATATATTAGAGGCCCATATGTGCCCCTTCATAATCATATCCTCCCATCTCCAGAGATAATAATTTTACTTGTTTTTAAAAAAAATAGTGTGTATAATTATATATATTATATGCTCTTAAGTAATATAAGCTTTTGAACTTTATATAAATGAAATAATTTGTATGTTATTTATCTGTAACTTGCTTTTTTACCTCAGCATCTGTAGATTTGTGTTCATCCTGGTTGATACATATATTACTAACTTATTCATTTATACTATTGTAGAGTATTTGTTTTTGTGGGTATATTTATATTTTTTAGATATATAAAATGGTGATAAAATATACATAACATAAAACCTAACTTTTTTTTTTTTTTTGCCTTTTAGGGCCACATGTGCAGCATATGGAAATTCCCAGGCTAGGGGTCAAATTGGAACTGCAGCTATAGTTGCTGGCCACAGTCACAGACATAGCAACGCAGGATCCGAACTGCATGTTCGACCTATACCACAGCTGGTGGCAACACCTGATCCATAACCCAGAGCCAGGCCAGGGATCAAGCCTGCATCCTCTTGGGTACTAATCGGGTTCATTACCCCTGAGCCACAACAGGAACTCCCCTGTTTAACCATTTTTAAGTGTACAATTCAGTGTCATGAAATAAATTTACAGTATTGCACAACCATCACTACTGCCGATTTCCAAAACATTTTCACTATCGCAATCACCTATTATTCTCTATTCATTAAGCAATAATTCCTCATTCTCTCCCCGCCACCCACCCCCCAGACCCTGGCAACTTCTATTCTACTACTTTCTCTATAAATTGTCTATTTTAGGTACTTCATAAAAATGGAATCATACCATATTTGTCCTTTCATGTCTATCTTATTTCATTTACCATAATGTTTTCAGGGTTCATCCACATTGTACCATGTATCAGAATTTCATTCCTTTTGGTGGTTGAATATTATTTCATTGTATGTATTTACTGCTTTGTTTATCCATTCATCGTTGATGGTTTCTTGGGTTATTTCCACCTTTTTGCTGTTGTGAGTAATGCTGCTATGAACATTGATGTACAACTGTTTGAGTCCCTGCCTTTAGTTCTTTTGGTGATATACCTAGGAGTGGAATTTCTGAATCATATGCTAATTTTATGTTTATAAACTTTCGAGGAACTGCCAAACTGTTTTCCATAGTGGCTGTACCTTTTTGCATTTCTACCAGCAATGTGCAAGTATGCCAGTTTCTTCACATCCTTACCAACGCTTATTTTCTTACCAACACTTTTTTTTTTAATGATGATTTTTATTTTTTCCATTGTAGCTGGTTTACAGTGTTCCGTCAATTTTCTACTATACAGCAAGGTGACCTAGTCACCCATACATGTATACATTCTTTTTATCACATTATCCTCCATCATGCTCCATTATAAGTGACTAGATATAGTTCCCAGGGCTCTACAGTAGGATCCCATTGCTTATCCATTCCAAAGGCAATAGTTTGCATCTCTTAACCCCAAACTCCCAGTCTATCCCATTCCCTCCTCCTCCCCCTTCACAACCACAAGTCTGTTCTCCATTCCATGATTTTCTTTTCTGTGGAAAGATTCATTTGCGCCATATCTTAGATTCCAGATATAAGTGAAATCATATGGTATTTGTCTTTCTCTTTCTGACTTACTTCACTTAGTATGAGAGTCTCTAGTGCCATCCATGTTGCTGCAAATGGCATTATTTTGTTCTTTTTTACGGCTGAGTAGTATTCCATTGTGTATATATACCACATCTTCTTAATCCAATCATCTATCAACAGATATTTAGATTGTTTCCACATCTTGGCTACTGTGAATAGTGCTGCAATGAACATGCAGGTGCATGTGTCTTTTTCAAGGAAAGTTTTGTCCTGATATATGCCCAAGACTGGGATTTCTGGGTCATGTGGTAGTTCTATGCATAGTTTTCTAAGGTACCTCCATACTGTTTTCCATAGTGGTTGTACCAATTTACAGTCCTACCAACAGTGCAGGAGGGTTCCCTTTTCTCCACACCCCTTCCAACATTTGTTGTTTGTGGACTTATTAATGATGTCCATTCTGACTGGTGCGAGGTGGAACACTTGTTTTTTTGATAGTAACCATGCTAATGAGTGTGAGGTGATATCTCATAGTTTTGATTTGCATTTCCTAATGATTAATGAACTTGTGCGTCTTTCATGTGCTTATTAGCCATTTGTATATGTTTAGATAAATGTCTAGTCGAGTCCTTTGCCCATTTTTGAATTGAATTATGCATTTTTTGAGTTGCAGGAATTCTTTATGTATTTTGGATATTAATCTCTTACCCAGATAAATAGCTTGCAAATATCTTTTCCCATTCTGTGGATTACCTTTTTGCTTTCTTGATAGTATGTTTTGATAACATAAAAGTTTTTAAAATTTTGATATAGTCAATTTATCTGTATTTTTCTTTTTTCACCTGGGCTTTTGGTTTTATATCTAAGAAACCATTGCCAAATTCAATATCCTGAATATTTTGCCCTTTGTTTTTTTCAAATAGTTTTATAGATTAGGTCTTATTCTTAACTTTTTGTAAATTTATTTTTCATTTGTATATGGTATAGGCAAAATTTAACTTGATTTTTTTCATCTGTGCCTATCCAATTTTCTCAGGAACATTTGTGGAATGACTTTTTCCCCCGTTGAATGGTCTTGGCACTGTGGTTGAAAATAAGTTGGCCATATATGCAAGGGTTTATTTCTGAGATCTCTATTCTGTTCCACTTATCTATATATCTGTCTTTATGCCAGTAGCATACTGTTTACTGTGATAGTAAGTTTTGAAATTTGGAAGTGTGAGTTTTCCACTTTGTTCTTTTTCTTTCAAGATTGTTTTGGCTATTTGGGATGCCTTTTGATTCTATATGGATTTTAAGATATGTTTTTCTTGTTCTGCAAAAAAAAATAAAAGTTGAGATTTTGGTAAGGATTGCACTGAATCTATAAATTGCTTTGGGTAGTATTGTCATATTAATGATATTAAGTCTCTTAGTCTAGAATATTGGATGTCTTTCCATTTATTCTTGTTTCCTTTCCATTTATTCATATTTCTTTAATTTCTCTTAATTTTGTTGGTTCAGTGTATAAGTCTTTCACTCTTTGGTTAAATATATTCCCCAGTATTTTATTCTTTTATTTTTTTTAGGGCTGCACTTGCAGCATATGGAAGTTTGCAGGCTAGGGGTCGAATTGGAGCTGTAGCTGCCCGTCTATACCATAGCCACAGCAATGCCAGATCTGAGCCACCTCTTCAACCTATATCACTGTTCATGGCAATGCCAGATCCTTAATCCACTGAGTGAGGACAGGGATCAAACCTGTGTCCTCATGGATGCTAGTCAGGTTTGTTATTTCTGAAACCACAATGGGAACTCCATTCAGTAATTTTTTTTTTTTTTTTTGATGATACTGTGAATGGAATTGTTTTCATAGAAATTTCCTTTTATGATTGTTCATTGTTAATATATATATATATATATATATGAAACTGGGGAGTTCCCATCGTGGCACAGCAGAAACGAATCCGACTAGGAGCCATGAGGTTGTAGGTTCAATCCCTGGCCTTGCTCAGTGGGTTAAGGATCTGGCGTTGCTGTGAGCTGTGGTGTAGGTCCAGACACAGCGCAGATCTGTGTTGCTGTGGCTGTGGTGTAGGCCAGCAGCTGCAGCTCCAATTATACCCCTAGCCTGGGAACCTCCATATGCTGCAGGTGCAGCCCTAAAAAGCAAAACAAAGACCAAAAAAAGAAAAAAAGAAAAAGAAATGAAACCAATTTTTGTGTGTTGATTTTGTATCGTGTAATTTTGCTGATTTCATTTATTAGCTCTGATAAAGGGTTTTTTTTTGGTTTGTTTTCCCTAAGTCAGTTGAGCTAAAGATTTGTCAGTTTTGTTGATCTTCTCCAAAGAACCAACTTTCATTTCTCTATTTTTTCTATTCTCTGTTTTATTTATTTCTGCTCCAATCTTTATTTTTTTCTTTTCTTCTGCTAGTTCTTGGCTTAAAATTTGCTCTATTGCAAAATATACAGTTAGGTATTAATCTGAGATCTTTTTAATGTATGCATTTATAACTAAAATAGCTTTCAAAGCACTGCTTCACTTTATCTCATAAGTTACAGTGTGTTTGTATTTTTGTTTTCATATGCCTCAAAATATTTTCTATTTTTTCTTGTGATTTCAAGTTTGATTCAGTGGTTGTTTAAAGAGTGTGTTGTTTACATTTTATAGCACAGGGAGTTATAGCCATTATCTTGTAATAACTTATAGTGGAATATAATCTGTAAAAATCCTGAATCAGTATGCTCTACGCCTGAAAATAATATAATATTGTAACCCAGCTATGCTTAAAATAAAGAGTATGTTGTTTAATTTTCATTTAAGTGTGAATTTTCCAGTTTTCCTTCTGTTATTGATTTCCATTCCATTTTATTGTAGTCAGAAAAACTACTCATTTCTTTTAAAATTTATTATGGCTTTTATTGTGGCCTAACCCATGGTCCATCCTAGAGGATGTTTTATACACACTTGAGAAGAATGCGTATCTTACTTTGTTAGTTGTAATGTTCTATATTGTCTGTTAGGTGTAATTAGCTTAATGGTGTTTTACAAGTCCTCTTTTCCTTATTGAATTTCTGTTTTGTTCATTATTGAAATTGGGATATTAAAGTTTCCTACTATTATTATAGAACCATCTGTTTCTCCTTTCTAGTCTGTCTTGTTGTTGTTGTTGTTGTTGTTTTGTTTGGGGCCGCATCTGCAGTGTGTGGAAGTTCCCAGGCTAAGGGTCGAATCAGAGCTGCCATTGCCGCCTATGCCATAGCCACAGCAATGTGGGATCTGAGCCGCATCTGCAGGTTATGCCACAGCTTGTGGCAATGCCAGATCTTTGACTGAGTGAGGCCAGGGATCAAACCCAAGACTTCATGGATACTAGTCAAGTTCTTAACATGCTGAGCCACAATGGGAACTCCTCTAACAGTTTTTGACTCAGAGTTCATGTTTTATGGCTTTGTGTTACTGCTTAGTATCTTTTTATTTCAACTGCAGGATTCCTCATAGCATTTCTTATAAGGCCTCCTCGTGGTGGTAAACTCCCCAAGCTTTCCTTGTTCTGGAAAAGTGTTTATTTCTCCTCCTCTCCCTGTCTCCCCAGCCCCTTTTTTCCTCCTCTCCATCTTTCCCTTATTATTTTTTTTTTTTCCTTTTTTGGCCACACCTGTTCCTGGCCAGGGATCAAATCTGAACCACAGCTGCAGCAGTGTCAGATCCTAAACCCACTACATGGACTGGGATCAAACCCACAACACCACAGAGACAACACTGGATCATTAACCCACTGTACCACAGCAGGAACTTCTCATATTTGAGGGCAGTTTTACTGGACATAGTGTTCTTGATTGGTAGACTTTTTTTTTTCTTTCAACACTTCAAATATATCATCCCACTCCTTTCTTGCTTTGCTCTTGCTGTTTTCAAAATCCTCTGTCCTTGATTTTTGTTAGTTTGTTTATAATGTGTCTTAGTGTGACCTTCTTTGGATTCACCCTCTTTGTGTTTATTGGCTTCTTGAATCTGGATGTCCATTTTCTCCTCTCTGTACCTTCCCCCCACCCCAATCTGGGAAATTTTTAGCCACTATTTTTTTAGGGCGGCAGGTGTGGCATCTGGAAGTTCTTAGGCCAGGGGTCCAATCAGAGCTGCAGCTTCCAGCCTACACCACAGCCACAGCAATGCCACATCTGAACCACATCTGAGACCTATATCACAGCTCACGGCAATGCCAGATCCTTAACCCACTGAGCTGAGCCAGGGATTGATCTCACATACTTCGTGGATACTTTTCTGCTGAGCCACAAAGGGGAACTCCACTAATTCTTTAAATAAAGATTGTACCTCCTTCTCACTTTTTTAACCTTCTGATGCTCATATATGTGTTTGTCTGCTTGAGGGTGTCCTATAAATCCCACAGGATTTCTTTGCTTATTTTCATTCTTTTTTGTTTATACTGTCTGACTGTGTAAGTTCAAATGACCTGTGTTTGAGTTCACTGATTCTTTATTTTGATTGACCGTTTCTGATATTGAACCCCTCTAGTGAATTTTCTGTTTCAATTATTGTATTCTTCAGCTTCAAAATTTCTTTGGTTCTGTTTTACATTATCTGTATCTTTTTTTTTTTTTTTAATTCTCACTTTGTTCATTTTCTTGAGCTTGTTCAGCATCTTTATGATGATTATTTTAAATTCTTTGTCAGGTAATTAGTATACCTCCATTTCTTTATGATTGATTCCTGGCGTTTATTTTGTTCCTTTGATTGGGCCATTTCTCCTGTTTCTTCACATTCCATGTAACTTTGAGTTTGTATCTACCCACTTGAAAAAGCAGCCACCTCTCCCAGTCGTTTATAGACTGGCTTTGTACAGGAAAAGAACTTCATCAATTAGCTCAGCTATAGATTCTGGGGACCCCTCAAACCTTTTCTGTGGGTGTGCCTTCTCTTGACTTGTGTGTAGATTCCTGATTAAAAAGATTTTCTAGTTTCTTTTTTTTAAGAGCTCATAATTTTTTGTTCCCTCTGACTTTTTCTGTGGTACTCTGAGCTCTGTGGAGCTGCTGCTAGGCATCCAGCTCTGTTTTGTTCTCTGCACGTCTTTAGAAGATGCCAGGTCCCATCAACTCTTTGAGTTGGGCAAGACAGAAACCAGTCCCTCAGACAGCCCCCCTAAAAGCTGGAATGTTGTATGTACTCACTCTTTGCTTCTTCACATTCAGGATCAAGGCCACCAAGCTGTATTGGTCTCTCTCTGCTAGTTCTCTGGAGTAGCTGCAAGCTGCTCAGCTCTCTTTTGTTCTCAGTGGCCCCCAGGCATCTAGAATATGCTGGATCTTTTCAGTACTTTGAAATGCGTGGCATAGAAACCAAACCCTCAGGCAGCTTCTTGCCTGAACATTGGACATGTGGTCCAATAATTTCCCTCCTCAGGGAGAAACTGGGAGTTGGGGGGTTTATCACAGTAGTTAAGCACTAAGCCAGGGGAAGAGACTACAGCAAGTGAGTGCATGCCAGTCTAAACCTTTGCCTTTGTACTCAGTAGCCCCCAACCTGGCACCGTTTCCTGTCAGTGCATAGATTCAGGCAAGACAGAAACCACTTCCCTGAGCAGCCTCCCTAAAAGTCTACACATTAGACACATGTTTTAGTCTTCTTTTAACTCCCTCAGGGGGAAGTCTGGAGTTGGAAGTTTTCTTCCAGTTGCAACATGCTAAACTAAGGGGAGGGACAGAGGCAAAAGTTATGCCGCAGATTTTCCTCCCATCCTCAGTGCAGCTGGTTTCATGTTCATCTGGGAGGTAGGAACCTCTTAACTGTTCCCTGGATTTCTCACAACCGTAATTGTTGTCTTTGTGTTGTTGTTGAATCAGTGTTCCCATGGAGGCAAGGAGAATCTGTTGACTCACCCCTTATTGAATTTGTTTTTATTTTATTTTATGGCTGCACCCACGGCGTATAGACGTTCCCAGGCCAGGGATTGAATCTGAGCCACAGCTGGACCTATGCCACAGCTACAGCGACGCCAGATCCTTTAACCCACTGTACCAGGCTGGGAATCAAACCCGTACCTCTGCAGTGACCCAAGCCACTGCATATGGATTCTTAATCCACTGCATGATGGCGGGAACTACCTCTTGTTGAATTTTTTTTTTTAGGGCCGCACTTGTGGCATATGGAGGTTCCCAGGCTAGGGGTCGAATTGGAGCTGTAGCCACTGGCCTACACCACAGCCGCAGCAACGCCAGATCTGAGCAGCATCTGCGACCTAACACCATAGCTCACTGCAACGCCGGATCCTTACCCCACTCAGCAAGGCCGGGGATCAAACCCGCAACCTCATGGTTCCTAGTCGGGTTCATTAACCACGACAGGAACTCCCCTTATTGAATTTTTAAGTGGAGATGTGAGTAGATGAAGTGCTAAGATTTGTATTTTGAAAATATTGCTCTGGGTAAAATGTTAAAGACCTACAAGTGATAGATAAGAGACAGGATAATATAATTAAGAAACTTTTGGAGAGTCCTTCAAGAGCTTGTGATAGCTTGGATTGAACTGGTGGCTTAGGATATGGAGAGATATTTGGAAGACAGAAATTAACAAGGCTTGGTAATGGATTAAATATGAGGTAAAAGATTGAGTATTGATGATGGGGATGATGGGGAGAGCATATTAATAAGGTTGACTCAGTGTTCAAGACAACTCTGTATGGTGATAGCTTTCTGTTAATAATAAACACTGGAATATTATAAATTTGGTCTTATATGGGACATTTCGGGTGCCTTTGTGATAGCTGACTGGTGAATTTTATCAGGCCATTGGGCATATGAATATAGCACATATAGGAGTAACCTGGGCTTTAAATACATACAAATTTTGGAGTTTCCTGTGTATTTATTCTATATCTTTAATAGTGTAAAATTCTCTTACTATAAGTGTCAGAAAGGCAAGGACTTTTTCTGTAATGTTCTCTGCTTTATTCTTAAATTTTTGATGTAGTTTCTGGCATATTATAGGGGTTAATATTTTTGTTGTTTTTGTTTGTTTTCTTCTCTCTGCTATCCTGTTGTTACTAGAAACATTAATAAGAAATACGTATTGGAGTTCCCTTCGTGGCTCAGTGGTTAACGAATCCGACTAGGAACCATGAGGTTGCGGGTTCGATCCCTGGCCTTGCTCAGTGGGTTAAGAATCTGACGTTGCCATGAGCTGTGGTGTAGGTCGCAGACGAGGCTCTGATCTGTCCTTGCTGTGGCTCTGGCGTAGGCCGGCATACAGCTCTGATTTGACCTTAGCCTGGGAACCTCCATGTGCTGCGGGAGCAGCCCCAGAAAAGGCAAAAAGACCAAAAAAAAAAAAGAAAAAGAAAAAAAAGAAAGAAATATGTATTTCACACTTACATAAGATCACTTGTAGTATATAATGTATTATGAGGTATATTAATAAAACGAAAACATTTAGACTATCACTTGAGAACTAAATATTACTGTTAAAAGTTATCTGGATGCTCCTTCAAATTCCCATTACTTTGTTCACCCCCCACAGGGTTAATAATTGACCTAAAGTTTGTAATTATCATTTTTTACTGTGGCTTTACCACGTATATATGTATTTCACAATCCATATGTCTCTTAGTTTTGCTTCTTTTTGAGTTTTCAAAAAAATGGCATGACAATATATATAGTTTTTACCTTTTTTAACTAATCCATGACCGAAGTTCATTTATTTTCATTGCTTATTATAATCAAATTATATATTTCTATAGCACCATTATGTTCTGCTGTTTAAATAGTGCTGTATCGACACTTTGTAGAAAGTGACAAGCTGATCTAAAATTCATGTGGAAAAGTAAAGGACATAGAATAGCCGAAGTGTTTGTAAGTAATTTTTTTTCCATTTTGTTTTTCTCTTGAACCTAGAATTGTATGAGGGTTTTTTTTTTTCAGATTTTTTTTTTTTTTTTTTGTCTTTTTGCCATTTCTTGGGCCACTCTCGCGGCATATGGAGGTTCCCAGGCTAGGGGTCTAATCAGAGCTACAGCTGCCAGCCTACACCAGAGTCACAGCAACTCAGGATCTGAGCCGCATCTGCAACCTACACCACAGCTCACGGCAATGCCAGATCCTTAACCCACTGAGCAAAGCCAGGGATCGAACCTGCAACCTCATGGTTCCTAGTCAGATTAGTTAACCACTGAGCCATGGTGGGAACTCCTTTTTTCAGATTTTTGTTTAGATAAATTTATTTTGTTGTGGTATGAGTGACCCTTCTGTTAATATATATTTCCAGTAAATCTGTATATGATAGCAGATTTAAAAAATTTATTGATATGTTTTTTGTGAGTTTATGTATATTATTCTGCATTTAAAAAGAACGATTACTTTTCATTCAGCATCAAGTTTTCTGCATATAATTAAAGTAAGTTTGATGATTCTGACATGTTTGAGCCTTTTGTATTCATATTTATCTAAGTCATCCATAGATATCTTAGAGAGCTATGTTGAAGTCCTCTATAGTATTAAGGGAATTGGTGAGTTTATCATTGTATTTCTTGCCAGTTTTTCCTTTCCATATTTTCAAATTATGTCTTAAGTACAAAAAGATTCATGACAGCTATGTCTTTTTGGTAAATGCATTTTATATGTGTAAGGAAGATGTATCTATTTTTTTTTAAACTTTTTGCTTTGAAGTCTATTTTTAATGACTGTGATACATCTGATTTCTTTTGATAAACATCTGCCTCGTGTATCTTTTTCCATATCTTCATTTTCAAGATTTCTTTGTGGTTTAAGTGTCTCTATTGATAACCAAGATATAGCTGGTTTTCTTTTTTTCTCTCCCCACTTTCTCTCTTCCTTGCCTCCCTTTCTTTCAAACTATCTGAATGTCTCACTTTTAATGAATAAGTTAAATTTGTGTTTGTTTTGATTCTTTAGCATATTTGGATTTATTTTCTAGCATCTTGTTTTGTGCCTTCTTTTACCTCTTTCCTGCTTTTGTTAATCTATTGACTTGGTTTTTTTGTCCGTCTCCCCTTTGTGATTTAGAAGTTTCTGTATCCTATTTATCATTGTTTTAATAAAATATCTTTATTGTGATAAAATTTGCATACCATACAGCCCACTCATTTAAAGTGTACGATTCAATGGGGTTTTTTTTTTTTTTTTTGGTCTTTTTGCTATTTCTTGGGCCGCTCCCACGGCATATGGAGGTTCCCAGGCTAGGGGTCTAATTGGAGCTACAGCTGCTGGCCTATGCCAGAGCCACAGCAATGCCAGATCTGAGCTGCATCTGCAGTCTACACCACAGCTCATGGCAACACCAGATCCTTAACCCACTGAGCAAGGCCAGGGATCGAACCCGAAACCTCATGGTTCCTAGTCAGATTCGTTTCCGCTGCACCACAACGGGAACGCCAATGGTTTATTTTAGATTCACAAAGTTTACTTATTTTAGTATATTTTCATCACTCTTAAAAGAAGCTCCAAACCCATTAATAATCCCGTCTTCCCCTAAACTTTCTCCCTTCCCCAGCCTCAGGCAGTCTCCAGTTTACCATGGTCTCTATATATTTGCCTATTCTGAAACTTTCATATAAGTGGAATTATACAATTTGTGGCCTTTTATGCCTGGGTTCTTTCACTTAGTATGTTGTTTTGAGAATTCATCCATGTTATAGCATGCATCAGTACTTCATTTTTATTGCCAAGTAATATTACATTTTATGAATATACTATATTTTACTTATCTGTTAATCAATTGGAAGACATTTGGGAGTTTCCATCATGGCTCAGCAGTTACCGAACCCAACTAGCATCCATGAGAACGCAGGTTCCATCCCTGGCCTTGCTCAGTGGGTTAAGGATCTGGCATTGCTGTGAGCTGTGGTGTAGGTCACAGATGGTTCCCGCATTGCTATGGCTCTGGCGTAGTCTGGCAGCTACAGCTCTGATTGGACCTCTAGCCTGGGAACTTCCATATGCTGCGGGTGCGGCCCTAAAAAGACAAAAGACAAAAGACAAAAAGAGGGAGTTCCCATCGTGGCGCAGTGGTTAACGAATCCGACTAGGAACCATGAGGTTGCGGGTTCGGTCCCTGGCCTTGCTCAGTGGGTTAACGATCCGGCGTTGCCGTGAGCTGTGGTGTAGGTTGCAGACGCGGCTCGGATCCCACGTTGCTGTGGCTCTGGCATAGGCTGGTGCCTACGGCTCCAATTTGACCCCTAGCCTGGGAACCTCCATATGCCGCGGGAGCGGCCCAAAGAAATAGCAAAAAAAAAAAAAAAAAAAAAGACAAAAAGAAAAAAGAAAAAAAAAAAGATACTTGGATTTTTCTACTTTTTGAGTGTTATGAATAAGGCTGCTATGAACATTCATGTGTAAGTTTTTGTGTGGACATATGTTTTCCTTTCTCTTGGGTATTTAATTATGAGCATAATTCCTGCATCATATGGTAGCTCTGTGTTAACCTTTTGAAGAACTGTCAGATTTTTTTCAAAGCACCCTCACCATTTTATATTCTTAGCAGAGTTCATGAGAGTTCCAATTTCTCCATATTCTACACATTAAAAATAGATGCAAATGAAGAGCAAATTTTTGAACAAGAGCTCTCCTAGTCCCCATCAATATTTTGTTTCTTGTTGCCTCTGCTTTGCTTGGAGTTGCCTATAATAAAATACACCTCTGGACCTGGCTCTAAATGGTGTGGCGCTTTGGAAAGGCTAGTAGGTGTCAGATTGCATGAAAGTTTTCTTGACAAAAATTAGTTTAATAACTTATTAACTGTGTTTGGATAATTTAAAAAGCTTTTCCTTTTCAATTAAAGCAAGTTTGAATGATTTCTATATAGGGAAAAAATGTTGTCCAAGTTTTAAACTTTGCATTAACAATAAAGTTTTTCAGCTCTAATGCAAACCTTGAAAAAAGATTTGTTTTTGTGTTTCCCCTCTTTCTCCTTTTTGTTCTCTCCTATTCTCCAAAATATAATCTTGTTTTTTTTGTTGTTGTTGTCTTTTTAGGGCAACACCCACGGCATATGGAGGTTCCCAGGCTAGGGATCAAATCGGAGCTCTAGCCACTGGCCTATGCTACAGCCACAGCAATGCCAGATACTAGCTGTGTCTGTGACCTACAGCATAGCTCATGGCAATGCCAGATCCTTAACCCACTGAGCAAGGCCAGGGATCGAACCTGAAATCTCATGGTTCCTAGTTGGATGCGTTTCCATTGTGCCAGGACTGGAACTCCCCCAAAAGATTAACTTTATGACTTTTTTTTTCTTCTCTATGGAACACCCACATGCCAGCTTTTATACAACTGAAGATGTATACAAAGGAGATTAACCAGGTCTTCTTATTTATCAGAGGACAGGTTTTTCAAGAAAAACTTCTGCAACCTACCCTGCAGTTCACAGCAATGCCGATCTTTTAACCCACTGAGTGAGGCCAGGGATCGAATCTGTGTCTTCATGGATACTAGTCGGGTTCGTTACCACTGAGCCACAATGGGAACTCAAAAAGCTTTCTAAATCAGTTAATAAATTTACCCAGTAAGAACTCTATGACACATAATTGTTTATATCATTTTATAGAGTAACACACAGAAAGGTTAGTACTCCTGCAATAGTCACATTGTAGTCACATTGTTTTTCAGCAAACCAGTGTAAGTTTGTTCAGCTGGACACACAAAAAGGCCACTTTTTCCTTTCCCCTTTTCAGTTATTAGAAAAGTTAAAAGAACGTTGGCTCTCTACCGGTTTATGGCATAATCTGGAGTTGGTGAAGACAGTCATTGTAGAACCACAGAAAGGAGAAAAAACGGATTTTGATGAATTACTGAAGGTGTACTATGATGCGATCAAGTACAAAGGAGAAAAAGGTAATTGAAATTATTTGATGGTCAATGAAAAAAAGTTTTTTTACTGTAAAGTGGGAAGTTGGTGCTGTTATAATTTTATTTGTGTCATCTATTTTAAATGAATTGTATTTTAGAGAAAAATTATATTTTATAATCCTGAGTTAAAATAAGTTAAAGCAATTCTTTTATTTGGAGTTGTTCTCCTACAAACTTGAGGAGACCAATTCAGTTTTAAGAAATGGCATGCTTTCAGGTATTATCCCATAGTCTTCCTAACACTGCCTAAAATATTTTGTTAAAGAAGGTAGGCAGAGGAGTTCCCATTGTGGCTCCATGTTAACGAACCCCACTAGTATCCACGAGGATGTGGGGTCAACCCCAGGCTTCACTCAGTGGGTTAAGAATCCAGTGTTGCCATGAGCTGTGGTGTAGGTCGCAGATGCAGCTCCAATCTCGTGTTGCTGTGGCTGTGGCGTAGGCTGGGAGCTACAGCTCTGATTCAACCCCAGCCTGGGAACTTGCATATGCTACAGGTGTGGCCCTAAAAACAAAAACAAAAAAAAAGGTAGGTAGAGTATGCATTAATATCTTCCTTACTAGTCAAATGAGCCCTGCATTTTGATGCAAATAATGTACTTTGTGCTTATATTTTATTATATAAGGTAAATTTGAGTTTTCAAAATGTAACCAAAGGCTAAATTTCAAAGGTAAAGCAGGCCCATAAAAAGTTTGACAGGAAGAGCTAATCGTAATAATTTTAACATAATCGTCAATATCCTTGTATGTGAAGATTACAGAGTATTCTGTGTGTATTTTAAATACTATCAATGTGATATTGATTCAATATGATAAATAGTAGAAATTAGATTTATTTAAATCACTGTGAGACCTGGTGGTAAAGGTAGTGATTAAATTTCAATTTCAATTTTTAAAAGATAAAATAGTTGGTTCACAATTGCTTAGTTCACGTGCACAATAACTGTATGTATACACAGTTTGTAAATTGGTTCTACCATGTTGCCCCTAAATGTAATTTTATTTCCCTTCAAATAAGAAGAGATTGAACTTTAAAAACTGTATCTTATAATAGTTTTTAATTTTGATTCTTTAAAATTTGGTGTTAAAAATTACTTAATAATCACATCTTTTCAAAATAACAAGAATAAGCAATTTCTGGGAATTTTGAGTGTGCTTTTAAAAATGTTTATTTTCTATTGCTTTAGACGGAGCCCTCCTGGTAGCAGTTTGTCGTGGTAAAGTGAGTGAGGGGCTAGATTTCTCAGATGATAATGCCCGTGCTGTCATAACAGTAGGAATCCCTTTTCCAAATGTGAAAGACCTACAGGTAGGCTATCAAAACCTGAATTTTTATTTATCACTGAAATTACTGATTTTGTGTAGTTAATTAAACATTTTCCTTGGATCCTCATTTTATTTTAATGCTTTGGTGACTTGGAATGAATGAAAAAGGTGGAGTAGATACGGATTTATTTTATTTTTAACTTACACTGTCTTTGGCTCAATAACAGTGATTTTCAAAGTGTGATCCTGGGAACTTAATTAGAAATATGTATTTTCATCTTCCATCCAGACCAACTGAATCAGAAACCCTGGAGGTAGAGCCTAGCAATTTGTTTTATCAAACTCTCTGCCACATTAGAGAAGAGCCTCCCACCCCAGGGATTTCTGGGGGTGTTTCTCTATCTCTCTTCTGCCTCCAATGCTATGCCCTGACCTGCAGTTTTCAGTGATTTTAGCTGCTTCAGGCTCTGATATCTTCCACTTCAGCCCAGCAGGACCACCGTACTCTGCTTGGCTCTTGTCGGGAAATTATACCCAGGAAGAGAGCTGAGAGCCATGGAGTTCATCTAATCAATTTCCCTTACCTCTGAGATTACAGTCTTATGCTGCCTGGTATCTATTCCCTGAAAGCAGCTGCTTTATTTCTTTTGTCCAGTTTTATAGTTACTTGCAGTGGGAGGGATCGTACTAAACCAATTATTCTGCCGTAGCCAGAAGCAGGAGTTTTGTTTCATTATCACCAATTGTTTAATGATCATACTTGAAAAAATATTTGTAGCAATAATTTAAAGCCTGAGATGATGTTATCTTTATCAGGGAGAATTTTCTTTTACTTCCTACAGGCGTTTGAAGGTATTAGCAATCTGAGACCAGAACTTGAGGTTTTCTAGCCACTGAGCTGACTCCGTTGAATATAATCCATACCCCTCCCAGAACACAACCTGTTAGGGTCCCAGACCAAAAGCAAGAATTCTTTCCCTAGGCAGTTATCATCTTTCTTATTAATACTGTACTAAACACTGTGAATTATATTAACAATAATAAACAATATTTCTCCGGTTAACCACTACTCTTCCCTCACCTCTGAACCTCATCAAAATTTCTAAAAGTCCTGAAGGGGTATTTAATCCTTGCAGCCTCTAATAACTTTAGTGGCTTCTACTACCTTTCTCCAGCCATCAGTGCTACCACTGAGAGTGCCGCTGACCGTTCCCAAGGCTCCTATTCTAAGATGACTAATGCTGCCTCTGAGTACTCCTGATGAAACGGTTGGCATCCACTCAAGAGAACTCTCGTGTTCACCATCTACAGCATTAGTGCACATTCCACTGAATCGGTGCTGCTGATTGCATTGTCACTGGCAGTGGTACTGTCTGTTTTTGATGTCTTATCATGTTTATCTTGTCCCTGTATTATTGCACTAACACTGCTTTGTTAAAGTGGAGAGAATCTCTTTCCCACACTTTCTTTTTTTTCTTTTTTGTCTTCTCCAGGGCCGCACCTGCGGCATATGGAGGTTCCCAGGCTAGGGATCTAATCAGAGCTGTAGCCGCCAGCCTACACCACAGCCACAGCAACGTGGGATCCGAGCCATGTCTGCAACGTACACCAGAGCTCATGGCAACGCCAGATCCTTAACCCACTGAGCAAGGCCAGGGATCGAACCCGCAACCTCATGGTTCCTAGTCGGATTCATTAACCACTGCGCCATGACGGGAACTCCCACTTTCCCACACTTTCTATCACATGTTCTTCCCGTGTCTTTTTTTTTTTTTCTTTCTATTTTTGTTGTTGTTGTTCTTCCCATGTCTTAAATATAGAATTTTCCCCCTAAAACTAGCTCGTTCAAATTTTGCTTGGATCTTTCTTTCTTGGACCTGTGTATGACTTCTTGAAAGACAGAAAAGGAGATAACTTTATGGCTAATAATTAGGTTGTACTAAGTATTACACTCATAAAGTTAGAATGACTGAAAGGATTCACGTCAAACTCTTAATAGTGATTAGATCAGAGAAGAGAGAGAAATGATATTGGGAGTAGTTATCGAAAGGGACTTTAGCTTTTTCTATAATGTTTGTTTTATTAAGAAACAAGCTTCAAAAAATATGATGAGAATACAGGTGTTCACTGTGTTATTCTTTGAAAAATCCTTAAATTGAATAAAGTATTACTTGTGCAGAAAAAAAATTGCATTATCTTAAAAATACATTCTCATAAAAAGTTATCTTCTATTTTCTCTACCTTCACTCCCAACAACTATGATTCTGCACATTGTTATTGCACCAGTCTTGGGTTTCTTAATGCTTTCTTTCCTTAGGATAAATTCTTTCTTGGTAGCATCACACTCTGCCATACAGGGAGAGAAAAAAAAAAGATACCAGTGACCTGCTCTGACATTCCTTGTAATGGTCCTAGGTGTCATAATTCTGCTTATCTGAATTCCAGTGGCTCTCGCTGAATAATAAAGAAAAATAACAGTCTTCCATGAGGTCTGCATTGGGAGGAGGAGGGCGATTCTAAAGGAGATTCTCTAGTGGTTCCTGAAAGGAGGAAGGGGGTAGACCCAAGTGTAGTCCAAGTTCAGGATCAGGAGACAGATAAAGAGAAGTCTTTGCTGGAGTTCCCTTCATGGCTCAGCAGTTAACAAACCCAATTAGGATCCATGAGGATGAGGGTGTGATCTCTGGCCTCGCTCAGTGGGTTAAGGATCCGGCGTTGCCGTGAGCTGTGGTGTAGGTCGAAGACTTGGCTTGGATCCCGTATTGCTATGGCGGTGGTGTAGGCCAGTGGCTGCAGCTCCGATTCAACCCCTAGCCTGGGAACTTCCATATGCCGCAAGTGCGGCCCTAAAAAGTAAAAAAAAAAAAAAAAAAAAAAAAAAAGAAAGAAAAGCAAGTCTTTCCTGGAAACAACAGTTGTAAAGAAAGTGTGTTTCTTTTTCCATATGCCTGGATCAATTCTTCCTGTCTTAATAAACAACTTAAAATTAAGTAACTTAAAACAACAGTCATTTATCATGGGTCACACATCTACTAGGGTGGGGTAGACAATAGGTGATTTGACCTGGGCTCAGTCACCCTGCTGTGGTTTGACCAGCATAGGTTGAGCTCAACTGTGCAGCACTGCCCAACATGTATCTCATACTTTGTGGACAACAGACCAACCAAAACACGTCATAATTGCCATAGGTGGGCTTAACTGTGCAAGCTCTCTTCAAACACCTGCTTATGCTATATTTACAAACATATTTCCCAGAGCATGTCACATGCCCAAGCTCAAAGTCAGCAGCAGTGGGAAGGGAATGAGTATTTTCCACAATATATGACAAAGAACTTAGAATAAGGACTCCAAAAAGGAGTCTTGGCTTTTTTTTTTTTTTTTCCCCATAATTAAGAGATATTTATAAACATTCATTCAAAAGACTGATGTTTATAAGCTTTAGAGTATAGGTATGCAATTTTTATAATAATTGAAACCCTTTATCTTTTGGAGATGACTAGAATATAGCAGTCAGTACCTAAAATATCTGAAATAACTCAAAGCACCATTATGGATTTCTTAAAATTCATAAATGATCAAACAGGTTATTGAAAATATTTGCACACATCTATAGTATTTAAAATAAATACAGAAGTTTGAAATTTTAATAAAGTCCATTTTTATTTTTGTTGTTGACTGTGCTTTGGGGTCATATTCAGGAAACCATTGCCAAATCTGAGTCCAACTTCCTTATATCTAAAACGAATCTCTTACAGACATTGTAATTGGATCATATTTTTAAATTCATTCTGCCAGTCTCTGCCTTTTAACTGGAGAGTCTAATTCATTTACATTTAAAATTACTATTGTGGAGTTCCTGTCATGGCTTAGCAGTAACGAACCCAACTGGTATCCATGAGGATGCGGGTTCGATCCCTGACCTTGCCCAGTGGGTTAAGGATTTGGCATTGCTGTGAACTGTGGTGTAGGTCGAAGATGTGGCTCGGATCCCCTGTTGCTGTAACTGTGGCTGTGGCGTAGGCCAGCAGTTGTAGCTCTGATATAACCCCTAACCTGGGAATTTCCATATGCCATGGATGCGGCCCTAAAAAGACATAAGTAAATAAGTAAATAAACAAATAAATAAATAAAATAACTACTGACAATGCAGTAGTCTACCACTTAACTAGTTGTTTTCTGCATGTCTTATGTGCTTTTTGTTCCTCAGTTTCTTCATTATTTCCCTTTTTTGTGTTTTGTTGATTTTTGTTGCATACAATTTTGATTCTCTTCTTTCCCTCTGTGTATATTTTTTAGTTATTTAATTTGTGTTACCTTGGAGGTTAAAAGTAACATCTTAATCTCTGTCTCTCCCTTTTTATATTGTTGTTATCATAGATTACATCTTTATACATTGTGTATCCATTAACATAGTTTACAATTATTGTTTTATGCATTTGCCTTTTAAATCACATAGGAAAAAAAGAGTTACAAACCAAAAGTACAACAATGCTGGCTTTTTCTTTTCTTTCTTTTTTTGGCTGCAGCATGCAGCAGCTTGATGTGGAATCTCAGTTCCTTGACCAGGGACTGAACCCGGGCCGTAGCCATGAAAATGTTGGCTCCTAACCACTAGAACACTAGAGAACTCCCAAAGCTGGCTGTTATATATACCTGCATAGTTAGTTTTACTAGCATTTTTTTTTTTTTTTTTTTTTTACTTTTTTTTTGGCCACACCCATGGCATATGGACCATCCTGGGCCAGGGATCAAATCTGAGCCATAGCTGCAACCTACACCACAGTTGTGATAACACCAGATCTTAACCTACTGCGCCAGGCTAGAGATCCAGCCAGTGGCTCAGCAGCAACCTGAGCCACTACAGAGACAATGCCAGATCCTTAACCCCCTGTGCCATAGCAAGAACTTCCTTTCATTGCTTCTTAAAGCACATACTTATACCACCTTCGTTATATTACACTTTGTGTTTAGAAATATGTTTTATAATCTGTTGGATGGTCTATTTGCAGATTAGGACAATTTCTTAAACATCTTTGTGTCTCTGCAATTAAATATTGCCTTGGAATATAGTTGGTGATCAATAAATTGGTTTAATTAAAGATTCGGGGGAGTTCCCGTCGTGGCGCAGTGGTTGACGAATCCGACTAGGAACCATGAGGTTGCGGGTTCGATCCCTGGCCTTGCTCAGTGGGTTGACGATCCGGCGTTGCCGTGAGCTGTGGTGTAGGTTGCAGACTCGGCTCAGATCCCATGTTGCTGTGGCTCTGGCGTGGGCCGGTGGCTACAGCTCCAATTAGACCCCTAGCCTGGGAACCTCCCATATGCCGCGAGAGCAGCCCAAGAAATGGCAAAAAGACAAAAAAAAAAAAAAAAAAAAAAAAAAAAAGATTAAATATATTTTTATTTAAGTGTAGTTTGTCTTAAATATGAATATATAATTATACTTATAATTAAGTATTAAATATATATTAAATATTAATTAAAATTAATCAAAACTAAAAGTTAAATATATTTGATACAATTTATCAAAAGAGTATTTGGCTTTTTTGTTTATTTTCTTTTTTTTTTTCCTTAGCGCTGCACCCACGGCATGTGGAGGTTCCCAGGCTAGGGGTCGAATTGGAGCTGTAGCCGCCAGCCCATGCCACAGCCACAGCAATGTGGCATCTGAACTGAGTCTGAGACCTATGCCACAGCTCACGGCAACGCCAGATCCTTAACCCATTGAGTGAGGCCAGGGATGGAACCTGCAACCTCATGGTTACTAGATGGATTCATTTCCGCTGCACCACAATAGGAACTCCGGCTTTTTTGTTTGTTTTACTTGCCCTTGTTATTTTAAAAAAACAAAAAAACCCCTACATTCCTAGATACTTTAAGGCATGATATTGCTTAATCATTGTTAGATGATAATGAATAGGACAGTAGTAAACATTAATATGACTTATAATAAGGCAGGTATAGTATGTTGTTACCATCATACATCATTAAGGGAGTTAAAGAAGGGAATGCTTAATTCCAATAGCATTTTACACTCTTATATAATACGTGATAGAACATGGTAAATGGAGAGGGTATCATATTAATTACACTGGCTGTCCTTCTTTATGTTTGTGTCCTATTGCTGTGTGACATACTGGCTTAAAACAACACACATTTCTTAGGTTTCCATGGGTCAGGAGTCTGGGCAGGGCTTAGTCAGATCCTCTCTTCAGGGTTCCACAAGGCTGCAGTCAGTGTGTTGGATGGGTTGAGGTTGCATCTGGATCTTTGAGTCTTCTTCCAAGCTTGTTCAGGATGTTGGCAGAATTCAGTTCCATGTAGTTTGGATTGATCCAGCAGCGGCTGCTCTCATCTTGTAGAGGCTACTCAAAACTCCTTGCTATGTGGCCTTCTCACAGGCCCTCTCACTGCGCGGCAGGTTACTTCTCTAAGGCCAGCAACATACTGTTTAGCTCTAGTCTCCTCAAATGGAGACTTGCCATATTCTGTTGGCTAAAAGCAAGTAATAAGTCACAGGTTCTGCTCACACTCAAAGTGAGAGGATTATATAAAGATAGGACTTTCCGGAGTCACTTCAGGGTGTGTCTGCCATATGCTTGTTTCCTACAAAATGAGGTGATTAACTAAATGATTTCCATAATAACTCTTCCAAACCTAAAACAATACTTCAAATTACTGTACCGTGAATTAGGACTTTATAGTTCCCTTTTACTGGCAAAATAAGTAAAAGTTATTTGTAAATGAGAACCTTACATATTCTATCTTATGGAAATGAAGCAATCTATTTCTGTATTATTTTCTCTATTGTTTCATTTGAATTCACCTGAATTCCTATTTCAAAGAGTTAAGGGCAGCGTCTGAGTTAGAAAAGTGATTTGCGTGGGAAAAAGAGGACAATGACATTAATTTTGTGAAACAAATTTTTTTCTTAGGTTTGAGACAGATTGTGGAAGTAAAAATTAAAATATAGTTTAAAATGCTAACTTAAGACTCTTGTAGTCTCAATGCAAAATTTGGCTTTTAGAGAAGCAGGAAAATGTAAGTTAGAGCCAAAAATATGACTTCTTTGGCTGTGACCAGGATTTCCTCTTCCCACCTTGGGGACTAGAAAGTAGAGGTAGGAAAATTTCATTTTGGAGCCAAGTGTGACTTGTTTAGTTCAAGTCATAATTTATTGCACATACCTCAGGGACCTGGAAATAAAGAAACCCACTATGAAATGTTGATAATGGGCCACTCTGAAGGGCAAGCATTAAGCTAACTTTCCCGGTGAGGGTTTTTTTTCACTTCCACCTTTCCCAGATGCTTCTGATCATTCTATAAGGACATACTTAATCGTGGAATAGCTAAAAAAAAAACTTTCTGTGCACTAAAGCGCAGTATTTGAGGGGCAGGAGAGTGAACCAAGGCCTTTATATGATTGGTGGAAAAGTAACTAAAAGAAAAGTTGTTTTCTTATGCCATTAAGTCACAGTATAACACCACTGCCCTTTTAGTGGGTATCTGAAGCAAATCCTTTGGCCAATTAGTATGATATAAAAACTTAAAACAACCTTCAACTTTATAATTCAGGCATCCACATCTCAAATTGGTGGTACGGTTATAATTTGTGAGACATTATAAGGTACAGTATTTAGATTTTAAAATACCATTTTATTTGTATTCCTTAGCATAGTTTAGTAGTATATAAAAATATTCCCTCTTCATGGGTATTGTGCCTTTTCCTCTGAGGAAAAATTCATAAAACCATGATATGTGCCTAAAAATTTTTATACTTTAAATATGCTCAAGTTGGTATTGTAGATTTTTATAATAGGTTTAATAAAACTTGATGGTAATATTCAATATCAGAAGAGCTCTTACAATGATTAAAGATTAAACTAATTTATTAATAAATTTTATGTTAGAATATTATTTTTCTTTAGTAATATAGTATATTGAGTGACTAAATTTTTTTTTTTTTTTTTGTCTTTTTGTCTTTGTGCCATTTCTTGGGCCACTCTCGCGGCATATGGAGGTTCCCAGGCTAGGGGTCGAATCGGAGCTGTAGCCGCCGGCCTGCGCCAGAGCCACAGCAACATGGGATCTGAGCCACGTCTGCGACCTACACCACAGCTCACTGAAATGCTGGATCCTTAACCCACTGAGCAAGGACAGGGATCGAATCCACAACCTCATTGTTCCTAGTCGGATTCACTAACCACTGCGCCACGACGGGAACTCCGTGAGTGACCAAATTGTATTTCATTAAAATTCACATAGTGATCTAAATACTTATCTTGGAATCGGCATATAATAATCATTATGAATTCCTTTTTTCATTTAGGAAAATTCTTTTAGCTCTGAAGGTACTGGACTGTTTATATTATTTTTAAATTAGTTTTGAAAAATTACATTAATGATTAAAAAATACAGGCCTCTATTTTAATTTTGTTAAATTGGTTATTGATTTTATAGCAAACACACATTAATTTATAGACTTCCATGCTTCCTTGACATTCTTTAAACCTCAGGAAAAGGGCTATTATCCATTGTTTGCCTCAAAGGGTAACAGCATTGATAAAATTGAGTGCACATTAAACCAGTGCTTTCAAGTGTCAAAATAATACTAGATGATGAGTATTCACATTCTTAAATCTGGCATTTCTTTTTAAGTGGATTGATGTTATTCTTTCATTATTCTTGTCACCTTGGTAGCAGTGGGAATATTCACGGGTAGATAAATGAAGGCAGAATGCAAGGCATGTGTTATCAAGACAAACCTGATTTCAGAAACAAGAACCTTTCCTAATATTTTGAGTAGATTCATACATACCCTTTGAATCACCTTTTTCACTGTGTTAATGATCTTGAGTGTTTTAGCGTTCATTCTTCCATTCACAAACTTTTACTAAGAGCCTACTTTATACTAAATGTAGTAAGCGCAGAAATGAAAAAGGTACTGTCTCTAAGAATGTCTATCATTTCAGTAAAGGACCCGAACGTGTAACTGGATGTTTTGGTTGGATAGGATCTGGGTGTTCCGATGCGTAGGGGAGGTGCAGTTGAGCAACACCTCGCACCTTCCATCGCGATTTCCATTTACTTTGACTGATTTGCCTAAAATAGAGAAGCCAGAGAAAGATGATTTGAATCTTGTCTATGTTGAAATTCAAACAGAGGCCAGATTACAAAACTCTTCAGATTGTTAAAAGACTATTCATTTTTTGAATATCTGGTTAGAGTACCAATACTTTATAGCCTAGTGGCGCGGTGATACACTGCACACATTTTAGCCCCTTGTCTCCTGGCGCTTACAGTCTAAAGAGGAATGTTGAGATTAAAATAACAAAGAAACAGTTGATTACAGTTGTGACGAAGGCAGTAAGAAAAAGATCACAGAAACTATGAGAGTGTTTAACAGGATCCTGACCTAGTTTTGGGGGGGTAAAGAAAGACTTCCTGAGGAAGTGATATTTAAGCTGACACAGGAAGAACGCTAGGATTTATACAGGTGAGCAGAATGGACAAGAGTATTTTCAGCAGATAGAAGAGCATATGCTAAAGCCCTAAGATGTGAAAGATGATAGCTCTTCTTAGGAATTGAAAGCAGCTGAGATAGGAGGTGAGTTGAGGAGAATGGCACGTGAGTAGAGGCTTCGAGATTGTGTCAGGGAGCCAAATCATTTAGGGTCTATGTGCCATTTTAAGGATTTGAGACTTTATTTTAAGCTCTGGGAAATGAGATCCAGGAATAGAGCCTGAGGTCAGAATGTAGTGGAATTCTGAATGTAGTGTAGCATCTGATACAGAAACCCACCTGGATCTAGCCCTGATAATAATATGTGGTTACCCAGGGGAAGTGGCTGTGTATATAAACTTAAAGGGCTGTAATACTAAATTCTAACATTTAGGAGTCCAGCATTGCTGTTGGAATTGTTGGAACTATTTAGGCCAAATCACAGATTTGCAAGAAAAACCTGTCACCTATGTCAAGAATAAGTTTATCCTCATTACTTAAACCTTTTTTTCCCCCTCAGAAAACTTTTTTTCCCCCCAGCTTTTTTTAGAAAGCTAGCTTGGCCAAAAGTATTATTAAAGCAGGTTCTAAGTAGATCTTGAAATTCAAAAATTAAAATCTATTTTAAATCTAAGTATGCTATCTAAATTTACAATTTATAATTTGTGAAAAATGAGATAACCAAGCCCTTTGTTCTCATCTCTCCTGAAAAATAAAGACACAAAATAAATGGATGACTTGCTGAGGTATTTTTAAATATTTAGAAAGTATTTTCTGGAGTTCCCGTCGTGGCTCAGCAGAAACAAATCTGACTAGTAGACGCAGGTTTGATCCTTGGCCTCGCTTAGTGGGTTAAGGATCCGGCGTTGCCATGAGCTGTGGTGTAGGTTGCAGAGGCGGCTCGGATCTGGTGTTGCTGTGGCTGTGGCGTAGGCCGGCAGCTGTAGCTCCCATTAGACCCCTAGCCAGGGAACCTCTGTATGCCGTGGGTGTGCCCCCCCCCAAAAAAAAAGGTATTTCCCATATTTCTTAAAGGAATACTTTGGCTTTAGGGGAGGAAACATTTCAAATCACAAAATTTTAAATTGTCTGACTGATGACCTTTTCTTTCCAATACTCATATAATTGTATTTTCTTAGAAAAAAAGCCATGTCTGAATATAGCTGCAAGTTAACCCTTTGGATAATTAATAAAACTTTTGTTGTTGGTGGTTTTTTTATTTTTATTTTTTAAAAAAATTCTGAAGTTTTTTTTCTGTGTTCGTCTTGTTTTTTGGTCAGAACAAGAACGTTTTAACCTTTATATTTAGCTTTTGCTGTCATAGTAGGCTGAAGGCTTTAAAAGTAAATTTACCCCCCTGAGGACTTGTAGGGTTGATGGACATTTAACTTCTGTTGGCAAAGAGCATAATCATCAGCCCTACCTCAGGGGAAGTGGTGGAATTGTTTATTAACGTCTCTGAAAATAATTTTAATGTTTTTTCTTCAGAGTAGAATTTTGGTTGTGGATTTTAATCATTTTACTTAGATTCCCTTAAGCGTAGAGGGTGCAGATATGTCCATGGGCTTCAGGTGACTGTGTCACTCCCCCCCCCCCCCAATTATAAAGCCTTAAGGTCACAGATAACATAATCTGTAGAGACATCACTGTTCAATATTTACAACATCAGTCTTTCCTGTTTTTCACTGAGACTGAGCTTTGATACCTTGGGAATGAGTTGAGTTTATGCTTTCTAACTGTGGGGCATTAGCCAGGGTGTATAATATGCTACGTAGTAAGTCATAGTGTAATTTCCTGTCACATTAAAATTGCCAGATTTATTCTTTAAAACTACTTACGGCAAGGTTTCTGAAGCTTGGAACTAGTGATATTTTAGGCAGAATAATTCTTCGTTGTGAGTGATGTCCTGTGTGTGTTGTAGAAAGTTTAGCCGCATCTCTGGACTTAACTGTGGATGCAGTAGCAAGGTCTTCTCCCCGCCAATGATGACAACCAAAAATGTCTTCAGATATTGCCAATATCTTCTGGTAGGCAAAAATCACTCTCAGTTGAGCACCACTGCTTTATGTAGTAAAAGTACAAATGTATGTCATGACTTAAAATGAACCATCTCCATTTATTTTTTAATTATTTTTATCAAGTTTTAAAAAATCCAATAAAGCTTTTACTAAGTGCCTGATTTGGGAGTTCTCCTGTGGTGCGATGGGTTAAGGATCCAGTGTTGTCACTGCAGCAGCTTGGGATGCTGCTAATGATGCCTGTTCAGTCCCAGGCCCAGGAACTTCCACATGCTGTGGGTGTGGCCAAAAAAAGGGGCAGGAAATGAATGACAAGTGCATATGCGAAGCTAATAAATGCATTTATTAAAAAAAAGAAAGAACCTGATTTATACTAAAATTGTAGATGGTTTTTTATATTAACAGTCTCTTGGCTTTTACCCCTCTCTCAGCCCCTGCTTCTGAGGAGCAGTGACTTCACTTCTTTCTCCTTTTTTTAAGGCCGTACCCACGGCATGTGGAGGTGCCCAGGCTAGGAGTGACATTAGATTTGTAGCTGCCGGCCTACCCCACAGCCACAGCAATGCCAGATTGTAACCCTCACCACAGCTCATGGCAATGCCAGATCCTTAACCCACTGAGCAAGGCCAGGGATTGAACCTGCATCTTCATGGATGCTAGTCAAATTCGTTTCCACTGAGCCACGATGGGAACTCCTCTTCCTGTTTGTTTTTAAACGTCAGTATTTAATCATGTGAAACCTGAGTCTGAGCCTCATCTCACGGAGATTAGCTTCTACTTTCTATGCCTGCCATTGGACCTAAATTTTTGTGCAGTCCTCCCAGGGCCTCAGTGTTTAGTTTTGCATCTTCTAGCACCCACAAGCATCTCCCATGAAAGATCTTCTTATATTCTAGAGTTGCGTAGGAGTAGTTACAGGTCTCTGTCTCTTGCTGAATGCAGTACTATTCATTCCTCTTATTTGTATAACTGATTCACCTTGTTGTACACCTGAAACTAATACAACATTGTTAGTCAACTATTCTCCAATAAAATTAAATTTTAAAAAACCCTCTAAGTGTTGGTGGATTTCTTGAAGAGCCTAGGGTTCCATTTAGTCTCACTGCTTTCTTATGTAAGACAGTATTTCATTTTGTTGGTTGTTATTGCTAGAAGGATTTATTCATAGTATATGGCTCTCATATGACATTAACAAGGGAAGTGCTAGACTGTAAGATATACTTAAAAATAATATTTAGACTAATAGAGGATTGATCGTACTTCCATTCTGTAGATTACACCACTAACATGTTTTATACAGTTCTGCTCAAATACAGAAGTTCCCTTTGTGCTCAGCAGGTTAAGAACCCGACAAGTATCCATGACAATGTGGGTTTGATCCCTGGCTCCCGCTCAGTGGGTTAAGGAACCAGCATTGCATGAGCCGTGTAGGTCACAGATGTGGCTCGGATCCTGTGTTGCTGTGCCTGTGGCATAGGCTGGCAGCTACAGCTCTGAGTCAACCTGTGGCCTGGAAATTTACATATGCCACAGGTACAAGGCACCCCCCCGCAAAAGAAATCAAATATATGCAAAGTGATCAGAAAATAGTTTAAAGAATTTTAAAGGGTGCTAATGTTAGTTATAATTTCTCAGAAAATTTAAGATCAATTTGCAGAAAAAGGTATGTTTCAAAGCCGAACACTACACTCTATGTGTCCTACCAATATACATATTTTCACTGATATTTGATGAAAAAGTAGCCAGTCCATAAGTCCGTAAGTCAACTAAAGTAACATGTCCATATATGTTTTTTCAGGTTTATCTGGACAACATTTTGGTATGGATACCCCAACTATTGCCACAAAGCCTGTTCCTCTTTTAAAATTTTTATTTTAGCCTTTTACAGAATAAGCATATATTATTTCTCAAATATCTTGAAGTATTAACTGTTTAATAGAAAAATGCTAATTTCTGCTTTTTTTCCTGGGTTCTTATATTACATTCATAATTTTTAAAAACCATTAAGGTCTAATGCTCCATACTTACAGATATTTTTGCATTATTATTATCTAAAGCATTTATTCTGGATTGCTTAAGTGTTACAGAGTTACCAACACACTATTCTGGGCTAGTAGCTAAATTATTATAACTAGTTGAGTTTGAGTATGCTGAGATCAAGAGATGCCTGATTTGAGGGGAATGTATTTTGTTCTTTCTCTTTTATTTGAGATTTTTAAACTATTTATTTCAACACTGACAAGTTGCGACACAAAGGTTAATATAGATTTCTCTGCAAAATGTGTCTTATCCAAAGCATCCTTAATGCATATGTGTGATAAATTGCATTATTGTTACTATGTCTGTTACTGTGTCTTGATTCTTACTTCATGGTAAATTATTGTGGTCAATTCCCAGTGTAGTATAACAAGGAAAGTAAGTAACAATTGAAAAAAGCATTTTGTGTGTGTGTGTGTATGTGTGTGTGTGTGTGTGTGTGTGTGTGTGTTTAAGTCTAAAAGGGAGCCTGGCTTCCTAACTCTTGGCAGAAACCCATTTTCCCCTATTTAAAAAAAAAAAAAAAAAAAGTATATATATATGTGTGTATATATATATATATATTTGGTTAACTTGGTGTTTCAGAAATCTTGAAAATATGCCAGATGAAACAAAACAGCTATATTCCTTTTATCTAGCTGAATTATTTCACGTATGAGAGCTTATGCTGAGTTTAGAACTCTAATCATTGGAATTTATATTGTGATACTCTGATAAAAGTGTTTACATTGTGATAATATGGAGCAATAAATGTCTCTAATGCACAGTCTCTGTCCTCTAGATTTGGTTTGCTCTAAATGTTTACATTTTAGGTCCTTTACCTTGGCTAAAGATAAAACTATTCTTCTTGAGTGTTTGCTAGACAAATGAAGTTTATTTTTCTGAAGCAAAGTTTTCTTAATATTTTTAATTAGTAAGTATAGCTGATTATTTGTTCTTAGTCTTATTTCCAGGCTTGAACTTTTGTTGCGAAGCTTACACACAGGGAAAAAGTACATTCTGCCTACGTGGACTGCTTTTTAGGAAGGCATTTATTACTGAAATCATAATACATATTTATACAAATTGGGATAAATTCTACTATCTTTCATATGAGGCAGTAGTAAAGTGAAGAGATGTATTTATAGCTCTAGCTCATGTTTATCACACCATTTACTTCTTCAGAAGCTACTTGGAAAACTTGTAAAAGCCTACTTTTATACAGAGCTATTTAAGGCTAGAGCTATTGGGTTTGACTAAGTTGAAAAAATAATCTAATGTTCAAATATCTCCAGTAAAACTGAGTCATTGGAGGACTTAAGGAACTTACTGTTTGATCTCAAGTATATTGTAATGGTAAAATCAGAATCCAAATTCATGTAACTTCTGCTTGAATGCTATATGGGTATTTTTACCTAATTCCCTAAGTCACACCTCAGTCTTCATTATTTGTCTTTTAGGATCTCATTTCTACTTGTATCAGGTTAGCTTATGATGCGGAGAAATTTTCAGTTGTCTAGAAACTACCGTCTTAAGGGTGTTTTCCATTTTGTGTGAATGTTGAGTTCCAGTTATGAAAAAAAAAATGTTTTGTAAATCAGTGCAACATCTAAACCAATGGATTTGCAAACACAAGCTGCTACAGGAGTTAAACAGATTATTTAAATGAGTGAACCAGTTGAGAGTTGGCAAATAGTTCAGATTATTTTAAGCTACAGTAAGGTCCACACAAAAACAACTTTAGGCCTTCAGCTTGCAACCTGTGGTAAAAGAGTTTGCCTTCTCTCTGCTGTTCACACACCTCTCCAAAATTACACATACACTAATTTATTGGGATGGGGAGCAAGTGGTTTAAACTCCTTCCAGAGTGCACAATTAAATATAGCTTTCTATTTTGGGAAAGCCTTATAAAATGTATTTGAAAAGTAATGTTAACTGGGCTAAAAGATCATCTTTCCAAACCACACTTGAGCTCACTTTATGGTGTTTACTTTCTGTCAAAACTTAGAAAAAACATTCACAGTTAACTTCCATAATATAAAATGTCTGTCTCATTAGGCATTAAAGAAGCATTGGTCAACAGGTATAATGCTGTTAGACTGTATAGCTAATGTGAATGTGAACATGACCTCCCAAATAGATCAAAGACTAATCTCTTTGACAGTTACAAGATGGCAGAGCTTGCCATGGGCCCTTTGCTGCTGCACATTGAAACTATTTGTTTGGAAAGCATGCCTGAGGGATGAGAATGTGTTTATAGGGATGAGCAGGTAAAAGTAAAAGGTTGTCTTTTGACATTTCAACTAATCCCTTCCAGCCTTTGGTTTACTTAACATTTAGGCTATTTGCTGGCAGGAGAAACTGGCTTTTTCACATATGCTTTATGTCATTTTAAATTGGGCATTGATTTTCGTGCCTGATAATTCCTAAGTGTACAATGAAATAGATTCTGATGTCATTAAAATGAGGTGTACTGGCTTTCAACCTTTTCCAAGCCCTTCTTTTTGCTTTCTCTAATTAAATGTGTTCTTCCATAGACAATTTTTAAATTACTTTTTAAAAGTCTTCTTTATATTATTAAAAATATTTCAGAGTTAACCTTTATATATATTTACTTTCAGAAGTTTTTCTTGTTTTTTCCTTACTTTTTACTTAGTTATCTTAGATAACCTAGATAAAATATTGACAGTATTTTAAGGGCCATTTGGACTGTAAAAAATACTTGAAATTTACAAAAGTTGAAATAATGTCATATGTAAAAGTTAATTCATTTTAATGAAAAATAAAAGAGCAAGGAGTGATAGTTTTATTTATTTAATCTGATATTTGCTCTATTATCTCTAAATATGTCATTTATAACTAGTATTTCCTGAAGCAACTGTTGTCATAGGCAAGGTGATCATTATAAAGCATTTGTCTTAACATTGTCTAGGAAAATTTGAAAATCCTTAAGCCATTATGTCTGACAGAAGATAAACTCAGGGCTGGGATATACTGTTAAAATAGAGAAATGTTAAGCTACATCTGGAGAGATGGGGTAGGAAATGTTTATTTTCCTAGTCGGATAGAATTTTTTTTAAGTATTTATTATTCTAATAGAATCTAAATAGTATGACATACTTTATTGCTGAGTTGTCAGAAATTATTTTTTTAAAATATTATCTAGGGAGTTCCTGCTGTTAAGGGGTTAAAGATCCGACAGTGTCTCTGGGAGGTGTGGGTTTGATCCCCAGCCTGGCACAGTGAGTTAAGGATCTGGCATTGCCACAGCTGTGGTGTAGGTTGCAGCTGTAGCTTGGATTCAATCCCTGGCCTGGGAATGTCCATAAGCTACGAGTGCAGCCAAAAAAAAAAAGAAAAAAATTTTTAAATAAAATATTATCTAATATTTCTAATTGTGCCATATTACTATTTATACTACTTTAAAAAGCATATTCTATGACACTTAAAGGAAAGTTTACTTCCTTTATATTCTAGTTATAAAGTTTTAATTTAGAAATTGTACAGATTCTTTTGAAAAGATATAAAATGTGTTATCTACCAATTTGAAAGCTATTTTACTTGTCAGAAGTGTACTTATATATTTATATTTGTCAAAGGTTAATAGTATTATAGACTATCTTGAAGCGATTTTGTTTTCTTTTGAATAGTTTCATAACCTCTTAAAACTCTAAATTTTTTTTTTTTTTTTGTCCTTTTAGGGCCATACCTGTGGCATATGGAGGTTCCCATGCTAGGGGTTGAGACACAGCTGTAGCCACCGGCCTACACCACAGCCACAGCAATGCCAGATCTGAGCCGTGTCTGCAATCTACACTGCAGCTCACGGCAACACCGGATCCTTAACCCACTGAGCAAGACCAGGGATCAAACCTGCATCCTCATGAATACTAGTCAGATTTGTTTCCGCTGAGCCGTGAGGGAACCCCTAAATTGTTAATTTATCTTGAAAATCCAAAATTTTTTCAAGAAAATAACTTTGTATCTTTGATTTGGCTTGCACTCAAAAATATACCATTTAATATATACTTGCCCAGGAATACTAGATAAGGGATCTTTGAAAGCTGACTAACTGAAGGGAGCAATTCCTGCTGCTTCACATTGGATTAACTACTTGCTAGGAGTTATAGTCAGTTTTTGAACTCCCAATATTAGCAGTCTGTTACAGGTAGATAAATTATTATCATTAAATTTGAGAGCCATTTTTTATTTTATTTTAATTAGATTTTATTACTCATTCCATTTTCAAATAGGAAAAGTAAGCCACAATCGAATTGACTTACCCAAGATCACTCAGAGATGCTGTATTGTGTCCTCACCCTGGAGTTTTCACTCTTATGAGAGCAAGCTCTGGAGATAGACTAGATTTCTTTAACAAGTACCATATCTGCTTGGTCACTCAGTGCTCTAACTCCACAATGTGTTACAAACTAGACCTCTTTTCCATTCCCTTTGCCTTTCCAAGGTAAGGCCCTCCTTATTCTTGCACCAAATTCATAGCCTAAACTCCTCTTACTTCTGTACACTTTAATCAATATTAATATTTTAAGACTTTTATTTATTTGATGTCTATTTGTACTCATATTCTTTTCTGTTCTTGCTGGGCAGAAAATATTGTAACCTCATCTTTATTATTCCTAGTGTGTATCACAAATGCCTTGCCCACAGCCAACGCTATAAATAAATATTGAATGGAATTCAGTATTGTTTTAAAGTTACCAAAAATTTCTTCTTTCTTATATCAGTTTTTCTATTGTAAATGTGATATTTTTAATGTTTCTACAACATTCTTTTTTACTTAGGTTTTTTTTTTTTAAGTTTTATTGAGGCATAATTGACTCTGAAGCATTCTTGAGAACAGCTTAATTCCCTTTTTTTTAATAAAAAAAGTAAAATCATAATACATAATTTCCTTTCACTCAAAACTTGCATTTTACTATTTACAGGAGAAAGCTCATTAACTTATATATTTGAAAAGGTCAGGCTGATTTGTGTATACCACATGATCTGACCTCGTATAAAAGTAGTTCACTTTTACGATGATGTAATTTTAAAGATTTTTCTGAAGACCAGATGAAGGCTGAGTATGTGCTACCCTTTGGTATGATACTTCTTTTAATAGGAATGTAGTTTTATGTCCTGTAATTAATTGAGTCTCTTTGCAAAGGGATATGATTATAATATCAAATCCAAGGACTAGATAGCAGAATTTATTATGATTTCTTTTCCAGAAAAGATGCAGAAATTTAACAGTCTCTGTGTTTTATTACCTAGAGAGAAAATGAATATAGAGAAAATGAATGTAGATTCAGTCACTGAGGAAAGTGGGAAATTCTTGATTTCCTTTAATAGTGGAGCCTGTGAAGCACTAAATATTGTATCAAATGCATTAGTCCTATTTCAGCTCTGAATTTTAAATTTGTTTAGATCATCACTGACTGCTTTCATAACAGGGCTGTGGTTTTTTTACACCAATGTGTTTGGTGTATATGAAGTTATTTGGTTTAATTGATCTGTCTTAAGATTTACTAAGTAATCCCTGGTCCATGAACTTCCGCATGCTGTGGGTGCGGCTGGGAGAAAAAAAAAAAAAAAAAAAAGGTTCCCGTCGTGGCGCAGTGGTTGACGGATCCGAGTAGGAACCATGAGGTTGCGGGTTCGGTCCCTGCCCTTGCTCAGTGGGTTAACGATCCGGCGTTGCCGTGAGCTGTGGTGTAGGTTGCAGACGCGGCTCGGATCCCGCGTTGCTGTGGCTCTGGCGTAGGCCGGTGGCTACGGCTCCGATTCGACCCCTGGCCTGGGAACCTCCATATGCCGCGGGAGCGGCCCAAGAAATAGCAACAATGACTTGTTCTTCTGCCTTCCCAATATGCTATTAAATCCATCCAATGAATTTTTTCAGTTATTATATTTTTCAGGTGTAATATTTCCATTTAGATCTTTTTTATATTTCCAGTTCTCTGCCGAGACACTCTAAAGTTCAGTCATTAAACCGTGTATTTTTAAGTTCTTTACAACTGCTACTTTAAAGACTTTGCTGCTAATTCCAATAGCTGAGTCCTTTCTGTATTGCTTTCTATTGACTTCCTGTTTTTTCCTTGATTATGGATCATTTTTCTAGTAATTTCTATTGTATTATGGGCATTGTGAATGGTACATAATAGAGATTCTGAATTATATTATGATTCCTTGAAGAATATTGATTTTTGTTTTTATAGACAGTTCAATTAATGGCCGATCATCTTGTACTTGTATGGGCACGATTTGACAATCTCCTCTTTTGGGGGGATATCTGGGAAAAGCTCAAAGTACATAGTTTTTAAACTCTTTCTCCCCTGTGGTTCTTGTCAAGGTTTGGTTTAAGACTTTGCTGGGCTGGTTTACAATGGGCATTGTTCTAAATTATGGTCCCTATTCTTAACATGACACCTGGCCATTTGTATGTGTCTGTATGTATGTTTAACTTGATTCTTTTATTTAGCGTATATATCTTGGCTCAGTTTCTATGTTAACACATAAAAATGCTTCTTTTTATATAATAACCCAACATTTATTTCAGTATAAATAGAACATATTTAATTGATCCACTTGATGTACATTTAGGTTCTTATTTTTCTAGAATATAAAGATGCAATGAAATCCTTGTACATATTATCTATCTGTACTTGTGGGAAGATATAAACACATTTGATAAATATTTATCAGTACCCTGCAAATCAAAACAATGGAAATGTTAAATTTGCATATTTTGGTTTATTGGTAAAATTGAGGATCTTTTCAGGCGGATTACCAACCACCTTATCATTCATCTTTGATGATTTGCTTCCTCACAGATTATTCACTTTTAGTAGTCAGATTTCATTATTAATTGTATATGAGCTCATTTTATTTTGGATGACGAAACTTTTCCCCCAGTTTTTCATTTGTCTTTCCGTGTTATTTGTTTATGGTGTTTTGAGGCCATGAAAGATTTCTGATTGGAAAATAAGAGGTCCATCTTTCCAAAACCAGGATCAGGGCTAGCAGATAGTTTACCACAGCAGCATACGGTCCTCTTTTTTTTTTTTAACCAGTTTTTTGGTGGTATAATTGACAAATAAAAATGGTATATTTTTAAGGTGTAGAATGGGGTGACTTAATATAGTTATACATTATAAAATTACTATGATTAGGTTAATTAACACATCTATCACTTCATATAGTTACCATTTTTCAGGGTGTGATGGAACTCCTAAGGTCTTAGCAGATTTCAAGTCTATGTATTACGTTACTATTGAGTGTAGTCACCATGCTATACATTTACATCCCAGAACTTATTCATTTAGTATCTGAAAGTAGCTGATAGTTTATACTCTTCAACCAATATCTGTCCATTTCCTTCACCTGCTCCCCTCCCCCACCCCACTGCCAACTACCATTCTACTCTCAGGTTCAATGTGTTGAACTTTTTTAGATGCTATGTGTAAGTGAGGTCTTAACTGTATTTCTCTGTGTCTGCCTTACTTTACTTAGTGTAACCTCCTCTACATTCATCCATGTTGTTGCAAATGGAAGAATTTCCTTTTTTGTGGCTGAATAATATTCCACTATGTGTGTGGGGGGGTGTATAAATCTTTTTTTTTTTACCTTTTCTTTTCTTTTTTTTTTTTTCTTAGGGCCACACCCACAGCATATGGAAGTTCCCAGGCTAGGGGTTTAATCAGAGCTACAGCTGCTGGCATACACCACAGCCACAGCAAGGCAGGATCTGAGCCATGTCTGTGATCTACACCACAGCTCAAAGCAATGCTGGATCCCCAACCCACTGAGCAAGGCCAGGGATCGAACCACATCCTCATGGATATTAGATTTGTTTCTGCTGCACCACAATGTGAACTCCTACATTTTCTTTATCCAGTCATTAATCAGTGGACACATAGGTTGTTTCCATATCTTGCCTATGTGAAGAATGTTGAAATGACCATAGGAGTGAACATATCTCTTCAAGACAATGATTTTATTTCTTTTACATATATACCCAGCAGTTATATTACTGGATTATGTGGTAGGTCTATTTTTATTTTTTTTGAGGAATCTTCATACAGTTTTCCATAATGGCTGTACCAATTTACATTCCCACCAACAGTGTATAATGGTTCCCTTTAGTCCACATGCTTGCCAACACTTGGTGTCTCTTGTTTTTTTGGTAATAGCCATGCTAATAGATACTACACATTATCTTATTGCGGTTTTGATTTTCATTTCCCTCATGATTAGTGATGTTAAACACCTTTTTTTTTTTTTTTTTTTTTTTTTTTTTGTCTTTTTGCCTTTTCTAGGGTCACTCCCACAGCATATGGAGGTTCCCAGGCTAGGGGTCTAATTGGAGCTGCAGATGCCGGCCTACACCAGAACCACAGCAATGTGGGATCCAAGCTGAGTCTGAGACCACAGCTCACGGCAACACTGGATCCTTCACCCCACTGAGCAAGGGCAGGGATCAAACCATCAACCTTATGGTTCCTAGTCGGATTCATTAACCACTGTGCCACGACGGGAACTCCATTAAACACCTTTTTAAATATCCATTCACCATTTCTACGTCATCTTTATAAAAATGTCTATTCAGGACTTCTTTTCAAATTAAAACAAATTTTTTTTGCTCTTTTTTTGGTTGGTTACATGAATTCCTTATATATTTTGGATATAAACCTCTTATCAGATGTATGGTTTACAAATATTTTCTGCTGTTTTTAAGTTGCCTTTTAATTTTGAGATTGTTTTATTTGATTACATCAAACTAAAACGCTGCATTTTAGTTTGATGTAATCCCACTTATTTATTTGTGCTTTTGTTACCTCTGCTTTTGGTTTCATATCCAAAAAAAAAAAAAAAAAATCATTGCTGAGGCGGTTTTTCCTGTTTTATTCTAGGAGTTTTATGGTCTCAGATCAGACATTTAATTCATTTTGAGTTGATTTTTATATAGGGTGTAAGATAAGGATCCAGTTTCATTCTCTGGCATGTGAATATCCAGTTTTCCCAACACCGTTCCTAAAGAGACTATCCTTTCCCCATTGTCTATTTTTTTTCTTTTTTCGTCTTTTCTAGGGCCGCACCCATGGCATATGGAGGTTCCCAGGCTAGGGGTCTAATCTGAGGTGTAGCCGCCGGCCTACGCCAGAGCCACAGCAACGCAGGATCCACCTTCATCTACAACCTACACCACAGCTCACAGCAACGCTGGATCCTTAACCCACTGAGTGAGGCCAGGGGTCGAACCCTCAACCTCATGGTTTATAATCAGATTTGTTTAACCACTGAGCCACGATGGGAACTCCCCCATTGTCTATTCTTGATGCCCTTGTCCAAAGATTAGCCAACCAAATAGGCTTGGGTTTATTTCTGAATTCTCTATTATAGTCCCTTATCCTGAGTTTCTGATTTTATGCCAGTACTCTACTGTTTAGATTACAAAACTAAAGTTCTGTGATAGTTTGAAATTAGGAAGTATGTTGCCTCCAGCTTTGTTCTTAACATTGCCCTGGCTGTTTGGAGTCTTTTGTTGTTCCATACAAATTTTAGAATTGTCTCTGTAGAAAAAATGTCACTGAGATTTTGATAGGGAGTTTATTGAATGGGTAGATCACTTTTGGGTATAAGGATATTGAAGCAATACTAATTATTCCATTCCATAAACACAGGATCTTTTCTGTAGATTTAAACTAAATCATAACAATAATTATGTTAAATGTAAATGGTCTAAACATCCCAATTAGAAAGCAGAGATTATCAAGCTGGATAAACAATAAATGAATTATTAATATATGTTTCAACATGAATGAATTCCAGAATCATTATGCTAAATAAAAAAAGATAGACACAGATTATTCCATACTGTATAGTAACATTTATGTAGAATTCTACAAAAGGCAAAACAGAAAGCAGATCATTGGTTAACAGGGTCAGTAATGAAGGAAATTGCCTGAAGAGGAATAGGAGAAAGTTTTTAGGTACTGAAAATATTCAAATTATGACTGGTAGTGGTTACCTGATTTATCTACATGTACATTGAAAGGTTGTGGATTTTATGTATATAAATTATTTCTCAATGAAAGTGATTGACGTTATCACACAGCTAATTAATTGTGTGCATGTTGGAATTTAGGTAATGTACAGTTGAATAGAAATGTTTTAAATGAACTGAAAAAAATTTAGGACTGAGAAAATAAATCTTTCCAGCCTAATTAAATGATACCAAAATGTTAGAAGTTAATAAATATTTTTAATGTGAACTTTAATTATCTGCTATGTTTTTTTTGCTGTATTTTGAATCATTAGGTTGAACTAAAGCGACAATATAATGACCAGCACTCAAAAGTAAGAGGTCTTTTACCAGGTCGTCAGTGGTATGAAATTCAAGCATACAGGGCCTTAAACCAGGCCCTAGGTAGGTAAGTGGAGTGGAATTTAATGTAACATTACTATAATGTTATCTCTGACCAGGGCTACATGTAGAGCTAGTCTTGCTACTTTATTCCTTATAATAAATTTGATAGAAATTTTTTTTATTTCACCAAAACCCTAGGAACTGGTATATTTTCAATGATAGATAATCAGAAGCGAAAGTTGAAAGAGTCAATGAAACCCAGAATAAAAGTCAATATTTGCTAAAGTTTGAAGATTTATGATTGGTCAATGAATATACAACAGAAATACTCAGTAAATGTTTATAGAAGCTTACTACCAAACACTAAAAGTTTTAGGGTTTAGTGTTTATCTTGTGAACATTAGAACCTGGATGATGATTTTATGGGTAAAAAGCAAACCATTTAAGAAGAGTTAAAACATTCTTTAGCACCAACTAACAGTAATTTTTAGTTATAATACTCCTTTTTCTGAAGAGTCTGGCCCATTCGGATTTGTGCTTTGTGGAACTAGTTTTCAAATCACCATTTTATACCATAATTTCATCTTGTTGGACATCAATACTTTATAATCACTGTAGATTTTTCATAATCTAACATTTTATATTCTCTATTTATGAAGTTATAATTAGTTTAACCACGTACTAATTTTTCCTGTGAAGCTGTTCAAATAAAATCCAGATAATTGAAGTAGAAGAATACAAATTAAGAGTAAAATCATGAAAATATGGCCATTTGACACATTTTCAGTTCAACCAGAAGACCTATAGCTAGCCATCACCTACCCTAACCCATCCAGGAATTAGATTTTTCTCAGGTGTCTTGTTTACTCATATTAGGTCATTTACACACAAGCAGACCAGATTGCATTTGAGTTCATATTTACATATAGATTTCAGTCCCAGCACACATCACTCCCTCCCTTCCCCATCATTTCAGAATGATATTCTGCAGTTATTTCTCTTCAGACTGAATAATTCAGTTCTATGTTTAATCCACTGATATGGTTAAGTTGCTTCCCTTCCCTGCCTAGACATCCCACTGGTATTTGGCATCAAATTGCACTAGAAATTGTTCTTGAAGCATTTCATCTACTTTGTCTCTCCTTGTTAACTGACCTGTTTAATTTTGTTTTGTTTGAATTTTAATATTCAGCAAATAGTTTATAGGGGAGCCTGAATATTTTTTTTGAATATTTTTTAAATTCTTGACTTTTCTTCACGAAATTTCAGGAAAATAAATATTTTTATCTCCGTTGATGATTGTTCCTCTTAATATAAGCAATGTCTTGAATTTCAAGAAACCATTTGAAGCAAAAGTACATTTGTATCCTACTTCATCATTTATAAATCTTTTCTACATATATGAAAAACAGGTTGTGAGAGATGAAATTACTTGTTTACTATCACACAGAGACTACATGAGGCTTCATGTCTACATCCACATTTAAAACCCTAAGACCTGCTTTTTCATCCTTAGGCCCTACCTGTCTCCACTATAGTTCTCTCCATTAAGTGAAAACATTTCATTCTTAAACTATTAAATATACCACATCCTTTCATTACCCTCTGCCTTGGCATACAAACCGCCATACAATTCATTTGGCAAGTTTGCGAATCAAAACTTAGTGGACGGGGTCATGTCCTTTATGAAGACCTTTTTCCGTTTCTCCATTTAGAGTTATTTACTCCTTAGGAAACCCGTAGCATTTTATACTAATCTCTATTAGAGCGTATATCTTAGTGTATTGGGATAGTCTTTTTATATATCCGTCTCCTTCCCTAAACATATATTACACATTTTTACGTGCTCAGTGGCCAGCTGTGCCTTATCTTGGGGCATAGATGCAAACGAATGCTTATTGAATTTGTGTAAAATGCCAGGTTCATTGCTGTTCCAGCTATATGCCATATTGGCCAAAGAGTTTCTAGAACTTCAGAACATACTTTTTAGAATTTCATAAGAAGCGTATGTTTATAAAACTGATGTATAATACTGTAGTTTCAGTATTTTGTTAGTTAAAAAATGGATAGACCAACTGTCATCATAGTGATTTTCAGGGAATCAGTATTAACAACAAAAAAAATTAATGTTTCACATAATTTGATAAAACTCATAATGTGTGTTGATTGACATAAAAGGTGCTTATATGAAAGCACTGTTCTTTTAAGGGATATGGCTAGAAGATCTAAAGTAAGTAGAAACAAATTGGGTTTAAAAAATGTTATCTTCTTTTTTTAAGCCCACGTGGGACTGTTAGAGTATTTGAGGTAATATAAGTCCATGAAATGTAATAACAGCCTTCAGGAATGTACCAGATGGTTTTGTGGCCAGGTTACAACTGCACTATAAGTTTCCTAATGGGTCTGCTTTACCAGAGTATAATCTTTGTCTCAAGTGGGCATAATTCATTTGAGCAAGTCAGTATAAAAACAATAGAAAGAAGAAAAGGTGAAACCTTTTTCTCTGAACAGTTGTGTTAACTTAAATGCCTTTCTGCCATAGGACACTTTAAACATAAACCAAAGTAGAACCAAAATAGACTTCGCATTGATTTTCAACACTATTCTATAATATTGGCAATATCTATCTTCCTATCTATCCAATGTTATGGTTTGTCTAATGTCTCAGAACCTATGGGTTACTTTAAAATAGCACAAAAGAATGTTATTTAAAATTTAGATTTTTGAATGTCTCTGTGGAAAAATGAAAGGTTTATGTTAATTTTCACCCCCTCTCAGAATCCCATCATGGTGAAGGAATAAAAATGTCAAGCCTACGAGGTTAAAAAGAATGATAGAAGAGACAGTGACATATGAACTGTCAGTGAATTTTGAACACTAGAAAACAGTGAATGATTGAAAGACTTAGCAGGCAAGAGAAAGCTGAAATTTAAATCCATACTCATGTATACCCATAGTAATGACCCAGCAACCCCACTCCTGTGTATTTATAACCCAGCATGGATTAGGAAATTGTGGCCAGTAGATAAAGTCCAGTACACTGCTTATTTCTGTAAATAACATTTTATTGGAATAAGCCATATTACTCCCTTTGTATGTTCTGTGGCTAAACTTACACTAGTTACAATAGAGTTTGCGTGGCCCACAAAGCTAAAATACTTCCTGTCCAGCTATATATAGAAAAAGATGAGTATCTCCTGCTGTAGAGAAATGAACACGTGTCTACTCCAAACCTGTACAGAAGGCTTTTATACCAGCTCTATTCATGATCACCAAAAACTTGAAACAGCCCACATGTCCTTCAACAGATAAATGGCTAAACATACTGTGTTATATCCATACAATGGAAGTATTTGGAAGGAACAGTAGAAAGGAACAAGCTATTCATATAAGCAACAACTTGGAGACACTCAAAGGCACTATGCTGCATGAAATAAGCTAGTTTCAAAAGACAAAGAAGGAAAGCAAGCTATAGTCATGAAAACTAGCAAGATCCTCCAGATTTAAGCATGGAAAAACTTAGGACTTGGGAATACTCTAAAGTATCAGTTAAAGTAGGGTTAAACTAAAGAGGATTGGTTGCAAGTTAATACAAGAAGTAGATATCCCCCTCCCCCACCCAGGTTTGCTCTCTAGATAGAATAGAGACTCACATTTTTATTTATTTATTTATTTTTTATTTTTATTACTCAATTTATCACATCTGACTTTTTTTTTTTTTTTTTTTTTTTTAAACGGCTGCACCTGTGGCATATAGAAGTTCCCTGGCTAGGGTTCAAATCAGAGGTGTAGCTGCTGGCCTATACCACAGCCAGAGCAATGATGGGTCTGAACTGCGTCTGCGACCTACACCACAGCTCATGGCAATGCCAGATCCTTAACCCAGTGAGTGAGGCCAGGGATCGAACCCACCTCCTCTTGGATACTAGTCAGGCTTGTTAACTCTGAGCCACAATGGAACCGAGAGTCCATATATTTAACCACAGCTACAGCTAAGAATGTATTAAAGATGGGAGGTAAGAAAAGTCTACCTACATCTCCAAGGCAGGAAAGTACATGTTCCTCTCTAGGAAAGTTGAGTACCCCTGAATAAGGGCCTACAAGTAGTAACAGAGTGGCTCAGTTTCTACCAGATTACCTTACTGCAGACTCCCACCCTATAAGCCCCACCTATGCACACAGAGCTTCCAACCAGCGTTTTAGTTTGAGAATAAAATAAAATCTCACCACTTGTATTCATTAGTGTCTTGGAGATTCTAGACAAAGCAGTTAGGCAAGAAAAAGAAATAAGAGATATCCAAATTGAAAAAGAAGTAAATTTTCTTTAAATCTGCAAATGACATGATATTCTACATGGAAATCCTGAGGAATTCATTCCTAAAACAAGTTCAACAAGGTTATAGGATATCATAGTCACTGTACAAATGTGAGTTGCATTTTTATGCATTAGGAATGAACAATCTAAAAATGAAATCAACTTAATACCATTTAAAGTAGCATCAAGAAAAAGCAAGATACTTAGAAATAACTTTTTTTTTTCCTTCTTAAGGCCGCTCTCGTGTCATATGGAAGTGCCCAGGCTAGGGATCTAATCGAGCTACAGCTGCCAGCCATGCTACTACAGCCACAACCATGCCAGATCGAAGCCGCATCTGTGACCTATACCACAGCTCACAGCAACGTCCAAATCCTTAACCCACTGAGTGAGGCCGGGGATCAAACCCTCATCCTCTTGGATACTAGCTGGGTTTGTTAACTGCTGAGCCACGGTAGGAACTCCAGAAATAACTTGAATGAAAGTACACTGAAAGGTTCAAAATATTGTCGAAAGAAATTTCTAAATAAATGAAAGATTTCCATGATGATGGATTGGAAGACTTACTATTGTTAAGATAGGACAATCCCCCAAACTGATATATAGATTTAATACAGTCCCAACCAGATTTCCAGCTGGATTTGTTGCAGAAATAGAGACGATTATCCTAAAATTCATATGGAAATTGAAAGAGACCCAGAATTGCCACAAAAGTCTTGGAAAAAAAACAAATTTGGAGAATTGACCATGTTCAATTTCAAACCTACTGCAAAACTACAATAATCAAGACTATGTTGTACTAGCATAAAATAGACATGTAGAACAAGGAATAAAACTGAAGGTCCAGGAACAAGCCCATATATCTACAGTATATGAATTTTTGGCAAAAGTGTCAAGACAATAAGGAAAGAAAAGTCTTTTTAACATATCATGATTGGATAATTGGATAAACACATGCAAAAGAATGAAGTTAGACCCCTACTTCACACCATATTTAAAAGTTAACTCAAAATAGATCAGGAGTTCCCGTCGTGGCACAGTGGTTAACGAATCCGACTAGGAACCATGAGGTTGCAGGTTCGGTCCCTGCCCCTGCTCAGTGGGTTAACGATCCGGCGTTGCCGTGAGCTGTGGTGTAGGTTGCAGACACGGCTCGGATCCCGCGTTGCTGTGGCTCTGACGTAGGCCAGTGGCTACAGCTCTGATTCGACCCCTAGCCTGGGAACCTCCATATGCCGCGGGAGCGGCCCAAAGAAATAGCAAAAAGACAAAAATAAATAAATAAATAAAAAGAAAAATAGTGCAATTTTAAATTGGACCAGTAATTTAAATACACATCCCCCCCCCAAAAAAAAGATACATATGGACAGTAGGCACATGAAACCATCACTAGTTATTAGGGAAATGCAATCAAAGCCAGAGTGAAATACTACTTCACACCTCTTGTGGTTCATATATTGAAAATGATGGACAATAACAAGTGTTGGTGACACTTTGGAGAAATTGGAAATCTCATATATACCTAGTAGGAATGTAAAATTGTGTGACTGCTTTGGGGAAAAAAAGTGGCAGTTGCTCGAAAAGTTAAACAAAAAGTTACCATACAACTTAGCAATTCCACTTCTAGGTATATACACAAGAGCATTTTAAAAATATATTCATATAAAAACTTGTACACAATGTTTGTTGCAGCATTATTCGTAATAGTCAAAAGATGGAAACAACCCAAATGCTCATTAACTTATAAATGGATAAACAAAATGTGGTATAGCCGTACAATAGAATATTATTCAGCCATAAGAAGAAATGAAATACTGATGCACAATACAAGTACCCTTGAAAACATCATGCTAAATGAAGGAAACCAAACACAAAATGCCATATAGGGTATCATTCTAGTTATATGAAATGTCCAAAATAAGTAAATCTGGAGTTCTCTTTGGCTCAGCAGGTTAAGTATCTGGCATCATCTCTGCAGTGGCTTGCTTGGGTTGCTGCTGTGGCGCGGGTTTGATCCCTGGCCTGGGGACTTTTGCATGCCACAGATGCAGCCAAAAAAGAACAAAAGAAAACAACAAAATAGGTAAATCTTTAAAGACATAAAGTAAATTAATGGTTGCCAGGGGTTAGGGGGAACAATCCAGGTAATTGGAGTGACAAATGGACATGGGATTTCTTTTTGGTGAGATAAAAATGTTCTGTAATAGGTAGTGATATAGGTTGGACGACCTTATAAATGTACTAAAACCCACTAAATGTTTTTAAATTTTATAATTTTTATATTAAAAAATTAGCAAATTGAACCTAACTATATAAAAAAAATAATGTACCATGACCATGTGTGGTTATTCTAGGAATGAAAGAAAGGCTAGTTCAATATTTGATATTCTGCCAGTGTAAACTACCCTATTAACAGTTTAACAAGAACAGCTATATGATTGTATCAATTGGTACAGATTTTTCTTACGAAAGTATACATTCATGATAAAAATTCATTTATCTAGAATAAAATCTATAGCCGATATAATATTTATGGCAAAAAATAGTGTATATAAGGAAGACATTTGAGAAATATTTTCTGTAATATTCTTGACTTTCAAAATAGAATGCATATAATATTTTTGGATATATTATCAATAGTTGGTGAAAGTGGGTTTGTTGACACACCTGCTTTGGTACATTATATTGAGTAGTTTCTAATAACCTTACTCAGAATAATGATTTTGATTAAAGGACATATCATTGATTTAGATACCTGACACATCATTGATTTTCTAAATCTTCTATCTATCCCACCAGAAATTTGGCTTTATTTCCAATGTTCGTTAGATTTTCTTCCTATTTTTTATAGGTGTATTCGACACAAAAATGATTGGGGAGCTCTGATTCTAGTGGATGATCGTTTCAGGAGTAACCCAAATCGATACATATCTGGTAAGATTCTCAGCTGGGCTTTAAGTAAGAATTAGAAGCAGTCTTTGGCATTTAATGACTTCCATTTTTAAAGACAAAGTATTAGAGAATTTGAATTACCAGATCAAACATGGAAAAATTCACATTGACTGGAAACCTAGCCTTTTAATGCTTATGTGTTTACAAAAAAAATAAATAAATCTTTATAGAGGAGAGTCTGGTTAACTGCCAATGTAATATTAATCTGTTTAGCATTGTCAGGGAAAAAGCCATTCCACAGAAATGAACTTCCCAGAATATTAAATTTTTATATTGAAGCAAGCTATCAGTCTTTTGGCTGCTTAGGATTCTTTTTATTCTTTCATTCTGGATTATATGAGTTTTATTGTTGTGTTTGTTTAGAAATGTTTCAGTTGTTTTAGAATTTATGCTAGTCAGAGCTAGTATTTTCTAAGAAGAAAAGAAGTATCACTGCATGCTACAAGATCAAATAGATGGTCATTTTTTTCTCCGCTCAAATGAACAAATACTATATGCCTATAGTTTTCATCCAGCAGTAGCACAGTCCCTTTAGAAACAAACAGGAATTTATCTGTTATTAAAGAACTGTTGGAAATACTTTCACCTTTTTTGTTATCCTTAGAGCTAAAAAGTTCATGTAATAATATAATGGAACAATAAATTTTTGATTGGTTTCTACTTTTTATATTTCAGAGCCTAAATACTATATTTGATTCAATATTAAAATATATCCCCCTAGGAGTTCCCATTGTGGCTCAGTGGAAACAATCCGACTAGTATCCATAAAGACGCAAGTTCGATCCCTGTCCTCACTCAGTGGATTAAAGATCCGGTTGCTGTGAGCTGTGGTGTAGGTCACAGACTCGGCTGGATCTGGTGCTGCTGTGGCTATGGTGCAGGCCAGTGGCTACAGCTCCGATTCGACCCCTAGCCTGGGAACCTCCATATGCCACAGGTGCTGCCCTAAAAAGACAAAAACAAACAAACATATCCCCCTGGATTGAAGCACAAAATGCTGCTTTTCTTTGCTTTCCTTGTAAAGCAAGCCATTGTGCTTAGGCTAAGACAGCCAAAAGCAAATGTTAAGTGCTTCTGTTTAGTCAGCAGGTGGAGCTCAGATTCTTCCAAGTTTTCAAAAGCAAACTGACATCTTACTGAAAAGACTTTCTTTGATCAAAAAAGGTCAAAATGAAAGCATTGACTGTAATACTAAAAATTTTCAATTTGGGATAATTTCATATTTTTATTTGATATAATTATTTTCCCCAAGCATACAAAATAAAAACTTTAAAGAAATTATTTTCTTATTTTAAAATCTAGAACTGAAATTTCTCTTATGGTTTAAATTTGTTGAGAGGTTTTTTTGAATTAAATATTTTTCGTAATTTCTGTAAGGTTTTCATTTCTTTCTGAGACTCACAAAGTGTGATTGATTGATTGACTGATTGATTGATTTGCTTTTTAGAGCTGCACACGTGGCATATGGAGGCTCTTGGGCTAGGAATCAAATTGGAGCTACAGCTGCCGGTCTACACTGCAGCAGTGTGGGATCCGAGCCACGTCTGCAGCCTATACCACAGTTCACAGTAATGCAGGATCCTTAACCCACTGAGCACGGCCAGAGATCGAACCTGCATCCTCATAGATACTAGTTGGATTCATTTCCACTGCACCACAATGGGAACTCCTAAAGTGTGAAATTTTATCTAGGCAATAATAGCACAACCCTACAAATTTCTTTTAATGACTAATTTTATTTAAATTCGATTTGATTAAGTATAGATTGATAGAAAAATTCCATTAAAAAAAAAAAACCTAAAGGAATCCATTTGGAATGAAACCATGAATAAGTTCAAGTTGCTGGAAGCCCTGTCTTATCTTTCTCTCAAGCTCAAGAACCATAGTGACTTGTTAAACTACTCCAAAAAGGTGATGATAGTTTTAGTGACATCAGCAGAAAGTATTTCTTTTCTAAAGTCCAAAGTCTGATTTTGTATCTCATTCTGAAGTGAGTCATAGTCCAAAATCCCTTATACTCTTAAGGTGGTTCATTTTTATGCAGTTTTCCTATATCACAGGTTAAATATTGTCCTTTACAACTCAATTATTTATATATTAAAAATAATTATATAATAAGTATTCAGTTAGGTCATCATTTTGCCAGTAAACCAGTGTTATTTTTCCTTTTACCCTCTGAATAGTTTGGTACATTTGGAATTGGGGGGAGAAGAGGAACCAAATAAAACCTGTGAGACTGTAATCTTGAATTTATTCTTTCTTAAAGAGTCAAATTAGAAAGTTGGAATAAAAGATAATGTTGTTTACACCTTCTGTTTTCTCTACAATTAAAAGGTAGGTGATTTTTGTGAGGAATTATGATAAAATTAAATTTAGCGTATTCCCCAGTTACTCTAAATTGACAATACATTTTCCTGTATCCACTCTACTCCCACTGCCTTGTCCCTCCCTCCAGTTGGGGCAATCACTGCAGATAAAGAGAAATGTTACTGATACATTAGCATATTATACAGATGATGGTAAAAAGGCAGGAAGAATGATGAGAACCATTCTCTTCACTCTAAATTCGAAGTAGATTACTTCACCAGAAAAATTATCTTTTTTTTGCTTAATACATAATATCATCATTAAATAACCAAAGTTTCTTTGCTGGGTTTACTTTCTTCCTTAGGACTTTCTAAGTGGGTACGGCAGCTGATTCAGCACTATTCAACCTTTGAGAGTGCTTTGGAGTCCTTGGCTCAATTTTCCCAAAAGCACCAAAAGATCATCAATGTATCCAAAGACAGAAAGCCTGTACAGGACAAGGAGTCTACATTTTCAGTGGCTTGTTTGAAAGACAATACCTCAACTTTTTTATTAGAAGCAGCACGCTCTCGATCTCCAGAATATCCTAGGGAAGGTAAAGCAAAAATGTGTGTCTAAGAACTACCATATCCTGAAACGATACATAAAAGTCCATCTCTACCAAGTGGCATCATCTCCAGAAACGAGAAAAATATAAAAGTTCTGTCCATTTACACTTGGTAGTGAAGTCTTTCCTTATATCTAAAATGATATCTGCTATGCTCTAGATTAATGTCCTTAAATATGTTGGTTTGTAACATAAGGCGTTATCATAAAATAATGGAATAGTATGGTATATTGGAATGGGGAGTTCCCGTCGTGGCTCAGTGGTTAACAAATCCGACTAGGAACCATGAGGTTGTGGGTTCGATCCCTGGCCTTGCTCAGTGGGTTGAGGATCCGGTGTTGCCGTGAACTGTGGTGTAGGTTGCAGAAGTGGCTCGGATCCTGGCTCCCGTGTTGCTGTGGCTGTCGCTTAGGCTGGTGGCTACAGCTCCAATTAGACCCCTAGCCTGGGGACCTCCGTATGTCGTGGGAGCGGCCCCAGAAAAGAAAAAGACAAAAAACAAAAAACAAGATAGATTGGAATGGGAACAAATTTTGTCAGGAAACCTATGCATATTTTCTGATTTTCCACTAAGAAGCTTTGCCACTCATGAGCCTTATGACCCCATGAGCAAGTCACTGAACTTTTTGAGTCTTAGTAGAAGTGATATCTGCCTACCTATCTAACCAGGTTGGGTTGTAAAGATATGATAATGTGATAAATACCACAGCACTGTAATGTGCTACGTAAATGGTAATTTTCTTCTAAAGGCTATATTAAAAATTGGCCTAATTCATAGATACTTGTCTTACATGAATTTCTTTGTTTAGGGTAGTGAGAGTCATTTATTTAAATGATAAAAATATTTTAAAATATACCATAATATAGTAGATTGGAATATAATTTAGACAATGAGAATATAATTCAAAATATATTAGATGTAATATATACCAGGACCTGGCAAGCTACAGCCTATGGACCAAATTTGGCCTGCTGTCTATTTTTGTAAGTAAAGTTTAATGGAATGAGGTCAGAACCAATCATTTATGTATTGAGCACAACAGCAGAGGTGAAGTAGTTGCATATATTACACTAGAATGGCGTAGTTGAGTAGTTGCAACAGATACAACATGACCCACAAAGTCTAAAATTTTTACTCTCTAGCCTATTATAAAAAAGTTTGCAAAAGTGTGTTCTCTATCATTGGATACCATTTTAATTGTTTTACTTAACATCTGATAGTAGTTAAATATATCACTTTAAAATTTTTTTTTTCTTTTTATGGCCAAACCTGAGGCATATGGACGTTCTCAGGCTAGGAGTCAAATTGGAGCTTCAGCTGCCAGCTTACACCACAGCCTCAGCCACGCAGAATCCAAGTCACATCTGTGACCTATACTGCAGCTTGCAGCAATGCTGATCCTTAACCCACCGAGTGAGGCCAGGGATTGAATCCTTATCCTCAAGGATACTGGTTGGGTTCTTAACCCACTGAGCCACAATGGGAACTCTCTAAAATATATTTATGTTAGAGTATATGCTTCTAACCTAACTAAATATTATAATGAATTCTAGACCATTATGCTGGTAATCACAAAATAGGTTATAGTCTAGGTCTGATTACCAGCCAACTTTTAACTTTTTTTTTTTGTCTTTTGTTATTGTTGTTGTTGCTATCTCTTGGGCCGCTCCCGCGGCATATGGAGGTTCCCAGGCTAGGGGTTGAATCGGAGCTGTAGCCACCAGCCTACGCCAGAGCCACAGCAACGCGGGATCCGAGCCGCGTCTGCAACCTACACCACAGCTCACGGCAACGCCGGATCGTTAACCCACTGAGCAAGGGCAGGGACCGAACCCGCGACCTCATGGTTTCTAGTCGGATTCGTTAACCACTGCGCCACGACGGGAACTCCCCAACTTTTAACTTTAAGCAACTAACTTGTCTTCATGGTTATTGGTTTCTTTAAGGAAATTAGACTAGGTCAGTTTTCCTTAGTCACTGGTTAGTAGATTTTTAAGGTATTTTTACAGCTTGTTCCCTCCTTTACTCAACCCTTTTCCTCTTCCTTTTTACCCTTCCTTTTCTTGTTCACTTCTGAGGTCCCTGGTGTGGAATTTGATAGTTTACCAGACAGCTTTATAACTTGGCTAGGAATCAGTGGAGACCTAGAATTCCTTTCAGAGTTAACATGTTAAGCTTTATATTCTAAGGTGTAAGTCTTGCTACTATTTGTTATGGGCTCTAAATTATGTATCTTATATAGTTATTTCTAACAAAAACCATTTTAATATGACGGTTCTTAGGATATGAGCAGAAAGTTAACACTCTTAAATTTTTGTATTCATAGATGATCCAGTATTATTGGAAGGGTCTGCCCAGGCAGTGGGAGCAGAAAGAATTGTGATTTCCAGATCTAAAAGCCCAACCTTCAACAAACAGACAAAGAGTGTTAGCTGGTCTGGCAGTAATTCTTTGGGACAGCATCTCACTGGTAAAATTCTGACTGTAACACCTGAGTTTAGATCATCAGAGGACTGTGCCTCTAGTTCATCCTCTTTTAAAACAGAAAAAGAAGATGAGGCTGTTTTGCCACTCTCTGATAAGTGTGAGTCCTCAGCTGTGACAACAAACACATCATTTGGACCATGCCCTCAATCAGAAACTATTATTCCATCAGAAAAGATTGATGCTACTCTTCCTAATAAAAATCATTCTGAACAGCTGCTGCCCTGTGAAGACGCCCTGAATCCAAATAATCAGTTATCTCCAGTAAGTGAAGAAGCTGAACTTCCCACTTCAGATAGAGCTTCTGAAACAGAAGCAGAGGATGAATCTATCTATTTCACACCTGAACTTTATGATCCTATAGATACAAATGAAGAAGAGAATGAACTAGTTGGAATTGATAGTGACAATAGATTGACTGATAATTCAGACTGCATTTTAGCTGAAGATCTTTTTGGAATTAGTACTATGAAAGGAGTGGATTCAGTCAGAGAAATGGAAGATGAGGATTACAGAGACACAAAGTTGAATAGACTCATGCATATTGAAGAAAGTAAAGTCGATGACCTTGATAGTAATGTAATAACTCATAAATGAATTGGAACTGGGGAAAAAAGTTGTGAAATGGATATAAAGAACATTAAACAGTCTCCTTCCATTTTAAGGTGTGTTCCCTGGTGTTAGGTAATAATACTTGATTGACTGTCAAACTATAAAAATATGTCATCATGCTAATATTAAACCCTGTTGTAAATGATAATTTATACACTGGATAAATGGTATGTTTCTTTTTTTCTTTGCTTTTTAGGGCCACACCTGCAGCATATGAAAGTTCCCAGGCTAGGGGTCAAATCAGAGCTACAGTTCCCCATCCACACCACAGCCACAGCAATGCCGGATCTGAGCCCCATCTGTGACCTACATAGCTCACTGCAACACCGGATCCTTAACCTACTGAGTGAGGCCAGGGATCGAACCCAAGTCCCCATGGATACTAGTTGGGTTCATTTCCACTGCACCACAACAGAAACTGCAGTGTAGTTTTTGTTTTTTAAGATATATTTTTCACTTTAATCCATTTTCAAAAATTTTAAAGTCTCTTTTATATTCAGAAATGTTAAGTTTTACTATTCTCAAGTTTATATAAAGTGATTCATAAAAAATATTTTCCCCAACAATATTTTATTCTTTAGCTAAATGCAATATTAAATTATCAATCTGAAAGATAATTTCCTAAGGCACTTTTTTTTGTTGTTGTTTTTTGGTCTTTTTGCCATTTCTTGGGCTGCTCCCACAGCATATGGAGGTTCCCAGGCTAGGGGTCCAATCTGAGCTGTAGCCACCGGCCTATACCAAAGCCACAGGAACGTGGGATCCGAGCCACATCAGCAACCTACACCACAGCTCACGGCAATGCCAGATCCTTAACCCACTGAGCAAGGCCAGGGATCGAACCCACAACCCCATGGTTCCCAGTCAGATTCATTAACCACTGAGCCATGACAGGAATGCCCCCTAAGGCACTTTAAATTACACATACATATTTGTATTTTGTAGTCCTCTTCATTTGTTTTCATACTGATGCATAAAAATTAGTAGCAGTCTAATCCAGTCACACCTCAGTCATGTTTCACTGTAGATTTTACCTCAGACCAGTCTGAGATATTTTTTAGAAATCAACCGTTTTCTTGAAAAGTTTATTCTGGTATTAAAGTGCCTACTTAAAAGTAATTAAAAGTTGAGGAAGAAAACTACATGCATTTTAATTGCAATTGTTTTACATTTTTTTTCCGGTAAACCAAAATCAGGCATGTTTTAAACAAATTTATGTAAAGTTATAAAATACCCAATGAAGGATTCCAAATTTTCAATTCTAATTATTTCGCTTCATCACTATTGTGGGAAAAAGTGACATGTTCTGGCCTAAAGTCTTCAATTATGTAACTAAGATAGAAAACTTCAAATATAAATTTAGTAAGTAAACCCAAACCTGTAACTGTAGCTGAAAAATGTTCCCTATGGCTCATTAAACTTTTCTATAAATCTTGACTGAAGCTATACTTCTGATTAAAAATGGTTATAAAAGGAGCTCTTCTCTGACAGGAGTTCTCACTGTGGCACAGCAAGTTAAGGATCCAGCATTGCCTAAGAATCTCTGACATCACTCCAGACATACATTCACTAATCTTTTCCAAGAAGCGATTATTATCTAATGAACATTTAGGCTTCTTCTGAGTGATCTGAATTGAAATTGTGTGTGCTATTAAAGCTGTGGATGTGGTTTCTTATTTTCAAGTCAAAATTCCCAGCAGTTAGATATGTTTTATATTCATTTGGAACAATGATTATTACATATGCATATGTTTACTTTCATTTTGATGGTGTTTAGATTGAATACAGCTTGTTTCTATAGCATTGGGTGTTAGAACGCTAAGCATAGCTGAAAGAAATTTAAATTGATAATTTACCAGTGAAAGAATTTGTCTATATATTGGGATATATATTTAATCCCCCCTAGTATTAGATCGTTTTCTTAGGTGATCAGTAAAAAGTTAAAAGCACTGGATTACAAGGGAATTTCTCAATTATTTTGAAAGGCTGAAACGATTTCTCCTCTTCGGTACAATTCTTGATCCACAGATAAAGGGTAGTGCAAGTAGTAGAAAGAATACCAGATGGAAGACAGGAGACTTGGGCTTTATTCTTGGCTCTGCCACTAATTTGCTAAGTCGTGTTGGCAATTACCATGCCTTTTGGGGAATTAGTTTCATCTGTGAAGTATGGAATCTAGTAGTATAAAATCATGCAAATCCCTTTCAGCTTAAAAAATCCATAATTTAAAGAAATATATGTTGATATTTTATTATGAATCAGTCTTCCTTTGCTTTTTTTTTTGGCAAAATGCTTGAAATAAAGTAAAACACTTGTAAAATGTTTACTTGTATGAATATATGCATACTTGGGGAAGCAAGGTATTTATTTTAACAGTGCCACAAGTAAAATTTTCTTGAATCTTTAAAATTGCCTTAGAAGAACTGGTAAATTACACGAGAAAAACCAAGTACATTATTTTTTAGTCATATCTTAGTGCTCTTATCCAACTTGATATCAAATACCATATCTTTCCCTAGATATAATTTATTCTTTCCAAAATCTAATTCTCTCCAAGGTTAAACATTCTATGTACATTACTGAGAATGTACATAGAGATGTGCCACAAGCTTTTAGTAAGAAGAGGTGTTTCAAAAATTTTGTACAATGATATCACTGTTGAAACAGGTATAGAGTCTCCTCGGATCACAGCTTTGACCAGAATGGTATTGCAAAAAGTAAAGTACTAGCCTTTATAAAGAGTATGAGGTAGAATATTTTTATTAGTGAAAACATACTTTTTAAAGAGATGGTTTAGAAAGTTTAAACATGTAAAAGCATTTAAGAGAGTACCTGGCACATGGCAAGCCCTCATTTATTACTTGATAAGTCAATCATATATCTGGAGTACACTTTGCTTTTTTTAAGCCTTCTCCAATGATGATGGATAGATGGATGGATGGATGGATGGATGGATGGATAGATAAATTGATAGATAGATAGATAGGACAAAGAATCATATAGCAGGAGGGAAAAGTAATTTGGGTAATTTATTTTTAAGGCTTTTGATAGGTATAAGATAGAAATTGTTTATCAAATCATTTGCCTTATTTTATGCATCTGAAATAATTATCTAATACTGAATTTATTTAAGGGCTGAAAATACATAGAGCATACAGGCCACAAACCACGAAAACTACCAGTTGGAGAAAGGGCTTTCTTCATGGAAGAAAGGTACACTATAAAGAGTAGGTGTTTTCATGACTTGACTTTTAAAATTTACCAGAATCATTTAAAGCTTTTAATAATCATGTTGTAAATTAATGATAATTCTTTATGCTACTACTATGCATTTAATTTTTATATGGTTTTCAATTTGGTATTATTTCTAAGTTCACATAAGACTTGTTTTTATTCTTTCTTATAGTCTTTGTTTTTAAGACGAATTTTTCAAAAGGCTTTTTCTATGCCATTTTTCTGCAATATGACTTTGTCATGCTATTTTGCTATAGTAAAGTCATTTAAAATATTTAGTTATTTGGGATTTCTTATAAAACTTCATGAAATCAAAATGCCTATTTTAAAATCTCTTAAAAGACTGGTTATTGTAATTATTTAATCTCCAAGTGAGGACTTTTTTATTTGATTACCACACAATTATTGTTGTTTATGATCTTTTTAACCCCAGATTTATCAATAAGCTACATGAGATTTTACTTCAACTTTTATAAATTTGTAGTAGTCTCTTGTCTATTTCCATAGGAAAATGCAGTCAATTTTTTGTAAATAGAAAGGCAGTATTAATACTGAACTTTTTAATAATAATAAATTTAAGACCACATAGATAGTGAATGTCTAAGGAAGCTAAAACTGTAATATGTGTAGCAATTAAACATACGGTAAAAAACATCACTTCAGGAAACAGAAATTTAGATAGATAACCTAGGCTTATGATTCTCTAGCCTTAAACGATTTTCAAAAAAAGCATTTTGAGGTTTCCCGTCGTGGCTCAGCGGTGACAAACCCGACTAGTATACATGAGGACATGAGCCTGGGCCTTGCTCAGTGGGTTATAGATCCGGTGTTGCCATGAGCTGTGGTATAAGCTGCGGATCCCATGTTGCTGTGGCCTGGGAACTTCCGTATGCCGCAGGTGTGGCCCTAAAAAGACCAAAAAAAAAAAAAAAAGTGGAGTTCCCATTGTGGCTCAGTGGTTGACAAACCTGACTAATATTCATGAGGAAGTGGGTTCAATCCCTGGCCTTGCTCACTGGGTTAAGGATCTGGTGTTGCCGTGAGCTGTGCTGTAGTTCACAGATGCAGTTCAAATCCAGCATTGCTAAGTGGCTGTGGCATAGGCTGGCAGTTGTAGCTTTGATTCAGCCCCTAACCTGGGAACCTCCATATGCCACGGGTGCAGCCCTAAAAAGACAGGAAAAAAAAAAAAAAGCATTTTGTTTCTTAAGGTTTCATTTGATAGACCACTAGCTGCCTGGCTTCGTGTGTTCTGCAATGGTGTCTTGTCATACTATCCATGTGATCTGAGCTAGTGGATCACCTTGTTGGTGAACCACCTTATAATGAAATGTATTCAGTAACTAAACTCTTGGAACAAGATCCAAAACAACCCATCCTATACCAAATTCTACTCTATAATAAACAAGTATGAGAAGGAAAACAAAAATTGTCTGAAAGTTAACTACTCCCAGAAATTAACATTTAAAAATCTAATGGTAAATTCTGATTAAAAGGAATGTCTGTTAACAAGGCAAAAATAAGGCTAGATATTTTAGTACTCTTTATAATTTGTATTTTTTTATTTTGGTCTTTTTAAAGGCAACTTATGATTTTGATTCTCTTATGTTTTTCCCCAAAATTTCATCATTTCACATTAAATTATTTTATATCAGTATTGACAAAACTAAATGTTAAAATGTTGCCTTTGTCTCCTTGCTGTTATAAAGTACTAAATTGTACATGTGGCATATCATTTATGTCAACTAAGTTAGATGCCATCATCTTTTACATATGATTCATACATAGTTGAAAAGATTTAGAAACATTAAATACTGATTATTATTATTTTGTATCAAGTATGTTAATATCCTTGTCTTGGTATATTTTCCCTTTTTCTTCAAACTAGTGTTATGGTATTCATATTTAAATGTGAGCCATCAGGAGTTCTTGTTGTGATGCAGCGGAAATGAATCCAACTAGCATCCATGAGGATGAGGGTTCAATCCCTGGCCTCACTCAGTTGGTTAAGGAGGCCATGAGCTATGGTATATGTCACAGACACAGCTCCTAACTGGTGTTGCTGTGTGTGGTATAGGCCGGCAGCTCCAGCTCCAATTCAACCCCTAGCTTGGGAACCTCCATATGCCACCGGTGCGGCCCTAAAAACCAAAAAAAAAAAAAATGTTAACCATCCTTTTCAACACTGATCTTTTTTATTGTATCTGTGGAGGCGAATTATTACCTAAAACAGAAGTGGTAGGAAATATTAAAATGTTAAAAAGTTACTTGTGCCACCCTTAGTATGGGTTTACCTAAATTGGAGTAAGGTAGATTGATGTATCAGTATTTCCACTTCCAGTCTTTAAAGTTGATTGGCTGCATACATGGGGTTTGTTACCATTAGGCATGGAAACGTTTAATTCTACCTGCCAACATTCTTTGGGTAAGTTACGAATCTTCTCTGAACTTATATTTTTTCATAGTAAAATGTTAATAAGTAATAAAGAGTGGATTTGCGTTTTGGCCCTGCTATTTATTTACTGAGTGGCCTGGGTCATATTTACGTCATTGAGCCTCAGCTTTATTTTCTGGGGGCAAAAAAAGTGAGCAATATTTACCCTAAGAAAAATATTGTGAAGATTAAATGAGATGCTATACAAGATGTGAAAGTCCTTAAGAATTCTGAACTGCTATCCCAATGGTAGTTCGGAAACTGAAACTGTCATCTAGTATAACTGTCATCTCAGTATCCTGAAATTGCACCTTCAAAGGTTCAAATAAACTGTCAGAATTTGGTTCGTGCTCTTTGAGCTTTTAAAAATATTCTGTGTAATTATTCTTTCGCTAGCAAGACAAATATTGTAAAAACGTATTTTCCATTTTATTTTTATATTTTAAAATGTGTGCACATTGCAAACAAAAAATGTCATCAGAGAAACACTGAAATCCATAGGTGGCACTGAGAACATTCTGAGTATGATCCATGGGGCAGGGATATTTGTTGGAGGAGGAAGGGGCAGTCTGTACTCCCACGTTATATTTACTGACCAAACTAATTGAACGATACATTCTGTTAATAATGTATTTCTGTCACGACTGTGTAAAAAAATTTTTTTTGGTCTTTTTGCCTTTTCTAGGGCCGCTCTCGCGGCATGTGGCGGTTCTCAGGCTAGGGGTCCAATCAGAGCTGTAGCCGCCGGCCTAGGCCAGAGCCATAGCAATGCAGGATCTGAGTTGCATCTGCAACCTACACCACAGCTTGCGGCAATGCTGGATCCTTAACCCACTGAGCAAGGCTAGGGATCGAACCCACAACCTCATGGTTCCTAGTCGGATTCGTAAACCACTGAGCCACGACGGGAACTCCTCTATCACGATTTTGATATTTGGCTCTCATAAATGTCCACTTCATTTGCCAATTTTCTAGACTCTAATGAGCCTTCCCTTTCTGAACATTTTATTCTTACTGCCCCAACAATGTTAAATCCCTCATACCTTCTCTCTTCCTTCACTTGTAGGCCAGAGACCATCTTTTCTCTTTCTTTTTTCCAGAGGAGGGTGTACTTTTACCAGTGTTAACCTACCAAGAATGTTGGATTTTTGTACGTTCTGTTTGAGATGTCCATAAGCAGTGCTATTCTGACCCAACTGGATTGAAAAAGATGAATTGAATTTCATATGAACTAATTGATTAGCCAAATGACCACTACTTTGTAAGCATTTTAAGCCTATTCTCACCCTGGGACAAAGTTCATTTTTCCTGCCTTTGTCCCAATGTAATATTTATTGTATGATATTGTAGTTAATTGTGCAGAAGTCTTATCTCTTTGGTACACTGTGACCCCCTAAACCATATGGACAGCTTGTCATATTACCTGGCATTTAATCATTCATCCACTTATTCATCTGACATATTCTGAGAGTCGGCTTTGTATTAAAAGCTATGCTATAGTCTAGGGATACCAAAGATGAGTATGACAAGGATCTATCTACTAGGAATTCACGTCCTAGTTCATGTATAAGTAAACACTTATGGAACCGTGTGATGGGAACTAATAGATGCAAAGCAGCATTTGTTGGGTATATGCATACTGTTATGCACAATTATGATTATAGTTAGAGCATCTATAAGCAAACAGCAGAATTTGTTTAACACAGGAAACATCTTGGCAGTTTTTAATGGAAAATGCTTATAATGTTGAAATATATTCTTGAGGAATTTCAGGATATGCTGTTTTTTCTGAAGTTCCTAACTTCAGATCTCTTAGCCTCTCTTCTCTGGATTATGGAGTGTTAACTTACCCAGAGGGAACAAGACAAGAATATAACAAGTACATCTGTGGTGCCTTAGAGTATAGCATGTCGTGTAGTATTCTCATGGAGCTTTCACAACTGTTAGCTCATTTGGTTCCCAAAAGAGCCTACCAAAGTCAGCAACACAGGTGGTATTATTCTCATTTTTATAAATGAGGAAAATAAAGCATTGCAGTGAGATCACAGTCAATGTCATGGTGCACTTTCCACTCTTTCAGTGTAATCTTGTGCTTTCGTATTGATTTTAGTCCACCTTCATTTTCCCGAATCTCTCTGTGAAAGGTATAGTCTTAGAATTCTGAAACCAAGCCTCGCAACCTTACTCTTCATCCAAAAGGATACTTTTCAGAATTTTACAACATTTTGTAATATTAAAGGAAGATACATTAACATCCATTAAGGAGTATAAACTTTTTGAGGACAGAAACCATTCTGGAGCATAGTGTGCTGTTTGACACATAGTAGGTGCTTAGTAAGTAGTTTTTTATGAAAAGAAGGAATCTCCTGAAAACAACCCAAAAAGCTTAACATTGCCTTAGGTAACATAGCTAACCAGTGACATTCAAGTCAGAACTAGTATAGGTGTCATAGCTTTGAATTCCAGCTTCTTAACACCTTACCAACCAACATACCTGATACCAAAGCCTTAGTTTCTTGACGTCAACTCTTGTGATTTCACCTCCATTCATCCACCCACTTCCATTGACTGTACTCTACTCCATTCCTTCTTCCACACCTATTTCCTCGGTTTTCTCATAGCTTATTAGCCTCTTTCAGTCTTCACGTCCTTACTTCCAAGTTTGGACATCATAGTCGGTCACCGGAACTATTCTCTTGCTTGTATCTGGAACTCCAATCCACCTCTGTCTATCCCAGACCTGCAAAATCCCCAAACCTAGTTTAATGTCACTACCCTGGAAAGCTGACCACTGCTGAAGTTTGTATCGTAGTGTTGGACTGGTGACATTACAATGTTATATGGCTTCTACTGCTGATTGGATTCTCAGCGATGTTTTTCAACTCGTGTATTTTCCCTGACTAGGTCCACTTTTTCCCCTAACTCACTAGTAACAGGGCTAAGCTTAAGCATTGCTTCTTTTCTCAGCCCAGCTCCCTTCCCAGTTGATGTGCTTCCTCTGGATCATCTTACTCTTTCGAACTGAGTGCTAATGATTCCTGGTTCATCATCCAGCTGATGGATCAACATCTTGGATGTCCCATACATTGTCTCAAACTCAATTCGTATAAAACAATTCTCTTCTGAAATCTGCCCTTCCTGTTTCAGCTCATGGCACCATCATCCAATTCTCCAATCTTTTTTTTTTTTTTTTTTTATGGCCACACCTGTGGCATATGGAGGTTCCCACGCTAGAGGTCAAATCAGAGCTACAGCTGCTGTCCTATGCCACAGCCACTGCAACACCGGATCTGAGTCATATCTTCGACCTTCATAGCAGCTTGCCGTAATGCCAGATCCTTGACCCACTGAACGAGGCCAGGGATCAAACCCTCATCCTCATGGACACTATGTTGGGGTTCTTAACCCACTGAGCCATATTGGGAACTCCTAATTTCTCCAAAGATGACTATCAAGTCATCCAAGTTTTTGAGTTGAGCAATACTGCTCAACTGTATCCTACTTTTCATCTTCACAGTGACTGTATTAATTCAGACCCTCATAATCTCTTTCCTAGACTAATGTAATAGTTTTTAACTCTTTGCCATCAGTCCTTCCTTGAAAGTCCCCCTTCTACTTTGCTGCCGTGTAGCTAGTCTAAAAAGCAAATCATTTCACTCACCTGTTTAAAATCCTTCTATATACAAAACCAAGTCAAAACTCTACATGAAGACATAACCAGATTTTTTGCGATCTGGTCTTCATCAATATCAACCTCATCTCCTGCCACCCTACGCCGTCTTTATACTTTAAGAATAGTGTTTTAAACCAACCATGCTGTTTCACATCCACTGCCTGTGGCTACTGCGCTTTCACCTGTGCAGTTTCCTCCTTTACCTGGAGTCGGTAAATTCCTACTCAAGAAGTTCAGCTAGCCTCGGTGTGGCCCTAAAAATGACAAAATACAAAAAAAAAAGTTCAGGAGTTCCCATCATGGTGCAGAGGAAATGAATCCGACTAGGAACCATGAGGTTGCCGGTTCGACCCCTGACCTTGCTCAGTGGGTTAAGGATCTGGCGTTGCCATGAGCTGTGGTGTAGGTAGCAGATGTGGCTCAGATCCCACATTGCTGTGGCTGTGGTGTAGGCCGAGAGCTGTAGCTGTGATTCGAGCCCTGGCCTGGGAACCTCCATATGCTGCGGGTGGGTCCTAAAAAGCCAAAAAAAAAAAAAAAAGAAGTTCAGCTAAGGCATTAGTCCTCTGAAAACTTAACTGTGTCCTCTCGATTGCGTTAAGTATACTCCACCTAACTTTCTTGGCCCCCAACTTCATAACATCAACCTGGTGTTTTCTTTTCCTTTTCTTTCTTTTCTTTGTCCCTCCCTCCCTTCCTCCCTTACTTCTTTCTTCTCTTCTTTTTTTCCTTTTTTTTTTTTTTGATAGGCAAGAAATAGATTTCTTTAGATAAGACACTTGTGAGAGATGCAAGTGGGCAGGCAAGGAGGCTCACTCTCTCTTTCTTTTTTTGCCACAGCATGCAGCGCCTTGATGTGGGATGTCAATTCCCTGACCAGGGATTTAACCCAGGCCACAATGGTGAAAATGCCAAATCCTAACCACTAGCTCACCAGGGAACTCCCCAATCATAGTATTTTCAACAATATGTTTTTTATTTTTGTTTGTCTCCTGTACCTGACTTACACCACCTTTGTACAAATGGAAACTTTGTCTTTGTCCCTCTCACATGCTTTAAATTATAATTTAAGTTGATAGCACTGTGCAGTTCCACAAATTGAACTGGACCATGTTATCTTGAGATTGGCAGCTTTTATTTAGCTACTGCTCTTTTTTTTTTTTTTTTTTTGCTTTTTAGGGCTGCACTCACAGCATATAGAGGTTCCCAGGCCAAGGGTGGAATTGGAGCTGTAGCCACCAGCCACAGCAACACAGGAGCCGAGCCACGTCTGCGACCTACACCACAGCTCACGGCAATACTGGACTCTTAACCCACTGAGCAAGGCCAAGGATCGAACCTGCAACCTTGTGATTCCTAGTTGGATTCGTTTCCGCTGTGCCACAACGGAAACTCCTAGCTACTGCTCTTATTCATTTATTAGAGGCCAGAACTTTAGAAATGATCTACTTTCCTTACATTAAAAATAAAGTAACTGAAGCCCAGAGAGATTTCGTACCTAGACTAAGGTCATTGATAGAAGTAACATGCCACACTGTTTTTAATGTGCTTTAATTTCATATTAATGTAGCCCCTTTCTCAAGGCATTCTAAGAGAAAGGTTATAAAGCCACTCAATCATATTCTTTGGACTTCATCTAACTATAGAGTTTTTTATGAGAAGTGGTAATTGTTAGTGATAATATACTTACCTGTTTTATTGTTACCTCTGTACAATAACTCTCGATTGAGTTGTCTTCTGATTGACTGATAAATACTTAGTCAATTTATTAACACCTTAATAAATTACTGCATCCAGTAGTATGTTTTTTAGGAAACTAATATAATTGTTAGTGTGATATGCCTTTCCTAAATCTTTGTTACCTTATTTTCTCCTTAGGAATTTTTCTTTAAAGCTTTTTCTAGGAATACCGTGCTGATAAAAATCCAAAGATTCTTTCTGAATATTAAATTAAATTGCACAGGGAGTTCCCGTTGTGGCACAGTGGAAGCAAATCCAACTAGTATGCATGAGGATGCTGGTTCAATCCCTGGCTTCGTTTAGTGGGTCGGGATCCAGTGTTGCTGTGAGCTGTGGTGTAGATCACAGATGTGGCTTGGATCTGGCATTGCTGTGGCTGTGGCTGTGGCTGGCAATTGTAGCTCCAATTTGACGCCTAGCCTGGGAACTTCCATATACTACAGGTGCAGCCCTAAAAAAGCAAAAAAAAAAAAAAAATGCACAAAATCCCTTTTCCATTGCTTAACTGAGTTGAGTACAGATCACAAGAAAAAAAATTATGTCGCCTATGACATTGCTGCCTTTAGCCAATTAAAAGCCACATTAATGGTTTATCAAACTTCAGTGGATAATGAAAATAAGGTTACCTACTGACTACATTGCTTCTTTGTTGTTTTTGAAAGTCTTCACATGTAAGTAAGCCACCTTTTTCATTTTCACGTGACTTCTAAGATGAAAATCACTTTTAAAAATCTGTCCCACTGTCTGAAGAATTGCAAAGGAAAAAAATCAAACAATCTCAAATTCTGTTCAAAACAAAAAGGTATAAGTAAGAAATGCACTTAGGGACAGATGAGGCATTGATCTATCTGTGTCTGTTGTTGACTCCCCCCAAATATCCCCAAGGCATACAAATCCAGATTTCATGCAAGCTTCGGCAGGCTTGACCTGGGTCAAGGATGGACAGTAAGTCATGGAAAGCACCTATGGGATAAAGGGGACTGGGTTTTACCAGCTTTTCCTAAAGAACAATGGGATGGATGCTTATTATATACAAACAAATGACCTATAACCCATATCCTTTTTCTTTTGCATAAATAAGTCTCGAGTTGCTTACTGTCCTTTTACAATTTCCTGGCCACTTTCACGGCTCTTCATCATGCTCGTTTTTATTCTGCCAATACCTGTGTTTGATGTTGGGTAGAAGGGACCAGGCCACACATTATGATTTATCCCAGGCCCTGCACTCACCCAGAAATAATCCTAAACTCTGCTCATTCCTAGAAGCAATATGGCCAGGGAGAAGCATATTACTTTTATTCCAAAATCCAGACTTCAAATAACCACGCATTTATTATTTACCCATTTTCAACATCAATGGATTCATCTAAACTCTCTTCTACCCATTTAAAATCTGAGGGCCACAAGTGCTGTGATAATATCCCTTCATTCAATACTTACACATAAAAGACACTTAAAACTATAACTTGGGATTTTCCCTACTGCTACCCCTTCAAAGGTGGACCATTCATGACAAGTCTGAATATTTACTTTGGTTACAAATGTCTGCAGAAACATATGGTCTGATCATATGGTTCTAATAATGTTCCCTTTAGTACTTTGCAGCTTTGACCAATTTCAATATTTTTTCTGGAATTGAACATTCTTTCTTGTGGGAATGTACTCATTTATCAAAAAATGCATATGTGGTTGTTAAGAACTTTTTGGCTTAGTGCAATATGGAAGACTGTTAGAAGTTTTTTTGAGAACTGCCGCTCTATCGATTCATAGTCTTGTTATTATACAGATCCTTCCCATTTCATCTGTACACCCTTGCGCTTGAAGTAAAAGGCCGTGCTGTTAATTTTTTGTCTTAGCTACACCCTCATTCTGAGTTTCCACCCTCTTTTTACAGTGACTTCCAGGCACAAATGTAATTCAATCCCACAAGAGATTGGGAGAGTGAAGTGTGTAGGAAAGGTTCTCTCTGGATCCATTGTCTTATTTCTGCCATAACTGAACAGCTCTGTTGTACATTAATTCCTACCCAAGATATCGAGTGCTCTTTTAACACCTGGAGCGTTCACTTTCTTCATGAAAGCTTGGGGTTTTACTCATTTTAGTAAGAAAGCAGTGCAACATAAAGAAGATCGTCCTTGCGTATTTGAGATTTGTTCGGTGGATGGTTCAAATAAAGAATATGGAGAAACTTTGTCTTGAAAGATGTGTGTAATGGTAATAACCTGTTATTGTTGTAAATGTGCTGGTAAAAGGAACAGGGCTATTCCCACAGACATGTTACAGTGCAGAAGCCTGAGCAACATTACCTTGCTATTTCTAATAGCTGAGGAAATATTTGCATTTAAAATAATTTTCTTTTAAAAAATAGCCTTCTCTTAGGATATGAATCTTCATGCATTTTATGTATTTTCTATTATAGCTCCTATAACGGGGAAGATTACACTCTCATATTTTTATATGATAATCAAATTTCTATTTTAAAACTAACTGGTGTTAAAATTTTTTAAGATACCATTTCATGTTGAATTAATGTCAACAGAATTTTTATTGCCAAATAGAGATATTTGTTCATAGTGATCTCAGTTATGCATAGTTTATTTGAAAACAAAGAATTACATTTTTCTCTTAACAATTTTGATTCTTAGGAGGGCACTAAGCCAGAGGGATTGGAGCGTGAGTTTTGGATTTGGACACTTAAAATCCCAGCCTACTGTTTGCTAAGTTTAGCTTACACTCTCTGAAACTCAGTTTCCGTATCCAAAAAATGAGGACAATGATACTTACCTCAGAATTGCTATGAGAGTAAAATTAAATAATGAATTTACATAACAGGCATTAGCTAATGTAAACTATGACTTTTTGTTTTACGCTTATTTTCTATATTCTATGTTAGACTAAAGATTGTTAAAGTTAAAATTTTCCTTTTTAAAAGAAATAAGCTAATGGTTTTCAAAAACATTATCCAGTCTTAACATAGAGTTCACTTTCTATTAGACCTTTATAAGTGAAATGGAGATGCTGAATCTGGTAGTTTAGGGTTTATGAAAGGCCTTTTAAAATTTTTTGCAGGCATGGAGACAGGTTTATCTTTAAATGCCATCTGGAATATGAAAGAATATTCTTTAACCAGCTACTTACAGTGTAGAAACGAGTCTCTATTCCCATGTCCTTTAACTGGTGCTGAAATAAGTGACCCTAGACACATTGCTGAATCAAGGGTAAGTTTATACTCATTTGTTCTTGACATTGAATATGGAGTTGCTTATGCATAACTATACTTCTCTGCTGAGGATAAATATAATTAATAAAAAATAAATTTAAAAACATATGAGATGATACACTACTAAAGATGAATTTAGAACATATAATATGATACATTCCTAAAGATGAACTAGAACTTAGTATTTGGCCTTAAACCATAAGTATCAAAGCTAAAACTAAAAGCCCATTTAGTATGGCAGCATAGAAAAATTAGACACACTGTGCTTCCATACTGCAGTGAAACTGCACTTTAAAAATTTGCATCATTAAAGTAATTCCGTCTTATCTCTGTTTTTTTAATCTGCTCATTTAAGCCTAATCAGGATTAAATATACCTTGGAGACAAAGACATGAGCCTAAGATTAGCCTTGTAAAATAAGGATCGGATTTCCAACTCAAGGTTAACTGCCAGTGCCCATCCCTAAACCAAGCAGATTCAAAGTTATAATAATAATGTAAACAACTTGGTTATAAATTTTACAGTTCCACCAGAGGTTGGAAGTACTTTCACTAAATATGTTCTATGAATAAAACTAAGTATGTTTTTAAAGAACTGTAAATAACATCATTAAAAAAAAAAATCAAATCCCAGGCAACCAAGTATAGTAAGATTCTTAAAAATATTTTCTTAGTGTAATATAGTGTAGCAGGTAAGAATGTGAACTTAGAATGTGCAATGAGACCAGCTGGATATCAAATTCTACTTCTGCCTCTTATTAACTCCATGACCTAGAACAAGTTACTTAACTTCTCTGTGCTTTAGTTTATTTTTGAGCAAAACTGGGAAAATAATACCTAACCAATAGAGTTGTTACAAGGATTAAATGAGTTAATTCCTATAAACCACTTAGAATGTGCCTGGAATGCTGCAAAAGCTCATGCGACAATAATCATAATGATAATGATGCTATATTATTGTTATTGTTATTAATATTACTATTACTTTGGAAGTCTTTGGTTATTAAAAAAGAACAGGATCATTCATTATCCCAACATTAAATAACATAATTAGAGGTTAGAAGATTGACCATTTTAGTATTTAAATTGTCTGTTGGTGGTTAGGCATATGAACAATTTAAACTATAATATTCCTGTTTTAGTGTCGTGAAATGGTATCATAGTCCCATAGCAACAAGAAATGCTCTACTGCTGTGGATTTTATAAGGTGAGTTTCAATACACATTCAGAGGAAATGCCATTTATAAGCATGCAGTTAATTGAATGCTCACAGGAAGAGCATAGTTAAGTACTATTCCTTGGTGGGCTGGTGAGTTATGCCTTACAATTAATACTTCTCTGTGGGAAAAAAATAGAGCTTGTCTTTCTTCCAAGGAAGGTAAAATTGGTAGTATGGGAACATTGAAAATTTCTGGCAGGGATATGTATTTTATTTTTTTTAATTTACTCTTCCCTATTGGAAATGTAATAAAGATTTTATAACAAGGCTTTGTTCCATTGTCTTGCCTGATGCGAAATTAAGACAGGAGGGTTAGATTTCAAATATGTCTTTTTCTTTGTGGATATGCCTATACACACTTTATTAGTGAGTTAGGAAATTTTATCATTTATTATATATGTTAACTGCACATAACCATCACCTGCATTACTGAGAGATAACTTAAATTTATTCTCTTGCTTAATCTTACCTAAGAGTAGCTCAGCAAAATTCAGGTATTATTTTTTTGCTTATTTTAATATAATGATTTTTTTTTTTCCTGTCTTTTTGCCTTTTCCAGGGCCGCTCCCATGGCATATGGAGGTTCCCAGGCTAGGGGTCGAATTGGAGCTGTCCAAGCTGCGTCTGCAACCTACACCACAGCTCACGGCAATGCCGGGTCCTTAACCCACTGAGCGAGGCCAGGGATCGAACCTGCGTCCTCATGGATGCTAGTTTGGTTCGTTAACCACTGAGCCATGACGGGAACTCCATAATGATTCTTTTTAAATATTGAAGGTAGTTGAGAATCTAAAATGTGAAATAATATAGATGCAAATGTACTCTGTACAAATTAGGTTATTTCTCCCGTTTTTGGCTTTACTAGAGGTGATTTTTATAGCTATTGTTGACAGCGTATTGATGAAAATGAGATGTTCTTTAGAGATATTAGTATTTTTAACCCAGATACATCACATGTAACTTAATAGCCTATAGAAGATATATTGTTTATATTTTTATTACCATGCAGAGTAAACAAACTACATTTTCTCTGATTTATCGTTCATAACATCTCCCTTTTCCCTTTTATCTTCAAAACACCCACTGAATAATAGTAATTTTTAAAATTTTCTGTAAATCTTTTTTGCTTCTTGACTTATTTCTCTCATTTATGCCTATTTATGAACTTTCTCCCTCTCTTTTTTTCCTATTCTATGCTAAATTAGGACTTTCATACTAGTGCTCCTTAAACGACCACATCAATAAAAATTACATTACATCTTAAAAATATTTTGTCTGTTTTAGGTGGTGTAACCAATAGAGAAGTTAGGAATGTTTTCACAATTTGCATATATGGCTTGATGATAGACCTACATATATATATATATATGGCTAGAAAACTTTATTTCAGTGGAAGCAACATTAGAAAACTAAGAGTATTCCAACAACAGAGACAAAATCTGAAGGAAAAAAGTCCCAAATATTAAAGCAAGCACTTGCCCTCTATTTGGCTTCTTTTAGAGCATTGTGTGAATCCAAAACATACAAATCCGCCTCGGTTAAGACAGCACTTCTGCCTAAGAATTAGTCATACCCTGGGATCGCCATGTCACTGCCATGGCACCATCTCTAAAGCAGGATGAAGGATGAACCAAAAGTCTTGAGTTGCATTCAAAGATCAACAAAAGTAATAGTCCAAGAGGGAAATGGCAAAAACCTGCCTTCTCTCACATTTCTCCATTTGTTTTATATGTATATATTAATGAACGAAAAAGTTAGTTTTAAATAAATGATTTTAAAATGCTCTTTTTAATTCATCCTCCACTCATTTCCTTACAGCTTTAGAAATGTTGGTGTGTTATCCTTAGCGCTTATCTTTGCAAACTTTTAGATTCTTTTTCTTTTCTTTTTTTTTGTCTTTTTGCTATTTCTTGGGCCGCTCCCATGGCACATGGAGGTTCCCAGGCTAGGGGTCCAATCGGGATCCGGCCGCGTCTGTGACCTACACCACAGCTCACGGCAACGCTGGATCATCAACCCACTGAGCAAGGGCAGGGACCAAACCCGCAACCTCATGGTTCCTGGTCAGATTCGTTAACCACTGCGCCACGACGGGAACTCTTAGATTCTTCAGAAGATAACTTTAGTACATTTGAGAAACCATTCATACACTCTTTGTAATCTTTAGTGAAAAGATTAACCAACTATTACTACTGTAATCGATCCTCTAAATGTTTTAGTAATTAAGTAATTGCCCGAATTCACATTTGGGGAGTATTTTCTCTAGTGAGTTAATTTTCTACTTATTTGTTGTTTTGCAGTTCTTTTAGTATATTGCTATTTTAATCTTAAACTTGCACACTAACTCCGTAATTTCAAACTAATTATTTCAAATCTTTCTTAATGAGTATATAACTAAATGTTTAAGAATGCAACTCCTGATTTTTTGTGAAACAATATATACTTGCAGTGAGAGTCATAATTAAAATAACTTCTATCTGATAAGGAAACAACTGAAAAAATCAAAATAATTTTCATTAAAAAAATTTTTTTACTATAGTTGATTTACAATGTTATGGCAATTTCTGCTCTAAATTGACTAAATATACTTCTTCTCATGTTATCCTCCATCATGTTCCATCACAAGTGACTAGATATAGTTCCCTGTGCTATACAGCAGAATCTCATTGCTTATCCACTCCAAATGCTAGTTTGCACCTACTAACCCCAAACTCCCAGTCCATCCCACTCCGTCCTCCTCCTGCTTGGCAACCACAAGTCTGTTCTCCATGTCCATGAGTTTGTTTCTTTTCTGTAGGTAGGTTCATTTATGCCGTATATTATATTCCATATGTAAATGATATCATATGGTATTTGTCTTTCTCTTTCTGACTTAACTTCACTTAGTATGAGAGTCTCTAGTTCCACCCATGTTGCTGCAAATGGCATTATTTTGTTCTTTTTTATGGCTGAATATGTGTATATGTACACATCTTGTGTGTATGTACCAGGTATTCTTTTATTAAAAATTTTTACTATAGTTGATTTATAATGTTCTGTCAGTTTATGCTGTACAGGAGAGTGCAGAGTGACCCAGTTGCATGTATATATATGCACATTATCCTCCATCATGTTCCATCACAAGTGATCAGATATAGTTCCTTTGGCTATACAGCAGAATCTCATTGTTTATACACTCCAAATGCAATAGTTTGCTCCCTAACCCCAACTCCCAGTCCCTACCACTCTCTCCCCCTCCCTCTTAGCAACCACAAGTCTGTTCTCCTTGTCCATGAGTTTATTTCTTTTCTGTAGATAGGTTCGTTTGTGTGGGGTATTAGACTCCAGATATAAGTGATATCATATGGTATGTCTTTCTCCTTCTGACTGACTTCATTTAGTATGAGAGTCTCTAGTTCCACCCATGTTGCTGCAAATGGCATTATTTTGTTCTTTTTATGACCAAGTAGTATTCCATTGTGTATATGTACCACATCTTAATCCATTCATCTGTCGTTGGACATTTAGGTTGTTTCCATGTCTTGGCTATTGTGAGTAGTGCTACAATGAACATAGGGATGCATGTATCTTTTTCAATGAATGCTTTGTCTGGATATATGCCCAAGAGTAGGATTACTGGATCATGTGGTCGTTTCATATTTAGTTTTCTGAGGTACCTCCATACTGTTTTCCATAGTGATTGTGCCAATTTACATTCCCACTAACAGTGTAGGAGGGTTTCCTTTTCTCCATACCCTCTCCAGCATTCGTTATTTGTGAACTTAGTAATGATGGCCATTCTGACTGATGTGAGGTAGTGCCTCAGTGTAGGTTTTTTGTTTGTTTGTTTGTTTTGTTTCATTTTTGCTTTTTCTCTTAGGGCTTGCACCCAAGGCATATGGAGTTTCCCAGGCTAGGGGTTGAATCAGAGCTACAGTTGCTGGCTTACACCACAGCCATAGCAACATGGGATCTGAGCCACATCTGCGACCTACACCACAGCTCACGGCAGTGCCAGATTCCCAATCCACTGAGCAAGGCCAGGGATTGAACTCATATCCTCATGGATATTAGTTGGATTCACTTCTGCTGTGCCACCACAGGAACTCCATTGATGTAGTTTTGATTTGCATTTCTCTAATAATTAGCGATGCTGAGCATTTTTCCATGTGCCTATTGTCCATCTGTATGTCTTCTTTGGAGAAATGTCTATTCAGGTCTTCTGCCCATTTTTCAATTGGGTTGTTTGGTTTTTTTGCTGTTGAGCTATATGAGTTGTTTGTATATTTTGGAGATTAAGCCCTTGTTGGTTGCATCATTTGAAACTATTTTTTCCCATTCTGTAAGTTGTCTTTAGTTTAGTTTTTTTTTTTTTTTATGGTTTCCTTTGCTGTGCAAAAGCTTTTAAGTTTGATTAGGTCCCACTGGCTTATTTCTGTTTTTATTTCTATTGCTTTGGGAGACCTAAGAAAACATTTGTACAATTGATGTCAGAGAATGTTTGGCCTATGTTCTCTTCTAGGAGTTTTATTGTATCTTGTCCTATGTTTAAGTCTTTAAGCCATTTTGAGTTTATTTTTGTGCATGGTGTGAGGGTGCATTCTAGTTTCATTGATTTACATGCAGCTGTCCAGTTTCCCAACACAACTTGCTGAAGAGACTGTCTTTTTCTTGTTTTATATTCTTTCCTCTTTTGTTGAAGATTAATTGTCTATAAGTGTCTGGGTTTATTTTTGTGTTCTCTATTCTGTTCCATTAGTCTATATATCTGTTTTTGTACCAGTACCACACTGTCTTGATTACTGTAGCTTTGTAATATTGTCTGAAGTCTGGGAGAGTTATGCCTCCTGCTTGGTTTTTCTTCCTCAGGATTGTTTTGGCAATTCTGGGTCTTTTATGGTTCCATATAAATTTTTGGATTGTTTGCTCTAATGCTGTGAAAAATGTCCTGGGTAGTTTGTTAGGGATTGTATTGAATCTGTAGATTGCTTTGGGTAGTAAGGCCATTTTAACGATATCAATTCTTCCAGTACAGGAGCATGGAATAGCTTTCCATTTCTTTGAATCCTCTAATTTCCTTGATTAATGTTTTATAGTTGTCAGCATATAAGTCTTTCATCTCCTTGGTCAGGTTTATTCCTAGGTATTTAATTTTGGGGGGTACAATTTTAAAAGGTATTTTTATGTTCCTTTTCTAGTATTTCATTGTTAGTATACAGAATTGCACTGATTTCTGAATGTTAATCTTGTATCCTGCTACTGTGCTGAATTGGTTGATCAATTTGCGTAGTTTTTGTGTGGAGTCCTTAGGGTTTTATATATATATATATATAGTATCATGTCATCTGCATAGAGTGGCAATTTTACCTCTTCTTTTCCAATTTGGATACCTTTTGTTTGTTTGTTTGTTTGTCTGATTGTGGTGGCTGAGACTTCCAATACTATTTTGAGTAAAAGTGGTGAGAGTAGCCATCCTTGTCTTGTTCCAGATTTTAGTGGCTTTCAGCTTTTCTGGGAAAAAAAAAAAAAGGCTTTCAGCTTTTCTGAAAAAAAATAAGTATTATATTGGATGCGGGAAGATAATTTTCATTTTTACCTTTATGTATTTAATAATGGTTTAGAGTATTTAAGTATACTTGGAATATAAATTTCTCATACAAGATTTTAAAAGTCCATTGAAATTTAGGAAATATTTAGAACCTATATGATGAAAATTATAAAACTTTTCTGAAATGTTTTAAGCAGTGATTTTCAACTGAAGGGAAGAATTTAAACGTCTACTCCCGAGAATTTCTACATAATGAAAGCTACTACTGAGGGACGTGTGTACACATGTAAATGACGTGGAAGCTGTGAAATTTGACAATAAAACTTTAAGTAGATTCTGTGTTATAGGATGAGAAAATGTCATAAAAATGTCACTCTTTACAAAGTAAGGTATAGGTTTAACTGATTCAAATATAATGACTAATGAAGGAATCTCACCTTTACATTCCCTAGCCCAGGAACTCTATATGCTGTGGGGCAGCCAAAAAAAAAAAAAAAAAAAAAAAAAAAAAAAAAGAGAGAGAGAGAGAGAGAATAAACTGGAAGGAATCAGTCTACTTGATTTCAAAACTTCCCAAACCTACAGTGATCAAGACTATGTGGTATTGGTGAAGGAATAGACACATAGATCAATAGAACAGAATAGCGAAATCATAAATATGCCCACACAAATATGTCCAGCTAATATTTTTTTTGTCTTTTTTGGGGTCACACCTGTAGCATATGGAAGTTCCCAGGCTAATGGTCGAATTGGAGCTGTAGCCACTGGTCTACACCACAGTCACAACAATGCCAGATCTGAGCCTCCTCTGTGACCTACACCACAGCTCATGGCAACACCGGATCCTTAACCCACTGAGCAAGGCCAGTGATCGAACCTGCATCCTCATGGATACTACTCAGATTAGTTTCCACTGAGCCATGATGGAAACTCTGTGCCCAGCTAATTTTTGACAAAAATGCCCCAAAAAAAAGTTAATGGAGGAAAAATTACAAATGATGTTAGGTTGATTGGACATCCATAAAGAAAATAAAACAAATCTTGACTTAAACCTCACACATAATAAATTTAGCTCAAAATTGATAAAGAACTTAAATGTAAAACTACTAAACTTTTAGAAAAAAAAATCATAGGAGAAAAGTCTTTGGGATTCAGAGCCAGGAAAAGGTTTTTTGACTTGACCTCAAAAGCGTGATTCATAAAAGGAAACTTTAATAAGTTAGACCTCATTAAACAAATTTTGCTCTGCAAAAGACTTTCTGAGAATGCAAACTCATGCTACAGAGTGGGAGAAAATATCTGAAACCACACTTCTGGCCAAGGACTACTATCTCAAATATATGAAGAACTCTCAACACTAAGCAGTAAAAACCAAGCAATCCAAGTAGAATATGAGCAAAAGAAATAAAGAGACATTTCACCAAGGAAGATTTACAACTGACAAAGAAGAACATGGAAAGATATTTGACACCATTAACCATTAGAGAAATGCAAATTCGTAATGAAATATCAGTACATACCTATCAGAATAACTAAAATTTTAAAATTGTGACAACCCCAAATGATGGTGATAATGCAGAGAAACTGCATCACTCATACATTGCTGTGGGAGTGTAAAATAGTACAACCATCCTCAAAAACAATTTTGAAATTTCTTTAAAAATGAAGAATGATCATTCACTGAGATAGATCACATTTAAAAGAATAGAAGACATACCATGTCTGCTTTCAGACCACAATGAAATTAAAATAGCAATCAATAACAGAAAGATAACTGGAAAATCCCTAAATTTATGGAGATTAAGCTACACACTTCTAAATAACAAATGAGTCAAAGAAGAAATCTCAAGATATATTTCAAAATATTTTTAATTTTTGAATAAATGAAAACAACTTATCAAAATCTGGGATGCATTGAAATCAGTGCTTAGAAAAAAATTTTTAACATTGAATGTGTACATAAGAAAAAAAATCTAAATTTTTAAATCTAGGTTTCCATTTTAGGAAATTAGGAAAAAAAGAAGAACAAATTAAATTCAGTGTAGGCAGGATAAAAATAATTAGAACAGAAATCAATGAAATTGAAAATAGAAAACCAATAGAGAAAATCAGTGAAACCAAAAGCTGCTTTTTTGAAAATATCAAAAATTGATGCCTCTAGCCATTCTAAGAAAAAAGAGGACAAAAATTACTGGTATCCCAAAGCAATCTACAGATTCAATGCAATCCCTATCAAATTACCCATGACATTTTTCACAGAACTAAAACAAACAATCCAAAAATTTATGTGGAACAACAAAACACCCAGAATCGCCAAAGCAATCCTGAGAAAAAAAACCAAGCAGGAGGCATAACTCTCCCAGACTTCAAGAAATATTATAAAGCCACAGTCATCAAAACAGTGTGGTACTGGTATCAAAACAGACAGACAGACCAATGGAACAGAATAGAGAACCTGGATATAAACCCTGACACCTATGGTCAATTAATCTTTGACAAGGGAGGCAAAAACATCAAATGGGAAAAAGAAAATCTATTCAGCAAGCATTGCTGGGAAACCTGGACAGCTGCATGCAAAGCAATGAAACTAGAATGCACCCTCACACCATGCACAAAAATAAACTCAAAATGGCTGAAAGACTTAAATATAAGACAGGACACCATCAAACTCCTAGAAGAGAACATAGGCAAAACACTCTCTGACATCAACATCATGAATATTTTCTCAGGTCAGTCTCCCAAACCAATAGAAATAAGAGCAAAAATAAACCCATGGGACCTAATCAAACTGAAAAACTTTTGCACAGCAAAGGAAACCAAAAAGAAAACAAAAAGTCAACTTACAGAATGGGAGAAAATAGTTTCAAATGATGCAATGTACAAGGGCTTAATCTCTAGAATATTTAAGCAACTTATACAACCCACAGCAAAAAAGCCAATCAATCAATGGAAAAAAATGGGCAAAAGACCTGAATAGACATTTCTCCAAAGAAGATATACAGATGGCCAGCAAACACATGAAAAAATGCTCAACATCGCTGATTATAAGAGAAATGCAAATCAAAACTACCATGAGATACCACCTCACACCAGTCAGAATGGCCATCATTCATAAATCCACAAATAACAAGTGCTGGAGGGGGTGTGGAGAAAAGGGAACTCTCCTGCACTCTTGGTGGGAGTGTAAACTGGTACAGCCACTGTGGAGAACAGTTTGGAGATACCTTAGAAATCTATACATAGAACTTCCATATGACCCCGCAATCCCACTCTTGGGCATCTATCCGGACAAAACTCTACTTAAAAGAGACACATGCACCCGCATGTTCATTGCAGCACTATTCACAATAGCCAGGATGTGGAAACAACCCAAATGTCCATCAACAGATGATTGGATTCGGAAGATGTGGTATATATACACAATGGAATACTACTCAGCCATAAAGAAGAATGACATAATGCCATTTGCAGCAACATGGATGGAACTAGAGAATCTCATCCTGAGTGAAATGAGCCAGAAAGACAAAGACAAATACCATATGATATGATATCACTTATAACGAATCTAATATCCAGCACAAATGAACATCTCCACAGAAAAGAAAATCATGGACTTGGAGAAGAGACTTGTGGTTGCCTGATGGGAGAGGGAGGGAATGGGAGGGATCGGGAGCTTGGGGTTATCAGACACAACTTAGAATAGATTTACAAGGAGATCCTGCTGAGTAGCATTGAGAACTATGTCTAGATACTCATGTTGCAACAGAACAAAAGGTGGGGAAAAAAATGTATACATGTAAGGATAACTTGATCCCCTTGCTGTACAGTGGGAAAAAAAAATTACTGGTATCACAACTGAAAGAGAAGAAATTATTACAGAACCTATGGATTTTAAAGTCTAGTAAAGAAATGCTATAAACAATCCATGTCCACAAATTTGATAGCCTAGATGAAATAGATCAGTTATTCGAAAGGCATAGTCTGCCAAACTCACACAAGGAAACAATCTGAATAGGCCTGTATATATTAAAGAAATTTAATCAATAATTAATAACCTTCCAAAATAGAATACTCTCAGCCCAAATGGGTCCACTAGTGAATTATACCAGATATTTAAGGAAGAAATTATACTTATCTTCTATAATCTCTTTCAGAGGTCAGAGGCAGAGGGAATACTGCTTAACTCATTCTGTGAGGCCAGAATTATCTTAATACCAAAAGCAGACATTCGCTACTCATTTTCAACATTGCACGGCAATTTTCTTGGAATAAGACAAGAAAAAGATATGAAAGATATATGAATTAGGAAGGAATAATAAAACTGTCTTTGTAGATGATGTGATAAATATACTTAAAAAATGGAAATAATCAACAAAAAATCCTCCTGGAATTAATAAGTCATCATAATAAGATTGTAGGATAAAAAGTTAACATATAAAGTCAAATACCTTCCCTATTATGAGCAATGAATAAATGGAATTCAAAATTAAAAACACGTACCATTTACATTAGCACAACCCAGAGTGAAATACTAAGGTATAAATCTAACAAAATATATATAAGATCTACATGAGGAAAACTATAAATCTAATTAATGAAATCAAAGAAGAACTAAATAAATGGAGAGATATTCCATGTTTATGGTTACGAAGATTCAATATTGTCAAGATATGAGTTCTTCCCAACTTGATCTATCAATTCAATGCAGCCCCAATCAAAATCCCAGCAAATTATTTTGTGGATATCAATAAACTGGTTCTAAAGTTCATAAAAAAAGCACCAAAGATCCAGAATAACCAGCACAACATTGAAAAACAATATTGGATGACTGAAACTACCCAACTTCAAGACTTACTATTAAGCTACAGTACAAGACAGTGTGTTATTAGTGAAATAACAGACAAATAAATAGATCAGTGGAACAGGATAAAGAGCCCAAAAATAGATTCCCATAAATATAGTTAACTGATATTTGACAGGGAAGCAAAATCAGTGCAATAGAGGAAAGACAGTCTCTTCGAAAAATGGCACTGAAACAATTGGACATCAACATGCAAAAAAATAATAACATCCTAGACACAGACTTCATACCCTTCACAAAAATTAATTCAAAATGAATCACAGACTTAAATGTAAAACACAAAGGTATAAAATTTCTAGAAGATAACAAAGGAGAAAACCTAGATGACCTTGGGTATATGATGACTTCTTAGACACAACACCAAAGGCACAATTCATGAAAGAAATAATTGATAATCTAGACTTCATTAAAATTAATAATTTATGCTCTGTGAAAGACAGTATCAAAGAGAATGGGAGGACAGCCTTGGAGGAAATATTAGCAAAAGACATCTGATAAAGAATTGCTATTCAAAACATACAAAGCACTCTTAAAATTCAACAAGAAGAAAGCAAACAACCTAATTTTAAAAAGGGGGAATGACCTTAACAGAAGCTTCACCAGAGAAGATGTACAGGTGGCAAATAAACATATGAAAAGATATTCATCATCCTAAATCATCAGGAATATGCATCTCAAAACAACAGAAGATACCATCACACACATATTAAAATGGCCCAAGTCAGGAACACTGACAATGCCAAGTGCTAATGAGGATGTAGAGCAACAGAAACTGATTCATTGCTGGTAGAATGCGAAATTGTACAGCCACTTTGGAAGAAAGTTTAGCAGTCTCTTATAAAACTAAACATATTCTTACCATACAATCCAGAAATTGCACTGCTTGGTGTTTTCTCAAAGAAGTTGAAAACTTGCACATGGATATTTATAGGAACTTTATTTATAATTACCAAGACTTGGAGGAAACAAAGATGGACTTCAGTAGATGAATGCATAAATGAATTGTGGTATATCCAGTTAATGGAATATTGTTCAGCACTAAAAATGAATGAACTATCAAGCTATTAAGAGACATTGAGGAATATTAAATGCTTATTACTAAGTGAAAGAAGCCAATCTGGAAAGGCTGTATACTGTGTGATTCCAACTATATGACTTTTTTTTTCTTTACAGTTTTCATTTTTTCCATTATATTTGTGCTTTTTTTCTTTAATGATTTTTTTCCCATTATTGTTGGGATATGATGTTTTGAAAAAGGCAAAACTATGGAGAAAGTAAAAAGATCAGTGGTTGCCAGGGTTTGGAAATGGTGGAAAAAGATGAACAGACAGAGTACAGAGGATTTTTATGTTAATGATATTATAGTATACTATAATACTATAATGATGCATACATATAATTAATACAGTATCACTGTGCATTTGTCCAGACCCAGAGAATGCAACACCAAAGGTGAACCATAATGTAAACTGTGGACTTTGTGTGATTATGATGTCTTATTATGGATTCATCAGGTGTAACAAATGTACCATCTGGTGGGGGATGTTGATAATGAGGGATGCTATGCATATGTGGGGTCGAGGGGTATGTGATAAATCTCTGTATCTTCCTCTCAATTTTTTTGTGACCCTAAAACAGCTCTGAAATTTATGTTAATTACCAAAAAAAAAAAAAAACAAGGTTGCAACCCCCATATAACAGCAATTATTCTCCTGGGTATTTATCCAAGAGAAACGAAGACTGTTCATACAGAAATCTTTACGCAAATGTTTATACCCACTCTGTTTATAGTAGCCAAAAGAGAAAAACAACCCAGATGTTCTTTATCAGGTGACTAAACAAACAGTATGTAAGTACTATGAAATACCACACAGCAAGAAAAGGAATGAGTTACTGATACACACACAAACTGGATGAATCTCCAGAGAATTATGCAGAGTAAAAAGCCAATCTCAAACTGATACACACACAAACTGGATGAATCTCCAGAGAATTATGCAAAGTAAAAAGCCAATCTCAAAAGATTGTGTGCAGTGTGATTCCATTTATATAAAATTATTGAAATGACAATTTTTTTAACATTTGAGTGATTGCAGGGATTAAGGAAGAAGTGCAGGTGGGAGTACAGTGGGTGTGGGTATAATAGAGCAACATGAAAGATTCTTGTGATGGAAGTATTGCATATTGACTGTTACAATGTCAACGTCTTGGTTGTGATATCATGCTCAATCTTTGCAAGATACTACACTTGGAAAAACTAAGAGTAATGGAATCTCTATTATATTTTACATATATATAAGTCTATAATTACCTCAAAGTAAAAAGTTTAATTTTAAAAAATGAAAGAGAAATTCTGACATTCTCAGGTGAACAAAAACAGAGAATTCATTACTAACAAACTTTCCCAACAAGAAATGCTAACTGGAGTCCTTCAGGCTAAGTGAAAAAACACTGAATGTTAAGTAACTCAAATCCTTATGAAGAAATAAAGATTACAGATAAAAATAACCACAGAAATAAATATATATGACAGTATAAATGTAAGTTTGGTTCATAATCCTTTTTTTCTACCTCTTTTCAATAACAATTATAAAACTGTTGATGAGCTTATATTAAAGATGGCAATTTAGGAGTTCCCACTGTGGCACAGTGAGTTAATAATAGTTTGTCACTATGGAGGTGCCAGTTTAATCCCTGGCCTGATGCAGTGGGTTAAGGATTCACTGTTGCTGCAGCAGTGGCATAGGTCACAGCTTTGGCTTGAATTTGATCCCTGGCTTAGGAACTTCCCTCCATATGCCATAAGAGGTGGCTGGAAAAAAAAAAGATGTAAATTGAATGGCAGTAATAATACAAAGGATGAGGCAATGATGATATCAGAGAAAAGATGGCGTATAGAGATGGCGTATACTATTAAAATTAAAATACTATTAATCTGAAATAGATAGTTTTAAGGTGCAAATTGTAATCTCCGGAGCAACCATTGAGCAAATAGTTCAAAAAATATGAGAAAACATGAATTTTAAGGAGAACAGAATTTACCCCATATCACTGACCATAATTTATTTCCTTTTTTTTTCTGAAGAATTTATTCTGACTTTTCTTTCACAGCGTGAAGGTTGTCTATTGGCAATAAATTCCCTCAAGTTTTGTTTGTGTGAGAAGGTATTTATTTCTTCTTCACGTTTGAAGGGTAATTTAGCTGGATATGGAATTCTAGGTTGGTTATTTTTTCTTTCAGCACTTTAAATATATCACTTGCCTGCATATTTCCTGAAGAGAAGTACACTAGTTATTATCTTTTCTTCTCTATAGGTAATGTGTTTTCTTCCTCTGGCTTCTTTCAAGATTTTCCCTTTGTCCTTGTTTTTCTAAAGTTTGAATAGGGTATGATTTGTTGCAGGTTTTGAAGGAATTTTCCCCCTTAGTAGTTATGAGCTTCCTGGATCTCTGGCTTGATGTTTATCATTTATTTTGGGAAATCATCAGTTATTATTTTTTCAAGCATTTATTCCTTTCTTTTTTTTCCTGCTATTCTTATTATACTTATGTTACACCCTTTGTAATTGTAATTGCACATTTCTTAGATATTCTTTCATTCTTTTTTTTTTTTTTTTGGTCTTTTTTGCCATTTCTTGGGCTGCTCCCGTGGCATATGGAGGTTTCCAGGCTAGGGGTCTAATCAGAGCTGTAGCCACTGGCCTACACCAGAGCCACAGCAATGCGGGATCCGAGTCACGTCTGCGACCTACACCACAGCTCATGGCAACACCAGATCCTTAACCCACTGAGCAAAGCCAGGGATCGAACCCACAACCTCATGGTTCCTAGTCGGATACATTAACCACGGCACCACCACAGGAACTCCTTTCATTCTTTTTTCTCTTTTGCATTTCACCTTTTGAAGTTTCTGTTGACATTTCTTCAGACTCACTGATTCTTACCTGACCTGTGTCCCCAGTCTACTAATGATCCCATCATTGTATTTTTACTACAATGTTTTTAACGTCTAGCTTTTGCTTTAGGTTATTTTTTAGAATTTCCATTTCTCTGCTTACATTATCTATCCATTCTTGCATGCTGTCCACTTTTTCCATTATTAGCTTATTTATTATATATGTTTTAATTTCCCAGTATGATAATATCAATATCTCTGCCATATCTGAATCTGATTTTGATGCTTTGTATCTTCAAAAAAATTGTTTTGCCTTTTAGTATAACTAGTAATTTTTCCCCCAGAATCTACTTCATAGGTGGTAATGTATTCTTCCATCAAGAAGTATATGCCTGTGTATCTCTCTTTTGATGTTAATAGCCATTGATATTCAACATCTAGGGCCACTAATTCATTAGGGATTGCAAAATAGTGATATTCCAATAATATCATCCCTTATTCAGTTATTATACAGAGTACTTTTAGGAAGAATTTCTCCCCTTGTGCTATTTAGTTACTCAGAGGTATAGTTTAAATAAGAATGTCAGGAAGTTCCCATCATGGCTTAGCAGAAACAAATCTGACTGGCATCCATGAGGACACAGGTTCGATCCCTGATCTTGCTTAATGGGTTAATGATCTGGCATTGCTGTGAGCTGTGGTGTAGGCTTCAGGCATACACGGCTCAGATCTGGCATTGCTGTGGCTGTGGTGTAGGCCAGCAGCTACAGCTCTGATTCGATGCCCAGCCTGGGAACCTCCATATGCTGTGGGTACGGCCCTAAAAAAAAAAAGACAAAAATAAATAAGTAAATAAATAAATAGATAGAAAAGTAAGGATAAATACTTGATATCTTCTTTTTCCATAATTATTATAATGAGTTGGTTCTCCAACTTACTTCAATAGTGATTTTTGGTTGTTTTTCAGTTTTACTGTAAGCTCAGAAACTTAAACATGGTGATATATTTCAATTCCTTTCATATTTTAAAAATAAAATAAAAACTCAAATCTTATTTACATGAAATAACCACTTTCAGGAGATGTTGCAGTTTGGCTTGGAAGGCAAAAATGTAGATGAAAGACTTGAATGGGTAATTCATGAAAAGAGGGTATTCATATGGCCGATAAATATGTGAGCCCCATTATCAGGCAAATGCAAATTAAAACCATAATGCACTACTATATGCCTACTAGAATGGCTTAAATGAAGGCAGAAAATGCTAAGGATTGGCAAGAGTGTAGAACAGCCAGATTCTCATGACTGTTAATAGGAATCTCAATTGGTATAACCATTTTGGAAAACTGTTTCAGAGTGTATAATAAAATTGAATATATTTATATCCTAAGCCCCAGCAATACTTTTAGATATCTGCATATATATGTTCACCAAAAGACATGTACAAGATTATTCGTAGCTGCACAATTCATTATAGCTATAAAGTGGCAATAATAATAGAATAGATAAATAATAAAAAATTTATCAGTACCAGTATTTTATACACACACACACACATTGTGGTATATTTGCACAAACTGACTGAACTATAACCATTTAAAAACATTAAGGAATTTCACGACATAATGTTGAGATAAAAAGCCAGACATGGAGTTCCCGTCGTGGCGCAGTGGTTAACAAATCTGACTAGGAACCATGAGGTTGCGGGTTTGGTCCCTGCCCTTGCTCAGTGGGTTAAGGATCTGGCGTTGCCGTGAGCTGTGGTGTAGGTTGCAGACGCGGCTCGGATCCCGCATTGCTCTGGCTCTGGCGTAGGCCAGTGGCTACAGCTTCGATTCAGTCCCTAGCCTGAGAACCTCCATATGCCATGGGAGCAGCCCAAAGAAATAGCAAAAAAGACAAAAAAAAAAAAAAAGCCAGACGCAAGTTCAAAATCGGGCCAAATTAATGTATGATGTTTAAAGTCAGGTAAGTGGGCTGGAAGGAAGAGATCTAGAAGGGCCCTTTGGGATGCTGTTTCTTTTCTTTTCTTTTTTTTCCCCCTCTTTTTTTGCCATGCCCACAGCATGCAGACATTCCCAAGCCAGGGATCAAACCCAAGTCACAGTTATAACCAGAGCCACAGCAGTGACAACACTGGATCCTTACCCTGTTGAGCCACCAGGGAACTCTTAGGATTCTATTTCTTCCTTTTTTTTTTCTTCATATGGAGAAAGTAGAATGTGGAGTTCCAGGGCCAGGGATCAGATCCAAGCGACAGTTGTGAACTATGCCTGAGCTGCAGTAATTCTGGATCCTTTAACCCGGTGTGCCAGGTGGGGAATTGAACCTGCAGAGATGCTGCCAGTTCCACAGCAGGAACTCGGGATGCTGTTTCTTGATGGTTAGTTTTTTAAATCTTGTTATTGGTCAATGGATGTGCTCACTTTGTGAAAATCCTGGGAGTGTTTATCATTTGCATTCTTTAGGTATGCTATTCTTGAATAAAGCATTTTTAAAAATACAATTTGTGACATCTTCATCTAACCTCTTTCATATTTTATTAATTAATGCTTATTTAGATAAGAAGCAATTATCAAATCCTATTGGATCCAAGGCATTTTACAATATAAGTCTGAGTGAAGCAGAATCCCTTCAAGTTGCTCAGAAAGGATCATTGGTAGAAAAACTTAAGCAGTGGGACTGCTAAATCTCCTATGGCATGATTTTCTCATGTTTTCAGTGTTTGGAGAGCAAATCAAATTGATTTGAAACTTCTCTAAAAAATTAAATACATGCAACTCATAGAGAAGTTTGGTCTATTATTTTACTGACTGATCAGACAAGTCAGCTGTTAAAAGGGTGACCTTTGTGTAATGGGGATTTTGTGGTTTTTTAGGGGGATCCATGTTAACACATTTGATAAACTTTTATCTTAATGCGCCTTTCTGGAATACCAGTCTGACCTCAATCTGAACAAAGCCTTAGTTGATGTTTGCAGGCGGTAGCTTGGTCATTTTCTCAGCCTGTACGTTTATTATTGAATGTTAATCAGGTTCATCATTAAAGATTTCATCTGCCACACAAATGCATAATTGGCTATGTCTGAGTGGCCACCTTTTGTCTTGAGCAGATTGCTAAAACTGCATTAAGCATCATTAGACCAAAATGATGACCTTATTAATTTGTCCTTTACTTGTTTTCTAACAGATTGAGTCTTATTATTGTAAACATACTATAAATAACAGTCTTAGGAATAGCTGGTGTGAATTCCTTAGTTTGTAACAGGCTTTTATATTGAAGGATGCATGAAATAATTGCTAATTATGTTTATTAAACTGTGTTGTATACATTATAGAACACTATTCACAATCCATGGGTTAAAAGTAGCACAAAAGTGAGAAATTTATAAGCATTTCTCTTCTACCTTGATATATTTTATCATCCACTTTTATTAATGAAATGATTTAGTTAAAACATGTTAGTTTTCTCTTAAAATGAATCTATGAGATAGAAATAAGCAAAAAACAAAACAAAACAAAACTCATGAAAGTATAATCTTTAAACAGTATGTTTATAAATACATTTTCCTACAGCGTGTTTTTCTTAAAATTTTATTTGTTGACGCACAGAATTTTATTTGTAAAATATCTAAGATTTTGATTTCCCAAATGAGTTATACGTAATGACATCTTTCTTGTTCAGTTTGCATTACTGTTGTGATTACATAAATTCAGTGGCTATGGAGTGCATGAAATTGGCTGTCATCTGTGATCTGACAATTTCATAATAATTGGTTTATGTAGACTGTGCTTCATACTGATCTTGGAACGTCTTTGGTAATCTGTCTGCTCCTGGAGCTGAGACTTGGCCACAAATGAAATTATTGCAGCCTTTGAAATAAATCCTCACATCCTCACCCTTGAAGGGTTCAGGTGGACTTAGCTTTATAATCTGCTTTAAATGTTTTGAGTAGATGGAATTAGATGATTGTCTTTCATATTTTATGACCAGTGAGTTTTAGGAAATAATATCTATTACTTTATATATTTTCAAGGAATCGAATCCTCTCAAATTCATAAATTGTGAATTATATTAAAAGTGAGTTATTGTCATTTTATAAGTAAAGCAATTACTATAGGCTTTAAATTTTATTTTGATTGTATCTATTTGAATGAAAATATTCACTTTAAAAAATTATCTAGTACTTTTGTTTTTTACTCCTTTCACTTAGATTTATAGTGCATCTGAGATTTTTTCCAGCTCCACTGAAGTATAACTGACAAATAAAAATTGTATACATTTAAGATGTACAACACGATATTTTGATATTTGATACATTGTGAAATGATTACTGTCATCAACCTAATTAATATATCCATCACCTCACATAGTTACCTTTTTGTGTGTGTGGTGAGACAATTAAGATCTACTCTTTGTTCCTTTTGTGGCTCAGCAGTTAATGAACCCGACTAGGATCCTTGAGGATGTGGGTTCGATCCCTGGCTTTGCTCAGGGAGTTAAGGATCCAGCATTGCTGTGAGCTGTGGTGTAGGTCATAGACACAGCTTGGATCCTGCGTTGCTGTGGCTGTGCTATAGGCTGGCAGCTGTAGCTCTGATTCAACCCCTAGCCTGGGAACTTCCATATGCCTCAGGTGCGGCCCTAAAAAGCAAAAAAAAAAAAAAAAAGAAGAAGAAGAAGATCCATTCTCTTAGCTAATTTCAAGTATACACTATGTTATTATTAGCCGTAGTCAGTATGTTGTACATTAGGTCTCTAGAATTTACCTTATAACTTAAAGGATCTACCCTTTGATCAACATCCCTCCGTTTTCCTCACTTCCCCCTGCCCACTCCTGATAACCACCATTTTACTCTATGATTCAATAGATTTTTTTAGATTCCACCTATAAGTATTTGTCTTTCACGCCTGTCTGATTTCACTCAGCTTAATGGTGCCCTTTAGTTTCATCCATGTTGTTGCAAATGGCAGAATTTCTTTCTTTTTTAGACTGAATGATATTTTATATCACATTTGAAAAATATGTATATATACATACATATACACATATGCCACATTTCCTTTATCCATTCATTCATTGACAACACTTAGATTGTTTTCATATCTTGGCTATTGTAAGTAATATTGCAACGAACTTGAGAGTGTGCACATTTCTTCAAGACAGTGATTTCATTTCCTTTAGATATATACCCAGAAGTGGGATTACTCGATCACATGGTAGTTCTATTTTTAATTTTTTTAAGGAACTTCCATACTGGCTATACCAAGTCACATTTTCCATACTGGCTATACCAAGTCACATTTTCCATATTGGCTATACCAAGTCACATTTTCATTATAATATACAAGGGGTTCCCTTTTCTCTACAACCTCTCCAACATTTGTTATCTCTCTCTCTCTCTTTTGGGGGGGAGCTGTGCCCATTGGTTGTCTCTTCACTCTGATGATTGTTTTCCTTGCTATGCAGAAGCTTTTTAACTGGATGATGTCTTATTTATTTTTGCTTTTATTGCCTGTGCTTTTGGTGTCATATCCAAAAACTCATTGCCATGACTAATGTCAAGGAGATTTTCCCCTGTTTTCTTCTAGGACTTCTGCAGTTTTGGGTCATGCATTTGGATCTTTAATCCATTTTGAGTTGATTTTCATGTATGATGTAAAATAAAGATCCAATTTTATCCTTTTGCAGGTGGAAATCTAGTTTTCCCAACATTATTTCCTGGAGAAGCTATCCTTTCCCCATTGTGTATTCTTGGCTCCTTTGTCAAAGAATGAGTTGACTATATGCATGGGTTTACTTCTGAGATCTCCATTCTGTTCCATTGGCCTCTGTGTCTGATTTTATGCTAGTACCATGCTATTTTGATTACTACAGATTCACAATATAGTTTACAATCAGGAAGTGTGATGCTTTCAGTTTTGTTTTTCTTTCTTAACATTTCTTTTGCTATTTGGGGCCTTTTGTGGTTCCATGTGAACTTTAGGATAATTTTTTGTATTTCCGCTTAAAAATGCCATTGGAGTTTTTATGGGGACTGCATAAACTTGTAGATAAATTTGGATAGTATGGAAATTTTAATAATAATTACTCTCCTAATCCACATACAGTTATCTCTCTGCTTATTTGGGTCTTATTCAATTTCATTCATTAATATTTTATAGTTTTCTATGTAAAGATCTTTCAGTCCTTGGTTAAGTTTCTTCTTAAGTATTTTATCTTTTGATGCTGCTATAAATGGGAATTTTTTTTTTACATTTTTAAAATTAGAGTATACCTGATTTACAATGTTGTGCCAATTTCTGCTGTACAGCGGAGTGACCCAGTCATACATATATACATTCCTTTTCTTACATTATCTTCCATTATGGTCTATCCCAACATACTGGATACAGTTCCCTATGCTATACCGTAGGACCTTATTGCTTATTCATTGTAAATGTAATACTTTGCATCTACTAGCTACAAACTACCAGTCCATCCCACTCCCTCTCCCCTCCCTCTTGGCAATCACAAGTCTGTTCTCTATGTCTGTGAATCTGTTTCTGTTTTGTAGATAGGTTAATTTGTGCCATATTTTATTTTATTTTTTAATTTTTTTGCTTTTTTAGGGCCATATCCATGGCATATGGAGCTTCCCAGGCTAGGGGTCAAATCGGAGCTGTAGCTGCCAGCCTACGCTACAGCCACAGCAACACAGGATCTGAGCCGCATCTGTGACCTATGCCAGAGCTCACAGCAACACCGGATCCTTAACCCACTGAGCAAGGCCAGGGATTAAACCTGCATCCTCATGGATGCTAGTTGAATTTGTTAACTGCTGAGCCATGACGAGAACTCCTGTGCCGTATTTTAGATTCCACATATAAATGATATCATATGGCATTTGTCTTTCTGACTTACTTCGCTTAGTATGATAATCTCTAGTTGCCTCCATGTTGCTGCAAATGGCATTATTTCATTCCTTTTTATGGCTGAGTAGTATTCCATTGTATATCTGTACCACATCTTCTTAATCCATTCATTTTGTCAAAGGACATTTAGGTTGTTTCCATGTCTCAACTATTGTGAACAGTGCGGCAGTCATAGAGGTGCATGTATCTTTTTGAATTATAGCTTTGACTGGATATATGCCCAAGAGTGAGATTGCTGGATCATATGGTAGTTCTATATTTAGTTTTCTGAGGAACCCCATACTGTTTTCCATAGTGGTTGTACCAATTTCCATTCCCAACAACAGTGTAGGAGGGCCCTTTTCTTTCACACTCTCTCTGGCATTTATTATTTGTAGTCTTATTAATGATGGCCATTCTGATTGGTGTGAGATGGTACTTTGTTGTAGTTTTGATTTGCATTTCTCTAATAATTAGTGATGCTGAGCATCTTTTCTTGTGCCTACTGGCCATCTGTATGTCTTTTTTAGGGAAATGTCTATTTAGGGTTTCTTCCCATTTTCAACTGGTTGTTTTTTTGTTGTTGCATCAGTTGTTTATATATCTTATCGATTAAGCCCTTGTTGGTTGCATTATTTGCAACTACTTTTTGGCAATGTTTTCTTAATTTCTTTTTTGGATAGTACATTTTTTGTGTATAGAAATACAAGTGATTCTTTTATGTTGATTTTGTGTCCTATAATTTTGCTGAATTTATTTATTAGTTCTAACAGGAGTTCCCGCCGTGGCGCAGTGGTTAATGAATCCGACTAGGAACCATGAGGTTGCGGGTTCGATCCCTGCCCTTGCTCAGTGGGTTAACGATCCGGCGTTGCCGTGAGCTGTGGTGTAGTTTGCAGACGCGGCTTGGATCCCATGTTGCTGTGGCTCTGGCGTAGGCCGGTGGCTACAGCTCCGATTTGACCCCTAGCCTGGGAACCTCCATATGCCATGGGAGCGGCCCAAGAAATAGCAAAAAATAAATAAATAAATAAATAAATAATAAAATTTTAAAAAATTAATTAAATAATAGTTGTTTTTTTTTTTTTTTTCTTTTTGGCTGCACCAGCAGCATCTGGAAGTTTTCAGAGCAGGGATCCAATTTGAGCTGCATCTTCAATCTATGCCACAGATGCAGCAACAGTGGATCCTTAATCCACTGCATTGGGCCAAGGATCAAACTGGCAATACCACAGAGATAAGCCAGATAATTAACCCACTGCACCACAATGGGAACTCCCTAACAGTTTTTTGATGGAGACATTAGGGTTTTTATATAGAAGGTCATGTCATTGGCTAACAGAGCAATTTTACTTATTCTTTCCCAATTTGGATACCTTTTATTTCTTTTTCCTGCCTAATTGTTCTGGCTAGAAGTTATAGTACTATGCTGAATATTAGAGATAAGAGCAAGTATCTTTGTCTTTTTCCTGATCTTAAAGGAAAATTTTTCAGATTATTACCATTGTGTATGATAGTAGATGCAGGCTTGTCATATATGGCCATCATTTTGTTGAAGTATGGGCCTACACCTTATTTTGTTGAGTTTTTATCATAAAAGAATATTGGATTTTGTCAAATACTTTTTTTGGCTTCTATTGAGATGATCATATGATTTTTATCTTTCATTAATTTAATGTTGTGTATCACATTGATTGATTTGCATGTGTTGAACCATTCTTGAATCTAGACACAGTCCTTATATCCTTCACAAAAATTAAGTCAAAATGGATCACGGACCTAAACATAAGATACTAAAGTATAAAACTTCTAGAAGATAACAAGAGAAAACCTAGAGGACCTCGGGTATAGTGATGAGATATATTTATATATGTTTGCTTTTTAGGGATGCACTTGTGGCACATGGAAGTTCCCAGGCTGGAGGTCAAATCAGTGCTGCAGCCACCGACCTATTCTACAGCCACAGCAACGTGGGATCCAAGCTGTGTCTGTGACCTACACCACAACTCACAGCACCACAGGATCCTTAACCCACTGAGTAAGGGGCCAGAGATTAAACCCTCATCCTCATTGAATACTAGCCAGGTTCACTTCAGCTAAGGCACAACAGGAACTCCTAGTGATGATATTTTTGATGCAATACCATGAAAGAAATAATTGATAAGCCAGGCTTCATTAAAATAAAAACTTATGGGAGTTCCCATCACAGCTTAGTGGTTAACGAATCTGACTAGGAACCATGAGGTTGCAGGTTCGACCCCTGGTCTTGCTCAGTGGGTTAAGGATCTGGCATTGCTGTGAGCTGTGGTGTAGGTCGCGGAGGAGGTTCGGATCTGGCATTGCTGTGGCTGTGGTGTAGGCCAGCGGCTATAGCTCCGATTCAACCCCTAGCCTAGGAACCTCCATATGCTGCAGGAGCGGCCCTAGAAAAGGCAAAAAGAAAAAAAAAAACAAACAAACTTATGTTCTGTGAAAGACAATGTCAAGAGAATGAGAGAACAAGTTATAGCCTCATATAAAATATTTTCCAAAAAAACCCCACATCTGATAAAGGATGTTATCCAAAATATACAAGGAACTCTTAAAACTTAAGAAGAAAAACAACCCAATTTTAAAATAGCCAAAGACCTTAACAAACACCTCGCCAGAGAAGATATACAGGTGGCAAGAAAGCATATAGAAAGTTATTGAACATCCTATATCAATGAATATTAAAACAATGAGATCCCACCCCACACCTATCAAAATGGCCAAAATCAGGAACACTGACAACACCAATTGTGAAGATGTGGAGCAATAGAAACTTAATTCATTGCTGGTGGAATGCAAATTTGTGCAGCCACTTTAGAAGACAGTTTGGCAATTTTTTACAGAATTAAATATACTCTTACTGTATAATCCAGCAATTGTCCTGCTTGTTTTTTACTTAAAGGAGTTGAAATTTTAGTCCACATAAATTCTGCTCCAGAATGTAGTTTTACTCATAATTGCCAGAACTTGGCATCAATGAAGAGACAACAAAGAAAGATACTGAAGGAAATCCTTTAGTAGGTGAATTGTTACATAAATTGTGATACATCCAGTCAATGGAATATTATAATGGAATATTATTCAGCACCAGGGAAAAATGAGCTAGCAAGCCGTAGAAAGACATGGAGAAAACATAAATGCGTATTACTAAGTATAAGAAGCCAATCTGGAAAGGCTACATATTACCTTCTGGAAAAGGCAAAACTATGGATACAGTAAAACAATCAGTGTGGTTGTCAGAGTTGGGATGAGACAGATAAATAAACAGAGCAAGAGGATTTTTAGGGCAATGAAAATATTCTGGTGATGTTATGGTGAAGGATACATGTCATTATGTTGTCATAGATTCATCAGTGGTAACAAATGTACCACTCTGGTGAGTGTTGCTGATAATGAGAGAAGCTATGCATGTGTAGGGGCAGGAGGTATAATGAAAATCTCTGTTCCTTCCTCTCAATTGTGCTGTGACTCTAAAACTGCTATAAAAACAGTTTTTAATAATAATAGTAGTAACTTCACCCAGCAATAAACTTAATTATGGTGAAAAATTAAGTACTTTTCTCTAACAACAGGAACAAAATAAGAATATCTACTCTCACCACTTCTGTTCAGCATTGTACTGGATACCCTGGCCAGTGCAATGAAGGAGAAAGAAAATAAAGCATATAGACCATAAAGAAACACGTAAAAATGTTTTTATCCACAGACAACACAATCATCTGTGTAGAAAATGATAAAGAATATAACAAAAATGTCTCTTGGAACTAATCAGTGTGCTTAATAAGGTCTCACAGTACGAGATCAAGTTTTGTAATTATATTTTAATTATATTTTATATACTTGTATTTCAGTATTTGTTTGGCAGTGATGAATTCTTTCAAATTTTGTTGTCTAAAAGTTCTCTTCTCTCACATTCATTTTAAGGGATGCTTTTGCTAGTTGTAGAATTTTATGTTGTAATTATTTTCTGTAACCATTTTGGAAATAACAATCTATTGTCTTCTGACTTCCATTGTTTTCTTTGGAATGTCATATGTCCATCTTTTCTTCCAGCTACTTATAAGATTTTTCCTTTGACTTTGGTCTATGATATTTCTAGCACACTTTTCTTTGTATTATTTTTCCTGGGGTATTAGCACTTCCTGTATGTGTGGCTTTACATCTTTTGTGAATTCTGGAAAATTCTCTGACATTATCTCTTCAAATATTTCTTCTGTCCTGTTCTCCCTTTCTTCACTTTCTGGGACTCCAAAAAAGTCTCAGAATTATTGTACCCAACTTCTTCTATATTCACTGGAAGAAATTGGCTCATAGTGCCCTCATCTCTCTATGTTAATATTTGTAGATTATCATGCTATAATTTTGTTGCATATATAGCAAAGAATAATTCCTTACTTTTTATGGGCACCAAAGCTCTTGAATGGTTTTCAAAAAAGTAAGTATAATCTTTGTTTCATTTGATGTATATCTTCTTGTGAATTAAATGGGTATTTTGGCTCTGAAAGAAAGAAACAGCAATCTCAAATACTGTTTTGGTACTTTGTATTTTATAAGCATTAGCTTCAATTCACCCACACTTATGGAAAAAGTCTGTATCCTCCCTTTATTACTACCAGCCAGGAGTACATGATTGTGGATGCATACTTCTGTTTCAGCTTTTGTTTGAGCAGCTTCCAAAACATCGTCTTATAGGTTTTTAGAATCTGTGCCAAGTTCAGCTCAGATTAAGTTTCTTTGTTAGAATTGCTTTTTAAAGCATCTGGATCAGAAATCATATACTTCTGCTACATAGCAGAGAAACATTTGGAAATCATCAGAGACATCATAATAGAGGATGATAGTATTGTGTTTTTTCTCGGTATAGGTAAAGGCTACAACCAAAAAAATTATTAAGAATTTAGAAAATGCTGGGTTGATATTGTTAAAATATCTTAAGCAACTGATAGCTTGCTTTAAAAAGAATATTGTTGTTCCTAAAGCTGTCGTGGAATATTTCTGAGTAAAAGTAGAGATTTCTGTTCTTGCCTATTTTCAGTGCTACACACACACACACACACACACACACACACACACACACACACACTGAGAAGGCATGAAAGATTAAACATTTTTAGTTTAATATCATTATTTTTATTTCTGGCCCAGATTTGAAGCAGAGACCCAACTTATTCTCATATCATTTCAGCAAATGTCATCCATTTGAGAAAAGAGGTTTTCTTGGGATGGTTTAGATTTCATTAAATGACAACAATCCATGTGCTTTCCTAAAGAGAAAGACCCATTTTCTTTCTTTAAAAAAATAACTCCAAGGAAAGAATATAGTATATTGTGTCATTTTCATAAATAGGCTAGAATTTTAAAAATAGTCTCTTTTGTACCTGTGAAGCAAACTTAAATCTATGGTTTTTTAGGCTCTCCAGTAGTTTCCAAAATGATTAATGGCTTTTGGGGAGATCGTTTGATTATCCCATATATAGCCATCAGAAGGTACATTTAGGTTGTGGTCTGGAAATCCAAATGATTTAGTGGATAGCTGACTATGGAATCAGAAGAAAAGAGTTCTTTTTCTGGCTGGAGTATGACCTTTGTCATGCTTCCTTCTGTGCTTTTCTTAAATTTAGAAATAATTTTCTCCTTTATGTTCACTTCCAAATGGATAGTACAAGCCTATGAAGTTATCAATGTACATCACAACCTAAATGTACCTTCTTAAGGCTACATATGGTATAATCAAATGATGTCTCCATATCTTATCAGTCGTGAAATCTATTGATTATGATTAGTATGACCATTTTGGTGCCAATTAAAATGTCTGTTGTTCTTATATTTGTGAATCAGATCCTTCATATGCATAGAGATCTTTTTACAAAATCATTGATACATGTTTCTTTTTCCTCATCTCATTAGCCAAGGAAGATATTAGAGGTAGACAGCCAGAACCTTCAGAGAGTAAGGAAATACACTTTGCTTCTTTATAGCCTACCTTATCTCTACCTAAAGGACATAGCTAAAATGTGATGTCTGAAATATATGTAGCAATGAAGTTTTTATTGATTGATATAAATATGGATGACTTTGTTCAGCTGAATACTGCTGGTAGGGGTTACTGGCGTATGTAATACATTATCTTATTACACTCATTTTATGGAAGCTGATCCTGATGGGACAGTGGAAGGAGAGCTTACTTCAGCTTTCTGGAAAAGCAATTAATCCTACTGCTTATGTAGCAACCATGTCTTGGATCGCACTGGTGTGCTGGCACCCTTTCTCCTTTTATTAAAACAAAAATGCAGCTGCTGACCAGAAGTGCAGCTCTACAAGTGGGGCTTTCATCATGTTGGTAAGAGATTCATATCCAGGGTTGACATCATTTCAGTTATGGCCTTTTCATTATTAAAGTTTGGAATTTCAAGTTTGTTTATTAAAGATTTAAAGCTATAGGTTAAGTCACCAAATTGAAATCCACTTATTTTCCTATACTATGATAAGTGGATAGGTGTGCTGGAAAATGTATTTTTCAGGTTTTACCACCAGATGAATTATTTTAATTGTGAAATGCGTTGTATCATAAAGAAACTGACATTTTCCCTGAATCTTTAGCATTTCTTCTTTATGAGTGACTCTCTTTCTCCCTCAGTTTTTAGTAAGTAAGTTTAGCAAAAATTTTAGAGCTATTGGCTATTACATGTTGGTAAAAATAGTGGCCAGGACTTTTACTTAGCCCTTGTGGCAACTTTACTGTGTACATCATCTGTTTCTCATCAGTCTCTAAACTGATAATTCTTTAAAACATGTGGCATTCACCAATGTTTACAAAGATTTTTAACTCTTGGTATAGTCTTGTATATTAGGGCTCTATAATTTGAATCCAAACTTTTTCATGGCAGTGCCTCTTTTATTGCAAAACAAAAATTAGCAGAATGATTTTTATCCAGGATTTAATGTAAATTCTATTTTAAATGGAAGAATTAACACCATATAGTTAACAAAGACACTTTCACAAAGACATTAGTGAAACAGAAAGTTCCAACTGCAGTATGTTTTATATTTTTAAAGTCCTAATGTCTTGGGTATTTGGCATTTTAGCTTTTGCTTTTCCATTAAATCAAAGTCTACTGGGCTTCAAATTTTACCTATAAAAAATTATTGTAATAAAGAGCATTGAATACAATGGCTTTTATTCTCATGCCCTATGCATTCTGCAGGTGTATTAATTATTGCCATTATTTATTTGTTTTGTTATTTAAGATGAAAATACATTTAGAAAAAGCAACTAGCTCTGCATCACTCTGATGTATTTTCTTTAAAGACTATTTAAGTTGTTTGTTTACATATTGCAGGGGGCAGGATGGAAATAAATCCAAAAGTTTACAATTCTTTTTTTTTTTTTTTTTTTTGTCTTTTGTCTTGTTGTTGTTGTTGTTGTTGTTGTTGCTATTTCTTGGGCTGCTCCCGCGGCATATGGAGGTTCCCAGGCTAGGGGTTGAATCGGAGCTGTAGCCACTGGCCTACGCCAGAGCCACAGCAACGCGGGATCCGAGCCGCGTCTGCAACCTACACCACAGCTCACGGCAACGCCAGATCCTTAACCCACTGAGCAAGGGCAGGGACCGAACCCGCAACCTCATGGTTCCTAGTCGGATTCGTTAACCACTGCTCCACGACAGGAACTCCCAATTCTTAAACTAAAATCGTTGTTGCTATGTTCCAAAACTAATTCTCTGACACCAAATTGGTAACTTGCAATTCAATTCAGTTCAATTTGGACACAAGTTCCCCAGAGTTAGAGTCAGACATTACAGGTTTAGGACAAAGTCCTAAACTACTAGGCTAACCCTACATTAGATGCCAGTTGCAAGTGTTGGGTGTCACCAAAACACCCATACTTCTTTATGCCTGGCCTACAACAAATTTTGGTAGGGCTTCCTGCAACTGCCTCAGGTTCAGTAATTCATTAGAATAACTCATAGAACTCAAGAAAGTGTTGTTTTTATGATGACCATTTATATGTAAGGGTACAAATGAACAGTCAGATGAAGAGAAACATAGAGCAAGGTCTGGATGTCTGGAATGCAGGATCTGACCCTGTGGAGTCAGGGTGTGCCACCACTATATCTGTATGTTGACCAACAAGGAAGCTCCCCTGGGCCTTGATGTCCAGACAGTTTCATTACATAATAGACAAGATTAATTAAACTGGAGGACAATCTGAATAGTTGAATGTTCAGGCCTACTTTTTATCTCCTGAAGGTTGGGCCGGCCTAAAGTCCCAACCTTCCAATCCTGTGGATGGTCTTTCTGGTGACTAGCATTCATCCCGAAGCTTTTATGGGCTTTGTCTTGAGTCACCTCCTTAGCATAACAAAAACACTCCTACACTCAGGAAATTTCCAGGGTTTTTGAAGCTCTGTGCTTAGAACCAGGGAAAAAGGTCAAATATAGGTTTTAGTTATACTACAGTTGTCAATTATCCTTGTTAAAATTATAAAAAGTTGTCATTGGGATAAAACACAAAGAATATTTAGAAAGATAATTCTGATGGAATTTTATATGCAGAGTAATCAGTAAATTATTGACAGTCACACTGGATACATCTCTTGTGGGAGTTGCAATTTTTAAATTGCTACATCTACATTTAAAGTAGGTTCAGGAGGTCCCATTGTGGTTCAGCAGAAACAAATCTGACTTAGTATCCATGAGGACACAGGTTCAAGCCCTGGCCTCTCTCAGTGGTTTAAGGATCTGGTGTTGCCATGAGCTGTGGTAGGTCGAAGGAGGCTCGGATCCCACGTTGCTGTGGCTGTGGTGTAGGCCAGTGGCTACAGCTCTGATTCGACCCCTAGCCTGGGAACCTTCATATGCTGCAGGCGCAGTCCTAAATAAATAGATAGATAGATAGATAGATAAATAAATAAAGTAGGTTTAAAGACCTATTAAAACCAGTTACTTTTTTTTTTTTCCTTTCTTTCTAGGGCTGCACCCATGGCTTATGGAGGTTCCCAGGCTAGGAGTGGAATCAAAGCTGCAGCCACCGCATCAAGTCTGAGCCGCATCTATGACCTACACCACTGGTCACAGCAACCCTGGATCCTTAACCCACTGAGTGAGGCCCGGGATCAAAACCACATCCTCATGGATACTAGTAAGGTTCATTACTGCTGAGCCACAATGGGAACTCCACTTGTTACTTATTTGGTACAGAATCATGAAAATAATGTTCTGAGTACAGTTTTATATTTTTTAAAAAGCTTAAACTTCATAAAGTAATTGCCAAACACATTCAGGGTACTTGATATATGCAGTCTCTACCCACTGAAAACTTTTTATTTATCATTAGGCGTCTTGTATTTATAGTATCCATGTCACTGCAATTTGCTAATGCAAACATCAATTTATTTCTTCAGCCACACATTATTAGTCCCAGAAACTTATATCTGAATATTGATTTTCCATAAGCCTATGCTCAACATGCTTATCCATAGTATAATTCAAGTTATTAAAATAAAATTTTCTGTAAGATAACTTGACAATCAGATGATAGCACAATATAATAATGTTACATTGTATATATCACATTACCAGATGTTATTTGTCCTTTTGTTACCCAGAAAGCTAGGTTTGCCTCTTGGTGGGTATTGAGCCAAAAGACACAACCAAGCTAAATAACAGAAGGAAGGATTTATTATTTGCAGCAAGTAAAGAGAACACCAGGATCTTTCCCAAAGCAGTGTCTTCCCAAATAGCAGAACTAGGGAAGTTTGGGGCAAGCTAAGAGTATATGCATGTTCATGAAGGGCCTTGAGCAGAGGAAAATTCATCATAGAATTGAGGCAAAGGTCGACAGGGTCCAAGCTTTCATTGAAATCTTGAGAGCATGGAGCATTATTCCATCCTCCACAGGTGGGTGCCTTAGTCCCTGCAAAACTCAAAGACCAACATCAGATTGTTATGTGGGGAGTTCCCGTCATGGCTCAACAGTAACAAACCTGACTAGTATCCATGAGGACTCAGGTTCAATCCCTGGCCTCCATCAGTGGGTTAAGGATCTGGCATTGCCTTGAGCTGTGAGGTGGGTCACAGACCTGGCTCAGATCTGGTGTTGCTATGGCTGTGGCCGGCTGCTAAAGCTTCGATTTGACCCCTAGCCTGGGAACTTCCATCTCCCTCAGGTGTGCCCCCTGGAAAAAAAAGACAAAAAAAAAAATTGTTATGTGAATCCCTTGAGGACTCTTTATTGATGAGCTATTGTTTCTTGATTGCTTTTCCTTTGTTCCAGCTTTCCTTTATTTCCCATAAGATCATTAATTACTGAGACCTGTTCAAGGGCAAGCATTGCAGCCAGGCTTAGGTGACAAAATGGCTTAGGCCAAAAAAAACCAGCGTCTCTTTTGTCAAGAAAGCCATGCCTGGTTCTCTTTCTCCAGGGACCCCCCCTCCCTACGTATCTGCTTATACTTTTGTTAATACCACTTCCAATTGACCAGACAGATTTACTTATGAGTAATGAGTGAATGACAACATTAAAACTTTAAAGATATAGAAACTGAGCAACTGTTTTTATTTTAGAAGACTAGGAGTTATACTTCAGTTTCCTATTACGTTCCAGGTGTGTGTATCAGTTGCTATACTAAATGTACCTTCTTTCTCCTAAAATAATCATATTACAAAATGATATGATTTATTTTATCTGGCAATGGCTGAGCACTAAAGTTAAGACTGTAAACACCACTATGAGAAAAAAAATCAAGAATGATTTTTTAAAAAATCCTCTTTTATCAGTAACAACCTTTTCTTTCTTCCATGGGAACCGACAAATGTAGTAAAACACACTGTTTTCAAGAAATTAACAAAACCAAATGTTTTAAGTAATGAATGTGACATTTGAGTGAAATTACTGCTGTATTTTGGGGTAATGTAGGCTAGCCATTAGAAGAGAGAATCAGTGATTTTAGTGGGAAAACTCAATTTCAGTAACCGAAAAAAAGCATCTTTATTTAGTGTTTTAGATTTCTTTTAAGACAAGAAGATAGGGACAAAGTACACTTATTATTTATATATAAAATTCTCATCGATTATTTAAATTATAATATATTTTATAGTATATAATTTTTGAAAAATGTCATATACTTGGTATTGTGTCTGTGTGTGTGTGTGTATCCCATCCTGGGAGTGGAAGGAAAAAGAAAAGGACAGTTTCAGGAGTAATAAATAGAATAGAGTAAAAGTGAGACTCAGAATAAGTCATAAGCAGAAAAAGCAGAAAGACTTTTCTAATAAAATTGGACTTTGGGGGTAAAAAAAAATACATCTAGGTTTTTTTAACAGATAAACATTGCTAGAATTCACAATTAAGTATTTATTGAGTACATTTTATACACTCAACACTATGCTAACAAAGAGAATAAAGGGGAGGTTTAAGACATAGCCCCTGCTTTCAAAGACGATAAAATCCACTGGAAGTGACTGAATTAACACTTAAGACAACTAGAAAAGAGTTATATGGTGTTGGTGTGGAATGAGTTAGCTTTTTCAAAGAGGTAGAATTTGCATGTTTTAAACAAAAAGCATGTAAATTCCTTCCTGAAATTTTATACCAACATTCCTAAAATCAGGTCTTCTTTGTTTTCATTAGGAAATTATAACTTCTTTTCTAAAAAAGTAAGGTTACCACAATTCTTTTTACAGAGAAGCAGGTCTATTTTAATGCTAAAACATCACCATTTTATGTTATTCTAGAATGTAACTGCTTAAGATTTAAAGCCATGTTTTTGCAACCCTTCCTGTTCCTGCTTCAAGAACCAGATAAAGTTGCTGTTTTCATTTAATCTCTGATATTAGGCCGGAAATTCTCCCTCCTCTTTTGCCCCCTCCCCTTTGTATATTAGATAAAACCAAAATATTATCCGAAAGGACCTACAAAAACACTTGGGGATCAATGGGGATAAATTTGCAAGAAATAATTTCTCATGTTATTTCAATACTATTAAAATTATTTCAGAAGACATCAATTTTTAATATGAAAACTTTAAACGAAAAATAATATCCATTCGGTGAATGTTGTTGTTACCAAGTTTGTTTAGATCAAGACTATTTTACAATAGAGAAGTCATTTGTGGTCAGTGGGGCATAAAATGTGGTTTTAGATGCCAAAGTGTAATGAAATTGAATTTATGTCACTCTTTTTGCTTTCTGTTCTGTGGAGTAATCATGAATCTACTATGTCACTCAAGGTTGTTTAACAGCTGGTGTTGATGAAAAGATACTGGGCTTAATATATAGTAAGGGCGGTTATAATAAACCTAGTACAAAATGCTGAAAAATTTTATGAGTCAATTCATAATATACATGCGAACTTGTCAAAAAAAAATCAGTACCTTCGTGAAGGATAAAGTTGTGAGGGATGGCTAACATCAGAGTTTTTAGATTATCCTACCCTTTGTATCATTTTTTAAAAAGTGGCTATTTAAGAATTATATGTGGATTGCATTTGCATATGTTTTGCTGGCTCTTTTGTCTTATTAGATTAGCAAACAAATCAAGGATACCTTACCAGAGAACTTTTCCCAATCCGATAGCTTCGAGATGTTGAAAAAAATTGAGTACGATGATATTAATTTGCTGTTAACTAATGTCTTACAACATTGCTAAATGACAGTCCATCTGTCAAATTAACGTCATGACATCCTACTTGTTATTTTAATATGTTATAAGGATGAAATGTGTTTTTTAGATATGTTTTACATTTGCACTAAGTAATGGAAAGTACAATATATTATGTGCCTGTGCCCTGAGGAGGGTTTTTAACAAAAATAATTGAAGGTAATAAATCTTACCTCTTTTCCCTCTACGTTTCCCCTACCCCACTATGCCTTCTGTATTATTCTATCTCCTATACATAGCAAGCTTGCTAGATAGGAACAGGCTGAGCGCTATTGTGTGTGTGATAGGATAAAACCCATAATTCCTGCCAAAAATCTGCTTTGCCCTGAAATGTCGATTTAATAAACACTCTCTATGATCACTTTTATAATGATTTGATCCCCTCTCCTAAGACTGACATGTATTCTTGAATGATGTTGCTGTTGAACATAAGACAAGTTTTTCAAATAATTAGAAACATCTACAAGCTAATAAATCTCTCCTACAGTTTTAATTTGATTGTATACCTGGTAGATGTTTTTGCTTAAGAGAGTGTATATAAGGGTGCATGATTTACAATGTGTTTGAGGGGGTTTTTTGTTTGTTTAAATTGTCATAGATAGGCATTCCCGCTGTTCAGCAGTGGATTAAGGATATAGCATTGTCTCTGCAGTGGCTCTGGTCGCTGCTAAGGCGTGGGTTCGATCCCCGGCCTGGCGCAGTGTGTTAAGTTTCCTTTGTTGCTGAAGCTGTGGCTTGGATTCAACCCCTGGCCTGGGTGGGTGCAGAAAAAAGTAAAATTAAAAAAAAAAAAATTGTCATAGACCACAGTGATAAAATTTGGTGCAAAGAAGTGATGCAATTAATATTTGATATATAAATTATCGTTATCTTTAATCATGCCTTTATCTTGCCAACATTCCTTAATGTGAATTTTTAAAATTTTAAGATAGTTCATTTTGAGACACATTATTCTAACATCTGGTGTTCTTCATAATGCTTTGTTTTCATGTGTAAATATGCAGCACATGATTATTTTAAAAAATGATTACAGAGTTTCATAGTTTTTCCGTAACATTATCCAAAGTATTTTCAGTGTATATTTAAATGTGACAATATATTGTGAAAAGTGAATTTTTAAACTGTTTAAATGGGATACTTTTCAACAAGAAATAATGATGTGAATGAAAACTAATCCAATATATATGAATGTAGCCCAGGCTTGCAATATTGGTTTATCCATTAATTTTCTTAGCCCAGGTGTTTGTTTAGTGGGAAGTCATCTCACAAAGTGATGATAGATGTATTTTACTCAGAACTGGTTATACAAGTCCAACATCTTGTACTTTTCAGGCTCAAAATTGTTTGGTTAGGAACAATTGCCTATAAATGTTTAAAAGTCACAACTTAAGAAAATTGTTTGTTTATGATCTTTTGATAGAAGAAACACTTTCTAAAAGCTTTCAGTGAACAAATTAGAACATTTAAAAACCTGGGTAGGATAGAATTTTATTCATAATTTTATTATAAAATTCTTATTGAATAACATTAGGACAGAAAAATTTCTAAAATGGAAGCATTTTACTGGTTTTTCACCCTTAAAAATAATGCATTTTTGTTGTAAAAATCAAGCAATACAAAAATCTCAAAACTGGAATTTTAATCCATAATCTGACCTTTCAGAGAAAACTATTGTTAACACTCTGCTGTATCTCCTTCCAGGATTTTTTTTAAACAAAATACTTTTAAAATGTACTTATGCATAGTACTTTTCAAACTGCCTTTTTTCACTTAATATATCATGGATGTCTTTTCATGTCAATGTAGATAGTGATGATAATTTTTAATGATGACATAGTATTCTAGTCATATTTAACTCCCCATAGGTAAACCACAATTTATTTAATGAATCTCTCTATTGATGGGCATTGAGGTTGTGTCCAGTCTGGGGCTATTACAAGCAATATTGTACTTGTTTAATGATTTCCTTGGAACAAATTTCTAAAAATTGAAATCACTGGATTAAGTATTTAGATACTTCAAAGTTTTATATATCTGGTCAAATTGCTGAGAGTTATGCTGATTGATACACAAATTTACAGTTTCACCAACAGTGTATGAGAGTTCTCCACACCCTCCCCTACTCTATGTGCAGTCCATATTTCTGATATTTGCCAATTAGATAGGATGGAGTAGCACATCTTATGCATTTATTGACAATTTTAGATTTCTGCATTTGTGAAGTACCAGGAAATGTATGCCTTTTCCCTAGTTTTCACCTTTTTCTTATTGATTGGTAAGAGGCTTGTAGTAATGCTATTAACCCTCTGTATGTCATATGTTGGAATTTATCCTTTAACTTGATTGATGTTACATGTCAATTTGTGGTCAATTATGCAGCCAATTTTGTTAGTCTTTTTACTGATATTTATAGCTTTAGTGCATGCTGAGAAAGGCCCTCCTCACCCAGATTATGAAAATAATTAATTTTCTTCTAGTGCTTTGATAATTTTATTTCATTTATTTCTTGTCTATTCTTTTTAACTGATAAACAATTAACATTATATAAATTGTACATATAAGCGTGCAATTTGAAAAGTTTTCATGTATTTGTAACCTATGAATCTATCAATACAAATGATTTGCAAATGTATCTGTCACCTCAGAAAGTTGTTTCATGCCTCCTTGTAGTCCTTTCCGCTTTCTCACCTCTTGTTCCCATCCCCAAACAACCACTTATCAGCTTTTCATTTTCTAGAATTTCATATGAATAGAATCATAGAGTATATATTCTTTTTTTTGTCAGCTTCTTTAACTTAGCATAATTATTTTGAGATTCATCTGCATTGTTGCATTTAACAGTAGTTCATTCCCAGAGTTCCCACCATGGCTCAGTGGTAACGAACCCAACTAGGATCCATGAGGATGCAGGTTTGATCCCTGGCCTCACTCAGTGGGTTAAGGATCCGGCGTTGCCGTGAGCTGTGGCGGCGGTTGCAGATGTGGCTCAGATCATGCACTGCTGTGGCTGTGGTGTAGGCTAGCAGCTGTAGCTCTGATTCGACCCCTAGCCTGGGAACTTCCATATGCCATGAGTGCAGCTCTAAAAAGCAAAAAACAAGCAAACAAACAAAAACACCACAATAGTTCATTCCCTTTCATTGCTAAGTAGTGTTCCATTATATGAACGTGCCAAAATTTGTTTATTTACTCCCATGTCAATAGACATTTGGGTTATTTCCAGTTTTTGGCCATTACTGGTAGAGCTGCTATGACCACTCATGTACAAGTCTTTGTATGGATGTAAACTTTCATATCTCTTAGGTAAATACCTAGGAGCAGAATGCCTGAATAATATGGTACATGAGTGTTTAACTTTTTGAGAAACCGCCAAACTTTTCCAAAACCATTGTACCATTTTAGATTCCTACCAATAGGACATAAAAATTTCAGTTCTTCCATGTTTTTACTAATATTTGATATGATCAATTTAAAAAATTTTAGCCATTCTAGTAGTTTTGTGTAGTATTTAATGTAATTTTAATTTTCATGATGACTAATGATGCTGAGCATCTTTTCTTCGTGTGTTTTCATGATGTCCATATATCTTATTTGGTGAAGTGTCTAGTCAAATTTTGTGCCCATTTTTAAAAATTGACTTGTTTTCTTTTCTTTGATTTGCTTTTTAGGGCCATAGGAAGGTTCCAAAGCTAGTGGGTGGAGCTACAGCTGCCAGCCTACGCCACAGCCACAGCAATGCCAGATCCTTAACCCACTGAGTGAGGCCAGGGATCAAACTCACAACCATATGATTTCTAGTTGGATTCGTTTCTGCTGTGACACAACAGGAACTCCTGAGTTGTTTTCTTAATATTAAGTTTTGACAGTTCTCTTTGTCATGGATTCCAGTCCTTTATCAGATATATGCTTTGCAAATATTTTGTTTCTTGTGTTTGTGTCTTGTCTTTCATAACAGTATTTTTTTAAAAAAAGATGTTTTAGATTTGATGAAGTCAGATTTGTCAGCTTTTTTTTTTTGGATCATGCTTTAATATCATAACAAGAAATCTTTACCTAAATTCAGGTTGCAGAGCTTTTTCTCCTACCTTTTCTAGAAGTTTGGGGTCCATGATGCACTTTGGGGTAATGTTTATATATAGTGATGTGGCAAGATGTGAGTCCAAGTTTATTTCTTTTTTGTATCCAATTGTTACAGCAACATTTATTGAAATGAATATCTTCTCTCCACTGGATTACCTTTGCACCTTGGTCAAAAATAATTTGTCCATATATGTGCGAGTCTATTTCTGAACTCTTCATTTTATTCCATATATTTACTTATCTATTTTTACAATACCACACTGTGTTAATTAACTATAGTTTACTTCTTCTTCTTCCTCTTTCTCCTCTTCCCCCTCTTGTTCTTCGACTGCACACCTGGCATGTGGAAGTTCCTGGGCCAGGGACCAAATCCACACCACACTAGTAACCCAGGATGCTACAGTTACAATGCAAGATGCTTAACCTGCTGTGCCCACAAGAGAACTCCAATGTTATTCCTTTTTTTGAAGTTGAATTTACCATTCTAGATCCTTTGCATTTTCATATTAATTTTAGAATCAGCTTGACAATTTATACAAATAAGCTCATATGAATTTTGATTAAGATTGCAGTTGGAAAAATTGATGTCTTAAAAAGTATTGTCATCCATGCGTAAACAGGTATATCTCTTCATTATTCGAGCCTTGTTTAGTTTCTCACAGCAATATTTTATACTTATCATATACAGGTCTTGCACATTTTTGTTATATTTATTCTTAGCTATTTCATATTTATGCTATTGTTTTTTATTTAAATTTCTGAGTGTTTGTATATAGAGACATCATGATTTTTGTACACTCGCCTTGGACTCTGCAACCTTGCTAAACTCCCTTATTAGTTCTAGTAGAGTTTTGTATACTGCAATGGATATTATGCATAAATTATCATGTCATCTGTGAATAAAGACTTCCTTTCTAACAAGAAGCTTTTAACTTCTTCTCTTTTTTTTTTTTTTTTGTCTTTTTTGAGGGCCACACCCACAACATGTGGAGGTTCCCAGGCTAGGGGCCTAATCAGAGCTGTAGCCGCCGACTTAAACCACAGCCACAGCAGTGCGGGATCCTAGATGCATCTTTGATCCACACCACAGCTCACGGCAACGCCGGATCCTTAACCCACTGAGCAAGGCCCGGATTGAACCCGAAACCTCATGATTCCTAGTCGGATTTGTTTCCTCTGCGCCACGACAGGAACTCCTTTTTTTTTTTTTTAATTCTTCTTGTTGTTTATTGCATTGAATGAAATCTCCAGTACAATGTTGAATAGGCATGGTGAGAGGAGTCAAACTTGCCTTGTTATTGATACTAGGGAAAAAGCATTCAGTTATTCACCATTAAATATGATGTTAGATGTAGTTTTTTTTTTTTTTTTGTAAATACCTTTTAACAACTTCTCTTCCCATTTGCTGAGTGTTTCTATCAGGAATGAATGTTGGATTTTGTCAAATACTTGTTCTGTCTATGAGATCATCATATGGTTCTTCTTTTTTTTTTTTTTTTTTTAGTGTGTTAATAAAATGATTCTCACTGGTTTATTTTGAATGTTACCTTTCATTCCTGGAAGCAATCACAGTGGAGTCTTCTTTGTGGGATTGTTTTAAAAGTTTTAATTTTTAGACATAGGGCTATTTAAATTATCTGTTTCTTCTTCACTGAGTTTTAGTAGATTGAGTCAAAAAATTTTTTCCACTTAAGCTATTGCATTAGTGAGCGTAAAATTGTTTACAGTTTTCCTTTATTATCTTTTCAATATCTGTAAGGCCTATAGCAATGTGCTGTCTTTTATTCCAATATTAGTAATTTGTGTCTTCTCTCTTTTTTTTTCCTAATTAGTCTGGTTAGAGATTTATCAAATATATTGATTTTTACATAGTACCAGCTTTTGGTTTTATTTTCTCTATTGCTTTCTTTTTTATATATTGATTTCTATTCTCTCCTTTATTATTTCCTTCTCTTGCCTACTTTGGTTTTAATCTGCTCTTCCTTTTCTGGTGTCTTTCTCTTAAGATATAATTGAGGTCAATTATTTGAGACCTTTATTCCTTTATTCTTTTCTAGTATTGGCTATTAGTATTAAATATTCCTCTCTAGTTAAAATACTTTCTAATGTCCATTTTGATTTCTTCTTTGACTCATGGCTTATTTAGAAGTATACTGTTTAGTTTCCAAATATCTGGGGATTATAAAGACATCTTTTTTGTTATCAATTTCTAATTAAATTGCATTGCGATCAGAAACTATATTTAGTGTGGAGTTCCTGCTGTGGCTCAGTGGTTAACAAATCTGACTAGCATCCATGAGGACTCAGGTTCAATCCCTGGCCTTGCTCAGTGGGTTAAGGATCTGGCATTGCTGTGAGCTGTGGTGTAGGTCGCAGACACGGCTCGGATCCTGAGTTGCTATGGCTGTGGCATAGGCTGGCAGCTACAGCTCTGATTCAACCCCTAGCCTGGGAACCTCCATATGCCATGGGTTTGGCCCTAAAAAGCAAGAAAAAAAAAAAGAAAGAAACTATACTTAGCATGACTTATATCATTTTAAATTTATTGAGACTTGTGGCCCAGAATGTGGTCTATCTTGGTAAATGTTCTGGGAGCACTCCATATATGAGTGTGCATCCTGCTGTTGTTGGTTAGAATGTCCAAAGTTGATAATGTATTCAAGTCTTGTGTACCTATATAGGTTGTCCATCTACTTGATCTATCAACTATTGAGAGGAGTTTTACAATCTCCTGTATAATTATGGGTTTGTCTATTTCTCCTTTTCAGTTTTATCAGTTTTTTCTTTATGTATTTTGGAGCTCTGTTGATAAATGTGTAAACATTTAGGATTGTCATCTTGATAAATTTAAATTATTTTTTAAAGTTATACTCCATTTATAGTTATTATAAAATATTGGCTCTATTCCCTGTGTTGTACAATGCATGTTTATAGCTTATTTTATACATAATAGTTTGTAATTCTTTTCTTTTTTTTTTTTGTCTTTTGTCTTTTTGTTGTTGTTGTTGTTGCTATTTCTTGGGCCGCTCCCGCAGCATATGGAGGTTCCCAGGCTAGGGGTCGAATCGGAGCTGTAGCCCTTGGCCTACGCCAGAGCCACAGCAACGCGGGATCCGAGCCGCGTCTGCAACCTACACCACAGCTCACGGCAACGCCGGATCGTTAACCCACTGAGCAAGGGCAGGGACCGAACCCGCAACCTCATGGTTCCTAGTCGGATTCGTTAACCACTGCGCCACGATGGGAACTCCTGGTTTTTTTTTGTTGTTTTTTTTTTTTAATATATATACCCAGGAGTGGAATTTCTGGAACATATGGTAGTTCTATTTTTAGTTTTTTGAGAAACTTCCATAGTGTTTTCCACAGTGGCTGCACCAACTTTCTTTTCCACTAACAGTGTACAAAGGTTCCCTTTTCTCTATATCCTCGCCAACGTTTGTTATTTGTGTTCTTTTTGATGATAGCCATTCTGACAAATGTGAGGTGATATCTCAGTGTGGTTTTGATTTACATTTCCTTCATGATTAGCAAATTTGAGCATCTTTTCATGTGTCTGTTGGCCATCTGCATGTCCTCGTTGCAAAAATGTCTATTCAGATCTTCTGCCCGTTTTTCACTCAGGTTGGGTTTTGTGTTTGTTTGTTTTTGGTTTGATTAGGTTTGGGTTTTTGTTTTGCTGTTGAGCTGTATGGGCTGTTACTGTATTTTGGATACTAATCCCTTATTGGTCATATCATTTGCAAATATTTTCTCCCATTCAGTAAGTTGTCTTTTCATTTTATCAATGGTTTCTTTTGCTATGCAAAAGCTTTTAAGTTTAATGAGATTCTATTTGTTTATTTTTGCTTTTACTTCCCCTGCTTTAGGAGACAGATAAAAAAATATTGCTACAATCTATGTCAAAAACTGTTCTGCCTATGTTTTCCTCTAGGAGTTTTGTGGTTTCTGGTGTTTAAATTACATTTTGAGTTTATTTTTGTATATGGTGTTAGAGAATGTTCTAATTTCATTCTTTTACATGTAGCTCTCCAGTTTTTCCAGCATCACTTATTGAAGAAACTATCTTTTCTCCATTGTATATTCTTGCATCCTTTGTTGTGGATTACTTGACCATAATTCATGGGTTTACTTCTAGGAATAAACTCAAATTATTTGGGCCTTGAAAATTAAGAAGTCAGAGAAACAAGAAAAATCATGAGCTCATTGCAATTATCTTTATTCAAACACACTTGTTTTTCCTTCTACATCATTCCAAAGAGGATTTGAAGCAAATACATTTATTTAGCACCTACTATGTTCTAAATATTAAGCAGTGTTTTTTTCTAAAAAATTAATTTTTACCGCAATCTTACAGCAAGAAATACATTTTATGCAGAGACCCAATACACATATTCACTTATACATATATTACATGTGTGTGTACAAAAAGTTTTCACATGCAAAAAATTAACTCTCACTACATGTGAGGTAGTCTGATATTTTCTCTTCTATGTCATTAAAAAATAATCTTAGTCATAACCCACTAAGTTGATTAATGACCACATAATGGATTACAACTTGTGGGTTGAAAAAGATTATACAAGGATAATAAAAAATATGAATAATGCAGAGTTCATATCCTAAAGGAGCTTTCCTTGTAATGCAGAGACAGACACATAAATAGATAAAGTTTGATGCAATGTGATAGGGCATAATAGTGAGATATTAGAATTGGTGAAGTAAAGAAAAGTGTCACAGGGAGCAGCAAGAGAAGGAAAGAGAACTTAGAAGTAGAGTAGTTAAGAAATGAATCAGAGAGAGATCAGAATCGAGGCATTTAGGATTTTGTAGGAGGAATTTGGTCTTTGTCCTGTAGGTGATGGGAAGATATCCAAGGACTTTTAAGTAGAGAGTGAATATGAAAAGTTTGGTGTTTTAGAGTGATCACTCTCACTACAGTGTGGACAGCAGTTTAGAGACAAGATGAAGGACAAGAGGACTAGTTAGGAAGTTATTGCAAAGGCTCAGATAAGTAACGATGATGGCCTGGACCCAACCAGTATCAATGATAAAGGGGGCATAATTTAGAGATTAGTTGAAGGAATTAATGATTTCCTGTTGGAAATAAGGGTGAAGGTAAGAAAAGAGAATGTGATGTGGTGTCTCTCATCCATTCATTTAACCGTTGGATCTGAAGACAATCCTTACAGATCTTATGTAGGTCAGGCACCCTACTGGGTGCTAGAGATCCAGTGGTGAGCAAAACAGATGTGGTTCCTACCCCGGGGGGAGAGGGGGAATAGACATTATGCAAATAACTACATAGATAGATAAATAAAAATTGTGAAACTGCTATGAAAGAGAAGGATAAAGTGCTCTGAAAGAAGAAAGCCAGAACTGGTTTTGATTAGGACTTAAGGCCAGGCCAAGTGGGCACCTAGTTGACAGGGAAAAGTGGTCTAGATGGAGGGGGGACCATGTTTGAAGTCCCTGAGATAATAAAGAGCTCAATGTGTTCAAGAAACCAAAGGAGGAGTTCCCGTTGTGGCTCAGCGGTTAACGAACCCAACTAGTATTCATGCGTGGGTTTGATCTTTGGCCTTGCTCAGTGAGTTAAGGATCTGGTGTTGCCATGAGCTGTGATGTAGGTCACAGATGTAGCTCGGATCTTGAGTTGCTGTGGCTGTGGGGTAGGCCAGCAGCTGCAGCTCTGATTTGACCCCTGGCCTAGGAACCTCCATATGCCATGGGTACAGCCCTAAAAAGTCCAAAAAAAAAAAAAAAGAAAAGAAAAGACAAAAAAGAAAGAAAGAAGAAAAAAAAGAAAGAAACCAAAGGAAGCCAGAGTTGCTGGAGCTCAGTGAGCAGTGTTATAAGACAAGATTGAAGAGGTCAACAGGAACCAGATTACAAAAGATCATGTAAACTCTTGTAAGGATTTTTAGCTTTCTTCTAAGAAAAATGAGAAAAAAATTGAAGAGTGGTAGACTGAGGACTAGTATGATCAGGCTGGAGTCAAAGATCACCGTGGTGGCAATATGAAGAAGGCATTAGATTTGAGGATGACCATAGTGGACATGAAAGCTCTTACAGTGGTCTGGGTGAGAAAAGACGGTGGCTTGGATTAGGGGTGATGTCAGAATAGCTGTATAGAAACGAAGAGATTCAAGATCTGTCTTGAAAGTAGAATTAACAGGACTGAGTGATGAGTAATACATGTGGGAAAAGGGATATTGAATTAGAGCTCTTGGTTGCGAGATATAAAAACCAACTCTGGCTGACTTAAACAAGAAAAGGAATTTAAAAAATAAGGATATTGGACAACTCACAACATTGATTGAAAGTCTAGAGAACTAGGATTAGAAATGATGGCGCAAGATCAGCAGGAACTAATTGACAGGCTCATCAGGCCACCACTGGAATGAAAGAAGTCCAACTTATTTTTCCATCTTTGTATCATTCCACCTATGACTCAGAGTCTCCGAAAAAGCACTCCAACTAGCTGAGCATAACCCATATGCCTGGCTTTTGATATATACCAAGACAATTAGAGTGGAAGAAAGCTTCAGTTGTATCTGGGAACCCCTTCAGCTCTCATAGAGGGAGGGCAAGTAACTTTGACTTACAGTCCTCAAAACTGCACAAAAGTTAGTGAAGGAAATCCCCACCTCCACCCCACCCACAAAATTAGGGTGCTGTTAGAAAGAGAAGTTGAATTTGTCTTAGCCAAAGAAACATCAGATGCTCACTACAGACAGGGAGGTGTCATGGATGTCTTTTTTTTTTTTTTCCCCTCAGACTTAAAAACAAAAATGTCTGGTTAATCCTGTCAAAGAGAAAAACCACATGCCCAAAATGATGTCACTTGTGCTAAGACCCATGATTTCAAACCTAGATTTAAAACCTAACCTAGTTGCAGTGTGACCTTCCCCAGAAATGTTATCTTAGTGTGAAATTTTCCGGTCAGCAACAAATGGGGTAATCAGTCAAGTGGGCCCTGTCCATCACCTCTCAGAGGAGGAAGAAGCAATTTGTGCGATGAAACACTTGCCTTTCCTTTCTCCTCCAAAAGAAGATGTTTGGCCGCAAATAACCCTTTCTTTTCTTTTGTGAATGATGTCTTTGCTCCACCCGCCTTCCTATAAAAGCTTTCCATTTTGTAGCTTTTGTTTGAGGGCTCTTCTAGTTGCTGGATGGGATCTGCTTAACTCATGAATGTTGAATAAAGCCAATTAGATCTGATTTACTCAGTTGAATTTGAGGTTTGGTTTTTTTTTTTTTTTTTTTTTTTAAGGGCCACACCTGCAGCATGTGGAAGCTCCCAGGCTAGTGGTCGAATGGGTGCTACAGCCACAGCAACTGCAAAATTGCATATTTAACACACTGAGCAAGGCCAGGGATTGAACCCACATCCTGGTCGGGTTACTGCTGAGCCACAAAAGGAACTCCTTGAATTTTGTTTTTTGATAGTCTTCTTCAAGTATCAAGAAGGTCTAAATGATAGAAACATAAAGGGCTTACCCAAGGACATGAGCTCTTTGCAGACTCTCTAGCTTAAAAAAAAAAAAAAAAAAAAAAAGGGCAAGGGGACCCTGCTACAAATAGAAAAATAAACAAATTTGGGAATAAAGTGCAGTCCCCAGGGCATATTAATGTTTGGAGGCCAAGTAATGTTAATCATTTACACTTATAGTCCTGTTTTTTTTAAAAAAATTTTTTTTGGAGTTCCCATCATGGCACAGCGGAAACAAATCTGACTAGTATCCATGAGGATGTAGGTTCCATCCCTGGCCTTGCTCAGTGGGTCAGCGATCCGGCGTTGCCATGAGCAGTGGTGTAGGTCACAGACGTGGCTCAGATCTGGTGTTGCTGTGGCTGTGGTGTAGACCGGCAGCTGTAGCTCTGATTTGACCCCTAGCCTGGGAACATCCATGTGCCACAGGTGTGTCCCTAAAAAGCAAAAAAAAAAAATTATTACAGTTGATTTACAAAGTTGTGCCACTATAGTGTTTTCCAACCCTCTTAAAGACTGGAAAACATTTTCTTTAGTTCTCCTAATATCAAAACTATTAACTTCAGCTTCATGGTGACCTTGAAGTCTACACAGTTTTCCTATTCTCTTCTTCACCCCACCAAACTAAATATTAAACTTCTTTCCTTTCTGTATGATGTCCTCCCTCCCTCCCTTCCTTTTCTTCCTTCTTTGATTCAAGTCAGCAATGCTGTGGAATTTGAGGTTTGCACCATCTAGTGTTTCTTAGGAATACTCCATTGAGAGGGATCACTTGGGGACCCGCCTTCTTCAACCAAACAACCTCTAGAGATTGATGCATTTGATGTTCTGCTTGGTGAGCATGGTGGGGGGAACAGTATTGGTACTCTGGTCAAAAACCCACTTATTAGGCATCCTAGAGAATAGATTCCATATGGAATTTCCTAGAGTTTTTAGAAAATTAAAATTGATCTATATGTGATTAATGTTTGAGTCTCTTTGAAGAGATAACACTACTATCTGGACATAACTATGGAAGGGATAGTCAAGAAGATGAACCTGGGTAAATGGAAACTAACAAACTGAGATCCTTTGCCTAACTTTTTGTGGGCAGAACTAATGGTGAAGATTTAACCTTTGGAGTTAAGAGACTATAGTCTTTTAATCTCCTATCCACAAGCACCTATTAATACAACACTTGGAAGCCATTTCAGACGCTTTAAGATTGCAACTTTCCTTCCTAACTATACATGGGGTCTGAACCAAGCTTCAGCTTGCCCTATTCACTTACCTAAATCTATCCTTATCTCAATCTGTCTGTAGCTTTAGTGAGTTCCAGTCTAAAACAATCCCATTGTTAGTTCCATTGTCCGTGTATTTGGTTGTTGTTTTGCAATCACCTTTTTTCCTGATTCCTGCCATTTGACTGTGCCACTTGCTGAATGTTATTGCAACTCAAACTTGTGCATAAAGAAACTAATGTAGTGTCTTTTAGTATTTGTAGGCAGATCTAAGACAGAAGTCTACACTGGTTGATAACTTCCCACTGCTTTTAAGATCAACATTACATTCAAATCAATGGACACTTCTTTAGGGATGTAATGCCTGAAAAGTAATATGATAGTGTGAAAATTATAAACAGAAACCTCAAAGTAGAATCAGGCATTGTGAATCAACTCTACTTCAATAAAATACACACACACACACACGTAATGACCTGCAATAAAAATAAAAATAAAAAAAAGAATCAGAAGGCCGGAGGGGCAACTCTCATGCCCTACAATGATGGCAAAGCCCAACAGGAAAAAGAAAGATGTTTTCTTCTTGCCTGGCAAGAGCACAGTCAATGAGACACTGTCACAACTCAGCCAATAAAAAGCCACCATATTTCACACTCTCAAATATTCCAATGGACTCTTTTACTCTAGGCCTCCCAACCTCCTTTTCCCCTCTTTAAAAGAATTCTCCTCTCAGGGATGTGTGGGACTTGCATGTTGCTTGCCACCAGTTGCAGACCCTAAATTGTAATTCTTCATTGATCCTGAAGAAATCCACTTTTTCTGGAGAAATAACTGGCAGTCCATTTGTCTTAGGTCAAGACTAGGCACTGGAGAGGAAGATGGAACAAATAAAACTCATGGTTCTCACCCTCAAAGAGCTTACAGTCCAATGAGGGCGAGGGGAAAATAAACAGTTAAGTTCAATTTAAGTATAAATAAGAAAACAAGCTCAGGAAGCACATGGTGGTATAAGGAGGAGTGGTCAGATGAGGATAAGGAAGACTTCGCAAAGGAGTTAGAATAAAACCATATTAGGAATAAACATTTAGGAGTTCCCGTCGTGGTGTAGCGGAAGTGAATATGACTAGGAACCACAAGGTTGCAGGTTCAATCCCTGGCTTTGCTCAGTGGGTTAAGGATCCGGTGGTGTCATGAGCTGTGGTGTAGGTCGTAGACGTGGCTCGGATCTGGTGTTGCTGTGGCCCTGGCACAGGCTGGAAACTACAGCTCCGATTAGACCCCTAGCCTGGGAACCTCCATATGCCATGGGTGTGGTCCTAAAATGATAAAAAGACAAAATAAAATAAAATAAAATAAGTTTTTAAAAAAGGAATAAACATTTATATAGTACTATGTACTGTTCTAAGTGCTTTACATGTATTAACTCAGGTAAAAAAGATGTAAGATTTTAATATATAATTGTAGAGGGAAGAGCATAAGTCAAAGCCCAAAAGCCTAACTCATAAACTCTTTCTTCACTGTAAAAAGAAATGTTGGACTAATACTATCTCATTCGCAAACTGACCAGGAACAGATCTAGATTAGACGGGTTAGGGTTAGGGTTAGGGTGGGAGAAGTAGGCTACGTGCCTGAAGAGGGGTATCCAGAAATAAGTTCTTTTAATAGGTTTAGTCCTTATGTAACAAAAACCTAGATTATGGAGCTACTTTACCTATTACAACGTCAATGTATATTTACTTTTCTTTTTATGAATCTCAACAAGGAATAAAGGATTTTCTTTTTTTCCATTCAAAGAAGGTAAGTATTTTGAGGGTGTGTTGCTATAGACAATTTAAAACAAGGAGAAGTACAGGAGAAAAGAAGGGCTACCTTCCCAAGCCATGAACACAGGAAGAAGCCTTAAGCCCTTGGGCGGTGGCAACAAAAGTGGGAATTTAGTATTTCATCATAGACTGTGAGAGTATAATCTCCATTTGTATGTGTAGAGAAGATAAGACACTGAGACAATTTGTCTATTGCTACATAAGAAACTGATATTGAACAACGGATTAAATCTGATTCAGCTAGTGTATTTGATCAGATGCCGTTTAAATAACAACCTTTCAGGTAGCTAAATAAGCAGGAGGCAGAATATAGAGTTCTGTTATTTTTGGTTAATTTCAAACTACCGTTTTCTGCCTGTAACCAAGCAAGCTGTCATTCTAATACCAGGGGCAGCGTCTCCATTTATAGTGCTTTGACTCCCAGAGGTGTATAAGTTAAAGCTGACCACTTATGGAGATCTCTTTGAGACTGCTTATATGAGATGAATAATAGAGTTAAATTTTAAAAAAATTAAGTCCAGAGGGTTTTCCCAGAAATTATGTAGAAACTTTCATTAGGTACATTTTCCATTTTGAATTCTGATGGATGGGGGCCAGTAGTGGTGAAGCCAGGACCACATACTGCAATATTCTCAATACTTAAATGCTTAGTACTTTTGGCTGAGTATGAAGCAGCATCTTTCAAGCCAAGTGAGAATAATTAAGGAGAGGAAGATTTCATAGGTAAAAACACCAGTTTTAATGAGATACTGGAATCCCATGATGCTTTGGCTCCCATCCCCAATTTTTGAGTGCATAAGAAGAAAATGTATTTCTCTTTGATGGCTTTGGAGAAGAATTTCACTTATATATATTTATATATACAAATATGTAAAATAGATTTATGTATTTATAAATATTTATTTTTCTTTGTTTTTATTTTTAAATCTTTAGACTTAAGCAGTTTGTCAAGGAGAAACAATATTTTTTGTCTTTTTAGGGCCAGAAGTTCCCAGGCTAGGGGTCCAATCAGAGCTTTAGCTGCTGGCCTGCACCACAGCCACAGCAACATGGGATCTAAGCCACGTTTGCAACCTACAGTACAGTTCATGGCAGCACTGGATCCTTAACCCACTGAGCAAGTCCGGGGATCGAACCCACATCTTAATGGATACTAGTCGGGTTCGTTATCCACTGAGCCATGACAGGAACTCCAGGAGAGACAATATTAATGCAACCTTACAGTGGCTAAAAAGCCAGTTCAGAAAACCAGCAAATAAATTGGAAGGGACAGAAGCCTGATGTGGCATCTCTCCATGTTGCTTTGCTGTGGCTCACTCTGGGAAAGTGATGCGTCCTGTCCTTGGAAGGGTGCTCAATTGAGAAAAATTGTCTTTTGGTGAGATTCTGAATTTCACTGTAATCTTTCTTGGGATACAGGGAAACTTCAGATCAGTGGTCTCTTTACAGACCCAGCAAGTTACCAGGGCATAAACTTTGGCATTTTCTTAGAGATCCAGAAGGCAATAGGCAAGAGATAAAGAGAAAGTGTGCAATTTCTTTGGCTGCAATGGCCTCTACCTGGCCATTGTTTATATTCTTCCTCACGGGTTACATTAAAGGGAAAAACTTGATACTATTGGAAAACAAAATTCTCGAGACCTTCGTAAATTCAGACTTTATAAACTGAGGACAAGGTTTCAGAGCAATGACAGGAGTTTTAATAAAGGAAATCAGAATTCCAAACCAAGAATTTGAAAATCGAGGAGATTCTCAGTGTTGATGAAAGGTCTAGATATGGATATTTAAGGAACTAAAGGAACTGATTTCTCACGGAGAGAATCTGAGAGCCTCTTGGAAGCACTTTTTCCCTGGCATCCATGTTGAATACAATTCCATTTTTTTTTTCCTGAAATTCCTGGCACAGTGTCTCATTTGGCAGTTGAGGCTAATTTACATTCTCTTGTTCATTACAATCAGAAAATTTGTCTTATTTTGAAGCATGAAATTTATGTTTATCCAGAATTAACTATATTCCCATTATGAACCCATTTGCTGACACTAGGTTAAGTCAAAATGTATCTATGAGTCATGTAATTTTAAATCAAATAGAAATTCCATGGCTGAAATTTAATTTTTCAAAAGATGAGTATGCCAATCTGTTCTCAGCTCCTAGATTCAAGAAATAGAAAATATACTAGATCTGTCTACAGCTCACTGGAAAATGCTTGGAGTTTTAGAGTCATTTCATTTCCCTTACATTTTGCATCAAGTTAGGCTATATGATACAGGAAGAAGAAAGAAAACTAGGAGCCAGAGAAACCTGAGTTCTCATCCAGAGTGACATGGGCAAACTGTTTAACCTTACTGAGACTCAGTTTTAAAATTCATATAATGGAGATAACAATGCCTATTTTGCATTCTTCATAGGCTCGTTAGTTATGAGAATCAAAAGAAATAATGTGATTGAAAGTTCTGGTAAAGAAGTGTCTAAATACACTGTGTGTTCCCATATACAAAGGGATATATAACTATTAAATAATTACTGCCAGAATTATGAAACATAAGTCCACTTGTGCTATTTTCCCACTGATTAAATGCCAGTGGTTCCCTGTTGATGGTAAGTTCAGCACACTTTATCACGGTGTAAAAAAACCTTCAACAAATTTGACAGCTTGGGAGTTCCCGCTGTGGTGCAGGCGTAACCAATCTGACTAGTAACCATGAGGTTGCGAGTTCATTCCCTGTCCTTGCTCAGTGGGTTAAGGGTCGGACAATGCTGTGAGGTGTGGTGTAGGTCGCAGATGCGGCTCGGATCCTGCTTTGCTGTGGCTGTGGTGCAGGCCGGCAGCTGTAGCTCCGATTAGACCCCTAGCCTGGGAATCTCCATATGATGCAGGTATGGTCCTAAAATAGCAAAAAAAAATTAAAAATAAATTAAAAAATTGTCACCTTTATCTTTTGCCTCTGTCACCATTCCTCACACTGACATTTATTGACCTTCTCTATTTTCTGCAAGGAAACCACACTCTTCCACATTGCCAGTTTTTTGCTCATGCCATTCCTTTTGCTTGCTAGGTATATTCTTTGTCAGATAAGACCAGATGGAAGATCATGGAGAGTAATGGTTAAGAATGATTGGAGTAGGAGTTCCCTGGTGGCCTAGTGATTAAGGATTCAGCATAGCATTGTCACTGCTGTGGCTCAGGTTTGATCCCTGGCTTGGAACTTCTGCATGCCACAGGTGCCACCAAAAAAATTTTTAAAAATAATAATAATAAAAGAGACAGGGAGTAAACCAGATGTTGGTTCAAATTACTACTCAGTTTCTTGTTAGCTAATTTGGCATTAGGTTAATTTACTTTTCTTTACCTCAGTTTTTTTTTTTTTAAATTCACAAAATGGGAAGTATATCTTCATAGGATTGTCATGAAAATATATGAAATGATAAAATTAAAGAGCATATTGTGGGAGTTCCCATTGTGGCTCAGTGGGAACCTGACTAGTATCCATGAGGATGAAGGTTTGATCCCTGGCCTTGCTCAGTGGGTTAAGGATCTGGTGTTGCTGTGAGCTGTGGTGTAGGCTGGCAGTTGTAGCACCAATCCAACCCCTGGGAACTTCCACATGCCACGGGAAGAAAAAAAAAAAAATTTGTAATGTCTGCCACATTGTAAATGGTCAACAAATAGTATCTAATTATCTTGATTACTATTTTTAAATGTTTCCTTTCCTGTGAAACCTTTCCTGACACTGTTGGGCAGTCATTCCTTTAGCATCACAGCACTTTTATACATACTCTGATAGCACCATGGGGACATAACATATGGCATTTGAAATGACTCTCTTGTTCTTTTATTGCTTGATGGAGTACTTGATGGTCTTTTCATTGTGAATTATAATCATTTCAGAAAGGTATTTAACCATAAATATATACTATAACAGATAATTATAAAGTGAAACTCATGTAACCACTTGGGCAGGATCATTTTATTTTCAAATTGATTAATCTGGGAACTATATTTCCCAGAATCCCCTTCCCTGAATGGCTCTGGTTTAGAGTTGGCCAAAAGAGCATCTTGTGTGAGATTTGGGAGGTGGAGGTGAAGGAGCATCTGTTAATCTCTGAAGGTTGTTTCTTCTAACTGGTCCTTGTTCTTCTCTGCTCTTCATGCAGATCTTCTTTCCACCAGTAGCTGCAGGTGTATTACCAAATGTTTACTCCCTTGCTTTTCATCCTATTTTATCACATATATATGTACACATTCCTAAAATATATAGTTTAGTTTTATCTGGTTTTGTACTTTGTAAGGATAGAATTTTACTGTATGTATTTTTTTTGTGCCATGCATCTTGCACTCAACGTTAAGTTTTTAAGGTTTGTTCATCTTACTATGCCTCTTTCTAGTTCACTAATTTTTCACAATATTCCGTAACTTATACGTTCTATTTCTTAAAAGTTGTTTGTTTATATGTCTCTCTTCCCCATTTGATTAACCTGTTTTTGCATCCTCCTTCCACTCTAATTCTGTTTAGTCCAACACCTAACACAGTGCTTACCTATCTTAACGGAGACCCCAACACTGAGTCACAATCCTCCTGTGTTCCTTTAGTGAAAATTTTCCTCCCTCCTATGCAACAACTATTTCAGATCTTTTACATGTTCCATAAACCTTTACCTCTCTAGCCTTCCCCTCATTCTCAGCAGCTGGCCCCTCTGAGTCTCAGGAAAAAAATAGATGTTATCAGGTATCAACTCCTTTGACTTTGTGCCACCAAACTTAAAACGTACCTGCACCTATAACCTATGTCCTCGTTTCCTCCTCTCTTTTTATTCCTCCCTTATTAGTCACTTCGTTTGCTGGGCCATGAAGGAACTCCTATGTTTACTTTTTTAAGGAACCCCCATATGGTTCTCCACAGTGGTTGCACCCATTTACATTCCCATAACAGTGTAGGAGGGTTTCCGTTTCTTCACACCATCTCCAGTATTTATTGCTTGTAGACTTTTTAATGATGGCCATTCCGACTGGTGTGAGGTGATACCTCATAGTAGTTTTGATTTGGATTTCTCTAACAATTAGTGATGTTGAGCATCTATTTCATGTGGTTTTTGGCCATCCCTCTGTCTTCTTTGGAGACATGTCTTCTAACCATTTTTTATATAAAGCTACATGAGATGTTTGTATATTTTGGAGATCAATCCTGTGAACATCCTTGCTTTTGTTTCTCATTTCAGCAATTTAAGTCCTCTCTATGTTTTTCTTAGTCCATCTAGCTAAAGATTTGTCAATTTTGTTCATCTTTTCAAAGAACCAACTTTTAATTTTATTGATTTTCTCTATTGTTTTTCTATTCTTATTTTTTTATCTCTGTTCTCATCTTTATTACTTTCTTTCTTCTGCTAGGTTCATTTGTTTGGGTTCCGTTTGTTCTTCTTTTTCTACTTCCTTAAGTTGTAAATTTAGGTTGTTAATTTGAGATTTTTCTTCTTTTTTTTCCATTTTTTTAGCACTTTGAATATATCAGCCCACTACCTTATAGCTTCCAAAGTGTTTAATGAGAAATCTGCTGATAATCCCATTGCAAAAGCTCTTGTTTGTGACAAGTTGCTTCTTTCTTTCACTTTCAAGATTCTCAATACCTGTCTATCAAAAGTTTAATTATAATGTACCTTGGTGTGGGTCTTCTTGACTTGGAGTTGGGTGTCTTTAGTTTGAGTTTTTTGAGTTTCTTGGATGTTTGTTTTTCATTTATCAAACTGAGGATATTTCCAGCTAGAGTTTCTTCAAATATTGTCTCTACTCCTTTTTCTCTCTCCTCTTTTGGGGACTCCCACAGTGTGTGTGTGCCAGTCCACTTGATCGCGTCCCAAGGTCCCTTAGACTCTGTTCTCTTTTCTTTAATCTTCTCTTCTTTTTGTTCCTCAAACTCAGTCATTCCTATTGTCCCATCTTCCGAGTTACTGATTCTTTCTTCTGCTGGCTCAAAACTGCCATTGAATACCTGTAGCGAATTTTCAATTTCAGTCTTTGTACTTTTCAGCTCCAGAGTTTCTTTTGGTTTTTTTTTTTTTTTTTTTTTGATTTCCTGTCTCTTAATTGATATTTCCATTTGATTGATACATGTTCTTGACTTTCTTCACATCTTGCTTTAATTCTTTGAGCATCTTTAAGGGCCTTGTTTTAGTCTTTGTCTTGGAGAGCCACCGTGAGGTCTTTTTCAGGGACAATTTCTGTTGATTTATTAATTTTTTTGAATAGGTTATACTTTCATGTTTCTTTATATCTTGTAGAGCTTTAGTTGAATCCTGGACATTTGACTTGAATAATGCAGTAACTCTGGAAATCATATTCTCCTTCTTCCCAAAGAGTTGCTGAGTTTTGTTTTTGTTTATTGTTAGTATTATCCTTTTAGACCTCTCTGCACCAAGGACTTTCCTGAGGTGCAAACTTAAGGTCTTCTCAGGTCTTATCTGATCCTGTGCTTTTCCCTGTCCATTCATGATGACTTTCTAATTTCCCTCATATATGCAGTTGCTTTTGAATGTGCCTAGTCTGGCTACCAAAAGGGAAATAATAAGGAAGCGGAGATCAAAAGGTCCCAGCCTTTTAAATTTCCTGCTTTAGCTAGAGAGATGAAGGTTGTAACAACTGTAGGAGATGCAACAACAATGGTCACCCATATCTTTGCATCTCTGAGTTTAGAACCAGTAAACAACAATCAGAGCACAAATCCCTGATATCTCGTGGAAAGAGCCCTGTCTGCTACTTTTGCTCCTGCAACTATATTATAAGCTGCTCCTGGAATGCAGTGCACCATTGCCTGACACTGGGTTGAGAGATAAGGGATGGGTAAACACTACTATGCTAAAAGCTAAAATTGATTAAAATTAACCATAATTTACTATTCAAACCTTCCCTTGGAAGTTTCAAGCCTTTGGTAGACTCTCGAGTTCCAAAGTAGTTACATCAAACAGATTCTGCCATTGTTTAGATGAGGAGAGATTCTTTGTGCTTCTTACTTCACTATCTTCTCAGAATCCTCTCCACAAGCATCTTTAATTTCTTGATTTATTTTAAATAAGCCAAAACAGGAAATCATAGACAATGCATTTACGGATATTATTTATACAGGAAAACTGATGCTGATTTCAATACATGGATTCCAGTAACAGATCATAAAGAAAGGTTTAGGCTCTATATTAAAAGATTCCAAATAAATGTACAGTAATATGTTTTATGTTAAAATAACATGTTAAAGAATATAATTTTATGATTCTCCAATTTAATCACCTTTTCAATGAACCATTGACCAGTTTTCAGGTCTCACT